>NC_090439.1:728875800-729558300 GCF_031143425.1 Pleurodeles waltl | reverse complement strand
TCTATTGCCTACCAATGTGGATGACATGTGAATCCTATACCTAGTATGAGAGGTGCCATAAAACAAATGAAATACATGTGATAGAGAGGCTATGGAGCATTGAGGCCCTTGTGGTTTTACTTCTTTCCCCACCACATATTTTTTGTGAATAAGCTTTCCCATATCTTATGTACCTAAAACATATCAAAACAGAAATCGCTTGGGAAATGTAGAATCTGAGCTAAGGATTCAGCTTTCCTTTATAAAACCAAACAGTGAAAACTTAGTCCCCAAGATGCAGTGTCAGCCTTCCCGTTACTTTTTTTTAATTTTTTTTTACAATATTAAATAATTATATCTTTTGTAATTCGAGTATTTGTTTGGTGTGTACTTTGAGTATTTTTTGCGAATTACTGTTTTGTTTGAAATTTAAATCATACATATGGCTTGGGGGTCCCCGGCTTCGCGTAGTGAATCATTGGGGGTCCTCTGGAGTTAAAAGGTTGGGAACCACTGTCCTAGAGCTCACTCAGAGTAGGAGCATCTATGGACTTTCTGCGCAATGTACCATTAGCTGAAATTTGCAAAGCAGCTACATGGTCCACTCCATTCACTTTCACTAAACACTACTGTATGGATGTCTTTGCACGCCAACAAGCAAATGTAGGACAAGCAGTGTTTCGCAGTTTTTTTCAAACAACTGCAACACCCACAGACATGCCCATTAGACACCAGGGAATTTTTATTTTTATTTTTTATACTGACCCATAAGGGGAGCGGCCTCTTTGGGCAAGGGCCGCTCCCCAGGGGCGGCAAAATATTAGGCACCACTTAGGCACCAGGGTTTGGTGTCTGTATGTGTGTGTGTGTGTTGTCTCGGGGGCCGCCCGTTGGGCAAGGGTCGATCCCTGTGGGGGCACATTACCTATTTTTGGAAGGCCCATCTGCCCCCAAGTGGGGGCAGAAAGCCCACCAGAGACCAGGGAAGATTTTTTTTCTCAAAATAAGAGGGTGGGGTTTGGCCGTACCTCCACCCCAAATAAATGGGGCTAAAGTTATGCCCACTAATGGGCAGATGGGGCTATTACCCCCAATCCACACCCTGGGGGGCAAAACGTCCACTAGATGCCAGGGAGTCACAAAAAAAAGTGGGGTGGTGGCTACCAACCAGTATGGGCCTGGTTATGCCCCCACCCCAACTGAAGGGGTTAACAGTCTTTCAGCTCTTCCCCCACCCACTAAAACATCTTATTCTGCAGCAAGCAAGAGGACATTTGATTATTTTGGGTATTGGTTTTACATTTGGGCCATGAGAGCTTGGCTAACTCTCAAAATCGTCCCACTTGACATGGTGTGGGCTGCACTTTTTGGACTTTGGGACACTGCCATGTAGAAAAATCCACAAGACTTAGACACATCTGAAAACTATCTGGGTGATTCCATAGTGGTGTGCTTCACATGCACCCTCACCATTTTCTTACCCACAATGCATTGCAAACCTCCAACTTTGCTGGAAATCACACATTTTCCCCACATTTTTGTGATGGAACCTTCTGGAATCTGCAGGAATCCACAAAATTCCTACCACCCAGCATTGTCTCATCTATACCGATAAAAATTCTGCCGCACTAGTCAGCCTAAAAATGTTTTTATTTCAAACTGCCCTTTTGGACCCGCTTCGGTTCCCCCTCAATTTTGAAATGTTTTTGGCTCTTCCCTGTCATAGGCCCACCTACACAAGTGAGGTATCATTTTTACTGAAAGACTGAGGGGAACGTTGGATGGTAGGAAATTTCTCCTGTGCCGTGATCCCACACACACATGTGGGGAAAATATGATTTTATTTATTTTATTTTATTTTTTTTAAAGCTAAATTTGAGGTTTGCTGAGGGTTCTGGGTAAGAAAACATTGGGGGGATCCTCACAAATAACACCTCCCTGGACTCCCTCGGGTGTCTAGTTTTCAGTAATGTCTGGGTCTGGTAGGTTTCCCTACATGGCTGCTGAGCCCAGTACCAAAAACGCAGGTGCCCCCCCCCCCCCCCCACACTCCCCCCACAACAAAAATGGGCACTTTTGCGGACACTATGCCTACCCACACAAGTGAGGTACCATTTTTATCGGGAGACTTGGGGGAACACTGGGTGGAAGGAAATTTGTGGCTCCTCTCAGATTCCAGAACTTTGTCACCGTAATGTGAGGAAAAAGTGGGGTTTTTTGGCCTAATTTTGAGGTTTGCAAAGGATTCTGGGTAACAGAACCTGGTGAGAGCCCCACAAGTCACCCCATCTTCGATTCCCCTAGGTGTCTAATTTTCAAATATGCACAGGTTTGGTAGGTTTCCCTGGGTTCTGGCTGAGCAAAAGGCCAAAATCCACGGCTAGGCACTTTGCAAACAACATGTCAGATTTCAGTGTAAAAATGTGATGTGTCCATGTTGCATTTCATGTTGCGAGCATTAGGTACCCACGCAAGTGAGGTACCATTTTTATCGGGAGACTTGGGGGAACACAGAATAGCAAAACAAGTATTATTGCCCCTTGTCTTTCTCTACATTTTTTCCTTTCAAATGTAAGACGGTGTGTGAAAAAGACCTCTATTTGAGAAATGCCCTGTCATTCACATGCTAGTATGGGCACCCCGGAATTCAGAGATGTGCAAATAACCACTGCTTCTGAACACCTTATCTTGTGTCCATTTTGGAAATACAAAGTTTTCTTGATAGCTAATTTTCACTCTCTATATTTCAGCAAATGAATTGCTGTGTACCCGGTATAGAATGAAAACCCATTGCAAGGTGCAGCTCTGGGTCCTTAGGGTTCTTGATGAATCTACAGGCAATATATATCCCCGCAACCAAAAGAGTCCAGCAGATGTAACGGTATATTGCTTTCAAAAATCTGACATCGCAGGAAAAAGTTAGAGTAACAAGTGGAGAAAAATGGCTGTTTTTTCACCTCAATTTCAATATTTTTTTATGTCAGCTGTTATTTTCTGTAACCCTTGTAGGATCTGCACAAATTACCCCTTGCTGAATTCTGAAATTTGTCTACTTTTCAGAAATGTTTAGCTGTCTGGGATCCAGCATTGGTTTCACACCCATTTCTGTCACTAACTGGGAGGAGGCTGAAAGCAAAAAAAATAGTAAAAATGGGGTATGTCCCAGTAAAATGCCAAAATTGTGTTGAAAAATGTAGTTTTCGGATTCAAGTCTGCCTGTCCCTGAAAGCTGGGAAGATGGTGATTTTAGCACCGCAAACCCTTTGTTGATGCCATTTTCAGGGGGAAAAACAGAAGTTGCCTTCTGCGGCCCTTTTTCCCATAGAGAGAGGGTACCAGGAGTAGGCTGTGGTTGCTACTCCCGCTGCTTTCTAGTCTCCAAAAAGAACAAGGGTCTTCATCCTGCCCTAAACCTCCAAACCCTCAGCTTCTTCCCCAGAAAGGAAAAAAGATGCTCACATTGGCTCAGGTCTTGTCTGCCCTGGATTCCAAAGATTGGATGGTAGCATTAGATTTGCAGGATGCCTATTTTCACATCCCCGTCCTGCCTCCCCACAGACATTATTTCCGGTTCACTGTAGGCCAGGAGCATTTTCAGTTTACCGTGCTCCCTTCAGCCTTACCAATGGCCCTCAGATGTTATTAACCAAGGTGATGCGGGTAGTCAAAGCTCAGCTGTGTGGATGAGGGGTGTGAGTCTTCCCCCATCTCGATGACTGGTCCCTAATGGCAGGCTTGCCCCAGACTGTCATCTACAGACTACGGTGCACCTCCTGCATTCATTGGGTTTCACTATAAATGTGCCAAAGTCACACCTGACTCCCTCTCCGATGCTTCTTTTCATCCGAGCTGTTCTGGACACAGTCCAGTTTTGGGCTTATCCTCCTGAGCAGCGAATCAGAGATATTCATGCTGTGATACCGATGTTTCGTCCTCTATCCTGGTTTTTAGTGAGACTGACTCTGAGGCTGCTGGGTCTCATGGCCTCTTGCATTCTGGTAGTGATGCATGCCAGATGGCGGATGCGGGCTCTGCACTGGGACCTGAAGTTCCAGTGGGAGCAGTGTCAGGGGACTCTCTCCTCATGGTCCAGATCTTTGAGGAAACTGCGAAGTACGTGCACTGGTGGCTAACAAACTGCTATTGGGTCAGAGGCCATGTTGTACTGCAGCAAACAGGGTGGGGTTGGGTCATGGACCCTCTGTCAGGAGGCTCTGCGCCTTAGGACATGGCTGGAACAGCAAGGCATATCCCTAGTGGATCAGCATCTGGCAGGTTCTCTGAACATCAGAAAAGACTAACTCAACAGTCAGTGCCTAGCAGATCACGGGTGGCACAAGTTCTCTTTCAGCAGTGGGAAGCATCTTCTATAGATCTGTTTGCCTCCGCCAAGAACACACAATGTCAGCAGTTTTGTGTGCTGAAGTCTATAGGGCGGCTCTCGCTCTGAGATGCCCAAAGTCTTCAAGAAAATCCGGAACGACCCAGGACTGGGCCCAAGTCATCCTCATGGCTCCGGACTGGGAACAGAGTATGGTATCCTGAGCTTTTGAACATGAGCATGGATCCGCCAGTCAAGCTGCTTTTTTTCAGAGGATCTTCTGCAGGGGAGGGTTCTCCACCCGAACCTGTCAACTCTACACCTTCTTGTGTGGAAACTGAGAGGCTACAGTTTACAGCTTTCAACCTTCCTCTCTTAGTTTACAGTGTTATTCTGGCAGCCAAGAGTCCGGCATTTGCCTGCCGATGGAAGAAATTTGATATATATTGTCCATTGACCCACTTTCTGCTTCTTTTTATCTTCACCCTTGCCCAGCAAGGCTCTGTTTTTTTAAAGTCCCCTATTGTAAATAGATTTCTAAAGGGTCTTGTACATATATTTCCCCCTTCTCCTTTTATCGTGCCTCAGTGGGACCTTAATTTGGTCTACATATTCTTGATGTGTGCTTCTTTTGAGCCTCTTCGTAATTGTCCCCTTGGACTGCTCACAATCTAAACAGCATTTCTCGTGGCAATTACATCTGCCCAGACGGTAAGTGAGCTGCATGCTTTATCATTCAAGCCTCCCTACTTTTTTCTCAGCAGTGACACGGAAGGGTGCATGGTTGCGGTCAGATCCGTTACGAACAAGATAGAATAATGTTTGGATTCTTGAACAAGCTTTGAAAGTCACAGTTCGGCTTTACTATCACAACTTAATACATCTAACCGGGAACGTTTTTACTGGAGGCAATTAAGCACAGATGGGCAGTGATTCTGCATTTAATTGGCTAACCACAACCAGAATAGCTTACATTGAATACAGGAAGATAAGCCTTGATAAAGTCCCTCACAGGACGAAACACGTGTCGGCTGAATCTCATCAGAAGTTTGCAAATTAATCTTCTCATATTGGAGGACAAGAGCTTCCACTGCCTAAAGTCAACAAATTGGACATTGCACATTTTTTTTCTATGGACTGACTGGAATTATGGTGCTTTGACTTTGAGCTTTTTGGAAGAACATCTGTCTTTAACTGGATTAGAGGATCTTTGTTAAATGTGTGGTGTTTATGTTCATAATTTGAGTTGTTTGTGATATTTTTGTGATATTTATGTTTTTTTTCTTTTGTTTTGTAGTTATTGCTTTATATTTATTGGTATTTTTTATATTAAAATTTGTAATTGAAATAGCACAGTCTTGGAACTATCACACACCAATGTTATCTCCTTTGATTACATCATGTCCATCTATAGAACTTTATAATAGAATGGAAGATTCCATGAACACAGTTAGAAATCTAAACTAACTATTCAAAGAGTGCTCAGTTCGTATTCTAGTCAAAGCCTCCCTACTTGTCTGTTTTTGTAGCCAAACTGGTAACTCGCACCAGGGCCGCTTTCCTCCTGAAAGTGGTGAGATCCTTTCATGTAGGCCAATCTGTCACCTTGCCGGTTTCTTATGCACCTCTGCATCCCTCCAAAGAAGAGGAGCAACTCCCCCGTTTGAATCCAAAAAGAGCGTTGTTGTTCTGCCTTCATCACACCAAAGACTTCTGGGTGGACGACCAGCTCTTCATGGGGTATGTTGATGCGAAGGAAGGACAGGCAAAAAACGGACCATCTCCCAATGGGTTGTTCTATGCTTTAGCTGAAAAGCAACCCCATGAGGGCTTGCGGGCTTATTTCCCCAGTGCCGAAGCTGTAACCACTGCATTATCGCATGGAGTCCCAGTCCTGGACATCTGCCAGGCATCAATGTGGGCTTCCTTGTACACATTTACCATTACTGCCTAGACAGTCAGGTCTGCAGGGATGGGCATTTCGCCTATTTGGTCCTGCAGGACTTCCTAGTTTAAGTTTGTCTGCAGTCCCACCATCAGAGTTGGTATTACTTGGGTATCTTTTCAAAGGTAAGGGATCTGTGGCTAGAAGTTTCTGTCAGATGAACAAGTTACTTACGTTTGGTAATGCCTTATCTGGTAAAGACAGTATCTAGCCGCTGATTCCTTACCGACCCACTCATCCTCCTCGCAGATAGATTTTGAAGGTTAGGGAGGATCCCTTTCAGGGTCCCAGTTTGGACACACCAGTGTCGGTGCACTTCATGGGTCCATGCTTCTGGTGTAGAAAATCGTGAAAAAGTAACTGACATCAGCGCACCGAGGTGACTCCTATTTAGGTGACGTGGACGTCACTTCCAGCACAAATTATGCCGACAGCACCGCAGGGAGCCGATCAGCGCCCCCTACCAGCACACAGGGGTACTCCTCAAGAAAATCTTCTGGCTCCAGTCTTACATCTGGGGAAATGCAAAGGTAAGAAATCTGAGGCTAGATATTGTCCCTACCAGATAAGGTGTTACCTAAGGTAAGAAACTTGTTTGTCTCTGCAAAGAAACAGTCTTGTTCTTGAACATACACAATCAGTTTCAAAAGGTAGTAAGCACAGGATATGGCTAGAAACACAACACACAACTTTCAAGCTAAAGCTGTGTACATTCATAATGTACAAAATGCTTTTTATGTGTATAAATACAAATATGCGTATAAGGACACCGTATTAACAGAAAATGCAACTGTTAGTCATGCATCTATGCTAAGACTTAAGAATCTTTAACCAGAAGAATGACTAATAATGAAAACTAAAGGCCTTGGAAACTTGTGCATTGTCATACTTGTGTGTGTGTGTATACATGTGTGTATGTGCATATATATATATATATGTTTGATGGCATGTGTAGCTGCAGATGCACATGCTATGCATAGCTCTTCCGACATCTAGTGTTGGGCTCGGAGTGTTACAAGTTGTGTTTCTTCTAAGAAGTTTTTTTTGGAGTAATGGGATCGAGTGACTCCTCCTCTCTGTTGCAGTGCGCATGTGCATCGACTCCATTGTTAGATTGTTTTCTTTCTGCTGTCTGGTTCGGACGTGTTTCCTCTCGCTCCGAGATTTCGAATCGGAAAACCTTAGAAATCCTCATCGAAGTCAATTTCGATTCTGCCCTTGGTGCCACCTGAAGTTCCCATATACAGACCCAGCATCTGGTTTGTAATTTGTACCTTTCTCCGGACCACCGAGAAGAAGATTGAGAATTGTTTCGATCGAAGAAGTCCTTGAGAGATCGCAGAGCACGAAGATTAGAAATGGTGTAGAAAAGTACAGAACATCTCTGTCATGGAGGAAGAGCAGGTGCAGACAACAGTCTCCATCTGAGACACCGATTCCGAGCAAGAATCGGAAGATGATAGACCCATCACTGCTGGGCAACACGTGAATACGTCTGCCGCTATGCCCGTATATTAAAAATAAAAAAAAATAAAACAACTGAAGGCCTCGGGTACACCACTGCCGGAAAGCCATGGTTCGGCCCGGGAAAAGACTGTCGGCAACCGACTTTCTTGCTGGCACCGAAAAAGGCCACTCCTTCGTAGACTTCGGAGCTGAGCAAGTCAGTTGGAACTACCACCTCAGACTCTAGTAAGCGTCCTCACTCTTCGGATTTGAAGATTCAGCGGCCTGTTTCAGAGCCAAAACAGCCGACTTCATTTTCGGGACCGAAAAAGATTCAGACTATGGAACTGAAAAAATCCTCATATACAGAGGAACAAGGACTTTTGAGTAAACTTAAACAAATTCCAAAGCCGATACAAGAATCTCACAAAGCTCCCAAAGAAGAGACTGAGATTGAGCCAATTTTGGAGGTTATGGATGAAAGACAATCAACAATCCATATACATAAAGAGACTGGTAGAATTCTCACTGCACCTCCTTTAAAGACTAAGACAAAGCTGGCTTTTCAAGAGGAATTAGATTCTGCTCAACCACCAGCAAAAGTTCAGAAGGAGAAACCAGCACCTCTCCCTACTTCTCCTCCTCACTCTCCACAGCTTTCTTTTTCACCTCCACACAATAGTTCACAACCATTGCCTTCTCCAACACACTCACAATATTTGCATGGATATACAGTGGATCCTTGGGATCTGTAGGATCCAGATCCTATTCCAGGCAGAGATCCTGACCTATACCCTTCCAAGCCTTCTCCACCAGAAGACACTACTGCCTATACTCAGGTAGTTTCTAGGGCAGCTGCTTACCATGGGGTGCTTATGCACATTGAGACCCTAGAGGAAGACATTTTGTTCAATACTCTATTTTCCACTCATTCTAGATTCCAATGTCTCCCCATGTTGCCTGGAATGGTCAAACAGGCTGACCAAATTTTTTGTGAGCCTGTCAAAGCTAGAGTGATTACCCCTAGAATTGACAAAAAAATATAAACCTTCCCCTACAGACCTTGACTACATCACACATCAAGTTCCTCCGGACTCAGTAGTAGTCGGTGCAGCTAGAAAAAGAGCTAACAGCCAGTCATCAGGAGATGCTCCTCCTCCTGATAAAGAAAGTAGAAAGTTTGATGCTGCTGGCAAGAGGGTAGCCACGCAAGCGGCTAACCAATGTTGAATTGCAAATTCGCAAGCACTTCTTGCCAGATATGATAGAGCCCATTGGGAGGAGATGCAAGAATTTATAAAATATCTCCCAAAAGAACATCAAAAAAGGGCACAACAGGTTGTAGAAGAGGGACAGGCTATAAGTAATAATCAGATAAGGTCTGCCCTTGATGCTGTGGATACATCCGCAAGGAGTGTAAATACAGCCATTACAATTAGAAGGCATGCATGGCTACGCTCCTCTGGTTTTAAACCAGAAATTCAACAGGCAATACTTAACATGCCTTTCAATTAAAAAAAAATATATATATTTGGGCCTAAGGTGGATACCACCATAGACAAACTGAGAAAAGTCTCAGATAATGCAAAGGCAATGGGGGCATTATATACCACACCATATTGAGGCTCCTTTCGCAGGCCAAATTTTAGAGGAGGACTTGAGCCACAATCCTCCGAAGCGTCTACCTCTGAGACAAAGCAGGGACAACAAACCCATTTTCAAAGAGTGTCCTGCAGAGGATAATATTTCAGAAACAGAGGCAAGTTCCAAGCCTCAAAGCAAGCCACTACACCATTCAAGCAGTGACTTCTTTCCCACCCCTCCACTCCACACACTTCCTGTGGGGGGAAGACTACAGCAATTCCACCTCTCATTGGCAAAATATCACCACAGACAATTGGGTGTTAATTATCCGCAATGGCTACTGTCTAGAATTAATCTCCACCCCTCCAAACATTCCTCCACGTTACCACAAATTGTCCCCAGAACACAACGTTCTGTTGCAACAGGGGTTTGCAATCTCTACTATTAAAACAAGCAATAGAATTGCTCCCTCATTCTCAACAGGGAACAGGAGTATACTCACTATACTTCCTCATCCCCAAAGATATGGCACCCTCAGGCCTATCTTAGACCTCTCAATCTATACATCCTGTGAGAACATTTTCACAACTCTGCAGGATGTCATTCCACTACTACAGAAAAAAGATTACATGACTGCTTTAGACCTCAAAGATGCTTATTTCCATATACCCATCCATTCAGCTCACAGAAAATACCTCTGGTTAGTCACAGCATGAAAACATTACCAGTTCAAAGTTTTGCCATTCGGCATAACCGCTCCAAGCGTGTTCACAAAATGTCTAGCAGTAGTAGCAGCCTACTTAATAAGACAACACATTCACGTCTTTCCATATCTAGACGATTTGCTAATAAAATCAAGCAATTTTAAATACTCAAAAAGTCCTAGCATATCCAAATACACAAAGGATACAGGCTTTCCAAATCTCATTCCCACACATACAACCAAATCAACAATATACTGTACATTTATCATGAACATTCTAGGGATGATGGCATCTTGCATAGCCATAGTTCCACATGCAAGACTAAACTTGAGGCCCTTACAGCAGTGTCTCTCACAACAGTGGTCTCAGGCACACAGTCAACTTCAAGATCTAGTGTTGATGGACCCCCAGACACATATGTCCCTTCAATGGTGGAATCGCAGCAATCTAATGAACGGGCGGTCATTTCAAGACCCTGTGCCTCAGACCATAATGACAACAGATGCATCAGTGATAGGTTGGGGAGCTCATCTCAACAATCATACCATTCAAGGGAAATGAAATCCAAAACAGAAACAACTTCACATAAACCACCTAGAATAATTAACTGTATTTTCTTTCCCTAAAAGTTTCAACCCCTCCTCAAACAAAAGACTGTTCTAATAAAATCAGACAACATGACGACCATGTATTACCTCACAAAACAGGGCGGGACACCTTCTCAACTGTCCCTGCTAGCCTAAACAATATGGAAATGGGCAATTCACAATCACTTTTATCTATTAGCAGAAGACATTCCAGGAATAGACAATCAACTGGCAGATCTCCTAAGCAGGAATCACCAACAAACTCACAAATGGGATTTTCACTCCCAAGTACTTCAGAAGTAATTTCAGATGTGGGGGACACCAGAAATAGATCTGTTCGCAACTGTCAAACACAAAATGCCAACACTTCACATCCAGACACCTACATCCCCTATCAAAGGGCAATGCTGTAAGGATCAATTGGTCAGGGATTTTTGCATACGCTTTTCTCCCCTCTCCCACTCCTTCCCTTTTTGTTCTGCAAACTGTCAGACATCTCTGACCATGAGACTCCCAGCCTCAACATGGGCACGTCAACATTGGTACACAACACTCCTAGACCTGTCTGTAGTACCTCAGTCCAAACTCCCCAACAGACCAGATTTGTTAACACTGAACAAAGGTCAAATCAGGCACCCAAAACCCAATGCTCTTAATCTAGCTATTTCCCTCCTGAAGTCATAGAATTTGGTTACCTAAAACTTCCATCAGAATGTATGGAAGTAATTAAACAGGATCATAAACCTACTACTAGACAATGTTACGCTAACAAATGGAAAAGATTTGTCTACTACTTTCAGTCTGAAAACACTGATCCACAAGATTTTGTATGCTATTTACTTCATTCGCAGAAATCAAATTTAGCTTTCTCATCCATCAAAATCCTTCTTACTGCAATATCTGCTTACTTAAAAATTATTCAACACACTTCTCTATTCAGAGTTCCTGTTATTAAAGCCTTAATGGAGGATTAACACTCATTATTCACCCAGAACACCACCTGTTCCTTCTTGGAATTTAATAATTGTACTTACCAGACTCTTGGGACCACCTTTTGAACAAATGCACTCTTGTCAAATTCAATTTTTAACATCAATCAATCAATCAAAAAATGTATAGAGCACACTACTCACCCATGAGGGTCTCAAGGTGCTGGGGGATGCAGGGGGTGGGGAGGAGGGCTGCTGTTCGAACAGCCACGTCTTTAGTTTTTTTCTGAAGAGCAGGAGGTCCTGGGTCTTGTGGAGGTTGGTGGGGAGGGAGTTCCAGACCTTGAGGGCGAGGTAGAAGGATCTGCCTCCTGTGGTGGCACGTTGGATGTGGGGGACTGTGGCGATTGCGAGGTCGGCAGAGCGGAGGTGGCGAGTGGTAGTTTGGAAGTTCACTCTTTGGTTGAGGTAGGTTGGTCCGGTGTTGATGAGGATTTTGAAGGTGATCCTCTTGTCGATGGGGAGCCAGTGAAGGGATTTGGGGTGTGACAAGATGTGTTCATGGCGAAGGAGGTCCAGGATTAGGCGGGCGGCTGTGTTCTGGATTTTCTGGAGTTTGAGTGTGGTGCCGGCGTAGAGGGCGTTTCCGTAGTCCAGCCTGCTGCTGATGAGTGCGTGGGTGACGGTCTTTCTGGTCTCTATGGGAATCCATTTGAAGGTTTTTCGCAGCATGCAGAGTGTGTTAAAACAAGGTGACGGCGTTGATTTGCTGGGTCATGGAGAGGGAGGGGTCCAGGATGATGCAGAGGTTGCGTGCATGGTATGCGGGTGTAGGTGCGGGGCCTAGGGCGGTGGGCCACCAGGAGTCGTCCCATATGGTTTTGTTGGGGCTGAAAATCATTATTTCGGTTTTGTTGGAGTTGA
Organism: Pleurodeles waltl; assembly: GCF_031143425.1. Classification (NCBI taxonomy): domain Eukaryota; kingdom Metazoa; phylum Chordata; class Amphibia; order Caudata; family Salamandridae; genus Pleurodeles; species Pleurodeles waltl. The sequence goes on along the minus strand of NC_090439.1, from coordinate 729,545,881 downwards.
GCTTGAGGTGGTTTGCGGTCACACATGTGGCGGTGTCAAGGAGTGCAGCGTGGAGGTTGGTTTTGGCTGTGGTAGGGTTACGGGTGAGGGAGATGATGAGTTGGGTGTCGTCTGTATAGGATATGAGGGTGATTCCGCGTGGTCGGAGGATGTTGGCGAGCGGGGTCATGTAAATGTTCAAAAGGGTAGGGCTGAGAGAGGACCCTTGGGGGACTCCACAGATGATTTTGGTGGCTGTGGAGTGGAAGGGAGGGAGGCAGACTTTTGGGGTTCTTTCGATGAGGAAGGAGTTGAGCCAGTCTAGGGCTTTGTGTCGAATCCCTGAGTTGTGGAGGCATGTGCGGAGTGTATGATGGCAGGACAGTGTCAAAGGCAGCGGAGAGGTCCAGGAGGATGAGTGCGACAGCCTCGCCCTTGTCGACTCTGGTTCTGATGTAATCCGTACATGAGGGTGGTCTCAGTGCTGTGGTTCTTTCGGAACCCAGACTGGGAGGGGTCGAGTGTGTTGTTTTCCTCAAGGAAGTGGGACAGGCGGGTGTTCACTAGTTTCTCAACGACCTTGGCGGGGAAAGGGAGAAGAGAGATAGGGCGGTAGTTGGTGAGGTCGTCGGGGTCAGCTTTGGGCTTTTTCAGGAGTGCGGTGACTTCTGCGTGCTTCCAGGGGTCTGGGAAGGTGGTGGTGTCGAAAGAGCTGTTGATTATGTCGCGAAGCTTGGGAGCGATGGTTGGGCTGGTATTGTTGTGAATGCAATGGGGGCAGGAGTCGTAGGGGGGGGGAACCTGAGTGGATGGAATTCATCATTTTTTCAGTTTCTTCGTCGGTGGTCGGGCCTAGGTGATTAGTAGGGGGGGGTGGAGGGTCTATGTTGGATGAGTTGGAGGTGTGTGGGGCGGGTGCATGTGGTTTGAAACTGTTGTGTTTGTCTAAGATTTTGCGGTGGAAATGGTTTGAGAGGGAGTCGCAGAAGACTTGTGTGTGCGTGGGGTCTATGTTGCTGGCTTTGGAGAGGTCTTTGATCATGGTAAAGAGTTCCTTGCTATTGTGAGAGTTACTGTCTATGCGTTCCTTGTAGTATGCTCTTTTGGTGGTGCGTATGAGTTGGTGGTGATTGCGATTGGAGGCTTTGAGGGTGGAGAAGTTGGTGGTTGAGGGTTCCTGTTGCCAAGCTTTCTCTGCTTTGTGGCATATACGCTTGGAGTCTTGGAGTTCAGTGGTGTACCAGGAGCGTTCTTGATGTTGCGGGTGGTGATGTTTCTTCTGAGGGGGGGGGTGAGTGAGTCTGCGCAGGTTGTGATCCATTGTGCGAGGTTGAGAGCAGCAATGTTGGGGTCGTTGGTCTGGTGGGGGTTCTGCACAAGTTGGGAGTTCAAGTGTTCTGTGGGGATCTTGTCCCACATGTGGTAGGGTGTGGTGCGTTGGTGGTGGTGTGTGGGAAGTTTGGAGAAGAAGTGGACGCAGTGGTGGTCAGTCCAGTGGAATTCGGTGGTGTGAGTGTAGGTTATGTGGTTGCTCAAGGTGAAGATTGCGTCTAGTGTGTGTCCAGCTGAGTGGGTGGGTGTTGTGACCAGTTGTGTGAGTCCGAGGTTTGTGAGGTTATCTAGAAGGGATGAGGAGTTGTGATTGTGCGGGTTCTCCAGGTGAAAGTTAGTCACCGAGGAGGATGTAGTCTGTGAAGGTGAGGGCTGATGGTGTCAGCGATGGTGTCACGGAAGGGGGGGCGAGGCCCTGGTGGTCTGTATATGAGTGTTCCTCTGAGGGTGGTGTTGTTAATGTGGATTAGGAAGTGCATGTGTTCTGCGCTGTCTAGGGTGTCGTGTGTGTTGGTGGTGACCTTAATGGTGTCTTTGTGCAGAATGCCGATGCCACCTCCTGGTTTGATTAGGCGGTCTCTGCGATGGAGTTTGTACCCATCAGGGGTGAATGTGGCTATGTCTGGCTCACATGGAAGGTTGCCTTCCTTGTAGCTATTCTTTCTTTACAAAGAGTTAGTGAAATACAAGTGTTCACTCTTGAAGAAACTTTTTTCCAAGTAAACAAACATAAAGTTGTACTTAAAACAAATCCAAAATTTCTACCAAAAGTAGCATCTCCTTTTCACATCAACCAAAGAGTGGAACTGCCCGTTTTCTTTTCATAGCCAGACTCTGTGGCAGAAGGAGCCCTTCATACTTTAGATCTCAAAAGAGCTCTTATGTACTATATAGACTGAACTAAAGAATTTAGAAAAGCAAACAACTTTTTGTTGCTTTTCAACAACCACATAAAGGCAATCCTATATCAGAAGAAGGATTAGCAAGATGGATTGTTAGACACATACAAACATACTCTATCAAACAAAAAGACAACTTTTGATTACTCATAGAGCACATTCTGCAAGAAAGAAAGGTGCATCAATGGTATTTTTTAGGAAACATGCCAATGGATGATCTATGAAAAGCAGCCACATGATCAACTCCTCATACATTTACAAAACACTTGTGTGTTGTTTTTTCGCAGCAACAAGCTACTGTATGTCAAGCTGTCTTAAGAACATTATTTCAAACAAATTCAACTCCTACAGGCTAGCCACCGCTATTTTTGGGAGGACTAACTGCTTTGTAGTATATGCACAGCATATGTTTCTGCAGCTACACATGCCATTGAACGGAAAATGTCTCTTACCCAGTGTACATCTGTTTGTGGAATGTAGTGCTGCAGATTCCCATGCACCCTCCCACCTCCCCGGAAGCCTGTAGTCGTTCAAGTTTAACATTTGTACATATGTAGATACATTTACACTTGCATGGACATCTTTGTGTTCTTATACTCTTATCACTTCTTCCTTCACTCTTTGCGGGAAAGCAATCTAACAATGGAGTCTATGCCCATGCGCACTGTAAAAGAGAGGAGTCACTCGATCCTGCGACTCCGAAAAGACTTCTTCGAAGAAAAACAACTTGTAGAACTCCAAGCCCATCACTAGGTATCGGAAGAGCTATGCATAGCATGTGAATCTACAGCACTACATGCCACGAACAGATGTACACTGGGTAAGTGACATTTTCCATATATATATATATATATATGTTCGATGGCATGTGTAGCTGCAGATTCACATGCTGTGCACAGTCCGCCATCTGGTGTTGGGCTCGGAGTGTTACAAGTTGTTTTTCTTCAAAGAAGTCTTTTCGAGTCACGAGACCGAGGGACTCCTCCCATTTCGATTCCATTGCGCATGGGTGTCGACTCCATCTTAGATTGTTTTTTTCCCACCATCGGGTTCGGACGTGTTCCTTTTCGCTCCGTGTTTCGGGTCGGAAAGTTAGTTAGAATCTCGGAAAAAAACGTCGGTATTGTTTGCGTTCGGTATCGGGTTAGTTAGAACAAATCGACACCGAATTTTGAAGAGCTCCGGTGGCCCTTCGGGGTTTTTTCGATCCCCCGTCGGGGCCTGGTCGGCCCGGCCACGTGCGACTTCAAGGCTGATGGAACGGACCCCATTCCGCCTCTGCCCAAAATGCCATCACAAGTATCCGTATACGGATCACCATCTGGTCTGTAACTTGTGCTTGTCCCCCGAGCACAAGGAGGATACTTGTGAAGCCTGTCGAGCGTTTCGGTCGAGGAAGACGCTGAGAGACCGAAGAGCCAGGAGACCACAAATGGCGTCCACGCCGACAGGTCAAGATCGTTTCGAGGAGGAAGAAGAAGCTTTCTCCATCCACAAGTCGGATTCTGAAGAACTCGACGCCGAAGAAACACCCAAAACCGTGAGTAAGACGTCGAAAATCAAGACTCACGAGAAGTCCACAAAAGCCCAGGGGACGCCACCGCCAACAGGCCATGGCTTAACCCGAAAACTAGGTGACCCATCCAAGGCACCGAAAAAGGGCATGCTGGTGTCGAAGTCATCCGACTCCGGTCGAGATGCCGCCACACAGCAACCTCGGAGCCGAGACAGCGGCTCTGAGAAACTTCGGCACAGAGACAGCGGCACCGAAGAATTTCGGCACCGAGACACCACGCCAAAAACAAAGAAGGTTTCTTCGGAGCCTAAAAAGACTTCCGAAAAGGTTTCGGTTCCAAAACATCCAGCCTCAGAGCCGAAAACTAGTTCCTATACAGAGGAACAAGGATTAACCTCCCAATTACATAGATTTGGAGAGGAGCTTCAAGCTGTAGAGCCTGACTACACGCAAAGAAGGCTTCATATTCATGAGGACACAGGGAAGATAACCACTCTTCCCCCAATCAAAATAAAAAGGAAACTTGCCTTTCAACAAAAGGACAAGCAACCACAGGCAAAGGTGGCAAGGAAAACAACCCCACCACTGTCTCCACCACCATCAATACATGCATCACCAGCAACAACTCCACCACTGATGCACTCACCAGCTCATACTACAATGAGTCAGGATGATCCCGATGCATGGGACCTTTACGATGCTCCAGTGTCTGACAACAGCCCAGACTCCTATCCTACAAAACCGTCACCACCTGAGGACAGTACATCCTACACACAGGTGGTCGCAAGGGCAGCCGAATTTCACAACGTCACCTTACATTCTGAACCAATTGAGGATGACTTTCTGTTTAACACCCTATCCTCCACCCATAGCCAGTACCAAAGCCTTCCCATGCTCCCAGGAATGCTAAGACATTCAAAACAAATATTTCAGGATCCAGTTAAAGGCAGAGCCATAACTCCAAGGGTGGAGAAAAAGTACAAGCCACCGCCAACAGATCCAATCTATATTACAACACAACTAACACCAGACTCAGTAGTTGTAGGGGCAGCTCGTAAGAGAGCCAACTCTCATACCTCAGGAGACGCACCACCTCCAGACAAGGAGAGCCGCAAATTTGATGCTGCGGGTTGCAGCACAAGCAGCAAATCAATGGCGTATTGCCAATTCACAAGCACTTTTGGCAAGATACGACAGAGCTCATTGGGATGAAATGCAACATTTCATCGAACACTTACCCAAGGAGTTCCAAAAAAGAGCGCAACAGGTGGTGGAAGAGGGACAAAGTATCTCAAATAATCAGATACGGTCTTCCATGGATGCAGCAGATACAGCTGCGAGGACAATAAACACTGCAATCACGATACGAAGGCACGCATGGCTGCGCTCTTCAGGGTTCAAGCCGGAAATCCAACAAGCTGTGCTCAATATGCCATTTAATGAACAGCAATTGTTTGGGCCGGAGGTGGACACTGCCATTGACAAACTCAAAAAAGACACCGATACAGCCAAAGCCATGGGCGCACTCTACTCCCCGCAGAGCAGAGGCACATTTTGAAAAACACCTTTTAGGGGAGGTTTTCGAGGTCAACCCACAGAAGCCACAACCTCACAAACAAGGCCTACTTACCAGGGTCAATATCAGAGGGGAGGTTTTCGGGGGCAATATAGAGGGGGCCAATTCCCAAGAAATCGAGGAAAATTCCAAGGCCCCAATACTCCTCAAAATAAACAGTGACTCACAAGTCACACAACCCCATCACATAACACCTGTGGGGGGAAGACTAAGCCAATTTTACAAACTTTGGGAGGAAATAACAACAGACACTTGGGTCTTAGCAATTATCCAGCATGGTTATTGCATAGAATTTCTCCAATTCCCTCCAAACGTCCCACCGAAAACACACAATATGTCAAAACAACATATAGATCTTCTAGGACTAGAAGTTCAAGCATTGCTACAAAAGGACGCAATAGAATTAGTACCAAATCTACAAAAAAACACAGGAGTTTACTCACTGTACTTTCTGATACCCAAAAAGGACAAAACTCTGAGACCAATACTAGATCTCAGAACACTAAATACCTACATCAAATCAGACCACTTTCACATGGTCACATTACAAGACGTAATATCACTGCTCAAACAGCAAGACTACATGACAACATTAGACCTAAAAGACGCATATTTCCATATACCAATACATCCTTCACACAGGAAATACCTAAGGTTTGTATTCCAAGGAATACATTACCAATTCAAAGTGTTGCCATTCGGAATAACAACTGCGCCAAGAGTTTTTACAAAATGCCTGGCAGTAGTAGCTGCACATATCAGAAGGCAGCAAATACATGTGTTCCCGTACTTAGACGACTGGTTAATCAAAACCAACACGCTAAGACAGTGTTCACAGCACACAAAATATGTCATACAGACCCTTCACAGGCTAGGTTTCTCCATCAACTACGCGAAGTCACACCTTTTGCCGTGTCAAACACAGCAATACTTAGGAGCGACAATCAACACAGCAAAAGGGATTGCCACTCCAAGTCCACAAAGGGTTCAAACATTTCACAAAGTAATACAAGCCATGTATCCAACACAAAAGATGCAAGTCACAACGGTAATGAAACTCCTAGGCATGATGTCTTCATGCATAGCCATTGTCCCAAACGCAAGATTGCACATGCGGCCCTTACAACAGTGCCTAGCATCACAATGGTCACAAGCACAGGGTCAACTTCTAGATCTGGTGTTGATAGACCGCCAAACATACATCTCGCTTCTATGGTGGAACAGTACAAATTTAAACCAAGGGCGGCCTTTCCAAGACCCAGTGCCACAATACGTCATAACGACGGATGCTTCAATGACAGGGTGGGGAGCACACCTCAATCAACAAAGCATCCAAGGACAATGGGACATACATCAGAAGCAGTTTCACATAAATCACTTAGAACTGTTAGCAGTATTTCTAGCGCTGAAAGCATTTCAACCCATAATAACCCAAAAATACATTCTTGTCAAAACAGACAACATGACAACAATGTATTATCTAAACAAACAAGGAGGGACACACTCGAAGCAGTTGTGCCTCCTAACACAAAAAATATGGCATTGGGCGATTCACAACCACATTCGCCTAATAGCACAATTTATTCCAGGGATTCAGAACCAGTTAGCAGACAATCTCTCTCGAGATCACCAACAAACCTACGAATGGGAAATTCACCCCCAAATACTAAACAATTACTTTCAAATTTGGGGGACACCTCAAATAGATCTATTTGCAACAAAGGAAAACTCAAAATGCCAAAACTTCGCATCCAGGTACCCACAAGATCAATCCCAAGGCAATGCTCTATGGATGAACTGGTCAGGGATATTTGCGTATGCTTTTCCCCCTCTCCCTCTCCTTCCATATCTAGTAAAAAGGTTGAGTCAAAACAAACTCAAACTCATACTAATAGCACCAACATGGGCAAGGCAACCTTGGTACACAACACTACTAAACCTTTCAGTAGTACCTCATGTCAAATTACCCAACAGACCAGATCTGTTAACACAACACAAACAACAGATCAGACATCCAAATCCAGCATCTTTGAATCTAGCAATTTGGCTCCTGAAATCCTAGAATTCGGACACTTAGACCTCACACAAGAATGTATGGAGGTCATAAGACAAGCTAGGAAACCTACCACTAGACACTGCTATGCAAATAAGTGGAAAAGATTTGTGTATTACTGCCAGAATAATCAAATTCAGCCATTACATGCATCTCCAAAAGATATAGTAGGATTTTTACTACATTTGCAAAAATCAAATCTATCTTTCTCTTCCATAAAGATACATCTCACCGCAATATCAGCTTACCTGCAAATTACTCATTCAACTTCACTATTTAGAATACCAGTCATTAAAGCGTTTATGGAAGGCCTAAAGAGAATTATACCACCAAGAACACCACCTGTTCCTTCATGGAACCTCAACATTGTCTTAACAAGACTCATGGGTCCACCTTTCGAGCCCATGCATTCTTGTGAAATGCAATACTTAACATGGAAAGTTGCATTTTTGATTGCCATCACATCTCTTAGAAGAGTGAGTGAGATTCAAGCATTTACCATACAAGAACCATTTATTCAAATACATAAAAAGAGAGTAGTTCTAAGGACAAATCCAAAATTTTTACCAAAGGTTATCTCACCGTTCCACTTAAATCAAACAGTAGAATTACCAGTGTTCTTCCCACAGCCAGATTCTGTAGCTGAAAGAGCACTACATACATTAGACATCAAAAGAGCACTAATGTACTACATTGACAGAACAAAACTAATTAGAAAAACAAAACAACTATTTATTGCCTTTCAAAAACCTCATACAGGAAATCCAATTTCAAAACAAGGCATTGCTAGGTGGATAGTTAAGTGTATTCAAACATGCTATCTTAAAGCAAAGAGAGAGCTGCCTATTACACCAAAGGCACACTCAACCAGAAAGAAAGGTGCTACCATGGCCTTTCTAGGAAATATTCCAATGAACGAAATATGTAAGGCAGCAACATGGTCTACGCCTCATACATTTACCAAGCACTACTGTGTAGATGTGTTGCTTGTTGTGCAGTTAACAGTAGGTCAAGCTGTACTAAGAACATTATTTCAAACTACTTCAACTCCTACAGGCTAAACCACCGCTTTTGGGGAGATAACGGTTTACTAGTCTATGCACAGCATGTGTATCTGCAGCTACACATGCCATCGAACGGAAAATGTCACTTACCCAGTGTACATCTGTTCATGGCATTAGTCGCTTAAGATTCACATGCGCCCACCCGCCTCCCCGGGAGCCTGTAACCGTTTAGAAGTAGATCTTGAACATTTGTACATTTGTAAATATATTACTTTAACCTTTATTATGTACATACGTATTCATTCCATTGCATGGGCACTATTACTAACATACACAACTCCTACCTCACCCTCTGCGGGGAAAACAATCTAAGATGGAGTCGACACCCATGCGCAATGGAATCGAAATGGGAGGAGTCCCTCGGTCTCGTGACTCGAAAAGACTTCGAAGAAAAACAACTTGTAACACTCCGAGCCCAACACCAGATGGCGGACTGTGCACAGCATGTGAATCTGCAGCGACTAATGCCACGAACAGATGTACACTGGGTAAGTGACATTCTCCATATGTGTATATATATATATATATATATATATGTATATGTTCGATGGCATGTGTAGCTGCACATACACATGCTGTGCATACGTCTGCCATCTAGTGTTGGGCTCGGAGTGTTACAAGTTGTTTTTCTTCAAAGAAGTGTTTTCGAGTCACGGGATCGAGTGACTCCTCCTCTTCGGCTCCATTGCGCATGGGCATCGACTCCATGTTAGATTGTTCTCTTTCCGCCATTGGGTTCGGACGTGTTTCCTTTCGCTCCGATAGTTCGAGTCGGAAAAGCTTGAAAACTCTTTATTTCTTGTCGGTATTGTTTCGATCATGTTCCACCTTCTATCGACACTTCTGTACTGTCGGATCAAACATCTTTACTCGCCCTTCGGGGCGCCCGCGCCCAAATCGGGTCTCGTCGGGCCGACCGCGTGGAAGCCTCATGGACCGGACTCCATTCCGATTCTGTCCTCGTGCCACGCTAAATTTCCTCACACGGACCAACATCTCGTCTGTAATCTCTGCCTTTGCCCAGACCATCGGGAAGAAAATTGGGAGGCCTGCAGATCTTCCGATCCAAGAAAACACTCCGAGACAGAAGAGCATGGAGACTCGAGATGGCATCTAAAAGCACCAACCGTCTTGACGTTGAAGAGGAGGAGATCATGCAGACCGTCGTCTCTGTTCGAGGATCCGACTCCGAGCAGGAATCCGAGGAGGACAGACCGGTCACGGCAGGACAGCAAATGAGTACACCTGCCCCTGTCCCATCCAAGCCGAAACATAAGGCCTTGGGGACGCCACTGCCTGAAGGCCATGGCTCAACCCGAAAAAAGACCTTCGGTGACCAACCCACAACTTCGGCACCGAAAAAGGCCACTCCTCCGAAGCCATCTGACTCGAGGCGAGGCTCTGTCTCAGAGCCGAGCAAACATCACTCTTTCGAGTCGAAATCTCGAAAATCGTTTTCCGAGCCGAGACCATCCGCAACCTCTACTTTTTTGATACAGAAAAAAACAGCTTTGGAGCCGAAAAAGCCTATTTATACTGTGGAGCATGGACTTTCACAAGTACTTAAAGAAAGTCACAAAGCTACTGTGGAGGACTCAACTCACAAATAGAGGCAGTGGATGAAAGGCAAACCAGGATTCACATCAATAAAGAGACTGGCAGAATTTTAACTGCACCTCCTCCAAAACCAAATAGGAAATTAGCCTTTCAAGAAGAATTGGACACTACACAGCCTCCAGCTAAAGTGCCAAGAACAAAGGAGAAACCTCCACCTCCTCAATTTTCTCCTCCTCAGTCTCCTCCACCCTTACATATTTTGGTGCCTACTAGTCCTACACCTATGCAGTCACCATCACACATTTGATTTGCAGCAAGACAATGTGGATCCATGGGATCTTTATTATCCAGACCCCATTCCAGACAATAACCCAGATTGCTATCCCTCTAAGCCTTCACCACCAGAGGATAGTACAGGCTACCCTCAAGTCATAGCAAAGGCGGCATCGTATCAGTGTCACCATGTATACTGAGCCATTAGAGGATGATTTTCTATTTAATACACTCTCCTCTACGCATGCAACATATCAGTCGCTTCCTATGCTCCCAGACATGCTAAAACATGCTGACCAGATATTCAAGGAGCCTGTAAAAGCAAGGATAAATACTCTGTGGAGAAGAAATATAAGCCATCTAATTCCGATCCTTTCTGTATTACCCAAACGTTACCTCCAGACTTGGTAGTTGTAAGCGCTGGCAGGAAGAGAGCAAGTTTGCATTCGTCAGGTGATGCACCCCCACCTGACAAAGAGAGTAGGAAGTTTGATGCTGCGGGGAAAAGGGTGGCATCTCAGGCAGCCAACCAGTGGAGAATAGCCAACTCTCCGGCATTGTTGGCTATATATGACTGGGCCCACTGGGATGAGATGAAAGACATAATCCAACATCTCCCTAAGGAACAGCAAAAAAGGGCACAACAGATAGTAGAGGAACGGCAAGCCGTCATAAATAATCAGATCAGATCAGGTCAGCCATAGACTCTGCAGATACAGCAGCCAGAACCATCAACACTGCTGTAACCATAAGGAGACATGCATGGCTTAGGTCTTCAGGATTCAAGCCTGAAATCCAACAGGCAGTGCTCAATATGCTGTTCAACCAAAAGCAACTTTTCGGCCCAGAGGTTGACCCTGCAATTGAAAAGATGAAAATGGATTCAGACACCGCAAAAGCCATGGGTGCACTGTATACCACACAATACAGGAGATCCTTTTGTAACCCCCAATATAAAGGTGGATTTCAAGCCCAAACTGCTGAGGCATCCACCTCACAGCCAAAGTCGGCCTATAACCTCAATACCAACGAGGTTGTTTCAAAAGCACTTAGAGGCCAGTACCCCAGAGGCAGGGGAAAATATCAAACGTCAAAACAAGCCTCACAACAAACTAAGCAGTGACTTGTGCCATTCCTTCCTAATTCACGCCTCTCCTGTAGGGGGGGGCAGGGTGGAGGGGGGCGGGGGGTAAGACTGCAAAAGTTCCACAACAATTGGCTAGGCATTACCACAGACAGCTGGGTTTTATCAATTATCCGCAATGGCTATTGCATAGAATTGACAAAAACTCCACCAAATATTCCACCAAAACCACACAAGCTGTCCACAGACCATATCACTCTGTTGCAAGAAGTAGTCAAATCTCTATTACGCAAACAAGCAAAAGAAGCTGTTCCACAAAATCAAATAGGGATGGAAGTTTACTCACTGTATTTCCTTATTCCCAAAAAGGACAGGACCTTAAGGCCAATATTAGATCTCAGAACCCTCAATCTTTACATCCTGTCAGGACACTTTCACATGGTGACACTACAGGATGTTAGCCCACTACTTCAACAACACGATTTCATGGCAACATTAGACCTCAAATATGCGTATTTCCACATACCCATCCATCCAGCGCACAGAAAATATCTCAGGTTTGTCATTCAAGGAAAGCATTATCAGTTCAAAGTGTTACCCTTCGGAATAACAACAGCTCCCTGGGTATCCACAAAAAAAAAAGAAGACAACACATTTATGTCTTTCCATATCTAGACGATTGGCTAATAAAATCAAACAGTCATACAAAGTGTCACAACCATGCGCATTATGTAATACAAACCCTGCAAACCCTAGGGTTCTCCATTAACTACCAAAAATCACAACTACAACCTGCGCAAATTCAACAGTATTTAGGGGCGATACTAAATACTCAAAAAGCTCTTGCAAGCCCAAATCCACAAAGAATACAAGCATTTCACAATATATTAGCACAAATACAGACAGGCCAACAGTACACTGTCAAATTGGTGATGAAAGTATTGGGCATGATGGCATCCTGTATTGCGATTGTTCCACATGCAAGACTAAACATGCGGCCCTTGCAATAGTGCCTTGCACAATAATGGTCTCAGGCACAGGGTCAACTTCAAGATCTAGTGTTGATAGACCGCCAAACATACATGCGCCTTCAGTGGTGAAATTCCACAAACCAGAACAAAGGGCGGCCATTTCAAGACCTTGTGCCTCAGACCATACTTACAACAGATGCATCAATGATTGGCTGGGGAGCTCACCTCAACAATCACAACATTCAAGGACAGTGGGAGGCCGAACACAAACAGCTACACATAAATCACTTAGAATTGTTAGCGGTCTTCCTAGCACTCAAAGCTTTTCAGCCTCTTCTCACTCAGGAGAATATCCTTATCAAAACAGACAACATGACAACCATGTATTACCTAAACAAACAAGGAGGGACACATTTGTCCCAACTCTCCCTTCTAGCCCAAAAGATTTGGAAATGGACAATCCACAACCAAATTTACCTGGTAGAACAATACATTCCAGGGATAGACAACCAATTGGCAGATGTTCTCAGCAGAAATCAACAACAAACACACGAGTGGGAGATTCACCCTCAAGTACTTCAAAAATACTTTACACAGTGGGGAACACCAGACATGGATCTGTTCGCCACCAGCGAAAATGCAAAAACTTTACATCCAGATACCCACATCCCCTATCCAATGGCAATGCTCTATGGATCAATTGGTCGTATATTTGTTTACGCTTTTCCTCCTCTCCCACTCATTCCATTTCTAGTCAACAAACTGCGTCAAATCACGCTCAATCTGATACTCATAGCACTAACGTGGGCACGTCAACTGTGGTACACAACACTATTAGACCTGTCAGTAGTACCACACTCCAAACTCCCAAACAGACCAGATCTGTTGACACAAAACAAAGGGCAGATCAGGCATCCAAATCCCAACACGCTTAATCTATGGATTTGGCTCCTGAGGTAATAGAATTTGGGTATCTACAACTACCAACTGAATGTATGGAAGTAATTAAGCAAGCAAGAAAACCCACTACCAGACAGTGCTATGCCAACAAATGGAAAAGATTTGTATATTACTGTCAATCTAAACAAATCGCCCCTCTTTCAGCATCAATACAAGATATTGTATGCTATTTGCTTCATTTGCAAAAATCTAATTTAGCTTTTTCTTCCATAAAAATACATCTCACTGCAATTTCCGCATATTTGCAAAATATACAGCACAGCTCATTATTTACAGTTCCTGTTATCAAAGCCTTCATGGAAGGGTTAAAACGCATCATCCCACCTAGAACACCTCCAGTGTCTTCGTGGAATCTAAACATACTGCTTACGCGACTTATGGGCCCACCATTTGAACCTATGCACGCATGTCCAATACAATTCTTGACATGGAAAGTCGCAATTACATCATTGCGAAGAGTTAGTAAAATTCAAGCTTTCACAATTGAAGAACCAATCATACAAGTACATAAACATAAAGTCGTACTACGAACTAACCCGAAGTTTCTTCCTAAAGTAGTATTACCTTTTCATATCAAACAAACAGTGGAACTACCAGTCTTCTTCCCACAGCCAGATTCTGTGGCAGAGAGCCCTGCATGCGTTAGATATTAAAAGAGCTCTAATGTATTACATAGATATAACAAAATCATTCAGGAAAACCAAACAGTTATTTGTGGCCTTTCAAAAACCTCATCCTGGTAACCCCATTTCAAAACAAGGTTTAGCAAGATGGATAGTAAAATGCATCCAAACAGGTTACCTTAAAGCTAAAAGACAACTCTTAGTTGCACCTGAAGCACATTCCACAAGGAAAAAAGGGGCTACAATGGCCGCCTTAGGAAATATTCCAATGGCTGAAATGTGTAAAGCAGCTACTTGATCAACACCACTTAAATTTACTAAACATTATTGTGTAGATGTTTTAGCAGCGCAGAAAGCCACAGTAGGTCAAGCTGTACTAAGAACATTTCAAACAAATTCAACTCCTACACGCTAACCACCGCTTTTATGGGAGGAATAACTGCTTTCTAGTCTATGCACAGCATGTGTATCTGCAGCCATCGAACGGAAAATATCACTTACCCAGTGTACATCTGTTCGTGGCATGTTCCGCTGCAGATTCACATGCACCCTCCTACCTCCCCGGATGCCTGTAGCCGTTTTAAGTTAAACACTTGTACATATATAGATATATATATATTCCATTTGCATGGACATCTCGTTTCTTTATACTCTATCACTCCTACCTTACCCTCTGGGGGAAAACAATCTAACATGGAGTCGATGCCCATGCGCAATGGAGCCAAAGAGGAGTCACTTGATCCTGTGACTCAAAAACACTTCTTCGAAGAAAAACAACTAACACTCCGAGTCCAACACTAGATGGCAGACGTATGCACAGCATGTGAATCTGCAGTGGAACATGCCACCAACAGATGTACACTGGGTAAGTGGCATTTTCCATATACACACACACACACACACACACAATTGTAGCTTGTGTAACTATAAATACACATGCTTTTCCTAACCCTGTCATCTAGTTTTTGGGCTCCGACTATTCCAACTTGTTTTTCTTCGAATAAGTCTTCCAAGGAATGAGGTGTTGGTGATTCCTCCTCTGGTAGTGACAGACTTGGGCACCAACTTCATTGTTACGTTGTTTTTCTCTGCCATCTGGTTCCGATGTGTTTTGAAATTGTTCACAGTATCGCATCTGAATGTCATGGTTCTGGGGCCCATCGCTTCCCTTGGGAGGCGGGGGGACTGTTTGAGGTGCTGCAGGCAGACTTGCTCATCACCGAATAAGAGTTTCGTGAGAATCCCAATGTGCTAGCTAATCAACTCAGTCCTGAGATCATTGGGTCCGATTCTTCTGAACCAAGAGGGGTGGCAGAATTCCAAGAGAAGGAAAAGGCGCTTAAAGATGCCACAGTCGACTGTTGATTAGGCCGTGCCGAGACACATGAATATGGTCAACACCCACACCTCTACACAGGCCTCCAAGCTGTCATGAGTTGACCACCTATCAGGAGGGGGCTGTAACATCACCTGCCTGACCTGGCCACTGAGATGCTCCGAGAGGCCTCTGCCCATCTTGGACCCAAGATGGCAGAATCAAGACATATCAGTGCCACAGTTCCATGTAAGGTTGCGCGTCTAGGTGGCTGCGCTTGGTCATTATGCTCAGCGGTAGGAGCCTGGATAAACACATATTGCAAAGAGCTTTGCTGTATAGCAACAGCAGCACCTTTTAAATGCCAGATGCAAACAGATCACATACCCCCTCTGTCACCATCCCACACCTTTAGCAGGGTTCACATCCCAGGAACAGAGCCTCAGCTTTGAGTGGATGAAGGTAAGCAGGTGTTTCTCTCTGAGGGAGGATGCATGTGAAGCTTGCAGAGTGCCTTGAAACTTGCTGGAACCTAATTGCTGCATTCTGGACGTGTGTGTGTGTGATCTGCTGATAACGTCATGTGGTGTTTTGTTTCTGATGGCTGCACCTCGAGTTTAAGATATACTGAGCGCCAACAGCAAATGAAAGTGACCTCTGACTGCTGAAATGCGCACTTTAAGATCCCCAAAAGTATACTGTACAAATGATTAAAAACTAAAATATTGATGTTGGTTTAATGTCTTAAAGCAACAGATAAGTTTTCCCAAAATATTATACTACATTCACGTGTCATGGAGCGCTGGAAATAAATTCTGAATAAATGCAGAGTCAAAATATAGTCAGAACCCTGAGCCTTAATTTGTCAGGCAAGGGATACAATCTCAGGCTTCATTGTGAACCATGAGGGAGACCTGGATCCAGGACACGTCTGGTTAGCTACGCAAGATGCTGTTTTAAAGAGGGTTGTAATCAGTAGAGGTTGAGCCTGTCATAAAGGCATGGGTAGGGAGTTCCCGAATAACTAGCCTCTGCTGTCTACCTGAAAAAAGTGTCAGTTTGCTTTGTGGCATAGCCATCACAGTACTCACCAGTGTTGCCCAAGAGATAGTTAGCTAATAATCTCTGCCACTTGCACCTGTCCAGTCGTGAACCTCGGAGACATGTTTTTTAGCCGCTGATTGAGCAGCTAACCTGTACCTACCGTCCTTAAACTACTAAGTATGTTGCCTTTACACCGCCCCCTGGAACATTAATTTAATCGCCATGCACTGAAACCCAAGAGCCACCTGAGAAGGCCAACTCGACAAGCTCTATTCTGGACAGCACAAAGTCACAAGACTTCTAACATGTTCTTGATACAGCAGCAGTTCTTTGATAGGGAGATACCATGTAGGAACATTGGCACATTATAGTTGTTAAAAAAGGCAATTCTTTGAAGGCAGTTGCTTGGCAGTTGAAAGTGTTCAAGTGGTCAGGATGCTGGGTAAGCTGAACGGCAATAGTTGTAGGGGGGAAGATGCCATGTTGAGAGTTGAAGGCCTGGCATTCTGGAGTGAGACTGTCTTGACTTACAAGCCTATGTCCGACGTTTAGGGGTTGTCTGCTGTGATTCACTTGACAGCATTTATATAGCTCACTCTGCAGGGGAGTTATTGTCTAAATTCTGAATCTCTAATTCTCACAGGCACATTGTACGACTTTATTTTTATTTTACCAATGTGAAAGACTCGTGAGGCATACTCTTTGGATTTTTTTCAGCGATTAGGTCTGGCCTCAGAGAGGGCACGTGCAGTTGCTTCTGAGATCTTCAGTTATGTAAAAAAGTTTTTTTAAAACTTTTTAAAAAAAATTACAAAAAAGCCCACCCAGTACTTACCATTGTCTGGCATCATCGTAACTCTCATATCCTTGCTTCTCGTTGGTCAGCGCATGCTGCTTTCACTTTCTCTCTTCATGTGCTTATGTCTTCGATGGAGCATGGACCAAGTACTGATTAATGTCACTATTTGTGTCCTTCCGCTGCTCATGTTAAGTGTTTTTGTTTCCTTGTTGCTTTTCCCATAATTACTTCCTCGTCATTGTTGCTTGCACCCTTCGGCCTCCTGTTGTGGTTAACCCCCCACTCCACCCTTCCATTGTTGATGCTTACCGCCTTCACCCCCTTAATTCTTTCTAGACCTTTATTTATTGTTATTCCTTTCATGTTATCCCATTCTTAACTTTATTTTATGTTTGCACTCACGTTCTTGTCTCTGTGAAAAACCACTGGTAATGGCCTTCGGGGCCTACTGGCACTAATCAAAACTAAACAAATACATTAAATAAAGCTATTCACTTTTTCTATTCACTTTTTCGACAAGATGTGCTTCTGGTCCATAAGAAGCTAATGCTTGCTCTTGATCTGAAAGCAATATTTAACTAATCTGAAGGATGGGTTTAAAAGTTATGAAACTTTTCAGTGCTGCAACAGAGAATGTGTATGTATTTCAAAAGTGACCAATCCCTTTACTTTTAAATGCTTATTTCTTAAGCATTTGAGAGGGTACAGTGTGTTTCAATTTGTATTGTTAATTAGCACCCACACCACACAGAATGTCGTTAGCATTATTGCATGGTAGTGTCTTCCCTATTATTAAATTTCAGAAAGCTTTACCACCCTGATCCAAATTTTCTTTAAAACCTTCGGCGCTTAGCAAGGCTAATAATAGTTACAAACTTACCTTTCAGCCCATTCCTTGAAAAATTAAACTAGTATTGCCTCCCACCTGCCCTTAGAAAAGTTGTTTGCTTAGTCACACTGATTCCTGATAAGTTTCATTTGTGCACAGTTTGGAAAAGAATCCACACAGATGCTACCCTGCCACACACCAAGAAAAAAAATTAGAGGCAACATTGATCAATGCTCATTCAGAGGCGAGATCAGTCGCTCCCGGATTCTTACGTTGCTCATTCACTTTCTCACAGAAATAGTTTTTCACACGGCTCTCTTGAACCGAATATGGACAGAACCGCTTCAAGCCTTGCCTATAATAGAGTACCCTTATCTGTTCACTCAGTTTAACCACTTTACTCACTATCGCAACAGGCATGAAATGACTTTCTCAAGCAATCTGCTGCTGACTGCTGTCCACTGGAGGACTCTAAATATACATGCCACTTCTGCATATCCTGGCTAACCATATACTATGACTGCTGCTTAATATCATCTATTGACCTTTATAGAAAGGATGACCGTAATGCAATCTATCCTGACAGATCCTTGACCTTCTCTGCCATGTTTTCTCTGCGTTGCCTGTTCGGCACCGTAAGACCTCAGAATCGACGGGCCTATTGTTCTTGGAAGGCATCAAGGTGGACCATAACTTACAAGAAAGACATAAAAGGACCTGCATAGCTGATCAAGGCTGCCAGCATACTACTAACCATAAACTGTGCGCCTATATCACAGCTCTTAATCCACCACACCAATAAATGCTACATCCCATAGCACAATAATCACACCTTTCTGGTCAAGAACAACCTGCAACCACTTACCAGAAAGGATTGAAACAAGAGCACCCTTCAAACCACAAATATCTACAAGGCATAACCTTCTGGTGTAGGAAAGGATATTAGCACCCCACATAGGGGTACTAAGCGCGGAATCGGTATTACAATGCAACACAATACAATCTGCGTCCATGGTGGTATCAGATAGTTTTAAAAGATGTCTTTAAAAATATAAAACAAACTTTTCAGAAGTTGGACCTGCTAGGCGCATCATAATGAAGTAATATATTTAAATTGGTACAGAACATACAAATCTTTAATGAGAACCATACTGCTGGGCCCTTGTGTAATGCTGTTAGTAACAAAAGGCACATACAACCAAGCCATGCACAATGACATGGTCTTATAAATAATCTAAATGCAAGCCAGCACAAGAAGTGTTCCTAGGCCTCTCTTAAGAGGTCATGTTCAGACACCCTCTCCACGACCGAAAATTCTGGATTTAACAAAAATAAGTAGTGCTTTCCAACTCAAACCACCAGCTAGCAGGATACATGCACAGTATGTAAATCTAGAATGTTCATGCTTCAAAACTGTTGTCACAGACTAAGTAACTAGTTTCTTCGCCATCATCAGTATTATTTCAGTGTTCATGAAAGTCCCTCATGCCTCCTTGTATTCCAGTATTGTTCATATTTGAGTCTGCTTAGATCCTTTCTTGGTCTGCCATTCAATACAAAATTACCCAGATGACTAGTTTCAATGTGCAAAATCAGTTTCGACACATGACATGTTGTGGTTACTGTTACCAACTTTATTTTTGTGTAAAAATACAGTTCAGCAGTGGTCTGTACAGTCTAATGTACCATTTTATATCAAATGTGGCTGATTTGATTCCGTTATTATAAAAAAAATTAAGGGCAGAAAAATGTTACTTTTTGATGGCAAGTGTTCCTGTTAAAATTGCCTTTAATTCACCCTGCATGTAAGGAAGCACATGGCACTTTTTCCTCAAAGAAAATACCTATAGTTCAAAACTATGATTATAACAAAGTTAACTTTTTCTACGCCACAGGCTAAGAAAGATCAACTTTGCAGAAATGTCTGGAATAAACACTTCATAAGTTCACATTTCTGTACGTTTCTCCCTAGTTGATTAGTTAATTTTGATGATTTACAAGTAACCTGATCTAGGATTAAAGTGGCGTTCTTGGCCTGTACCTAATCTTTATGCTCACCCCCCAGTTGGTTACGTAAAACATTCTGAAAATCTGTAGAACTGAAGTACTGTTACTATAGTAGGTGACGATGTGTATGTGTTATTTACTGTAATTACTGCACAGTGTAAGGATTGACATTATTTTACACATTCAATAGCTTTTTCCCCTTAACATTGCTTGATATAGTTCCAAAGTATACATTAAATTTAATGAGCGAGACCTGAAGTTGTCCTTTCATGCAAGGTGTGATTGGTTCAGCCAGTCCTCTTCTTTTTTTTTTTTCTTTGGGTTCTAATACTGAAGCCCTGTGTTAGTAATGTGAACAGCAAAACTGCTTTCTCAAGCTCATGAGTTTACAGCTATCATGTCTGCATAAATTCAAATCAACACTCAGTTTTGAGAGCTTAGCACCTAGACCATGCCTTCAGTTAAATACTGTCACTACTCGACAGTAACCCTTAGAAAAACCTTGTACAATGGATAATGCTGTAACACGTGAGTTTAAAGACTCAAATAGCACTGCTTGCCTACCTTTGAATTAGGAAGAGTGCATCTAAAAATATTTCATTATGCAGGATTTTGCAAGTCAACTTAAAATATTGCAGTGTTGAAATCCACTTTATACAATGGGCATTTTTCTTAATGTCCGCTACTTTTGGAACCCTTTAATGATATTTAAAGTAGTATCTCATATATTACTATAGTGCAAATAACAAACGCAGCAAACGTCGAGGCTTTATTTTATCATTCAGTTTCAGCCATATTCTTGGTTCCACAGTTTGCCTATTTGCAGGCATGGCTGCATGCATACTGATGTGACAAGTGGGGAATTTAGATCATGTTAACGAAGTTTTAGCATTGATGTTTTTTAGTTTTGCAACCGAAATGTTAGTCTAATAATTATTTTCTTTAAAGTATTATTTGTTTCCTTTTTAAGAATATGCTGGAGAGCATGCGCTGCAGTAGTGACAGTAAAAATTGTCAAATGTTTTATGATGCATTTGACACAGAATTGTAAGTCAGATGGTGGTACTTCATGAATAATATATTGTAGTGATTGGAGTGATTGGAGCTAAGGTTAAATGCTTAATATTTCTGCTTTCAGCATAAATGTTTGCAACTTTACCTGTTTGGCAATTCAGTGCATACCCTGTTCATGTTTTAGATTTTGAAGTGAACTACTTAAGCACCTGTCCCAAGGGAACTGCTTTTAATTAATTCCAGTTGTTTATCAAAGTTCCCAGAAATACCGGGTTTCCCTTAATATTTTGCCTCTTTCTCCACAAGTCTAAAATCCCTCTTCCTAGGTCCTATCAGGAGGTTGAGAAGTACAACGTACCAAGTAAAAGCAGAACTTGAGAATTGTCAGGCCCACGGGCTTGAAGAGGAAGGGAACTACATGGATCATGTAAAGTATAACACAGCAGCTCTTGCAGAACTCGCATGTAGTAGCATGTGCTGTGCTGAGAATAACCAGAGTAGCTGGAGGGAGGGAGGCACCAGTGTAGGGCAGATTCTGTATATGTAAGTGAGCTCAAATAACTGCAAAAAAGAGTCCCCGGCTGGATTTTGCTCAAACATGTTACAATTTATTTTATTTATTGTTTTACCAGAGGATTCCCTTATTTATTGTAGTGTTATATAACCTGAAAATTATAACCAGTGTTTAATTATATTTTGACTGTCTGAAGAGTCTCCTTAATTAAGAGAGATTATATATAGTTGTTAAATCTGCTTTTTTTTTTTTCTGTCTCATTTACGAAAACAGCATGTTTTCACAACAGTCTCCGCCACATTTTGGGCAGCAAGCAAATGCCAACATGTACAATAACAATATGAACATCAGTGTATCAATGGCAACAAATTCAAGTGGCATGAACAACATGAACCAGATGGCAGGACAGATTAGCATGACCTCAGTGACCTCGGGGCCTACTTCAGGCCTGTCCTCCATAGGTTCGGAGCAGGTAAGCCATCAAACAATTCTGTTTCTTAAGAATATTCTACATGCCAAAAAATGTCGTCATTGTAGGATATCTGTACTAAGAACGTATGTATATATCTATATATACCTGTTTAAGACAACATGATTGAAAATAAGGTTATAATGAAAATGAAATTTCAACTGTATGTGAAGTTTCTGTAATGTCTTTTTGATACTTCGAACCCTATGGGAAAATACTTATTGTTCTTATAGGGCATAACTCTGGTTTAAAACAATTTGGCAGTCCCCAGTGCACCCATGAGACCCTATTGCTAAATTCATATTAACAATTTTTCCAACATTGCAAACTTGATCTGATACTCCCTCTTACAGTTTGGCAGAGTAATTGTAGTTTTTCTTCTGCAAATGGATTTGCTGTTAATGAGGAAGGAAAGATTATTTTTATTTTTTTAATAGGTGGCTCGGTGGAAGGAAGTGCATGGAGGTTTGTTCACCAAAGTACCAGGGTTAGCATCACATACACCCGTTGACCCTAAATTATTTCACTATGTTGAACTTTTGTCCCTTTTTTATCCTCCCTACTACCTTTCTGTTTATGACCCTTGAAATAAGGAGAACCAGTGCAAGTGCCAGGAGTACTGAAAAGCTGGCAAGGGTCTCAGCTACTTCCTCTGCTTACTTATAGTTGATATATATGATGGATGATGTGGGTGAGTAAATCATAAGTGTTCTGCCCTGTCCTATCTGCCTTCCAGATATTTATTCTTGAGGACTGATGTTGCACCTAGGAACGACTCACCAGAGTGTTGGTGTTTTGTCTTGTATCTGGAGAAGTAGGCAGCATGTATTTAAAACTCATATTCGGAGTGTGGTGAGAACTCTGCCCCTACTTCACCCAGCCAGCATTGCTGTAGTGGTTTAGGAGGTTCTTATGCATATGCAGCACTCAAGACATGCTGAAAAAGTAGCTTGTGATACATGGGAGCATGAAGGAGAGGATAGTTGTTAAACTTGGAGTTCTTGTAATGGATACTTCTAACCACAGATGATTCACCTTATTATACTCCCTAGGTGCCCAACTGGACGTGGAAGCCTTCAGTAGTGCTTCTGCCTGCCACTGGCCAGCACCATGCGTATCCAGGCTCTCTCATACTATCCTGGAAGTGAGTGAGCAGAGTAGATTATGCTGACTTCATTTCTTTTCCTTTGCACGCTTTCTGACGTGGATCTCTAGAGCTTTGCTAAATTTTGTCTGTTTTCCTATAAAATCCAATTATTTCACAATTTTGTGCTAAGGAACGAGGTCACCACCCACTGATTTGAAGAGAAAGATGTTTTCCTGGAAAATATATGAAGAAAAAGAGCATATTTTATTAAGAAAGGAGTGTTGGGAGTCTGTGCCATCTCTATTTGGAATTTAATTTTATTGGACTTTTCAACATGTTATATGGTTCATGTGTGTGCTGAGCCTTAAGTGAATGATGTCACCACCCAATACAACAGATTTTAAACCTTGCTGCAAAAGCAGTAATCGGATAATGGCCACACATTCGAATGTCTTTGATGCTTGGGCTCAGGCCGTGACTCAGAAAACATACAATAATACAATAAATCTGCCCTCATGCATCCAAAAGTGATCCAGGACTAAGAGGAGAAGCGGTATGTTGCCGAACAAAAAATAAAGTTACAGGCTTCACGTAAGTCCTGCTCCTGAGCCCTATTGTGGACCCAGTGCCAAGGCCATTTCTGCAACCTCTCAATTTCACACTTGTATTGCTCTTAACATGTTGGTCCAAGCACAATAAAATGAAGCAGGACTCTATCCCATACCACCAGTCTGACTCTGAAGAGAAGGTGCATGGGTATTACAATGTCGGTCACACTCAGTTGAGGCCTTCGGCCATGGAATTGATTTCTCAGTTGGTCCCGGCATGCCCTGAATTTCCTAGGCTGGCAAAAAGGCCACGTTGCAGATTTCGGTATGCTTTTGGCTCCCTCTGGTAGTGTCTTTGGGCCCATCGAACCACAGGGGCCACCAGTTGGGTTACTGGAAGTGGGTCCACCCTTGTGTCTTTCAGTCCTCCTGGGACCCGTTACTGGACCTCTTTCAGCTTTAGTACAGACTTCTACTCCTGACCTAGGTCCACATTGGTCGCTGCCATGCCTGCACCAACGCCACTGGAAGATGACCCAGCGCAGATGCCAGTGTCAGACCACTATCCAACTACACGGATGTCATACTAAAAATTTAAAAAGCACAACCTCTTGACCGCAACCAGACTGTAAGCCAGTGCCTCTGCAATATCGCACCTACCAGTAGAGGTGCCATTATCATTTTGGTTCTGACACCTGTCTTTCTTGCTCACTATAGGGATGATGCTTTATATATTAATTTACAGAATGCCAGTTCATTGACACCTGTCCTAAGACAGAGCTCGACTTGGCACATGGGTCACCTTTGTGAAGGCCGTCCAGAGTGTAGCCGAGGCACTAGAATTACATTGGTCCACCTAAAATACCTTGCGGCCTGGGTCAGCTTCTTTGGACCCTTGTTTCCTTCAACAGTTTCCTCACTGATACTTTGGCTACTTAGTCAAACTCTTGTTCTTACGCACCTGTGAATAGACATTTGGCCATACATCAAAACTGGTGCCTCATTTTCTTACTACACATGCCATTCCAGAGAGCCTTGTTATGTAGACCTTAGCCAGTTAATCCGAACCCATTTCTAACTCCTATTCCAGACCGATCGTCCAAGAGGATTTAGGAATTTGACAAGCGCATGTTCTTCTCTACCATCCAGGAACTCCAGTCTGTTAATGCTGTTTGTTTGCTGGGTTCTTACACACTTGCCTGCTGTGACATGGGCATTAAGATCATGCCAGCAGTCCTAAAAAACCATAGGGTCTTTTGGGCTCGGACGTTTCATGGTGGACAGGACACAGCCAAATATGTTATCTGTGCAGGTCTGATAGTAAGGATTGCTTGTGGAGGGCAGTCGATAATAGTGTCATACTACAGCACCATATGTTGATGCGTTGCACAAGTTTTTCCCAATGCTGTGCACGCCTCCTTCATGGATATGCCCTTTGATGTATCCCTGCTCTTTGGTATGAAGGCATACTCGGCACAGCAGCACTTTAAGGAGGGTAGAGCGCCTACCAAACATTTTCCTGAACAAGTCAGAAAGTTTTAAGGATATTCCAGATTGATGGTATATAATCAGAGACATCTGTCCCAACTAATACAGTAGGTGCCCCAGAAACCTCTAGGCACCAGCGATACTTTTTTTTTATTTTTTTTATTTTATTATTATTTTAGTGGTGGGGAGCAACCCCTTAGGCAAAGGTCGCTCCCAAAGGGGGCAGAATAGCCTATTTTAATTAGGTCGATCTGCCCCCAAGGGGGGCAGAAACTACTAAGCACCGGGGATTTTTTGTTGTTGTTGTTTTACAGATGAATTTATTTTAGGCCATTTCTACCCCTCCTGGGGGCAGCTCGGCCTATTGTTATTAGGCCGATCTGCCCCCAGGGGGGCAGAAACCTCTAGGCGCCAGGGCAAATTTTTTTTGTGTGTTTTTTTTTTTTTTTTTTTTAGAGATGGAGAGCGACCCATTAGGCAAGAGTCGCTCCCCTGGGGGGAAAATTGTATTTAGACCATTTCTGCCCCCCTCGGGGCAGATGGGCCAATTTTAGGTCAATCTGCCCCCACTTTGCTAAAAACATCTTTTTTTTCTGTGAAAAAATTTGATGTGTCCACATTGTGTTTTGAGCCATTTCCTTTCGTGGGCGCTAGGCCTACCCACACAAGTGAGGTACCATTTTTATCGGGAGACATGGGGGAACACAGAATAGCAAAACAAGTGTTATTGCCCCTTGTCTTTCTCTACATTTTTCCTTCCAAATGTAAGGCAGTGTGTAAAAAAGACGTCTATTTGGGAAATGCCCTGTAATTCACATGCTAGTATGGGCACCCCGGAATTCAGAGATGTGCAAATAACCACTGCTTCTCAACACCTTATCTTGTGGCGATTTTGGAAATACAAAGGTTTTCTTGATACCTATTTTTCACTATTTATATTTCATCAAATGAATTGCTGTATACCCGGTATAGAATAAAAACCCACTGCAAGGTGCAGCTCATTTATTGGCTCTGGGTACCTAGAGTTCTTGATGAACCTACAAGCCCTATATATCCCCGCAACCAGAAAAGTCCAGCAGACGTAACGGTATATTGCTTTAAAAAATCTGACATCGCAGTAAAAAGTTAGAGTAAAACGTGGAGATAAATGGCTGTTATTTTACCTCAATTTCAATATTTTTCTTATTTCAGCTGTTGTTTTCTGTAGGAAACACTTGTAGGATCTACACACATGACCCCTTGCTGAATTCAGAATTTTGTCTACTTTTCAGAAATGTTTAGCTGTCTGGGATCTAGCATTGGTTTTTCACTCATTTTCGTCACTAACTGGAAGGAGGCTGAAAGCACACAAAATAGTAAAAATGGGGTATGTCCCAGTAAAATGTCAAAATTGTATTGAAAAATTGGGTTTTCCAATTCGAGTCTGCCTGTTCCTGAAAGCTGGGAAGATGGTGATCTTGCCACCGCAAACCCTTTGTTGGTGCCATTTTCAGGGGAAAAAACACGAGCTGCCTTCTGCAGCCCTTTTTTCCAATTTTTTTGAAAAAAAAACACATTTTTCACTGTATTTTGGCTAATTTCTTGGTCTCCTTCAGGGGAACCCACAAAGTCTGGGTACCTCTAGAATCCCTAGGATGTTGGGAAAAAAAGGACGCAAATTTGGCGTGGGTAGCTTATGTGAACAAAAAGTTATGAGGGCCTAAGCGCGAACTGCCCCAAATAGCCGGGAAAAGGCCTGGCAGCGAAGGGGATATACTAGATTGCCATTACTGGTGCATGTCCAAGCCATTGGGGGGAATGGGATTTGACATTTCCTCCCAGGTTATCGATTAATCACATCCTACAGATGGAAGCACCTTCCCATTTTGTTAGGGTTGCTGCTCTTCCAAGGCTCAAGCAAGGAGGTTCCGCACTGGGAAAGAGAAGTGGTATGTTACTCTTGTTGTTCCTTGTTCAGAAAAAGGACAAGGGCCTCTGGCCTATTTTCAACCTCTGAATGCTTCCTGCTGAAGGACAAATTCAAATTCCTCAGGTTGTCGTCTCTGGAACTTGGTGACTGGATGGTGTCCTTCGATCTGAAGGACATGTATTTTTATATACCCATCCTGCAGTCCCAAAGGCTCAAAGTGGATGAACATTGTCAGTTTTCTTTCTTTTTGGTCTCGGCAGTGTTTCTCAAGTGTTCATACAAGTAGTGGCGGTGGTCGCTACCCATCTTTGGACTTCGAGCACACCAGTATTCCTGTACCATGACAATGGGCTGTTAAAAGCGTGCTTGCCCCAGTTAGTCATGGACCATCTCCAGATAACTGTGAACCTACTCATATAGTTGGGGTTCAATATCAGCAAGCCAAAGTTCCATCTGACTCCTTTGCAGAGGCTTTTGTTCATTGAAGCAATCCTAGATATAACGTAGTCAAGCGCTGAGCCACCGCCATAAATCGAGGACACTCCAGCTATCATCCCAGTTTTTCAGGCTCTATCCTGGATCACACTGAGAGCGGCTCTGAGGCTTCTTTGTCGTTTCATTTCCTGCATCCTCCTATCCGCTATTACGGGAGCACATGTGAGCTCTGAGGTGAAATTTGAAATTCCAATGAGTCCAGGAACAAGGTAATCTGAATGATGCCGTCCAAGTCTTTGAAGCGACAGCTTGAGATTTGCAGTGGTGGCTGCGGCAGTCCCCTCTCTCTTTCCCGCCTAGAGCTGACTGTGGTGATGGATGTGTCCCTGCTGCGCTAGAGAAGTGGAGATCAGAGGATTCAGGTCTTCGACGGAAGGCCGGCTCCTCATCAGCCTGCTGGACTTGCTGGCCATTCGTCTGGCTCTGAAGGCCTTCCTGCTACCCATCAAAGGAAGACTGATGCATGTGTTCAGATAACACCACTACCATGTGCTACTGCATCAAGCAGGGTGGAGTGGGGTCCTGTCTCAGGAAGCTCTGCACCTCTGGAAGTGGCTGATGCACCAGTGCATCTTCCTGATTGTGAAACATCTAACATGTTAAAGTGGACAAACTGAGCAGGCAGTATCTGGTAAATCACAAGTGGAATCTACATCCTGAGGTGGCCCAGTGTGTGTCCTCCAGCAGTGAGAAGAACCCTGGCTGGATGTTTCTGCCGCTGTCAAAAACACAATGTTAAATGTTTCTGTACTTCTCCTACCACTCAGAGTTCTGAATAAGATCTTGAATGACAGGGCCCAGCTCATCTTAGTGGTTTTGGATTGGACCAGAAGAGTATGGTACCCTGAACTTCTGGGAATGAGCATCTTTTCGCTGATCGGGCTACTTTGCAAAGACCTCCTTTCGGAGCAACAGGGCATGCTCCTCCATCCACATCTACGTAATCTGCACCTACATGCGTGGAGATTGATTGGCAGAAACAGTTGGCGTTTGATCTGCCACCTGAAGTGGGTGGTGACACCTCTCTTCCAGGGACCTTTCTTTGAAATCCATTAATGCTGGGTACTAGGACAAACTTGTGACCTGGTTTGGCATTTGAAAAATTGCCCCAATACAAATAAGACAGTCTGAGGTCCTTTTGTTTGTTTTATCTTTGGCTAGGAAAAAGTCCTTTCAGTGGGCACTATAAAAGGATATATGTCAGCCCTCTGGGTCTTTCTGCTTTTCCCAGGTCAACCGTCCTTATTTAAATCACCTATTGTGATACGATGTATTAATGGTTTGTCACATGTTTACTTGCAAGCAGTCTGTGATGCCACAGTAGGAGCCTAACTTGGTCTTGACGTTTCTCATTTGTACAGCACCGCTCTTCGTTGTAGCTCCTGGCTCTGAAGTCTGTCTTCCTCATTGAAATTACCTCAGCTCATATCGGACATGAGCTTCAGGCACTTTCAGTGCATCACCTCACCCCACCCCTCACCCCCACCCCATACACCACTTTTTTCTAGGCAGATTGGTGCAGAGGACTCAGGCAGCTTTCTTGCCAAAAGTCATTCCCTTCCGGATTGGACAATCCATAATTCTGCCAGCATTCTTTGTTAACCCTCACTCCTCCCCAAAAAAGGGTAGGCTTCATTGGTGGTACCTCTGAGGGCTTTAAACTTTTACATTAATCATACGAACGATCACCTAGTGGTCAAACAACTTTATGCGGGGTTCTTAAGAGCAAATAAAAGTAAAGCTGTGTAGACAATCCTGTTGTTGTGTGGATAGTCCTCTACATTAAGATCTGCTTCACATTCCCAAGAGTTAGCCGCCAGAAGGTCTAATAGTCCATTCCCCCATGGTGAAGCCTCCTTCCACTGCTTTAGTTCAGAGTGCCTGTCCTTGACATATGCCAGTGTGTATAACGTCAGTGCTTACGTTCAGAAAGCACTACTTCCTTGACAGTCAGGTCTGGCAGGGTAAGACATTTCTCCCGCTGGGACCTGCAAGGCTTTTTAGTCTGAGTCCCCTCCATGGATCCTCCAAATAGAGAGGTACTGCTTTAGTATCTATTCTAAGGTGAGGAATCTGCAGTTACAAGCACCAATCAGAAGAATAAGTTAATTAACCTCTGTAATGCTATTTCTGGTGGATAGTCTCTCTAACTGTAGATTCCTCTCCCGGTTCTCTGAAACTTCATTCTCCTGAAAAAGTAGTTATGACTAGCCTTAAACATATTCTTTTCCAAGATGGTCTTCATTTCAATATTTGTTTCTCAATTCAAGATGGTGTTAATCTTTTTTTACTTTAAAATCATTTCCTAACCCATGTATAAGGAGGCATCACAGTGCTTTCATATCCTTATTTTTTATTGCCAATTTAGTTTCTTTTTGACCATCATTTTTGCTCTTACACTGCAGCAGTATTCTGACCTGGATGACTATGATGGGCTCTTCAACCCTTACTCAGTGTAGTGTTGGTGCCTTGCTCATCAGTACCTGCCGCATTCACCATCTGTGATCAAGTAATACCAGCATAGCCAAGCAGGTTATTCTGCCCTTTCTGGCTTTTTCCTACTGATTGGTACTCTCTTAAGTAGATACTTTACATCAGTCTCATATACTGCTTCGGACATGCAATGCCTTAAACACTGCATGCACGTCATCCGGACCTGGATGTCCAGTGTCTACCTGAAGTAAACCCACCCAAGAATTCATGTTACTTGCAAAGAACAAAAAACAAGATACAGTACAAGTTTGGCTCACGTGACATGAACCTTGACCCATTCGAACCCAAGCTTTCAGTATATGTCAGGTCACTTTAATTCATCCTGCACACAAATATACCCTCACAGAACACATTGCCAAATACAAACAAATATGCTCTGGTAGCAGCTCTCTCCACTAAAAGGCATGTCATTTCGTCAAAAAAGTGACTTCTTGACTGCTGTCCAAACCCTCATACTCTTGCTTCTGTATGGCATTACACCTTCCTTCATGGCCTCACCAGTCTCGACACTGGCATCGCTTGGGGGTATCCTGCATGCCACAGCACGTCTCATCCAGGGCCTGAAGACCTATGTCCACATCACCCCCATCCCGATGGAACTCTTTTGACTCCCACCATCTTCAGACCCAGCAGCATTGCTGCATAATTTACAAAGACTCCGTAATTGCCACCCCAATTGCAGACAAGCTCACCATTTCTGGTGGTTCTCGGCTCAACCACAGCCAGGGCACCATTGGACTGCAAACTAAGTGTAAAAAAGAAAAGCAAGACAGCAGGTCTCTTCCTTCTATGCACCCGGGATATGGTACAACATTACCCCATTCATCAAGACTGAACTAACGCTGCTTCAATTTGAAAAAACTTGAAGACACACCTTTTTAAAGAACACTACACCACAACACATTACCCATCCACAGCCCAGCTTTTTCTCCTATAACTCATTGACTTCATGCTGGTCTTTAGCCAGCTCCATTAGGCTGGCTACGTTTGCGCTATGGAAATACCATTTACATATTTATATTAAATGCAGGATGGTACTGTGGCTGCTACGAGGAAACACCATTTTTTTGGGCTGTCAGGAAAGGTTAGAGTGATTTTCACAGCATCCAGTCCATATCAGCAGGATCCCTGCAAGAGGGACTGTCCTTTTTACTCCCTCCTCAAAAACATATTGTTTTTTTAATTCACACTTTTCAAAGCCATAAAGTGGGTGCAGATTTAATTACAAATCGTTTCCTATATATTTTTGATGCCTCATATTTGTAGAGCTACAGCATTCTAAAAAAATTAGGCAGTAAATGCATCAAAATGTTTTGTTTTTTATTTTATTTTTTTATTTTTTATTTTTATATAAAGGTGTATAGGCTTAACTCATTTAGCCTGTAAGTCCAAGTTTTTATAGTGGTTGTTTTCTGTCTCTGTTGAAATGTCACTGTTCCTATATAAGATAATTAAATTGTTCTGAACACTGTAGTAAACAATTTTGCTATCCATTTTCATTTATTTAATTAAATTAAACTGTCTCTCCTTACACTTAAGAGATTTACTATACAAAGACGAAATGCAGCTCACATCTCTGTAAAACGTACTTCGGGAAGGTGTAATAGATGACCAAGCACAATTTGTGGTGTCTGGTGCATGAGATTTTCAGGATATTTTGTAAATGAATGCAGTTTGTAAATTTATCTTACCTAGAGCTCCTGAAAATCTTGCATGGATATGGCCCTCCACAACCTGTGTCGAGGATACCCCTGGAGTAAAGAATAGTTAAAATATTTTACGCGTTTAAGATACAGATTCATGCACGTGCTGAGTGCGCATTGGTAAAAATTTGGTCAACTCCATTCAGTCAATACAGTTATGTGAAATAGCTCCCATTGCAACTATCATTTTGTCTCTTACTGGGCATGTTGGAAGCAAAACCAGTTTTCTCAAAATTAGTCTCTGTGGTCCTAAATATTTCTTCTTCCATTAGGATTTTAGCCTATAGTCTTAATAATTAAGTCCTAAAGTAGTTTCTGAAAATGTTAGTGTTTTATTGTAAAAAGGAAATGCAGTGGAGAGTCTGGTTAAGTACTACCTAGAAGCGTTATATGAACAGACCCAAGTTTCAGTTTAAATAAACATATTATAAGAAAATCAGACTTGGCTCTCTAGCTCTAAGCTTTTCTTTTTTTTTTTTATCAACCAGTGAGGGCATGAGATGACTATCATCAGTGGCAATCAAAGACTTTTTGAGCAAAGGGCAATAAAGAGCCAAGAAAATCACCTGGGTACTATAGCATTTCTTAGTCAAGAACATAGGTGGTACAAAGAGATATTTAGGAATATGAGAAAAATTCAAGTTTGTGTATCGCTAGTAACATTTTCCATGTTTTTTTTTTTTTTTTTTTTTTTTTCAAGCGCAGATACAGAAACAGATCCTTGCAGGAAGACTTCATTTAGCACTAAGGAAAATAATTGAAGTTTTCAAGATCCAGACATGTCAGTCTGATTACAGACTGCCTTTAATTATGGAGCATGCAACAGCGCTGCCCACTTAAAGTTCTCAGACAGTTTTGAGAAGTGCATTTGGGCTCTCTTCAGGATGCAGATTCTCATTCTACTTTTTTAGTGCCTCGAAAAATCTCTGTCTTTAAGATAAGATGCTGCTTCATACAATTCATATATCTACATGCGACTGAGGCTCTGACATCTGCATGAAGTTTACTCACCCACATGCCCTAGGTTTCGTAGAATGAGCATTTTATCATACTGTCTGGAGCTTCAGAATCATGAAGTCATTCAGGGAAGCTATGGAGAGGGCTCTCGCAGCAGTGCTGGACAGGCAGAACACCCTCTCTCTGAATATAATTTTTTTAATCTAAGACCAAAGGTTTAATAGGTATAAACAAGCATTCCTTATGTTGTGGACTTTCCAAAGTAAGACCTAGAAAGCCAGACGATGTCCCACAAACTTCAAAAGGTGTGGATGAAGGGGGTGCAATATCAGGGCTTTCTTGATGTGAGAAGGGTGTATTTAAGATTCTCTTCCAGGGGATCCTCATCAATAGTCATAAACATTGAATATTCCCGCCCTTGTGCGGGGACCCCGGAGCATATATAAATAAAATACATACATATTATCATGTGTAAAACAGCAATGCAGGCTATAATCATAAATAGGCTAAAATGCTTTATTTCTATGCAAGTTTTTTTTTTTTATTTTTTTTTATATTATAAAATCACAATAGATGATAAATATCTACCTAAGCCCCAAAAACTGGACTTAGGGAAGTAAACAGCAGTAAATATCAGAGAAAAATAGAAAAAAACCACATTGAAAAACAATGAAGCATTCTTAGCCAATAGGCTGCATGCAGGTTAACACAGGAGAACCATAAAAACTTTGGCACCGTGCCTTTAAGACCCTGAGCACCTCCAGTATCCCACCATGCCTCAGGGGTGAAGGGAAGGTGACAGTTGGTTCACAGTTAGGTCAGTTCTTTTTTCCGGCTTCTTCTGAGAGGATCCTGGAGCATTGAGCTCTCAGTTTTTCTGAGTTTTTCTTCAGAAAAATCCTTAAAAATAGTGTTTTTCCTATTTACTCGACAGATAACATCTTTTGTCTGAGTTTGGAAGTCTTTTTTGACAGAAAATGCCATCTCTTTTTGTAAAATGTCCTTCTTGTGGGAAGAAGAAAGCCCAGTCAGACCCACACTCTGTGTATTGTCTGCCTGCCACAGAGTCACTGTCCTGACACCTGCAAGTATTGTAAGAACATGTCAAGGAGGACTCTCAAAGACAGAGAGAAGATCAGGCTACATGGGCTTCAGGAGAGGAAAAAGTCAACATCCTCTTCACTTCCCAGACCTACAGCAGAAGGAATGGCCCGATCGACGTCGACAGGTAGGATTGTACCTGTTTGTTCTCCATCGACGTCATCGGCACCACCGTCTCACCGGCATAGATCGCCGTCGACGGCGACCAGACCGACGTCGAGGGACAAAACGTCGAAGCATGGACACAGGGGTACATCTCCGTCGACGGCAGGCCGCCGTTCGGCGTCGAGTCATCTCCGGCGCTCCCGTTCGCCGTTGAGAACGTCTCACCCCTTGGCGTCGAAGGAAACGACACCAAAAACACCTCGACGGCATGAACATCCGCCGTCGACCACTCGCCACTCAACGTCGAGACACACGACGGCGAGTAGGTCCAGGTCCCGCGATAGGCGATCGGCGTCAAGACACTCGACGGCAAGACCTCCGACGTCAAGACCTTCGACGTCGAGAACAGATCAGCCATCGCAACCTTCGACGTCAAGGATGCAATCGACGTCGACACAACCTTCAGCTGTGTCACAGGCAGTAGAGCCTTCCTGGCTACGGCTCACGGGTCTGAAACAGGAAGCACAGCAGCGCATTTTGAACCTCCCATTCAGCGGGAGTTCGTTGTTCGGTACCCACGCGGATGAAGAGATGGCCCGAATGAAAACGGAAGTCGACACGATGAGGGCAGTGGGCCTGGAACGTAAAAAAGACTTCAGGCGGAGGTACAGGCCGTATGACAGACGACCATTCCTGCAGAGGGTTCAAACCCCTCACTGGTCTCAAAGGCCACAACAACGACAGGGACGTCCCCTGTTTCAGGCACGTAGACCCACAAGAGACAGAGGGTCAAGTAGACCTCAACAGTCTACAGCAAAGACACCATCAAAGCAATGAGGCATTGCTTCCCTCAGCACTGTGCACCACTCCGGTGTGGGGAAGTGTTACGCATCATCTTCGCGAGTGGCACTCAATCACAAAAGACAAATGGGTGCTCAATATTGTCGAACATGGCTATTCTCTCCTTTTAAAAAAACCTCCTCCACACTTGCCGCCAGCAAGGTGTTTTCCTTCTCATCTCAGCCTGCTACGCAAGGAAGTTCTCGCACTCCTACAAAAGAAAGCTGTAGAAAAGGTTCCTCCGGCACAAAAAGGAAAAGGGGTGTACTCCCGTTACTTTCTGGTGGCGAAAAAAGGTCAACAGGGCCTCTTCAGACCAATTCTGGACTTACGGCTCCTGAACAAGTACATAAGAAAACAAAAGTTCAGGATGCTAGCCCTTCACCAGATTGTCCCGCAACTGCATCAGGGAGACTGGATGTGCTCCATCGACCTACAGGATGCATATTTTCACATCCCAATAGCAACCAAACATCGGAAATTTTTACGTTTCCAGATAGCGTCACAGCACTACCAATTCAGAGTCCTTCCATTCGGCCTGAAGTCTGCACCCCGAGTCTTTTCAAAATGTGTAGCAGTGGTAGCGGCACACCTTCGAAGACAAAAAATATTCGTCTACCCCTACCTGGACGACTGGCTAGTGAAGGCCTCATCTCCGGATCAGGCGAGAAAACATCGAGATATCGTTCTAAGAACTTTCGAGTCTCTAGGTCTTCAAATCAACCACGACAAGTCAACCTTGATTCCAACACAAAACCTCCACTACCTGGGAGCGATACTAAACACAGAGCTCCAAAGAGTGTATCCTTCGGAGGAACGACTTTTATCAATCCACAGGAAGTGTCAACATCTATTAACAGCCGATGCACCTACAGCTCGTCAGGTGACATCGCTTCTGGGCTCCATGGCTTCATGCATCTTCATTGTCCCGAATGCCAGGCTACGCATGAGGCCCCTTCAGGAGGCATTAGAGAACAATTGGAGCCAAAAGACTGGTCACTGGGAGGACAGAGTTCGACTACCAGCAGTGGCTTTTCAATCACTACAATGGTGGATGCACAGACCTCACCTGTCGATAGGTTCTCCGTTTCACCAGACAATTCCAGTCGACACTCTGGTAACGGATGCGTCTCTTCAGGGTTGGGGTGCTCATCTGGGTTCCTTCCAAGCTCAGGGTCTGTGGTCCGACAAGGAAAAGAACTATCACATAAATCTACTGGAACTCAGAGCAGTCCATCTGGCTCTCAAATCTTTCTCTCCATTGGTTCAGGGGAAATCTATCCTAATTCAGACAGACAATACAACCACAATGTATTACCTGAACAAACAGGGGGGAACAAGATCACTACCTCTGTCTCGAGAATCCCAAACGATATGGCATTGGCTCCTGGCCAGGGGAATGTCTATCACAGCGGTACACCTGCCAGGTCAGCAAAACGTAGAGGCAGATTTCCTGAGCAGACATCTGGAAGACGCGCACGACTGGGTGCTACACGACGAAGTCGTCGAGGACATCTTCGGTCAATGGGGTCGACCTCAGTTGGATCTCTTTGCAGACGAAACAAACAAGAAATGCCCAGACTTCGCATCCAGGTTCTGCCGTCCGGGATCTCAAGGGAATGCCCTGTTGATCAACTGGTCAGGGACATTTCTCTACGCCTTTCCACCGATTCCCCTCATACCGGCAGTAATCAACAAATTTTACAACTCCAGAACCAGAATGATTCTGATAGCGCCACAATGGCCCCGCCAATTCTGGTACACGGACCTACTCAACTTATCTGAAAGACCTCACAGGAGGTTGCCGTGCAGACCGGATCTCCTGAGCAGAATGGAAGGCAGAATCCTACATCCCAACCTTCCCTCTCTGAGCTTGACAGCATGGCTCCTGAATTCCTACAGTATGGGCACCTAGGGCTCTCACAGGAGTGCATGAGCATCTTGAAAGAGTCAAAACGACCTTCCACGCGGCGTTCTTACGCTTTTAAGTGGAAGAGATTTTACATCTGGTGCTCTCAACAAGGTATAAATCCCATACGAGCTCAGGAGGACGTCATACTATCCTATTTACTTCATCTGGCGAAGTCTGGTCTGCAGGTATCTTCTATTAAGGTTCATTTGTCTGCAATTACAGCGTATCGTAAGTCGCCTTCTCAGGAATCCTTCTTTACGATACCTGTAGTCAAGGATTTTTTAGAAGGCTTGAAAAAGGTTTTTCCTCCCATTCGGAGACCTTCTCCTCCATGGGAACTGAATGTAGTCCTGTCAAAACTTATGGGCCCTCCTTTTGAACCTATCCACAAGGCCTCTTTACAGCACCTTACGTGGAAGACGGCTTTTTTGGTGGCCATTACTTCAGCGAGGAGGGTCAGCGAAATTCAGGCTCTGTCTTG
Organism: Pleurodeles waltl; assembly: GCF_031143425.1. Lineage (NCBI taxonomy): Eukaryota > Metazoa > Chordata > Amphibia > Caudata > Salamandridae > Pleurodeles > Pleurodeles waltl. The sequence goes on along the minus strand of NC_090439.1, from coordinate 729,508,884 downwards.
CAGAGAACCGTACACGGTTTTTCACGATAATAGAGTGGTTCTGCGAACTCACCCATCTTTCCTTCCGAAGGTGGTGTCAGAATTCCATATCAATCAGACTATATCTTTACCGACTTTCTTTCCCAATCCGGAGACTCCGGCTGAGAAAGCATTGCATTCTTTAGACTTAAAAAGAGTGCTGAAATTCTATTTGGACAAAACAAAACCGATTAGACATTCTAACCATTTGTTTCTGAATTATGGTCATTTAAGAACAGGAGAGGCAGCGTCTAAACGAATGATATCAAGATGGATTGTGTCTTGTATTGTTAACACTTACCAACTGGCTAATAAGCAATTACTGGCTAGGCCAAAAGCGCATTCCACAAGGGGAAAAGCGGCTACTGCTGCCCTCCTTAACAATGTACCAATTTCCGAGATTTGTAAGGCTGCTACATGGAAGTCTGTGCATACCTTTACTAAGCATTACTGTTTAGACTCGGATGCAAGAGCGGATGCCCAGGTGGGGCAGGCCTCTCTTAGAAATCTATTTGCATGAATATGTATTCTTTCCTGCACTTCTTTCGGACAGTCCGCAGAGTTTAGGGATGGGCTTGCTAATCTATTCAATGTTTATGACTATTGATGAGGATCCCCTGGAAGAGAAGGATTAGTTACTTACTTGTAAATCCTAGTTCTCTTCCAGGGGTATCCTCATCAAAGTCATAAACAACCCACCCTCCTCCCCGGACTTAAGTCTCCTAGAAGTGCAGGACAGATTATCTTTCTGATCAGTTACACAGATTGTCACCGTAAAAAAGTACTGACCTAACTGTGAACCAACTGTCACCTTCCCTTCACCCCTGAGGCATGGTGGGATACTGGAGGTGCTCAGGGTCTTAAAGGCACGGTGCCAAAGTTTTTATGGTTCTCCTGTGTTAACCTGCATGCAGCCTATTGGCTAAGAATGCTTCATTGTTTTTCAATGTGTTTTTTTTCTATTTTTCTCTGATATTTACTGCTGTTTACTTCCCTAAGTCCAGTTTTTGGGGCTTAGGTAGATATTTATCATCTATTGTGATTTTATAATATAAAAAAAAAAAAAAAAAAAAACTTGCATAGAAATAAAGCATTTTAGCCTATTTATGATTATAGCCTGCATTGCTGTTTTACACATGATAATATGTATGTATTTTATTTATATATGCTCCGGGGTCCCCGCACAAGGGCGGGAATATTCAATGTTTATGACTTTGATGAGGATACCCCTGGAAGAGAACTAGGATTTACAGGTAAGTAACTAATCCGAACGAACTATGAAACATTATGGTAGGTTCTTGCATCCAAGATGTTGGTCATTGTTGCTGTACTGTTGTAGAAGATATTGAAATGCTGTTATTTGGCTGCCTGTATCTTTTATTCTTTGTAATAGTTGTCACAAAAGGTTATATAAATGTTAAAAGATTGAAGCTATGGAGTTCTTTATTTGTAAATGCATTTTATTACGTTTTCATAAATTGGCAATACATGTATATTTTTAGTTACACTGAAACCTTGCTATCATCAGTGCATCGTCGACTACTATATCAACAATACATCTTAAACAGGGAAAGAAACACCCTGCAAACCCCTCTCCCAGCAACACAGGGCAGGAACATATCTTACTACATTGCTTCCCATTGCCGACTTCAGTCAAGTAACCATTTCAATACTAGATTCATAATTAGTCCTCATCTTAACCTTCCATATCTTTCCAAGTCCATAGTGCCATTAGAAGCAATTTAATTAAACATTTGCAGGGAGTGTCTGTTCTCATTCGCCCTCTCCATTTTGGACAGCACTGGCTACCAAGTGCCTATAAAGCTATTTTTGCCAGTGTGGGTTGTAATCACTCCATCGCCAACATTTCCCAGCACTGCATGGTCCAACCTGGACCAATGTTTGTTTCCATTGTTTGACAGTTATCTTTTATGATATGAGTAGTAGTCGATTTATTAGCTTCCAGTTCCCCAACAAGTCTCCCTCCCACCCAGGAGGGAGGATTGTTGACATCCGGGCTGGCTGGAATGGGAACTTCCACCATCTCCTTTATGACCATCAGAACCTTCTTCCAGAACATATATTTTTGGACACACGCACCTGATAAATATGGGCGTGCCTTTTTCTCCCCAATCCCTCGAGCATCTATTTGTGTTACACAGGAACATCCTGTGGAGTTTCTCTTGTGTTAAGTACTATCCTGTGGTTACTTATAGAGCTGACTCCCATTGGCACACAGAAAGATTCTGTTTGTCTTTCCATAGATCCTATCTTCTAATAAGTATCTCTTCTCTAGTGTCATAGACTATCTGTTCATATCGGGCCATTGGGGGCCTGCCTAGAACACACTTAAGAATGAATCCAATGCGGAGACCCATCCACTAGTTGTCATGGTTAAGAGTTTTTCCTCCCTATGAAAAAGAGAAGCAATAAGCAGACCTTTTCCATCTAAGCACGCAGGATCTGGGACAACATCCCCTTACTATTGTTTGAATTACCCAGTGATGCACTTGTTTTGTTAAGGGGGACACTATGTTTTCTTGCAAATATTAAGCGACTTTGAGGAACATATCTAAGATTGTTGCACGCTTGCTCACTCTTCAGTGTGAGATGGAAATCAGTCCTAGTGCTGGAGTAAACTCCGAGTTATCTAATATTTACATCAAGGGTGATTGGAAGGTTGTAATTTTATGTCTTAAAGCTATGTTGTCTTAGATGTCCATCAACATACTAGTGATTTCACAACAATACACATTTTGTGGCCTATGTTTGCACAGCACCCGAATTAAGCCCCACTTGGATCTACTTGCAAATGTCCTGCCATATCAATCCAGTGTTCATAAGATTCCCTCTTTGACCACTCTTCTATTCTTAGTTGTGCCGCTCTGTAATAATTACAAACGTAGGAAACCTAAGCCTCCTTTTTCGCTAGGTGTCATTAGTAATTTTGTGGCAACACTATGGACCTTTCCTTACCATACAGGTTGGATTAGGGGACTTTTGAGATAGTCTAGTGTGGATTTATCTATTGTTATCATATCAGTAGTGTCTGGAGGACTTAAAGCAGTCTTGGGATCAAATTAATTTTAACTGCTGTGATGCAACCCAGCGATGAGATGTATTAATTTCCCCACTTGTTCAGGGCGTATTTATTTGCTGTCCTGGAGGAGAGTATGTTAGCCTGGTACCAACCTGGTAGGGAATATATTCGATTTACTGCCAGGTATCTTATGGAGAAGTGTGGCTCAATGGTTAGAGCGGCAGACCCTGATGCAGAAATCTGGCCCAGGACCAGGGTTCAATTCCCGCCTCGGCGGGTCTTGAGCTCAATTTCCTCGGACCTGATAATTCTCGCATCGGTGCCTAATCTAATTCATGGTTCCCACTCTGTAACTCTGGGCAATAGCTTGCTTAATCTCCACAACGGCCCCAACAGCGCTGGGATGCCTGGCTTCACCTTGGAGGTTGCCCAGGAGTGGGCACCTCACAGGGAAAAGCCAGGAGGGGTTCCACAGCGGTATGCGTACAGCGCCTTGAGACCCTAACGGGTGAGTAGTGCGCTATACAAGTACGAAGTTTACAGTTTACCACGCCACTTTTTTATTTTGAAAGGAACATTTTCTTTAACGGACATCAACCTCCATTAGGCCCAATGTAGGAGTTTCGATTTAGTTTAGTTGATTTTATACCCTGATGCTTTCCTAGAATCCTTCAGTGCTTTTTGAAGAGGCAGCACTTACCGGTCTGGCACGAGGACTGAAAGGAGCACATCATGAGCCAAGAGTGATATTTTATGATTTACGCCTCCTAAAGGGATACCATTAACATTGTTCATTAGGTGTATTTTCCTAGGAAAGAGATCTATTATCAGAACAAAGAGTAAAGGCAACAAGGGTCAGGCCTGTGTCCCTCTTCATCGTCGTAAACAGAACACTTCTGAGAAGGTGCAACCAATTATCAACCTAGCTTTGGGATCTCAGTCTACCATTAACATCTATATGTGTGCCAGCCTCACCTCCAGTCTCCACCCCAGTGATGCCAGTTACCTTTTGCTATGTCTGTTGTGACTCGTGTTCTTGTCTGACGGCTCCCTGCATTCACTCCGGTCGCAGTTGGTATCCTACAATCCACGTTTCTGCTGCCATCTTGAATTTTACATCAGCTCCTCTCAACGTTTTATTTTTTTCCTCTAGAGACTGACACTCTAATAGAGTGCACTTAGTCTGTGATTGCAGTGGCTGCCCTTGGGTGATTCCAATTAGTGTGCTGGACTCTTCTTTCATCCTGTCCCAGATGGGTAGTGGCAGAGCAATAGAACTTGCATCATGCTACCTACTAATCGACATAATCTTCCCCCATCTCCCCCACCCCCCAAAGTCTCTGGAAGGATTATTATTATTTTTTTAATAGATGATCACTCCTGAGGATAAATAAGAATATTTGAACAAGCAGGCCCTTGAAAATGCTTACATTAAGGACTACATTGAATTATAGCCAATTTCAGGGATTTAAACATGCAAAACCTAATTGAGTCTCGAAGTACATTTTACTCGTGATCAGTCCCGAAAATGAAAGACAGAGTTCGATGGCATATGTCGCTGCAGATACACATGTTTAGCACAGTCCGCTGCCTGGTGTTGGGCTCGGAGTATTACAAGTTGTTTTTCTTCGAAGAAGTCTTTTTTTTGTCATGGGACCGAAGGACTCCTCCCTCTTCGGCTCCATTGCGCATGGGCGTCGACTCCATCTTAGATTGTTTTTTTTCCGCTGTCGGGTTCGGACGTATTCCTTTTCGCTCCGTGTTTCGGTTCGGAAAGTTAGTCAGAATCTCGGAAGAAAGCGTCGGTATTGTTCCGTTCGGTATCGGGATAGTTAGGTACATCGACACCGATCATAGGAAGACTTTGGGGTAGCTTCGATTCCCCCATCGGGGCCTGGTCGGCCCGACCGCGTGCGACATCGAAGCCGATGGAACGGACCCCGTTCCGTTTCTGCCCAAAATGTCACAGTAAGTATCCTTATACAGATCAGCACTTGGTCTGTAACTTGTGCTTGTCCCCCGAGCACAAGGAGGATACCTGTGAGGCCTGTCGAGCCTTCCGGTCCAGAAAAACACTCCGGGACCGAAGAGCCAGGCGTCTACAAATGGCGTCCACGCCGACAAAACAACGTTTCGACGACGAAGAGGAAACATTCTCGGTTCCGGACTCAGAATCCGGAGACTCCGACGTCGAACAACAACAACAAACAGTGAGTAAGACGTCGAAAACAAAAACCATCGAAAAAACAAAAGCCCAGGGGACGCCACTGCCAACAGGCCATGGCTCGACCCATAAAACCGGCGAGCCATCGAAGGCGCCGAAAAAGGGCACGCCCATAGCAAAGACACCCGACTCCGGTCGAGGAACCGCCATGGAGCAACCTCGGAGCCGAGATAGCGGCTCCGAGAAGCAAAAACAAGATGCCGGCACCGAAAAACATCGGCACCGAGACACACTGCCGAAAGCCACAAAAATTCAGTCTGTACCGAAGCCGAAAAAAGATTCTCTCTCGGCGCCGAAAAGTTCCACACCTCCTTCCTACACAGAGGAACAAGGAATAAGTGGCCAGATGCACAGATTTGGACAAGAGCTCCAAAGTGTAGAATCAGACTACACACAAAAGAGACTGTACATCCAACAAGACACAGGGAAGATATCAACCCTTCCCCCAATAATGAGAAAAAGAAGGATCGGATTTCTCAAGGATGACGCACAACCACAAGCCAAAGTGGTTAAAAAAGTCACGCCTCCGCCCTCTCCACCACAACAGGCATCGCCGGCACAAACTCCGCCACAAATGCACTCACCAGCGCAAACTACTATAAGTCAAGATAATCAGGATCAAGACGCTTGGGACCTATACGACACCCCAGTGCCGGACAATGATCCCGATTCATACCCCACAAAGCCGTCACCACCAGAGGACAGTACCTCATACTCGCAACTGGTGGCTAGGGCAGCAGAATTCCACAATGTCCAACTGCATTCCGATCCTATAGAGGATGATTTTTTATTTAACACCCTCTCGGCTACACATAGCCAATATCAATGTCTCCCAATGCTACCAGGGATGTTACGGCACGCAAAACAAATTTTTGAAGAGCCCGTAAAATCAAGAGCCATCACCCCAAGGGTGGATAAAAAATACAAACCACCACCCACAGACCCAGTGTTTATTACTTCGCAGTTACCACCTGACTCCGTAGTAGTAGGGGCAGCTCGCAAAAGAGCAAATTCCCATACATCTGGTGACGCCCCACCTCCGGACAAAGAAAGCCGAAAATTTGATGCGGCAGGAAAAAGAGTAGCATCACAGGCAGCCAACCAGTGGCGCATCGCAAATTCTCAAGCGCTGCTAGCCCGATATGACCGCGCACACTGGGATGAGATGCAACTTCTCATAGACCATCTTCCCCAGGAATACCAAAAAAGGGCGCAGCAAATAGTTGAAGAGGGACAAACGATCTCAAACAATCAAATCCGCTCTTCAATGGACGCAGCCGATACTGCAGCGAGAACAGTCAACACTGCTGTCACCATAAGGAGACACGCTTGGCTCCGCACTTCAGGGTTCAAACCTGAAATCCAGCAGGCTGTCCTAAATATGCCCTTCAACGAGAAACAACTTTTTGGCCCTGAAGTGGACACAGCCATTGAAAAACTTAAAAAGGACACAGACACGGCCAAAGCCATGGGCGCACTCTACTCCCCGCAGAGCAGAGGCTCTTTTAGAAAAACTCCATTTAGAGGGGGGTTTCGTGGCCAACCCACAGACACCACCAGCCAACAAACAAGAACCACACCATATCAGGGTTCATTCCAAAGGGGAGGTTTCAGGGGATATAGAGGGGGTCAATTCCCAAGGAGTAGGGGAAGATTCCAGACTCCAAAAACACCTCCACCTAAACAGTGACTTTCAAGTCCCACAACCCCTTCACTCAACACCAGTGGGGGGAAGACTAAGCCAATTCTACCAATCTTGGCAGCAGATTACAACAGACAATTGGGTATTAGCAATAATCCAACATGGCTATTGCATAGAATTCCACAAATTCCCACCAAACATCCCTCCAAAAACACGCAAAATGTCACCACAACATTTAGAACTTTTAGGACTAGAAGTTCAAGCACTACTGCAAAAGGATGCAATAGAGTTAGTACCAGTACAACAAAAAAACACAGGAGTTTACTCCCTGTACTTTCTAATTCCAAAAAAAGACAAAACATTAAGACCAATATTAGATCTCAGGACACTAAATACCTACATCATATCGGACCACTTTCACATGGTCACACTACAAGACATCATTCCACTGCTCAAACAGCAAGATTACATGACCACATTAGACCTAAAAGATGCGTACTTTCATATACCGATACACCCTTCTCACAGAAAGTACCTAAGGTTCGTATTCAAAGGAATACATTACCAATTCAAGGTGTTGCCATTCGGAATAACAACTGCACCAAGAGTATTCACAAAATGTCTAGCAGTAGTAGCAGGACATATCAGGAGACAACAAATACATGTGTTTCCTTACCTAGACGATTGGCTAATCAAGACCAACACAGTAAGAAAGTGCACAAACAACACCACATATGTCATACAAACCCTTCACAAACTGGGTTTCTCTATCAACTATACAAAGTCACACCTCGAACCGTGTCAGACACAACAATATCTAGGGGCAACCATCAACACATCAAAAGGAATTGCCACTCCAAGTCCACAAAGAGTTCAAGCATTCCACAAGGTAATAAGTGCTATGTTTCCAAACCAAAAGATACAAGCAAAATTTGTGCTAAAACTTCTAGGCATGATGTCATCATGCATAGCCATTGTCCCAAACGCAAGACTACACATGCGACCCTTACAACAGTGCCTAGCATCGCAATGGTCACAAGCACAGGGTCATCTTCTAGATCTGGTGTTGGTAGACCGCCAAACATACCTCTCGCTTCTATGGTGGAACAGCAACAATTTAAACATAGGGCAGACATTTCAGGACCCAGTGCCTCAAAACGTTATAACAACAGATGCTTCCATGACAGGGTGGGGAGCACACCTCAATCACCACAGCATTCAAGGACAATGGGACGTACACCAAACAAAATTTCATATAAATTACCTAGAACTGTTAGCAGTATTTCTAGCGTTAAAAGCCTTTCAACCCATAATAACACACAAATACATTCTTGTCAAAACAGACAACATGACAACAATGTATTATTTAAACAAACAAGGAGGAACACACTCAACACAATTGTGTCTCCTAACACAAAAAATATGGCAGTGGGCGATTCACAACCACATTCGCCTAATAGCACAATTTATTCCAGGGATCCAAAACCAACTAGCAGACAACCTTTCGCGAGATCACCAACAAGTCCACGAATGGGAAATTCACCCCCAAGTTCTGAAGAATTACTTTCAAATTTGGGGAACACCCCAGATAGATTTATTCGCAACAAAAGAAAACGCAAAATGCCAAAACTTCGCATCCAGGTACCCACACCGCGAATCACAAGGCAATGCTCTATGGATGAGTTGGTCAGGGATATTTGCATACGCTTTTCCCCCTCTCCCTCTCCTTCCATATCTAGTAAACAAATTGAGTCAAAACCAACTCAAACTCATACTGATAGCACCCACATGGGCAAGACAGCCTTGGTATACAACTCTACTAGACCTTTCACTAGTACCGCATGTCAAACTACCCAACAGACCGGATCTGTTAACACAACACAAACAACAGATCAGGCATCCAAACCCAGCATCATTGAATCTAGCAATTTGGCTCCTGAAATCCTAGAATTCGGACACTTAGACCTCACACAAGAATGTATGGAGGTCATAAAACAAGCTAGAAAAGCTTCCACTAGACACTGCTATGCATCTAAGTGGAAAAGATTTGTTTGCTACTGCCATACCAATAAAATCCAACCATTGCATGCCTCTACAAAGGACATAGTGGGATACTTACTACATTTGCAAAAAGCAAACCTCGCTTTTTCATCTATAAAAATACACCTCGCAGCAATATCTGCTTACCTACAAACTACTCATTCATAGTCTCTATTTAGAATACCAGTTATTAAAGCATTCATGGAAGGGCTAAAAAGAATTATACCACCAAGAACACCACCAGTTCCTTCATGGAACCTTAACATCGTCTTAACAAGACTCATGGGTCCACCTTTTGAACCCATGCATTCCTGTGAAATGCAATATCTAACGTGGAAAGTCGCATTTCTCATTGCAATCACATCCCTCAGAAGAGTAAGTGAAATACAGGCATTTACCATACAAGAACCATTTATTCAAATACACAAAAATAAAATAGTTCTAAGAACAAATCCAAAATTTCTACCAAAAGTAATCTCACCATTCCATTTAAATCAAACAGTAGAATTACCAGTGTTCTTCCCACAGCCAGATTCCGTGGCTGAAAGGGCACTACATACATTAGACATCAAAAGAGCACTAATGTACTACATTGACAGAACAAAGCTAATCAGGAAAACAAAACAACTGTTCATAGCTTTTCAAAAACCACACATAGGAAATCCAATCTCTAAACAAGGCATTGCTAGATGGATAGTCAGATGTATTCAAACATGCTATCTTAAAGCCAAGAGAGAATTGCCTATTACACCAAAGGCACACTCAACCAGAAAGAAAGGTGCTACAATGGCCTTTCTAGGAAACATTCCTATGAGCGAAATATGTAAGGCTGCAACCTGGTCTACGCCTCATACATTTACTAAACACTACTGTGTAGATGTACTAAATGCACAACAAGCTACAGTGGGCCAAGCTGTACTAAGAACATTATTCCAAACTACTTCAACTCCTACAGGCTAAACCACCGCTTTTAGGGGAGGTAACTGCTTTATAGTCTATGCTAAACATGTGTATCTGCAGCGACATATGCCATCGAACTGAAAATGTCACTTACCCAGTGTACATCTGTTCGTGGCATTAGTCGCTGCAGATTCACATGTGCCCTCCCGCCTCCCCGGGAAGCCTGTAGCCGTTTAGAAGTAAATCTTAAATCTTGTACATTTGTAAATAATTATTATAAACTTTTTATGTACATACGTATTCACTCCATTGCATGGGCACTATTTATAGCAAACAACTCCAGCCTCACCCTCTGCGGGGAAAACAATCTAAGATGGAGTCGACGCCCATGCGCAATGGAGCCGAAGAGGGAGGAGTCCTTCGGTCCCGTGACCAAAAAAGACTTCTTCGAAGAAAAACAACTTGTAATACTCCGAGCCCAACACCAGGCAGCGGACTGTGCTAAACATGTGACTCTGCAGCGACTAATGCCACGAACAGATGTACACTGGGTAAGTGACATTTTCATTTCCTGGCACCTAGAACATAACATTGTCTAGTTTTCAGTCTATCAGAGTCTTTCCTTTGTGCATAAACCCTACTGTTATATAAGTCTGCTAAGGAAGATTTCTGAGTCTTGCCTGTTATTTGCCCTTTCTGTTTACTGATATTGGGTATTTTGAAGTGACTTAACACTACTCAAACATCCACAGGTATTTTGTAATGTTTGTAGCAGATAGAGATATTGCCAGACTTCCACTGGCTTTTCTGGGGCAGCACAGGCGCTCCTAATGCATATGCAGTTTGAGGGGAATCCTCTTTGTTGAGGAAAAAGGTGGATTCTGCCCTGGACACTTTAAGGCAAGCTGGGCCAATTGCATACCTTTGGCCTTTCTTTGCCTGCCCAACAGTTACCTATGCAGTCCAACCTCTTTTAGGCTACTCCAGAGAGCTATTGTATAGGCTTCACCACGCCCTACCAGCTCTTAAGTTACCCCAGCTCCTTTGAGACTATGGCCAAGGATCCAGCAGACACCTTGGAGGTCTTGAGGGATAACGCTCTACTCAGTCCTCTGCTCCTGCAGCATCAGCCTCCAAGCTGGTCTAGGTTTTCCTTAGCAGCTCTCTGTCACATTGTGGGAGGAAGGATCAGGCATTTTCCTCCAGGGTGACAAACCATCACATGCAGCAGATGGGTCTTTCATGTCATCTCTCAGGGCTTTTCTTACCATTCCTTTCAGACCCACTTGAACTTCCTACCAAGTCTGCAAGGCTTTCAGAGCAGCACCTCTCCATCTTGCTACAAGAGGTGCAGGCTGTATTGGCAAAGGTAGGTATTGAGAGGGTGCAAGCCTCAGGAGTGGGTTGCTACTCCCACTACTTCCTCACTCTGAAAAAGAACAGAAGCCTTTGCCCTATTTTAGATTTTCCCCCTTTGAACACCTTTTTCTGGAAGGACAAATGCAAAATGCTCACTTTGGTTCAAGACTGGTCTGCCCTGAATGCAGGCAAATGAATAGTTGCTTTGGACCTTCAAGATGTGCTCGTCCTGCAGTCTCACAGATGCTGTCTGTTTTTCATGGTAGGCCTGTACTGCCCTTCAGCCTTACCAGCGCCCCTCACGTGGTCACAAAACTCTTGGTGGTGGTTGTGATGCACTTTCAGAGGTTGGGAAATAACTCTTTTCCCCTTCCTCGACTACTGACTGCTGAAGGTGGGCTTGCTACAGTCAAACGGGGAGCATCTCCAAACAGCAGCAAACCTCCTAACATTGCTGGGGTTTTCGTTCAATAAGCCTTAGTCAAACCTGACTCCTATAAATTGGGTCACCATTATTGGGGTTATCTAAATACAGTGCAGTTGGAGGGCCTTTCCTACACCTGAACAGGTCCTGGATATTCGGGCTAGGATCCTGATGTTTCAGCCTCGGTCCTGGATCACGGCGAGAGTGGCTTTGAAGCTTCTTGGCCTAGTCGCCTCATGCATCCTGCTTCTCCACTTCATAAGGTGATATATGCAGGCTCTGCAGTAGGGGCTGAAGTCTTGGTGGGCCCAGCACCAAGAAAGCCTGTGGGATGTCATCCAGGTTTTGGCAGAGACTGCACAAGATCTGCAGTGGCACCTGACCACAGTCTGGCTAAAAACAGACCACTCTCCTGCCCCGACCCAGATTTGATGGTAGAGATGGATGTGCCTGTGCTTGGTTTGGGCGATCTTGTCGGAGAGGAGCTCAAATATTTCTGGTCTCTGGCAGAATCCCAGCTCCACACATCTGTTGGAGTTACGAGCCATTCACTTTGTGTTAAATGCCTTCTTGGTGTCCATCAAGGGCAGGCTAGTGCAGGTTCTCACAGACAACACACTGCCATGTGGTATTGCAAATTTCAGGAAGCAGTGGGGTCCTGAGTCCTGTTCCAGGAGGTCCTATGCCTTCGGAATTCACTGGAGCATCAGGGCATTTCCCTGATCGTGGACTACCTGGTAGGATCTTTAAACACCAGGGTGGATGAGCTCAGCCGGAGGTGCCTGTTGGGTCATGAATGATGGCTATGCCCTGACATGACGCAAGGCATCTTCCAACAGTGGGTAGAACCCTGACTAGATCTGTTTACCACCGCCCAGAATGTGCAGTGTCACAACTTTTGCACATTGGAGTTGTGATTTCCAAGATCTACCTGACTAAATGGAATATGGTGTAGTCTAAATCTTAAGAATTTCATCTTCGTTAACGCTCTATGTTTGAGTTAACATATTTTCACTTTTTAAGTTCGAATCTTATCCAAGTTTAGAGCATTTGTATTTTCCTCAATAAAAATGCACCTTACTGCAATATCTGCATATTTAGAAAACATTCAGCATACCTCTTTATTTAGAGTTCCTGTCATTAAAGCTTTCATGGAAGGCTTAAAACGCATCATTCCACCAAGAACACCACTAGTTCCATCTTGGAATCTAAATATAGTGCTTACAAGACTAATGGTACCACCTTTTGAACCCCTGCACTCGTGCCAAATTCAATTTTTAACGTGGAAAGTTGCCTTCCTAGTAGCAATTACTTCTTTAGGAAGAGTAATTGAAATGCAAGCTTTTACTCTTGAGGAACCTTTCTTCCAAGTACACAAACACAAAGTTGTACTAAGAACAAATCCAAAATGTCTACCAAAAGTAGTCTCCCCATTTCATATCAATCAAACAGTGGAACTGCCAGTCTTCTTCCCACAGCTAGATTCTGTGGCAGAAAGAGCTCGACATACATTAGACCTCAAAAGAGCTCTAATGTACTATATAGACAGACATAAACAATTTAGAAAGACAAAACAACTTTTTGTGGCTTTCCAACAATCACATACAGGCAATCCTATTTCAAAACAAGGTTTAGCAATATGGATTGTAAGGTGCATACAAACATGCTGCATCAAAGCAAAAAGACAACTAGTAATCCCCCCAAAAGCATATTCTACACGAAAGAAAGGTGCAACAATGGCTTTTTTTTAGGAAATATAGCAATGGCTGAAATATGTAAAACAGCTACATGGTCAACACCTCATACATTCACTAAACACTACTGTGTGGACGTACTTTTTTTTTTTTTGGAGACCTTTAAAATGGGTTTGAACGAAGACATCCCTTGTTATAACGCCCTTTGAGCAGTTTTTAAGACTATTGATGTCCAGCTACACAAAAGAGGGCATCGAGAGATATCGGTGAGCACTTGAGCCATGATTTCTTTTACTTTTATAGGTTACTGCTACATTGAGGCTTTATGATCACATGTTATCATGTATCTTGTTGGTTTCCTGTTTTGTTGTACTTCTCTTTTCAATTATTAAATGCTATATATAACTAAACTACCCCCTTCCAAGATGGTGCTGTGTTCTTCTGCATTTCTGCAGTTGAATGAGAGGGACAATTGTCCCTCGTCTATTTCTACACCTTCCAGTGACTAGCACCCGCCGTTTTAATAACGTTGGTTTGATGCCGTGTCTCACAGAGATTGCAGTCCTGTCCGCTCGTATGGATGATCGTATCTCATTCCCTGGAGGGTTCCTAAAGGTATGTTCTTTGGGTTGAAATGACCCCGGAAATGCAGTTTTTGAATTTCACAGTGAAGTGTTTGCCCGCGTTTACCCTTCTAAAAGACGAATCTCCTTTGCAGTTATCGGTGCTTTGGCCCTCGGACTCTCTAACATAGTGGCAGTCTATTTTGTATGTTTACATCAGGTAAACACGTAATTTCTCTACTTCGGATACTTTTCCAGTCTCTTTGTACCCACGAGTTGAAGGTCCTCTTTATTTTCTGGGTTCATCACGTGGCTTGGTGTGTTTCTTTGCATTACACACTATATTCGCACTGTGGTGTTGATTGGTCCCCACATTCACTCAAATGGGCCTCTGCACATGGAAACAGATTTAATATATGTCTTCATAGTATGCTATATCCTCGATACAGAGGTAATTATGTCTTTATATATAGATTTAAAAAGATGACGCAGTGCGCAATGTGGGATTTAGTGCCCTGATGAAGGTGGCTGGGAATATTATGAATGTATTTGAAAGTGCAAGTCCACCGAAACACGCGCCGGCAGTTCTGATGATCCACTATGACAGTAAGGACTATCTACCAATTGGCAGCAAGGAGGATTTATTAATTGATGAAGAAACATTTTTTGAAGAGACCTTTCATCCAAAAACTAACTGGATTTGGCTACAACAGCTAGAATTTATTTTCGTATTATGAGCAACGATCCTTGTGATATTAAGCATTGTATCTATGAAATGGACTTGTTCAAAGCTCACTATTGGAGAGAATTTTTTTTATTTTTATATATGGGTGTTATATGTCTTAATTTGTCATTTATTTGATATTTAAATTTAAGATTTTTTTTATATATATCTGTTGTTTGTAAATATCATTGTTTATGAATTTGTTTGTCTTTTTGGTGTCTTGGTATTGTTTATATGTTTGTATGTGCAGTTGGTTGTTCATGGTCCTTGTGTGTTGATTTATATGTTTATCTGTGAAGGTCTTGCGTTTGAGGGTCTTTGAGTTGACAGGGGTTGATGGTTTATTTTAGAAGCTGTATAGTTTGAAAACAATGATGTGTGTATGTATATATATATATATATATATATATATATGTGTATATGTGGGTGTATGTATGTGTATATATATATATATATATATATATATATATATGTATATGTATATATGTTCGATGGCATGTGTAGCTGCAGATACACATGCTGTGCATATCCCACCATCTAGTGTTGGGCTCGGAGTGTTACAAGTTGTTTTTCTTTGAAGAAGTCTTTTCGAGTCACGAGATCGAGGGACTCCTCCCCTTTTGGCTCCATTGCGCATGGGCGTGGACTCCATCTTAGATTGTTTTCTTTCCGCCATCGGGTTCGGACGTGTTCCTCTTCGCTCCGTGTTTCGGTTCGGAAAGTTAGTTAAATCTCGGAAAATTTGACGGTATTGTTTGCGTTCGGTATCTGGTTAGTTATAGTAGATCGACATCGAATAAAAGAAGAACTCCTGGGGCTTCTATCCCACGGCGGGGCCTGGTCGGCCTGACCGCGTGCATCTTCAAGGCTCATGGAACGGACCCCATTCCGCTTCTGCCCCGAATGCCACAATAAGTATCCTTACACAGATCAGCATTTGGTCTGTAATTTGTGTTTGTCCCCCGAACACAAAGAGGATACTTGCGAGGCTTGTCGGGCATTTCGGTCGAAGAAGACGCTACGGGACCGGAGAGCTCGAAGGCTTCAAATGGCATCGGCGCTGTCAGGACACCACGACGGCGAGGAAGAGGAAACTTTCTCCATTGCCGACTCGGACGAGGCCGAAAGTGAGCAGCTGACGAAAACCATGAGTAAAACTGCCCCGGCCAAAACTCACGCCAAAATAATGAAGGCCCAGGGGACGCCACCGCCGGCAGGCCATGGCTTAACCCGTAAACACGGTGACCAACCATTGGCACCGAAAAAGGGCACACACGTGTCGAAGTCATCCAACTCCGGTCGAG
Source organism: Pleurodeles waltl (assembly GCF_031143425.1). Lineage (NCBI taxonomy): Eukaryota > Metazoa > Chordata > Amphibia > Caudata > Salamandridae > Pleurodeles > Pleurodeles waltl. The sequence goes on along the minus strand of NC_090439.1, from coordinate 729,492,952 downwards.
ATACCAGCACAGAGTATACTCGGCACCGAGATACTGGCTCCGACCAAACTCGACATCGAGATACCGGCTCCGAGCAAAGTCGGCACCGAGAGATCGGCACCCCGAAACTGAAAAAAGTGGCTTCGGAGCCGAAAAAGACTGCGGAAAAAGTTTCGGTGCCGAAACACCCAGCATCGGAGCCGAAAACAAGCTCTTATTCCGAAGAACAAGGCCTTTCAGCACATCTACAAGGCATAAATTTGGACAAGAGTTAGAGATGGGGGAGCCAGACTATACGCAAAGAAGGCTCCATATTCAAAAAGATACAGGGAAAATAAGAACTCTTCCCCCTATTAAAATGAAAAGGAAACTTGCTTTCCAAGACACAGATAAACAGCCAAAAGCAAAGGTGGCCAAAGAAAAAACTCCACCACGTTTTTCGCCACCACCCTCGCCACAACACTCACCGCAACTGTCACCAATTGCAACACACCCAATGATGCAATCTCCGACTCACACAGGGATGAGCCACGATGACACAGATGCATGGGATCTAAACGATGCACCAGTATCTGACAATAGTCAAGACCGTCACCACCAGAAAACAGTACTGCTTACATGCAGGTGGTGTCCAGAGCAGCTGCATTTCACAATGTAGCACTGCATGCTGAACCTATTGAGGATGACTTTTTATTTAATACTTTGTCATGAACACACAGCCAGTACCAGAGTCTGCCGATGCTACCAGGGATGTTAAAACACGCAAAACAAGTATTTCAAGACCCAGTCAAATGCAGAGCCATTACACCTACGGTCGAAAAAAAGTACAAGCCTCCCCCAATAGACCCTGTGTACATCACACAACAACTAACACCTGACTCAGTGGTAGTAGGCGCAGCCTGCAAACGGGCTAACTCACAGACCTCTGGAGATGCACCACCACCCGACAAAGAAAGTCGAAAGTTTGATGCAGCGGGGAAAAGAGTTGCAGCACAGGCAGCCAATCAATGGCGTATTGCCAATTCACAGGCTTTATTGGCAAGATATGACAGGGCTCATTGGGATGAAATGCAGCATTTTATCGAACATCTTCCCAAGGAGTTTCAAAAGCGTGTGCAACAAGTGGTGGAGGAGGGCCAAAGTATCTCCAACAACCAGATACGGTCGGCTATGGACGCAGCAGACACAGCCGCCAGAACTGTAAACACAGCGGTCACTATTCGGAGACACGCGTGGCTATGCACCTCCGGATTTAAGGCAGAGATCCAGGAGGCTGTGCTTAATATGCCAATTAATGGACAACAGTTGTTTGGGCCGGAAGTGGATACAGCTATAGAGAAGCTAAAGAAAGACACTGACAAAGCCAAAGCCATGGGCGCGCTCTACTCCCCACAGAGCAGAGGCACATTTAGGAAACCACACTTTAGAGGGGGGTTTCAAGCCCAAAGCACAGAACCCTCAACCTCACAGGCCAGACCCACATACCAGGGCCAGTACCAAAGAGGAGGATTTCAGGGACAATATAGAGGTGGACAGTTCCCTAAAACCAGAGGGAAATTCCAAAGCCCAAAGACCCCACAAACTAAACAGTGACTCCAATGTCACAAATCCCCAACACACAACATCAGTGGGGGGATACTAACAGATTATTACAAACATTGGGAAGAAATAACTACAGACTTGTGGGTCCTAGCCATTATCCAACATGGTTATTGCATAGAATTCCTACAATTACCACCAAATGTGCCTTCAAAAACACACAACATATCCAAACTGCACTTAGATCTATTACAACTAGAAATCCAAGCGTTGTTACAGAAAGATGCAATAGAACTGGTACCCAACCATCAGAAAGGAACAGGGGTTTATTCCCTGTATTTTCTAATACCAAAAAAGGACAAAACTCTGAGACCCATCTTAGTTCTCAGAACACTAAATCTTTACATCAAATCAGATCACTTTCACATGGTAACACTTCAAGACGTGATCCCCTTGCTCAAACAACAAGACTACATGTCAACAATAGATCTCAAGGATGCTTACTTCCATATACCCATACATCCTTCTCACAGGAAATACTTAAGGTTTGTAATCCAAGGAGTGCATTACCAATTCAAAGTGTTACCATTCGGGATAACAACAGCACCAAGGGTATTCACAAAATGCCTTGCAGTAGTAGCCGCACATATCAGAAGACAGCACATACACGTATTCCCGTATCTAGACGACTGGTTAATAAAAACCAGCACTCAGCATCAGTGTCTTCAACACCCAAAATACGTCAAAAAAACCTTTCACAAACTAGGGTTCTCAATAAACTACCTAAAATCACACTTACAACCGTGTCAAATACAACAATACTTAGGAGCAACAATCAACACACAAAAAAGGGATTGTCACTCCAAGTCCACAAAGGGTACAAGCATTCCAAAACGTAATACAAAGCACGCACCCAAACCAAAAATATCAAGTAAAATTAGTGATGAAACTACTAGGCATGATGTCTTCATGCATAGCCATTGTCCCAAACGCAAGATTACACATGCGGCCCTTACAACAGTGCCTAGCGACACAAGCACAGGGTCAACTTCAAGATCTAGTGTTGATAGACCGCCAAACACACACCTCGCTTCAATGGTGGAATCCTATAAACTTAAACCGAGGGCGGCCTTTCCAAGACCCAGTGCCTCAATACGTGATCACAACAGATGCTTCCATGGTAGGGTGGGTAGCACACCTCAACCAACACAGCATCCAGGGACAATGGGACACTCAGCAAAAACAACTTCATATAAATCAACTAGAACTACTAGCAGTGTTTCTAGCATTGAAAGCATTTCAACCACTAATAGCCCACAAACACATTCTTGTCAAAACAGACAACATGACAACAATGTATTACTTAAACAAACAGGGAGGGACACACTCATCACAACTGTGCCTCTTAGCACAAAAGATTTGGCACTGGGCGATTCACAATCATATGCGCCTAATAGCACAGTACATCCCAGGAATTCAAAACCAGTTGGCCGACAATCTCAGTCGAGATCACCAACAAATCCACGAATGGGAAATTCATCCCCAGATACTACAAACCTACTTCCAAAACTGGGGAACACTGCAAATAGACCTATTCGCAACAAAAGAAAACGCAAAATGCCAAAACTTTGCATCCAGGTACCCCCAACCTCACTCCAAGGGCAATGCGTTATGGATGAGTTGGTCAGGGATATTTGCTTACGCTTTTCCCCCTCTCCCACTCCTTCCGTATCTAGTAAACAAATTGAGTCAAAACAAACTCAAACTAATACTAGTAGCACCAACTTGGGTACGACAACCATGGTACATAACACTACTAGACCTGTCAGTAGTGCCTCATATCAAGCTACCGAACAGTCCAGACCTGTTAACTCAACACAAACAACAGATCAGACACCCGAATACAGCATCGCTCAATCTAGCGATCTGGCTCCTGAAGTCTTAAAATTCGAACATCTAAACCTTACACAAGAATGTATGGAGGTCATCAAACAGGCTAGAAAACCTGCTACAAGTCATTGCTACGCAAATAAATGGAAACGATTTGTTTATTACTGTCATAATAATCAAATTCAACCATTACACGCGTCCACTAAAAACATTGTAAGCTACTTACTACACTTACAAAAGTCTAAGTTAGCTTTTTCATCCATTAAAATACATCTCACAACAATTTCTGCCTATCTGCAAATTACACATTCAACTTGACTATTTAGAATCCCAGTCATAAAAGCATTTATGGAGGGTCTAAAAAGGATCATTCCACCAAGAACACCACCAGTTCCTTCCCAGTTCCTTCGTGGAACCTCATGTATTAACACGACTCATGGGTCCACCATTTGAACCCATGCACTCTTGTGAGATGCAATACTTAACCTGGAAAGTAGCCTTCCTAATAGCTATCACATCTCTCAGAAGAGTAAGTGAAATACAAGCCTTTACCATACAAGAACCCTTTATACAAATACACAAACATAAAGTGGTTCTACGCACAAATCCCAAATTTTTGCCAAAAGTTAAATCACCGTTCCACTTAAATCAATCAGTGGAACTCCGTGTTTTTTCCAGAACCAGACTCTGTAGCTGAAAGAGCATTACATACATTAGACATAAAAAGAGCACTAATGTATTACATTGATAGAACCAAACAAATTCGCAAAACAAAACACTTGTTTGTAGCTTTCCAAAAACCTCATGCAGGAAATCCAATATCCAAACAAGGCATTGCCAGATGGATAGTTAAATGTATTCAAACCTGTTATGTTAAAGCAAAGAGGGAACTGCCTATTACACCAAAGGCACACTCCACTAGAAAGAAAGGCGCCACCATGGCCTTTCTAGGGAATATACCAATGACCGAAATCTGTAAGGCAGCCACATGGTCTACGCCTAATACATTCACTAAACATTACTGTGTGGATGTGTTAACAACACAACAAGCCACAGTAGGACAGGCAGTATTACGAACATTATTTCAAACAACTTCAACTCCTACAGGCTAAACCACCGCTTTTGGGGAGATAACTGCTTACTAGTCTATGCACAGCATGTGTATCTGCAGCTACACATGCCATCGAACGGAAAATGTCACCCAGTGTACATCTGTTCGTGGCATGAGACGCTGCAGATTCACATGCGCCCTCCCACCTCCCCGGGAGCCTGTAGCAGTTATAAGTTGATAAAAATAAACTTGTACATTTTGTAAATTTGTAAATATATCACTTTTAGTCACATTATGTACATACATACATGCTTACTCCATTGCATGGGCACTATTACTATATACACAACTCCTACCTCACCCTCTGCGCGGAAAACAATCTAAGATGGAGTCCACACCCATGCGCAATGGAGCCGAAAGGGGAGGAGTCCCTCGATCTCGTGACTCGAAAAGACTTCTTCGAAGAAAAACAACTTGTAACACTCCGAGCCCAACACTAGATGGCGGGGTATGCACAGCATGTGAATCTGCAGCGTCTCATGCCACGAACAGATGTACACTGGGTAAGTGACATTTTCCATATATATTGTGTTTGGAGCTATAAATCTTTGAGTATCAGTTAGGCCTTTTTGTAAACAGGTTGTTTTATGGAATTGACAGGAGAGTGATGTACTTCTTACTTATTGGACGTATTATCACAACAACAAGCCACAGTAGGACAAGCTGTTCTAAGAACATTATTTCAAACAACTTCGCCACTGCTGTTTAGTCTATGCATAGCATGTGTATCTGCAGCTACACATGCTACCGAACGGAAAATGTCACTTACCCAGTGTACATCTGTTTGTGGCATGTCGTGCTGCAGATTCACATGCACCCTCCCTTCTTCACCGGAAGCCTGTAGTCGTTTAAGTTAACACATTTGTACATATGTATATACATTTGCATGGACATCTCTTTTTTTCACTTAAATACTCTATCACTCCTTCCTTTACCCTCTGCGGGAAAACAATCTAACAATGGAGTCAATGCCCATGCACAATGGAACCGAAGAGGAGGAGTCACTCGATCCCGTGACTCTAAAAGACTTCTTCGAAGAAAAACAACTTGTAACACTCCAAGCCCAACACTGATGTCAGAATCGATATGCATAGCGTGTGAATCTGCAGCACGACATGCCACGAACAGATGTACACACACACACACACACACACACACACACACACACACACACACACTGCTTGAAACCTCGTTCTTAATACATTTGGCCAACCAAATCCTGTTTTGTGCTAGAACATCAACACAGTAACGTTTGGTGAATGTATGTGGCGTTGACCAAGTAGCTGCCTTAAGTATATGCATTAAAGGAATGTTACCTAAGAAGGCTAGGGATTTGTAATTGCGTATGGAGTGGGCTCGAGAGTGCATGGGGAGTGTCACTTAGCACTGGCATAGCAAGTATATATGCACCTCCGTATTCATTGGCAATGCCAGCTTTTGAGATGGCATGGCCCCCTTGTGGTATTGTGAAGGTTACAAACAGCGGAGTAGACTCCTTAAAAAAAAAAAAAAAAAAAAGTTAGTTCTGTCAATTTAGTGCATTAGCATATGCCCGACATCTAGCATGTGAAGGGCTCTTTCAGATACAGATTCTGGTTTTGGAAAAAAGATGGGCAGCCCAGTGGTTTAACTGATGTGGAAAGGTAAAACTACCTTTGGCAGAAAATTGGTGGTTGGTTCGAAGAACCACCCTATCTTTGTGAACCTTAATAAATTGTTCTTGAACTTTAAGAGAGCCACCTTCCTCATTATGGATTGTAATTGACCCGAATATAGGGAGTCAAAAGTAGAACCCAGGGGTCAAGTGAGCACAACACTGATGTTCCAGATAAGTGTTGAAGGCGTCTCTCTGAGGCGTCTCAAGGATTTTACCATTTTTACACCCTCCTTGAAGGGTTTAATGACTGGTATTTTTTTTTAAACGGAACAGTGCTGTCCATTTTGACAGTATGCTGGCACTGCTAAGTGCAGGCATATAGAGATGTGCGTAATACCTGTCTTCTATAAGTGTAGGAGCTAGGAAGCAACCTCCTGCACAGAAAATATAAAGGTATATCTGAATATGGAGTAAAGCATGAACGACTTCCACGTAGTGGCATAACAGGCACAAAAATTCAGAAATTCAGCATTACTGGTTTGGGTCTTAAAAGTACCTTTGAGGTTTTTGCGGATAACATTGTGTTGATCTTGATGCTTGTCATATGTGACGGGTAATGTTACTTTGATAGAAATTCCACTAATTTTTAACACTTGCCAGGGTCAGCATATGCTGTTGGTCCTGCACAGTTGGACAAGGATCAGATGCTACCTCTGCTAACTTTGCTAAAAATGCAAGGAATGCAATGAAGAAGGTTTACCAACAAGTGTAAGAGTTGCATGTACTTCTGTTACAAAAAAAAAGATTAAGCTACGTATGTTTTTTTCTGTCATTAGGTTAACGATCCTGCTATGAGAGGAGGTAATCTCTTTCCAAGCCACCTGCCTGGGTTGGATATGATTAAACAAGAAAGTGATGCATCACGGGTAAGAAATAAAGATTGCTACATCTGCAGTTAAAATAATACTGAATTTATTAAATTACTAGTTTCATGGGGATACAGAGTCACAGTTCAGGGCCCAGGTGATGCTTCTCAGAGCTGTAGCATTTCACAGTTTGTGTTGCTTACTTCTAAGGATCCTGCATCACTTGCCTCCAAAAAGGAATTTGGCAGGCTTCTTCCAGGCTCTGTTAAAATAGCAATGTGATATCTGCAGAGCCATTATCAGCAGGCACCTGACAAAGGCAAGAAATCACTCATGCGAAAGATTCTTGACTTTGTCAACTGATAAAGGCCATATCACAATAGGAAGGGTATCTGTTGTTTTTGTGATGAGAGAGGTGCATCTCCTAACTTGTTACTGTCCTTTGGTTGGTGAGATTGTACATCCTTTTGGTCTGTATAGGGACCTATATTAGTTTGTATCCTGAAAGCTACTGCCACAAAGCTTCAAATTGCTGGTAGTAAATGACCTATTCACTATACTCCCACTAGACCCCCCACCCCCCAAACATCCACCCAAAACAACATAACTTCACTATAGAGATTAAGGTAGAAGCTAAATCTCTCAAAATGGCATCCTTTTCCACTTCTCATTACTCCCATTGCAAGAGCGATATGGAAGATGTGTTCATATGTGCAGAAATCTGTCTGTTCTGTTAGATACTTTTGACTGCAGATTTCTCACTATAATTCCCCCAGGAATCTGACCAAATCCAAAAAATGTTGGTCCTGCATGCCGGTTGCAGCCGATCAAACTCTCTGATGGTTTTGTACTCTCTCTGGAAGTGATAACACGCAACCATACCTTGTCTTTCTAGCTCCAAAACTTTTTTCAAGACCATGTGCTAGGCCAATATTTCTCCCGAGGACCCCCAGTTTCATACAGAAACCAGATGTTGGTTACAGACCTGCATTACATCTGTCCCTGGTGTCTGCAGTACAAGCATAAATTGAAAACCTGTGACAAATATTCCTGGATACTCCTGAAATGGTCAGGGAGCATAACTCCGTATGTAACCTCATGCTTCGAACCCCGGGTTCTCTCCCATCCCTAGCCTTACTCCACAAGTTTGCTATCATCTATTGAGTCAAAGACTAAGTAGAAAGACAAGGTTTGCCCCTAAGCATAAAAAGCCCAACTCTAATGTCTTGTTTCAATTAATACCACCCTGGAGAGAAGTCACACAATCGGAACTCAAAGGTTCCAACTTCATTTCTGTTGTCAGACTTGGTCTAGACATGCCCAGCGTATCCTGGGCCATTATTGCCCACGTAGTAGAGACAGGTCTTCAAGGAGGCTGTGCTTCACCCGTTTCGGACAATTAAAAGCCCCGGTGAGTGCCTGGGTGTTACCCGATTGAAGGCGCCTCATGTACCTTAAGATTTCGGGGAGCACTTTGAAGAAGTTCTTTCAGATGGAGAAAATACATCTAGGCACATTACTAAGCCAGGCCTTAACACAGCGGGCTCAATGGCCCGAGCCAGGGGCACTTCGGTCTCCATCCGACTTCAGAGTTACCTCGGGACATCAGGCTTTACCACAGATGTGCAGGCTAACCTGATGGATCTGTTTGAGGACACAAAATTGATAGGGGGAAAAGCGGATGAAGCTTTGGAAAGATTCCAGACCAGCACAACCACTGCACGCTTACTGAATCTCCAGCAGCCTCAGCGGGATTACAGGCAATTTCACCACTTTGGAGGATTCAACAGAGGAATCTCATTTCGGCAGAGGCCACCCTACCAACTACAGGTGCAGCATTCCCAGACCTGCTGGTCCATCAGTACAGCGACAGAGCAAGATTAAACAACCATGGATCCAACCAGCAACTCTCCTTATCTTCCTTTTCTCCCTCTGCACCCATAGTAAAGCAGTTTTAGTTCTTTGTCCCATACACACTTGGGCCATGTGGTGAGGAGGCTGTCCCCCATTCTGCCTGTCTGGAAGGCCATTAAATTGGACCAGTGGGTCCTTCAAATAGTAGGAAGAGGCTACTCCCTTTCCTTCATGTCCCACCCCCACCTTCCGCTCCCGCTCCAGTTCACCATGCCACACTACAGCAGGAGGGGACAGCACTCCTCAAGAAGGAAGGGTGGAGCTAGTCCCGGAACAGGAAAGAGGCCTAGGATGCCACCTCTGATACTTCCTTGTGCCAAAGAACTGCGCCCAATCTTAGACCACAGGGGGTTGAACTTCTTCCACAAAAAGGAAAAGTTCAACATGCTGTGCCGTGCATAGGTGTCACTGGTGTTAAAAGCTTGAGACTGAATGGTGTCACTGGAGCTGCATGATGCATACTTCTACATCCCAATCCTTACGTCTACCTAAAGTATTTGCGTTTTGTAGTGGGTTCTACACATTATCAGTTTGCAGTCCTTGCTTTTGCATTAACATCGGCACCTAGAATCTTCACGGAGGTGATGGCAATGATTGTGGCCCATTTCAGGACACCGAGCATTCCCATTACACCTTACCTGGTCAAAATACTAATCAAAGCTGGTTTGCCAGAGATGGTTTTGCATCATCTGCAGTCCACAGGGTCCCTACTGTTGGACCTGAGCTTTCCATCAACAAGCAGGTCAGTCTCCATTGTGATCTTCCCAGTGCTGCCAGAGAAGTTGTTTGGTGTTGGAGAAAAGTGCACTTGGCTGTAGTTACTGTAGTGATATATGCCCCACTCTAGGATGGGTAGCCCACCTGGAGATCATAGGCATCTTCACATCAGCCTGTTGGAACTGGAGGCAATTCAGCTGGCACTCAAGGCCTGACTCCTCTCCATACAAGGTGTGTTGTCCAGACCTTGGATGGACAGCACAACAGCAGTGTGGTCTATAATAAAGCAATGAGCAGTAGGATCTCACCTCCTTTGTTTGGATACGTTAAGACTATGGTCTTAGGCACACTGTTAAGAGTTACCTGACATCCAATCATCTAGTGGGGTTTCTGAATGTCCGAGTTGGTGTTTCCTTGCTGATTACAAGTGCCATCTTCTACTTGAGGTAGACTAGGACCTCTTAGCCCAGTGGGGCTGACCTCGCATGAATATGTTCACCTTGTTGAAAATGCTGAATGCCAACAGTTCTATGCCCTAAACTGTTTGTTGATAGGAGCCTTGAGGTGGACGGTATGTTACACCCTCCTTACCCCCGCACCCCCACTGCCTTTGAGGGACATCCTGTACAACACAGGCCCTCTCAAGTGCAGCAAACCACTTGTTAATGTCATCCCCCTCCTTATAAGGGGGAACTATCTTATGCAGATTCCTGGAATCATGCTCTTTTGCAGGATGACTATGGGGAATACTGCTGCTGGCACCATGGGTTTCTAAACCCAACTTCTGTCTTTCCTTCTCTAATTCTAAAGACTGTCTATCCAAATCCAGCTGTTGCTTTTTAAGCTTCAGTCTGGTTTGTTCCATCCTCAACTTATTGAGTTCCCTTTCTAACAATCTGTCATCAGGGTTGGTGGGAGGGACATTTCTAGATACAGAGGTATGATGGGAATGAACAGAAGGAGACCTGTCCCTTACAGAGGGCACCCTAACAGCTTGGCTGACAGTGTAATGTGAGAGCACATCACCTGTATGATGTGACTCCACCTCAGTACCAACTATGCTAGACTGTCTTGTAATGGGAAGGCTAAGAAGTTTCTTTCCTGAACCTTTACCTGGGGGAGTCCCTGGATCAGATTGAGAACCATTAGCTACTTTTTCAACAGATGGGTCACTTTTAGCCTTATCTTGTTCTCTAAGCATGTTAAGTAACAGTTCCAAGGAAGGATTCTTCCCTACACTCAAACCTCTCTCTATGCAGAGACTCCTTGCTCCTTTCCAGCTAAGGTGATCATATGCAATCTTAGACAGGTCAACATTTTGGCCTGTGCCAGACATTTTTAGAGAGAGTTAAAGTGATAGAAAAAGAGAAAAAAGTTTTCAGAACTTTTAGAAAGACAGAGAAAAAAACTTTTAAAACTTTTAAGAACTTTTTAGAAAGTTTAGAAGTACTTTTTCAGCACTTAGAAAAGAGTGAAAAGAGGAAATGCAAAACTTTTTGGCTATGTGTATATACACTGACCTTGTTTTGTATATTTTTCTCTTATGAAAAGTACAATGACAAGAGTGGTAAAGTAGTCTCAAAGCACTTATCCCACCGCTGCACAACCAATGTAGGAGGCTGGACTGGCTTGTAGTGAGTACCAAGGGGTACTTGCACCTTGCACCAGGCCCAGTTATCCCTTATTAGTGTATAGGGTGTCTAGCAGCTTAGGCTGATAGATAATGGTAGCTTAGCAGAGCAGCTTAGGCTGAACTAGGAGACGTGTGAAGCTACTACAGTACCACTTAGTGTCATATGCACAATATCATAAGAAAACACAATACACAGTTATACTAAAAATAAAGGTACTTTATTTTTATGACAATATGCCAAAGTATCTTAGAGTGTACCCTCAGTGAGAGGATAGGAAATATACACAAGATATATATACACAATAGCAAAAATATGCAGTATAGTCTTAGAAAACAGTGCAAACAATGTATAGTTACAATAGGATGCAATGGGGAAACATAGGGATAGGGGCAACACAATGGAATGCGAACCACGAATGGACCCCAAACCTATGTGACCTTGTAGAGGGTCGCTGGGACTATTAGAAAATAGTGAGAGTTAGAAAAATAACCCTCCCCAAGACCCTGAAAAGTGAGTGCAAAGTGCACTAAAGTTCCCCTAAGGATAAAGAAGTCGTGTTAGAGGAATAATGCAGGAAAGACACAAACCAACAATGCAACAACGCTGGATTTCCAATCTGGGGTACCTGTGGAACAAGGGGACCAAGTCCAAAAGTCACAAGCAAGTCGGAGATGGGCAGATGCCTAGGAAATGCCAGCTGCGGGTGCAAAGAAGCTTCTACTGGACAGAAGAAGCTGCGGTTTCTGCAGGAACGCAAAGGGCTAGAGACTTCCCCTTTGGAGGACGGATCCCTCTCGCCTTGTAGAGTCGTGCAGAAGTGTTTTCCCGCCGAAAGAACGGCAACAAGCCTTGCTAGCTGCAAATCGTGCGGTTAGCGTTTTTGGATGCTGCTGTGGCCCAGGAGGGACCAGGAGGTCGCAAATTGGACCAGGAGGTAGAGGGGACGTCGAGCAAGACAGGGAGCCCTCTTAGCAGCAGGTAGCACCCGGAGAAGTGCCAGAAACAGGCACTACGAGGATGCGTGAAACGGTGCTCACCCGAAGTTACACAAAGGAGTCGCCGGAGACCAACTTAGAAAGTCGTGCAATGCAGGTTAGAGTGCCGTGGACCCAGGCTGCACTGTGCACAAAGGATTTCCGCCGGAAGTGCACAGGGGCCGGAGTAGCTGCAAAAGTCACGGTTCCCAGCAATGCAGTCTAGCGAGGTGAGGCAAGGACTTACCTCCACCAAACTTGGACTGAAGAGTCACTGGACTGTGGGAGTCACTTGGACAGAGTTGCTGGATTCGAGGGACCTCGCTCGTCGTGCTGAGAGGAGACCCAAGGGACCGGTAATGCAGCTTTTTGGTGCCTGCGGTTGCAGGGGGAAGATTCCGTCGACCCACGGGAGATTTCTTCGGAGCTTCTAGTGCAGAGAGGAGGCAGACTACCCCCACAGCATGCACCACCAGGAAAACAGTCGAGAAGGCGGCAGGATCAGCGTTAGAGTTGCAGTAGTCGTCTTTGCTACTATGTTGCAGGTTTTGCAGGCTTCCAGCGCGGTCAGCAGTCGATTCCTTGGCAGAAGGTGAAGAGAGAGATGCAGAGGAACTCGGATGAGCTCTTGCATTCGTTATCTAAAGTTTCCCCAGAGACAGAGACCCTAAATAGCCAGAAAAGAGGGTTTGGCTACCTAGGAGAGAGGATAGGCTAGCAACACCTGAAGGAGCCTATCACAAGGAGTCTCTGACGTCACCTGGTGGCACTGGCCACTCAGAGCAGTCCAGTGTGCCAGCAGCACCTCTGTTTCCAAGATGGCAGAGGTCTGGAGCACACTGGAGGAGCTCTGGACACCTCCCAGGGGAGGTGCAGGTCAGGGGAGTGGTCACTCCCCTTTCCTTTGTCAAGTTTCGCGCCAAAGCAGGGCTAAGGGGTCCCCTGAACCGGTGTAGACTGGCTTATGCAGAATTGGGCACATCTGTGCCCAAGAAAGCATTTCCAGAGGCTGGGGGAGGCTACTCCTCCCCTGCCTTCACACCATTTTCCAAAGGGAGAGGGTGTAACACCCTCTCTCAGAGGAAGTCCTTTGTTCTGCCATCCTGGGCCAGGCCTGGTTGGACCCCAGGAGGGCAGCTGCCTGTCTGAGGGGTAGTAGTTTTTAGTTTGTTTTTAGTTTTAGCTATGTTAGGGGGATATCTGTGTGTGCAAGTGACTATTACTGTGCATAATTATTAGGCAACTTAACAAAAAAAAATATATACCCATTTCAATTATTTATTATTACCAGTGAAACCAATATAACATCTCAACATTCACAAATATACATTTCTGACATTCAAAAACAAAACAAAAACAAATCAGTGACCAATATAGCCACCTTTCTTTGCAAGGACACTCAAAAGCCTGCCATCCATGGATTCTGTCAGTGTTTTGATCTGTTCACCATCAACATTGCGTGCAGCAGCAACCACAGCCTCCCAGACACTGTTCAGAGAGGTGTACTGTTTTCCCTCCTTGTAAATCTCACATTTGATGATGGACCACAGGTTCTCAATGGGGTTCAGATCAGGTGAACAAGGAGGCCATGTCATTAGATTTCCTTCTTTTATACCCTTTCTTGCCAGCCACGCTGTGGAGTACTTGGACGCGTGTGATGGAGCATTGTCGTGCATGAAAACCATGTTTTTCTTGAAGGATGCAGACTTCTTCCTGTACCACTGCTTGAAGAAGGTGTCTTCCAGGAACTGGCAGTAGGACTGGGAGTTGAGCTTGACTCCATCCTCAACCCGAAAAGGCCCCACAAGCTCATCTTTGATACCAGCCCAAACCAGTACTCCACCTCCACCTTGCTGGCGTCTGAGTCGGACTGGAGCTCTCTGCCCTTTACCAATCCAGCCACGGGCCCATCCATCTGGCCCATCAAGACTCACTCTCATTTCATCAGTCCATAAAACCTTAGAAAAATCAGTCTTGAGATATTTCTTTGCAGAGTCTTGACGTTTCAGCTTGTGTGTCTTGTTCAGTGGTGGTCGTCTTTCAGCCTTTCTTACCTTGGCCATGTCTCTGAGTATTGCACACCTTGTGCTTTTGGGCACTCCAGTGATGTTGCAGCTCTGAAATATGGCCAAACTGGTGGCAAGTGGCATCGTGGCAGCTGCACGCTTGACTTTTCTCAGTTCATGGGCAGTTATTTTGCGCCTTGGTTTTTCCACACGCTTCTTGCAACCCTGTTGACTATTTTGAATGAAACGCTTGATTGTTCGATGATCACGCTTCAGAAGCTTTGCAATTTTAAGAGTGCTGCATCCCTCTGCAAGATATCTCACTATTTTTGACTTTTCTGAGCCTGTCAAGTCCTTCTTTTGACCCATTTTGCCAAAGGAAAGGAAGTTGCCTAATAATTATGCACACCTGATATAGGGTGTTGATGTCATTAGACCACACCCCTTCTCATTACAGAGATGCACATCACCTAATATGCTTAATTGGTAGTAGGCTTTCGAGCCTATACAGCTTGGAGTAAGACAACATGCTTAAAGAGGATGATGTGGTCAAAATACTCATTTGCCTAATAATTCTGCACTCCCTGTATTCGGAGTTACCATTGTGAAGCTACATATAGGTAGTGACCTATATGTAGTGCACGCGTGTAATGGTGTCCCCGCACTCACAAAGTCCGGGGAATTGGCCCTGAACAATGTGGGGGCACCTTGGCTAGTGCCAGGGTGCCCTCACACTAAGTAACTTTGCACCTAACCTTTACCAGGTAAAGGTTAGACATATAGGTGACTTATAAGTTACTTAAGTGCAGTGTAAAATGGCTGTGAAATAACGTGGACGTTATTTCACTCAGGCTGCAGTGGCAGGCTTGTGTAAGAATTGTCAGAGCTCCCTATGGGTGGCAAAAGAAATGCTGCAGCCCATAGGGATCTCCTGGAACCCCAATACCCTGGGTACCTTGGTACCATATACTAGGGAATTATAAGGGTGTTCCAGTAAGCCAATGTAAATTGGTAAAATTGGTCACTAGCCTGTTAGTGACAATTTGAAAGAAATGAGAGAGCATAACCACTGAGGTTCTGGTTAGCAGAGCCTCAGTGAGACAGTTAGGCATCACACAGGGAACACATACCTATAGGTCACAAACTTATGAGCACTGGGATCCTGACTAGCAGGGTCCCAGTGACACATAACAAACATACTGAAAACATAGGGTTTTCACTATGAGCACTGGGCCCTGGCTGGCAGGATCTCAGTGAGACAGTGAAAACACCCTGACATACACTCACAAACAGGCCTAAAGTGGGGGTAACAAGGCTAGAAAGAGGCTACTTTCTCACAAAGGCCCAAGTCAATGTCATACCCTCAGAATGCCAAGAAGGCGTGGTACGCAGACATTTAGTGCTTCTCTGTCACCCGCTCAAGCTGCCTTTCAAAGTGGAACTTCTCTCCCAGTATAAGAGGTTGATATTGTACTCAGAGCCTCTGCTTATATAACTGGAGATTGAGCAGGGACATATGAGCTCTTTTCAGGCACCACCAGAGGTGGTAGATGTCATCCTTTCAGCTTGTTGCCCCTTCACTGGGTCTGTCTACTCCAACAAATGTAAAAACTTTGAGTGGTTCACAGACAATGGATTGATTCTGTGCAGGCCACATCATCTCAGGTCCTTCAGTTTTTCACTGTCCCTTGCACAGAGGGGTCGTACTGTTGGTATTGTTAAGGGGTTTTTAGCAGGCTCGTCTGTATTCTTCTGTCTGTCTCACCAGCCGTCCCTATTTAAGTCTCCAATTTTGTGTTTTTAAAGAGGATGTCTAATCCATATCCTCCAACTCCCTTTGTTGTGCCTCAGTGGGACCTTAATTTAGTTCAAACTTTTCTTATGTGAACTCCGTTTATGCCTCTTTATAGTTGTCTTTTACAGATGTCAATGAAAACAATGTATCTGACAGACTTCTAGTTGCAGATTCCTTACCTTAGATTTTCCCTTAGGCGTCAGTCCCGATCTGGAGATTTTTCTTCGAGCAGTACCTCTGTGTGCCATCAGGCGGTGTGGGTCAACTCTGTGTTCTTTGTTGGCACTGTGGTCACCGGATATGACATCACAGGTCCTATGTAGGCGCCACCCCAGTGCACCAACGTCAGTTCTTTTCTTTCTGTGCCAGCCTGTGCGCAGATCCGAAGAAGTGCTAGCTTTACGGTCTTTTGACTGGGTTTTCGACTTTTTGTCGAAGTTGTGTTTTTTTTGTTGTTTTTTTGTGTGTGTTTTTTTTGTAGTTTAAAAAAAATATCTATATTTTTTTTACTGCTGGTGCATCAAGATGTCGTCACGGGAGACCGGCTTCAAGCTGTGCAACTCCTGTCATCGGATGATGTCCATGATGGATCCGCACATTGTGTACTTGTGTTTGGAGCACAACCGTGAGCCGAAGTCATGCTCCGAGTGCTAGGCCATGAACCTGAAGGCTTTGATGGAGCGGTCCCAACAGCTCATGGCAGCCTGTCGCTCTGAGTTGCTCCCGTTTCGTTCAAGAGGAACGCCACAAGACCGCTCATGGAGCCCTCACCACTCTAAGCCGTCCCACTCAAGATTTTTGGGACATTGGAGTAAGAAGAAGTAGAAACATTTTTCGAACTTCACCTCGTCGGTCGCATGACGTGTAACCAGGAGCCATCAACGGTCTAGGCCTCCATCCTCGGAGCCTGCTTTAGGGTCGACTCCACGCCTCCCCGAGATGTTTGGGAGCCAAAGCCAGCCCTGTCCAATTATGTGAGTTTTATGAGGTCATGCACCTCATCTTTGGGCCGATCTACCCTGCCGGAGTGCCTTCGGGTCCTTAGGGTTGGCAGTGGCCTCACGGGTTCTGTGCCGGCGGCTCAAGCCTCGGCTCCGGAGGGCACCCTCGGATCTGCTTCTCGATCCGAACCGGCGTCAGTTGTGCCACGACCTTCCCCAATGACTGTTTTGACGTCAACGTCCCAAAGATGACGGGGCCCGTGTTTGGTGTCAACCACATACTCTTTGGCTACTGTATCTACTGATACAGTTAAGAGTATGGAGGGATCGTTGGACCCTTTAGAATACCAGCTTGATGACCCCATGGACAGGGCTTAGGAACTGGGAAAAGACAGTGGTCTAGACACTTCCCCTGGGGCTGGCATACTTTCGACCCCTTCAGTGGCTCCGGAGGAGGGAGTGTCCTATTCAGTGGTGGTGCAGAGGGCAGCCGAGGTCTTGGGCCTCGAGCTGCCCTCAGTGGCTGTCAGAACTAACCTGACTGAGGTACTAAAAATCTGGGACTTCCCCCTCGGAACACCTTTTCCCCTTCTATGAAGCCCTCACTGATATCCTGCTGGGTACCAGGTCCAAACCCAGTACAGGGGCTCCTGTGAACCGGACAACTGACCACTGCCATATGCCTGCACAAAATGACCCAGCTTTCCTGATCCAACACCCTACCCCTGAGAACTTGGTTATCCCAAGCCTCCATGTCACATGGCGCATTCCCTTCCACTTCCCCTAATAGGGAATCAAAGAGGCTGGATCATATTGGGAAGAAGATGTTTTCGTCCTCCAGCATGGCATTGCAGTCTGTTAACACCACATGCCATTTTGGCCATTACACCAACACTTGATGGGACACGGTTGTGCAGGTGCTGCCACAGTTCCCAGAGGAGGCCTGGGCCATTCTCTTCCAAGCTGTTGCTGACGGGAGAGACACAACTAAGTTCACAATACATTGTCTGCTGGATACGACGGGCTCTCTGAGTAGATCAGTAGCTTAGCTGGTGCTCTTGAGGCACCATGCTTTTTTGAGGACATCTGGCTTTTCAGGGGATGTCCAGTCTACTCTTATGGACATGACCTTTGATGGCACCTGTCTCTTTGGAGACAAAGCAGACTTGGTGCTGGAGCGCTTTAAGTAGTCTCAGGATTAGGCCCAGTTCCTAGCCCTCGCAGCTGCCTCTCGCCCTCCTAAGTCTGATTTTTGCCCGTTTGTGGCTATGGAAGGGGCGCCCAACCATATTCTTTACACTCCAGCCAGTGCCACGCATGCTGCACAGCCTCTGCATGGCTGTGGGGTTCAGCGTCTGCGTGGATCAGGGAGCCAGTGGTATAGCCAATCCACTGCCCTCTTACCCCTCCACTGCAGTCTCCAAACCTTCCTAGTCTGATGCACTTAGGGACCAGTCGGAGGAAGGATTCGCCATCACCTGCCCGACTGGCAGACCATCACAACAGAGGGATAGGTTTTGCAAGTAGTCCAAAGGGGCTACTCCCTCCCCTTCGGGACTACCCATCGACCCATGCCACCATCTTGCGATCGCATGACAGGGTATCACTTGGCACTTCTCTATGAGGTTTCAACTCTCTTGGCCAGGAGAGCCATAAAGCATTCCTATGCCAGAAGTAGGTCTTGGTTGCTGTTCCAGCTGCTTTCTGGTATCGAAAAAGGACAAGAGCCTCTGCCCTATCCTAGATCTCCGGTCCCTCAATCTCTTCTTCCGGAAGAAGTTCAAGATGCTCACCCTGGCTCAGGTTTTAGTGCCCTGGACCCAGAAGACTGGATGGTAGTGTTGGACTTGCAGGACGCTTATTTCCACATCCCCGTCCTGCCTGCACGCAGGCTCTACTTGCGGTTCACGGTTGGCCACAAGCACTTTCAGTTCACCATGTTCCCATATGGCCTCACCCGGGCCCCTCGGGTGTTCACTAAGGTGATTGCGGAAGTTGCAGCTCATCTGAGCAGGTCAGGGGTCTCAGTCTGTCCCTACCTTGATGACTGGCTGTTGAAGGCGGGCTCGCCCCAGGATGTCATCTTCCCACTGCCAGACTATGGCGCCCCTCCTGCATTCGCTAGGGTTCACAAATAACGTGCCTAAGTCACACCTGACTCCCTCTCAGGTGCTCCCTTTCATCAGAGCTGTTTTGGACACACAGCAATTTCGGGCCTATCCTCTCAAGCGGGGATACTGGTATTTCAGCCTCAATCCTGGATTTCGGTGAGACAGAGGCTGCTGGGCCTCATGGCTTCCTGCATCCTGCTGGTGTCTCATGCCAGATGGCATTTGCAGGCTGTGCAGTGGGACCTGAAGTTCCAGTGGGCGCAGCATCAGGGGAATCTCTCCGATGTGTTCCAGATCTCGGAGGGAACTGCGCAAGATCTGCAGTGGTGGTAAATCGCGAATGGGTCAGAGGCAGATACCTCTCCCTTCCCTAACCAGATGTGACAGTATTGACATATGCGTCACTCCTGGGATGGGCTCGGCCACATGGGAGAGGTGGATATTAGAGGCATCTGGTCTCTGGCAGAGTGCGTGCTCCACATCAATCTTTTGGAACTCTGGGCGATCAGACTGGCACTCAAAGCATTCCTTCCCTCTCTCAAAGGGAAAGTGGTGCAGGCGTTTACGGAAAACACAACCGCCATGTGTTACTGCAACAAGCAGGGGGGGTTGAGATCATGGTCCCTTTTTCTGGAGACTCTGCACATCTGGACATGGCTGGAACAGCAGGGCTTATCCCTGGTGGTTCAACATTTGGTGGGCTCTACAGTGCCTGATCGATCACGAATGGCATCTCTATCTGGAGGTGGCGCAAGTTCTCTTTCAACCGTGGGGAGATCCTTGTTTAGATCTGTTCGCCTCCGTAGAGAATGTGCATGTCAGCAGTTTTGCACATTGGAGTTTCCAAGACAGCACTCGCTTGGTGACTTTTTTGGTCTTGAGTGGAGCTCAGGCCTCCTGTATGCCTTTCCGCACGTACCCCTTCTACCCAGAGTTCTCAAGAAGATCAAGAACTACCAAGCCCAAGTGATCCTTGTGGTTCTGGAGTTGGCATGAAAAGTGTGGTATCCTGAGCTATTGCGCATGACCATTGATCCTCCAATCAGACTTCCCCTTTAGGAATATCTTCTGTCGTGGCAGCAGTGGAGAGTTCTCCACCCGAACCTGTCTAGTCTCCGCCTTCTTGCGTGGAGATTGAGCGGCAGCAGTTGACAGCTTTCGACCTTCCGTCCGAAGCCAGGCGTCTCTCCACCAAAATGTATACGCTTGTAGATGGGGCAAATTTGTGGCATGGTGCATAGATTAATCTGTTGACCCCCTCTCTGCCTCTTTTTCAGAGGTCCTATTGTTTGTACTTCCTTTGGCCCAGCAGGGCTCTGCTTTTGGCACCCTTGAGGGTTGTTTGTCTGCCATCTCAGCCTTTCTGAGATTACCTGATCAACCCTCTTTATTTAAGTCTCCTAGTATCAGTAGGTTCCTTTAGGGTCTTACCCACCTGTTTCCTCCTTCACCTTTCAGCATGCTCCAAAGGGACTTGAATTTGGATTTCACTTTCCTTGTGTGTACTCCTTTTAAGCCACTTCATAATTGCCCTATCAGGCTTTTGAAACTTAAGACCGCTTTCCTTGTGACCATTAACTCAGTCCATAGGATGAGCGAGCTACAGGCTTTGTCACCTAAGCCACCTTACATTACCATCTATCCTGACAGTGGTGCTTCGCACACTGGCTTCCTTTCTTCTGAATGTGGTTACGCCCTTCCATGTATGCCAGTCCATCACCTTGCCTACTTTTTATGCACCCCCACATCCTTCTAAGGAAGATGAGAGACTCCACCGCCTGAACCCAAAAAGAGCATTGGTGTGCTATCTTGATAGGTCCAAAGCATTCCGGGTGGATGATCAACTCTTTAATGGGTACGTGGGGGAATCCCTAGGTGGGTTGTTCTCTGCATCAAAATATGCTATGCATTGGCTAAGAAGCAACCCCCTGAGGGCTTGCGTGCCTATTCTAACAGAGCAACAGCTTCAACCACTGCGCTAGCACACAGAGTTCCAGTCCTGGACATCTGCCAGGCAGCAAAGTGGGCATCTCTGCACACATTCACCAAACACCGCTGTCTGGACAGTCTGGTCCGCAGGGAGAGTCACTTAGCCTGTTCAATCCTGCAGGATTTCCTCATATGATCTTGGTTCGCAAATTCACCTCTGGTAGTGGCATTGCTTGGGTATCTATTCTAAGGGAAGGAATCTGCAACTAGAAGTCTCTATCAGATGAACAAGTTACTTACCTTTGGTAATGAATTATCTGGTAAAGGCATGTTCTAGTTGCAGATCACTTATGGACCCACCTATCCTCCCTGCTCTCCAAGCTGATTTCTAAGGACAGGGTCATCCCTTATAGGGACCTAGCTTTGACGCTACAGTTTCAGTGTGCTAATGGTTCTGCGCTTCTGGCGTGGAAAGTCATGAAAAGGACTGACTTCAGACTGCCTGGGTGGTGCCTATATAGGACCTGTGGTGTCATATCTGTCATCCCCGACATCAAAGATGAACGCGGAGGTAAGGAATCTGCAACTAGAATGTCTTTAAGGTAAGTAACTTGTTCTTTTGGTGGCTACCTCTTCTCCCGGAACAGTGAGGGTGCTGACAGCCCAGAGTTTTCGTTCTTCCTTCACTATCTTTTTTCACAGACAAGTTAGTGATGCAAATAGGGCTACTTTCCTATCAAAGATGGTCTCTTCCTCCCACAAAGAGCAGTCAGTCACCTTCCCAACCTTTTATCCCCTGCCCCATCCCACTAAAGAGGAGGAGAGGTTGCACAGGTTGGAACCTAGGCAGGCAGTCAACTACTACCTGCACTAAGGACATTCATCTGGTTGAACAGCTCTTCATGAGGTACTGTGGTGCTTTGAAGGGCAAAGTGGTTTACTAAAGAGCCTTTTCAGGTTAGATCATCCTCTGCATCAAGACCTACACTGCTTTAGCAAAGAAGAAACCTTCAGAGTGGATCATGGCCCATTCCACTAGGGCTAAATCCACCGCTTTACCCTTGGCAAGAAAGGTTCTAGTCGCAGATCTTCGCAAAGCAGCCACATGGTGATAGATTCATATCTTTTGCTAAGCATTACACTGATGAGACTCGAAAGCCCGCAGAGATGGATACTTCACCAGATCAGTTCAGCGGGATTTTCTTATATGATCACCTATCAACCCTCCTATTTCGAGTACTCTACAGGTGAAGAAATCTGCAAGTAGAAGTATCCATCAGAAGAAAGTTATTTAATTGCAGTAACTATCTTTCTGGTGGCTCGCGAATACTGTACACTGTAGTTTCTCCCTGGGTGACTCATTCCGTCAAAAGTGAGACTGCAATCTCCTGTACGTCATTCCACCTCTACTATGAGTTCTGAAGAAGATCAGGATGGATTGAGCTCAGTTTGTCCTGATGGTCCTGGTTATGGCCAGGGGAGTACTGTACTCTGAGCTGCTGAGTCCAAGCATTTGTCCCATGTTGTGGGATTCTCCTGTCTGTAGGAAGCTTGCCTGGTGTGTGGTGACAACCTATGCTGTTATCACCCTAGACCAGGTCCAGGTATCCCCGATTAGTGAGATGTAGTCCGTGTCTAGGAAGCCTGGCTCTCTAGAGGTAGAATGGAGATTCCTTTTTGCTTCTTGGTGCAGATTGAAGACTTGACACCCTCAGAAGATGCACAGCCCGGGAAATGGTGCATTTGCTGGAAGGATTCAGAGAAACAATGTTGCAGAGCAAAGTCATCGCTGGAGCTGCAGATTGTAGGTTCCTGTGAAGTCCAGTTGCGGTTCCAGTGGCCAGAAGTCGAAGTAAATGTTGCAGAGCAGTCCTGATGGGATCTTGCATGTTAAATCTGAGGACCCACCCAAGAGAGAGACCCTATATGGTCCTAAAAGGGAGATTGGTCACCTACCAGGGTGACCACCTATCGGGAGGGGGCTGTGACATCACCTTCCTGACCTGGACACTCAGATGCTGTTGAAGGCCTCTGCCCAGCTTGGATCCAAGATGGCAGAATCACGCGGCCATATGGAGGAGCTCTGGCCACCACCCCTGGGATGGTAACTCCTCTTTGCAGTGTCCAGTTTCACACCAGAGCAGGGACGGGGGGGGCTGGACTGTTGCAAACTGGTTTATGCAAGGAGGGCACCAAATGTGCCCTTCGAAGCATACCAGTGGCTTGGGGAAGCTACCCCTCCCAAGCCATATAACACCTATTTCTAAAGGGAGAGGGTATTGCCTCCCTCGCCCAAAGGGAATCCTTGTGTTCTGCCTTCTTTGGCTTGATCTGCAGGAGGGCAGAAACAGGTCTGTAGGATGGCAGCACGGCGGGCTGCTCGGGGAAAACCCTGCAAACTGGTTGGAGCAAAGCTGGGAGTCCTCTAAGGAGCCCCCGAGTGCATGGAATCACACAACCAATACTGGCAACTGTATTGGGGTATGATTCTGACATGTTTGATACCAACCATGCCTAGGTTCAGAGTTACCATTATGTAACTGAACAAACCTGTGTCCAGTACACGGGTAAAATGGCTATTCCGCACTCACGAAGTCCAGGAAAATTGAACTGGAGTTTGTGGGGGCACCTCTACTCATGGGCAGTGGTGCCCTCACACACACAGATGCTTACACCATGCCCTCTGGGCTAGGAGGGCCTGTTATCGGGGTGACCTAGTGCAGTGACCTGTCGTGAAATGGTGCATGCATCTTTTCATGCAGGGTGCAATGGCAGGCCTACAGACATATTTTGCATGGGCTCCCATGGGTGGCGTAATGCATGCTGCAGCCCTTGGGGCACCCCTGGTGCCCCAATGCCTTCGGTACCATATACTAGGGACTTACATGGAGGCACCAATATGCCAATTGTGGGGTATAAAAAGTCAGGAACAACCAAATTTAGAGGGAGAGATCATAGTCACTGGGGTCCTGGTTAGCAGGATCCCAGTGAACACAGTTAAAACACAATAATAATCTCCCTAAGCACCGATCTCACCCCCACCTCCACAAACCGCCCATAGACACAAGCATATATTCAAGCATAGCAGTAATTGGTCTCTTTCTTATATCATAGGCATCCCAGTCCCTCTGCCCCTCAATAGTCAGCAGTTTGTGGCCTGCAGCACAATCCGGTGGATCCATAGTCCACAAATTTCTACACAATTAATGAGTGGTACGCCATCCAGGCCCCCCAAACCTTCCCAAACTTTCAAGGGCAGCCTCTGTTTTCATACGTTAACTTTTCTGCCATCATGAATCCATTGTTCCCTCTTCTCCACATGTCCACAAAGTGGTGTGTGTTATTCTAGTTTAGCGCCAGTTACCCAATTGATTTATTTTGGTCACTGGATGACTAAGTAACCTGGTGCTAGGAACGTCAGATGAATCCTCCCAAGCTAAGTTATGTAATGATCATTTTGTCAATGACCTGAGAAGACTTTGAGTTGAACACTGCTAATGGCTATTTATTTGCCTTTTTGACTGTTCTACTATTGTCAGACTAGTCCTTATTGTGGCCAGTTTAAAAAGAACTAGCTTTTTGCCTCTTGCAAACCATATCATACCTTCATCAACCTCAACTTGGCACAGCTGTTCTTTAAGTTGCTGACCATTAACACAGCATTTCCCATTGCAGTTACTTCTGTGCACCATATCGTGAGCTGCAAGCATAGTCCGTACAGCTGCCATATACTACTATCTTCCCTGTTGAATTGCTTGTTCATACTCTGGCACCTTTTCCACCAAAAGTGGTATCAACCTTGTATGTGGGGCCATCTAAACGCCTCCTGCTCCTTTCTCCCTACCATATCTCTCTGAGGAACAGGAGAATCTTTATCAGTTGAATCCGAGTTTGACCCTTTTCTTTTTAAATGAATCAGACTACTGAGTACTGGTGAGCAACCAGCTTTTTGTTGGAAAGGCTGGTGCTAAGAAAGTAGGGGCAGTTCAGAAACGAGCCTTGTCTAGATGGATCATCTTATGCATAAAATATATTTTGCTGTGACCCAAAAGGAGCCTCCTGAAGGTCACTATGGCATTGGCAAGAGTTGTTGCAGTGTTGGACAATGACCATGCTTCTATGTGAGTATCCATTCACTCCTTCAAAAAGGCATTACTTTCTCGATGATCAAGTACACAGGGGGGTCCATTTCACCTGCTTGGTCCTGCCTTGCTTTCTTGTATCATTTCACTCCTTCGACCTGCAACTTTTTGGAAGGAACAGCTTTGGTATTCTATTCAAAGATGAGGAATTCGATTCGTTTTTTTATTATTGCTTTTTAGTTAGCAGTACGGTACCGCACAGCATTATCAATATGGCACAGCATACTACAAGTAGCCAGTAGCAATACAGTATATATTCCCCTTCATTGCAATTTTATTTGCTAACAATAAGCATTTAAAAGCCAATAGCACCCAACCTACCAATGTGATTCAACCCAGCAGAGACATCCTTTTTGAACCTTAGATTAATCAGTCTACCTGTGCATTACTGGATGTAAGCAGAAAGTTGCAAAATGGTATCCAGATGTCCCACGGTCTAGCTTGCCCCTTTACTACTGCTGCTTCCCTGAGAAGAATCCTAAGCTTGTTGCAGGCATTTTTTTGCAATGTGTAACTTCATACGCTTCCTTCTCCTTTTTAGTAGAGCCACCCTGCTGTTTCCTACGGAAGAGTAGTCTAAATACTGTGCCCAGACCAAACTATTTATTTCCCTATTTAGAGTGAGTAGGGGATGTGGAATAATCCTCTGACCTTTTTTTGGGACACTTCGGGGGAGATTTGATTAACAACTGATTCATACATTTCATAAAATGTTGCAGTTCATCCCCCTCCCAGGTATCCAAGACTGCAACCGCAGATTCCAGTGACTCCCTAACACTCAGCATCCTTCTGGGGTCCCACTGGGTCCTTCCTGACTTTTTACCAAAGACCGGAATTGCCCTGTCCAACTCTCGGGTCCCCGTCATTAACAAGGTCAAATCTAATGTAAGTAAGATAGGGTTATGATCACTAAGCGAAGTGTTTATATCCTCTAGATCGACTAACAAGGAGTAGGCACAATACCCCAATATCACATAATCTAGAATTGCCTTTCATCATGGAGCAACATGAGTAAAAGAGGAAGGCGAGTCAGAGATTTTCCATTAGCAAAAATACAGTTGCTTTCCATGAGGAGATTAAGTAAGTTTCCCTCTTTTATTTGTTCTAATCGATGAAGGGAGGAGGTAAGCAGGGATTGGCAAGGCCGTCTCTCTCTCAACCTCGCAAACTTGAGATATGGCATGGTTAGATATCTTACAATTTCAGTCACCTACCAAAAATATAAAAGGAGGGGACTCGCTGATTGCAGCATTTTTAGATACGCAAAAACCTTTTGTAGCAAGGCATTGTAATCCGAATAGGGTGGAATGTACGCATTTACAAGTATCAAAGAGTTAGAACCTGTGCTACTTTGCAGATGAAAAGATAAGACCATAAAATGGTTACTGGGAGCTTTAAAACTTTCAAAATTCCATTTAAGTCTAGTTGACAACAGGCAGGCCACACCTCCCTTGGCGTGCCCCACCTCCCTTGGCATGCCCCCCTCCTAGAGGGGGTGGCCTTGCAATCAATAACATAATAAACGTCCCACAGGAGATCTCTATCAGACCATGTCTCCTGAAGGCAAATCAAATTGGGTTTTAGGAAGCTAGGGGACTGCATTTTTTTCCTTCGCATGTTTTACCCCTGCTATGATGCAAGAAATTATGTTTAGGCATGCGCTAATTAAGACACCTGCCTATCATTCCCCTCTAAGGAAATTTTAAGGGCCTTGTGTACCCAACCTAGTCCTAAACTCGTAATAGCCAGGCTGATTGTAGGCCTGAGAGACTGGACAACAGTCTGCGAGCCTGTCTAGAAGAGTTCCCCCATCCCTTTTGCCGCCCACCCCAGTGTGGCTAGAGCCTAGAGTAGGAACCACTTCAATACCCAGACATTGCAGCATTTTGGAAGACCAACTTTATCACATGCTTACAACGAAATGTAATGCTTGATTTGCAATCTACATCGGAATCCAATAATGAAACCAAAGCGATATCTTTACTTTGAATTGACTTCAGAGAATTAGAATCTGAAAAACAATTTAACGTGGTAGATCTATTCAAGATTAAGTCAACATTGAAGAGTGGGGAGAAATCTAGAGTAAAGAAAGCCCATAATGCCCTCCCATAGGGGAACCCTCCAACAAAGAGGTGTCATTAAAGTCTTGAAGGCCTTGGAGGTAAGAATACCTGAGCTGCTGGGTTCAAAGCAGGAAACCGTCCAAGAGGGGGAGGATGGGGGAGTGGGGGGCTCCCTCCTGGAGACCCACCCAAGCTCCTTTAGAGATTTTGAGGTTGGAAGAGTTCGCCCTGGAGTGGGGCGAGGATCCAGAGTAGGTTAAGCAATCTAATTTCTAGACTCCAGCCGAAGTTTTGAAGTCGCTTATCTCGGGAAAGTGTACTTTTCTTCTGCCTTTTTTTATTTTTTTATTAAACCTTTGAGTCTGCTTTTTCATGTTATCGCACGTTTTAAGTTCTTCCTCTTACATTTCTTGTTTTTCCTATGTTTTCCTTCCGCTCTATTTAAAGGAGGCTGCGTGTCCGAGGTGCCCTTCTCTCGATTAGATGAAATTTTGAAGATTGGGAATAATTCCTGGGCAGGCTGGTTAAAATATTTCTCTTGCTTAGTGATAACTTGGGGTGAATCAAAAATAAATCCAAAGTCCACTGGATTATCCAGCAAAGGCCTTTTATCACATGGCTTATTGCTATGAGGTTTAGAAGTTTGTGTACTCGCCTCGGATCTAGAGCCTCTACTAGGGGAGGCCTGATCCTTTATTAGCCATGATGTCGCAGACTGTGCCTCCAAAAGATCTAAGAGTGAGCGCCAATTTTTGATATCTTTAGTCAATTCCTTCAGAATAGCCGTCACAGATTCAAGAATACAATCTGAGCCACGTACAAATTTCTCCAGCAATTTAAAAATTAGAGAGCAGATTCTCCAAGCTATCCAAGGAGGCAGGAAGCCTAATCTCCTGATCTGAAGGTTGACTAGGCAAGACATCACTTGGATCTTGGACTGAGCTCGTGGATAAATGAGGATAAACAGAGTCTTGTAAAGAGGTAGAACTATTAAACAAATGTAATCCTATGGAAGGGAGCGCAGACAAAGGCCCCCCAGAAGAGTGGCCCTTTACCTAATACCCGCGTCTACTGCAAAAGTGTAAGTCCAAATTGGGCAGGGTAAAGTCTTGAAGGCCAATAATAGGTGAATCGCAACTTTTATTTGAACACCGGGTTCTTGAGGTGCTGCCATCAGCTGTTCCAATGGCGAAGAGTTACCAAACGACAGGTGGGTAGAGATTAAGGGGGAGGGGAGGGAAGGCTGTGTTCCAGACAGGCTTTGAGTATTCTGAGAGAGCTGAATATACTCTGTAGTTACTCATGAAGAGAACGGTGTAACTAACTCCTCTGCATCCCTCCCTGAACTTTTCTCCACATGGCAGATGTCTTTTAAGGCCTTTTTTGATGAGGATCGACTTAACTTCGTGCCCTCTGGCATGCCAACAGAAGGGTCGCACTTTGACTCAACCTGGGAAGATTTACCCTTCTCCCAAAAGGAGAATATTTGGTTCTGACCTTTCAGCTGGAAAGCCAAAATGCCTTTATTTCAAAGAGGATTATATCTAGTTTTTACACCAGACCTTCCAGGCAACAGAAGTCCAGAGTGGAGTTTCTTTAAGGTCATAATGTCCTCCTTCCGTGGGCCCTTGATATCGAGGGTATGATGGTGATACGTAAATTAAACCACTTGGATTGAAGGATAAAAGGCCAATAATAGGGTACAGCTGACTGGCAGGCGTATATATTGAGCGTGCCTCACCCCCTGCCCCTCCACCATGGTATTCCGATTTTCTATCACCATGAGCCGGGGAGGGGTAGGTGGGGTTCAGGGAGGCACGAGTACACTCAAATGGTACACTATTGCAGTACCATGCAATATTGCTCTGCTTCAGTTCAATATTATATATCTGCACAGCAAATTGTAAGAAATTAAGTGGGCTTTAGAGAGATGGAACAAAGCGATGGGTGCATAGGTTCAATGTCCAAAGTTCAATGTACAGAGCTCAAAAAGTTAAAAGTACAAGCTATGCTTAATTTGTGCTTGTCACGGTATCCACCCAGCTCCACCTGTCACCAGCTCCAACTCCAAAGTTCACCAAAGGGGTACATACGCCACTCCGGACCCAGAACTGATCACCAGTCCACTGCCTCTGGACCACTGCGTCTTGTTCCTGACTCAGGCTTCTGGTTTCTAGATCACCAGCCCGCTGCCTCAGGACTACTACATCTGGTTCCAGGGGGAAAAGGCACCAAGGAATGAGGGCGCACTGGAGGAGCGAAGAGACACCACAAGGCCCCTTGTTTACCTCGGCCCTGCCGAACCGCTGGTACCTCAAACAACAATTTGGGGCCAGAACCTGCCACCACCCCCACTGTCCATTGGAGGGTGGAGCTGCAGCAAGGACAAAAGGAAAGAACGCCACGTTCTGCTCTTGGCGTTCAGGGCAGGATCAGAACCGTATTGCGCTGCTGCGGGCCACGCCCACCTACATCTCTGCGTCAGAGCGTCTCAGCTTCAGGCGTCCCTGCTATGAGACCACAGGAGAGTGTAGAGTCATTAACGATCTATCTTGTATGACACCCTCCTAAATGGTATGGGAGTGTCAAGGTGCACCAGGCTATTCATGGTTGTTTCCCCACCCAAGTGAGATGCACTAAAAGAGTTTTAAAATAGTGTTTGTTCAGTGGGATGGGTATATTCATGAAGTAATAAAGAAACCTCTGCAGTACCACCATTTTATCAACCCATTTTGCCTCGCCATAAATGCCTTCAGCCAACCGGTTATGTGCTTCTTTAACTTAGAGATTGCCATGCCATAATTTAAAGTCAGCTCTGTGTCTAGACTTATCCATGCTTTCAAGTACTTAATGGAGGAGTCTGCCCATGCCAGTGAGTACTCAGCTCATACTTATGTGTGCAGGGTTTAAGGGGGAAGCTGTTCCAATTTTCCCAGTTGATGGACAGTCCTGATCATTCTCGAAATTGCATGAATTCTCTGATAAGGACGTGTAGTCCACTAAGGGTTACGATTGCGTTAATAGCATCAAGGAAAATTGCAGTGGCTTCCGTTTCTGGAGCAATTTGGTGAATTAGGGCAAAGAGTGTGCACTGGTTATGAGCGGTTGATCTTCCCAGCACAAACCCTGCTTGGTAAGAAGGTCCAAGCTTGGTATCAATAGTAAAAGCCAGTTTTCTAGAATTTTTGCTAGTATTTTGCATTGCAATTCATCAGCGACAGTGGTCTTTAAGAGTCACAATCAGTATCAGATTTGTTGGGTTTAAGCAGAGTAACCATGATGGCTTTACACATTGAGTCAGGCAGCTCACCCCTCTCATGGGCTTCCATATATACGGCATGTAGACGAGACGCTGGTAGATCAGGATACATTTTACATATTCAGCAGGAAGACCATCAAAGCCCGGCATTTTGTTAGGTAGTTATTTAATGGCATCAGTGATTCTCACAGCGTTATAGGACATGCTAGAAAATGTTTCTGGGCATCACATATCCAGAACAACGTCACTTAATCCAGGTATGCTGCTATTCTGTCAGGGGGATATTGCTTGAGTGAAGCGGACAACGTCTTGAAGTAATTCACAAAACCCTCTTGGTGTCCTCAAGAGCATACTGCAAGCACCCTGCCAATTCGTGTATTTGCATCACTGCCATGGCTTTCCTAATCGCGTTGGCTAAAGATTTCTCGGGTCTGCCCCTATCACAATATGTTTATGCCCTTGCATATTTTCCCAGATAATTAGATTCTGTCCACAGTATCATATTCGGAGACCTTGCTACACAGTGTTTCCCGAACATCTGGGGCATTGTCAGTAGACACCCTACTTTCCAACTGTTTGATGTTACGTTCCAGCTTGGTAAAGTGGGAACGCAGTGTTTGCAGCACACCATGTTGCTAAGAAATGCACTTCTCTCTCAGCACCACCTTAAGTTGCCACACAGTTGCGTGTGTGTCAACCGATCCCTCGTTTTCACAGAAATAACACCTACTCATTGTGCAAATTTCTTCTCAGGAAGCAGAGTCTAGTAGTGCCCCAGTCAGGAGCCGCTGTGACTGGGCATTCCAGGAGTGCCCTAGGGGCTGAAGAAGGAGTAATACTGGCGACTGATCGATTAAAATTCGGGCTAAGTGCGTCACTTCCACTCTCCATGTACTGACATCATTGGTCACAAGCCAGAAATCCAGCATCAGCTACATGTTATGCGTCCCTAAGTAAAATGTGCTGTGTTGAAGGTCAGGACTTCTTAGTTGCCAGGCATCCCTCAAATGACCGTCATCTAGGATTATTTTAAGGGACGTAGCTGAGTTAATATGACCTTTAGCTAGAGAATGTGATCTAATTGTGGGTCTGTTGTGTTGACATCACCTTCTTTCATGAGCCCAAAATGTATGATAGAAATCTGGAATTTCTTTATTGGGGCTGTATGTGTTTGCTAGTGTCAAAGGCTGCATTCCCAATATCCCTCCCAGGATTATGAATCTCCATTCGGGGTCAGCTACATTGTGCACCGAGGTGGAACGGTGTTCCATGTCTGATGAGAATTGGTACTCTGGCGTAGGTGAAGTATAGCTGCTTTTTTATTGAGCAAGTGTTAATCACGTCTGGATGTCAAATATGTTTCATGTTAAAAATAAATAGATAAATAAACTATCTCGACATTGTGTCTCTTCAGGTATGCAGCAGTTAGTCTGTGTTTTTTGGGGTTATTGTGACTTCGTATGCCCCACATGATTAGAGAGTTTGTCTCATCCTGTTTATTATTAATGGTTGGGTGTGTCATTGGTCGGGGAGTAGATATAGTAGGGAGATTTCTATAGTGTTTCGCGTGTCTGTCGTTACCCGTTTCGTGCTGTGCCAGCATTTTAGAATAACAGTACTGTACACTTCCCATAAACATAACCATACATGCCTGCTCCAGAACTTCGCAAACTAAATGTATCCCCCACACAACTTTCCTAACACTAGAACTAATTGGTCTCTTATCAGCATAATTTGGCTATCCAAAGACCAGTGCATGGATGTTTTTACCCTGGAATTTACCAATGGGTGGTGGCCATAGCCAGGGGTCCTGGCCAAGGAGTCCCCAGCTCCAGTAATGTTATATGTGTTGGGCCTTCATGGTGCCAGTCATCATCCAGAGAGATAGTCTTCAGTGTAGTCTCCCACAGGTCCAGAGAAGCCATCCATCATCATGCCGTGATCAGCGGCGTTATGCCACTAACGGCTCGGAGCAGTCTCCAGGATCCTCATGTTGCTGGATTTACAGGCTCAGTGTCGGAGTCTGGAGGGGAGCGGTCAGCCTCCAGGCATGCTCCTGGGCAGTTGGAGATCAATGTTTTGTGGTAGGCAGTCACCTGCTGTAGCTCATTGAAGCTTTTTTACCTGCTCCCCTCAAATGTCTGTTTTCTTTCGAAGTTTTAAACATAGGATTAGCACAGTGCAGTCCACACCTAGCTAGAAAGGGCAAAGTAATTTGCCATTTCTCCAGCAAAGTCTTTAAGCATATGAATAGCAAGTGCAATCCATGCTCAGCTGTAAAATGACAAAAGCCTTTTACCACTCCCGGCACAGCTGGACATGTATACCCAGTAGTGGGTCAAGTGCACACTGTGCCACTAGAACCAGGCAATACCTGGCTGATGAACCCTAACCAGGTTGAAATTGATCCTAGGTTACTTATATTCTAGTTCAGGTTGGGCTCAACTAGAAAAGTCAATTCGGGCTGGACTGTTCACATTGGAACAAGGTCAAGACTGACTTCCATATGGGTGGGCCCAAACTGAGTTGGCAAGGTGTGCAGTAGAACAGTGGACTGGGATGCGGTCCAAATGGTTGAGATAAATTCGAGCTTTCCATCCATCACTTTCTGTATACTTCAATTTCAATGCAGAGCAACACTGAGAGCTCCTTCTATTAATGGCTTAAGTGATGAGAAGTCAGTGTGTGCTGCATCCGGCACCCCGTTGTACATTTGACCAGAAACCAGCACAGAAGCTGCCTGACTTTCAGTGCTGGAAGCAGGAGTGCAGGAGGTGCTGCAGCGTCCCCAAAATAGCATTGCAGGAGGCCTGGAGGAGAATGAGCATTAGAGGGGAGAGTGAGTATCAAAGCTTGTTTATATTATCATGTTGCAGTTGCTGTGCTTTAATAGGTAAAATTTCGAGCAGTCTTATGACACATTGCTGATTATATTTAACTTTGAGATTGCTATCTACTGTCCCATTCTCTAACTGCAAGGTGAAAGAAATCTGCAATGAGCCAAACTACAAACTCGCTTGATTGCAGGGAGCGTGATGTTGAAAGTTTTCCGACAATAACTTTTAAATAGTGTAAATTACATTTCCAATATTTCAAAATATATCGACAGTAAGGAAAGTACAAATGAGATGTTGACATTTTTTGTAATTCTAAAGTGTGATGGAAATGGAGTTTCGTAGGCTAAGAACAAGCCGGATACTTAAACATTGTCATGCAAAATGAAACTAGTTCCACAAGTTATAATTTGTGCACTTCATATGTTTAGCAGTAAAACTGCATGTCTTATGCTCATTTTGTGGCTATTTGTAGAGACCGTTTCAGTGGAAAATGTGTTATTTGTAAATAGCAGTATCACACCATGCTTTAGAGTTATGTTCGGGCAGTGTTCTTCAAGATGAAACCCTGGACACACACTGTTTACCTACTACTATCCTGCTGAATATGCATGCTCATTTAGTATACTTGTTCTGTGTAACACTTGGATGTTTTACTAACCCAGTGACTTCATTGGTGGCGCACCCCCACTCTTAAAAATGTCCCAGCACCAGTGCCTTCGTGTCATTGGGCTGGAAAGGCTCTGAAAACCCTCAGTCATATTCTGCGTGGGAATGCGAGGCACAAATCTTGAACCCCCACCAGCAAACTTTACCCAGGTTCCAAATAGTTCTCAGGAAAACCACAGACAACTATGGCATCCCGAGGTTTATTGAGAGAAAGCCGAGTCCTGTGTAACTAGGTGAGTGCTGGACAGAAGATAAAATTGAAACATGTACGGACAGGCCAGTACTTGGGAACGCAAGAAAGCCTGGAGTGGAATCACAGGTTTTAGTCAGATATCATGCTTGTACCTCTAAAAAGGTGTTGTCGTTGTCTGGCCTCATAACACTGACCCTCTGAAACAACTCAACCGTGACATGTCTCAGACCACCAAAAAAGCAAAACTGTCACTGAAATCCAACAGAAAAAAGAGAGTGATGAGTTTTGAAAAAACACAACTGTCGGACTGTCTTAACAGCCCAAACGACAGATAGGCTCAAGCTACATATCAGATGTGCTTGTGTCAGAAGGGCTGGTGGTATGTGAAGGCCCTGGGTCAGTCACACCTCTGCAGGGTTTGTGTTCATGGTTGCAGTTGGAGTGTTCAACACTCTTTTTTGGGGACCATGTCATATATTTCCTCTTTAAAGTTTGACACGGAACAAAAGAGAGAAAAGCAAGAATGAGATATAGAAGGAGAAATACGGGAAAACGGACAAAAGGATAAATCAAAGATGAAAAAATAAAGAGTGAGATTAAAAGCCTTTAACTGAAGGTTTGTGGCAAATAGAGGCGTGAGGTGGAATCAAGGCTAAGCAGCCTATTTACAAATCGAGCTGTGCATATGGGCTACCCCTTTAGAGGATTGCTGAGTCACTCATCGAGTCAGTGCAATGCAGGAATGAGGGGGATCCTACCAGATATTAGTTCTGGCGTTCATTTCTGAGCCAGATCCAGGATTCGATCAACCCCGTAAAAAATGATGAAATTGTCCTGGTGTAGTTTTCTGACACGGGGACACGGATCTGTTTTCTGTTCGGAGCAGCAACGTGTAGGAGGCGACGGGGTTTTATTATTTTCACTTCAAACCGGGCTAAACACAAAGGCCTGATTTAGAGGGCCACCAGCCCTTGTTTTGTTCAGGTATCATCCTTACTGGGAGCCTAACGCATCGATGCAAAAGCAGTGAAAGGAAACGTAGGCTCACAAATTATCACTTCACAAGAACTTTAGCGAAACTTTGATCTAGTAGTATATCGTTAACTGTCTTCAGCCCTCCAGTAAGAGGTGTGCATATACTATAAGAATGACAGATGTATCTGTGTA
Source organism: Pleurodeles waltl (assembly GCF_031143425.1). Lineage (NCBI taxonomy): Eukaryota > Metazoa > Chordata > Amphibia > Caudata > Salamandridae > Pleurodeles > Pleurodeles waltl. The sequence goes on along the minus strand of NC_090439.1, from coordinate 729,457,622 downwards.
CAAGATATTACATAAACAACGATTTAAATGGCACTAATTTATTTTTTATTTCTTCTGTAGTGCTACTCATGTGAGAGCACTTTACACGACACACACAGGCAAATTGTACTTGTGTGTAAATCTATGTATAGGAAATATTAGCTAAGACATTGAGGATTATAAGGGGTAAGAATCTGATATTGTCCATGACTGTAGCTATTATATGTTAAGAGTGGTGCATGATCAGGCGAAACAGTCTGGATTTAAACCGTTAACTCGAGAGATTGGGGTTGTACTAACAAGACTTTACCTAAACAAGCCTTTATTTGCAAACTTAAAATAATAAATTGGGAAAAAATAATTATATTAACCTGTGACTTGGAGTTTGCGTTTAGCTCTTTGGTGTCAGCTCATAGCGCACTGTGCTCTTCTAGAAGGATTGCAACCTATGGACTGTGAGTAACCAAAATAATCTGTGTCAAAAGCAGTAACCCACTTATCTACATAAAATGCAAATCTTTGATGTGCGCTTTACAAGATGTGCTTTGCAGCAGGCACATTACTCTTCATTGCCACTTTGACTCAAATCTGTGACTGGACAAGACACAGGACTATCTAACAAGTGCATTAACCATCAGAGTTACAGTACCGTTATTATGAGGCTCTGAAAATTACAAAGATATACAAAGATAACTAGAGCATGTACCTTTACCCCATATGGTGTTTGGAATCCAGTTTTTTGTGACCTATTAGGTAAGCCAGAACAGATTTATTGTCACATTTGTCTGTCATTTTCTTTGCAGCCGAGTTTTTGAAAAAATAAATATATAAGTTGACTGTCAGACTCTGCTTTTCATGAATCCTCTGCTAGTGGATCCATACCCCTATCGTCTGCACAGTTCTCAAGCACTGCGTCAGTGCCATCAAAAGGTAGTGCGACCTGAAGAGTAAAATGGGATCAACACAGTGTAGAGAAAGAGACCGAATTAGAGTGGTTTGAACACCAACCAAAGAAATTATCTGACTCACCAAGCGGTCTTTGGCAGGTATCGACGTTTCTCTGCCCTTCGGTAGTGACGGTAAATCTTGAGCCTCTTTTTGGCTCCCGAAGGCAGGCTTCCATTCTTCTTCTTTATGGGTTTCATCCCGCACCCATATGTGTGGCATCATTAGCCCGGTGTAGTTACCCTTAGCCCTAGCCTCTCTATTACCTAATCCATCAGGTTAGCAGGAAGGCTAGACCCCCTTCTCTCCATTTGCTCTGCTGTCTGCGCATATTAAAGCACTGAAGCCTCTGCCAGTCAGTTGCAGTTCTCTTCAAACAAGGCCATCATTGGAAGCTCTTCCACATGCTCCATTAGATTGACAGTCCTGCAAAGTGACAAAAACCACTGGGGCATGTTGTCAATAGTGACACAAGTAGTCATCTTATGGCGTCTCAACGCAGTGTTCCATGCAAATTAGTGGGTGGGTATTAGAGGGGGGGGTGAGGCAGGTTCCAGTCTGAAACCTGGCTCAGTTCGGTGTCATGTTCGAACCTCCAGCCCATAACATTCTGTGCTTTCCAGTGGCTTCTGCCTGTCACGCGCCCTCTACCAGGAGGCGATGTGGCATTATAGCAACAGCTGCAAATTTGTAACTGGTGTACCAAGTTCGAGTCTCAGCATGGGCTCAACATCCTGTCATTCTGCGCAATCCCCCAGTGCCTATAACAAATGAATGTGGCCTTGTGTAGTGTACATGGTGCTCATCCAAAGTGCTCCAGTTCTTCAGGATAGTGTTCCTAGTTACATAAAAACTGCAGAATGTGAGTTCAGAATACCAGTTATACAAAAATCTATTGTGTTTGATTTAAGAGACTATAATGCTTCTCTGCAATAACCTGGGCCACCTGCTGGGTTTACATGATAACTGACTTGCCTCACTTTTGATCAGTACTTCAGTGCAGTGCTATATTGTAAAATATTAATGCCAAAGCTTCCACAGGTGAAATAAAATACACTTGTTTGAATTTTGAAGCGACATTATCGTATTTTACATAATGTTTTATATAGCAAACATATTCCGGACTTGGCTCATGCATGGGCTGTAAAAGCAGAGCCACACCCTTGGCTCAGCTCTGCAAGTTTGTACTGTAGCGCAAAACTATCCCATCAACTCTGTCTTTGTCCGGATACCAACTTAAGTGTTCACAGTTGTTCTTACATCATTAGTGAATAACCCATCAATCCCAGTTGAGCTGTGGAGTGATTGGCATCTACTATAAAGCATGCCTGGAAGACCCTTCACATGGTAACATTCTGGACTCTTCTATATATTATTCCCAACATAAAGCTGCACTTTATTGTGCTTGAGTTGTACATCCTGAAAAGCATGTTCCTTTATCCCCATAAAATGATTGAGTCCTCCAGAAAGACTGCCACCTTCCTTTGGGCTTTTTTCTAGGCCTGGTGGCTGTAGAATTTCATTTTGTGAATTCTTCCATTGATGTTGCCTCTCATGTCAAGCTCAGCATCATAGAGATCCATGGGAGAACAGCCCATTGGTCTTATTCTTCACATTGTAGACATCAGTTCATATTGGGAAGAGACAGTGCTTACAAAGTTGACATCCCCTGAACTCTTATACCAGCTTCTCAAAGGAGTTTTGGTTAAAAAGGTTTGCAATAAGTGGCTGTTGTACTTGCTTACCATGCTAATCGAAGTTCTACCTAATAAAATCTGTGAATGACCAGGCATTGTTAGTCATGGTATTAAATGGGACTATGTGTGCGTAAACTGGTGGCTCTGAGTTACAGTTGTTTATGACAGCATAGATAAGCTATCTAGGGTGACCCTATCTTACGTTGCTTCCTGTCATTATGGACGCCTTCACCAGTCTGTTTTGTTTGTCTGTGATAGCCTAGTAAATTCTGGGTGTTTCACTTTTGTTTTGCTTCCATCAAACTATTTTGAAAAACACTCCTGAAATCAATTATTTGTAGGTGAAATGGAGGACTGAAGACAGTGTCCATAATGACTGGAGTTGTGTGGTCACCCTATGGGTATATGACTTTTGAAAAATAGACCATGTGCTCTAAGTTAGGGAATGGCAACTATTGCCTCCCGAAGCCCATCATTGGGTGGGTGATCAAGATTGAAAGTCCATTAAGTAAATAAAAGTAGCTGTTGAATAATGACCAGCAGTGTCAACATGACAAGGCAATACCAATTGCTTCATGGCCTTTTAGGAGGCAATGAGTTTTGTAGTTTAGTAATTATGGGTAATGGAGTCAGCAGCCCATCCAGCAACGAGGAAGATTGGTTAAAGACAGCTGATACTTGACAAATATGTTAAACTCTGTGACAGTACATTTAAGCAACAGCTGTAGTGGAGATTGGTCATTACACCAGACGAGATATCCTGTGCAAGGTATGAGAACTGGTTTGTTCCACAAGACCCAGGAGAGCACCTGTAAGAGATACTTCGGAGTTTGAGTACAATATGGATCAGGTGCCATCAGGTAATTTAAATCTGTGTATACACCCTTTTATCATTACCTTAATATAAGAAAAGTCACCCAGTGACCATTGTAAAGGTACATTTACAGCCATGTACTTCATAACATTATGTGGATGCAGCTTGGGGGTTGATGAACATATGGATTTCCTCTAGTACACCTGTTATACAACTTCTTGACACCGGTGCAGTCACTGAAACTGTGTGAGAGGCACGTTTAACAGTGGGTTGAAACAGCATACCATTATGTTACTTCAAGGGAGGCATTTATCACAAACTAATTCGTCCCAAAAGGTTCAGTACTTAATGCTGCAGTTAGCTGCAAATCAATAGCAACGATTCCGTTAGTGAGTGACTTGGAGTCTCAATTTGTTCATTCCTTGGATGCAATTCAATTTAAGCCTGGTTAATCTGCGATCATAAAATATTCTTCATAGTGGAAGGATCCTATGGTTATGCCATGGCTTCCTGTCTATCTAGGTTTGTTGTATGCACCAGGATTATATTGGGAAAAGGTTACTTGGATCCGTAGAAATGAAAAGGAGTAGAACGTACAACTAAAATAACTAGTGAAGTTAGTGGGAAATTAGTACTAGACACGAGTGTTTGATGTTCTGCAGGCAATAATATCCCGAGTCTACTTGTCACCATAATTAATTGCAGAGTGTTCCATGTTGACTGTAAATATTTTATTTGCTAGACAGAGATTTATGATTATTGCACAATTAATTCGTGTGTTTATTAACTTCATCCTTTAAAACTGGGGTTGAGATAATTTGATAGAATCGGCATTTCATGTTATGTGCTTAATGGTATTACAGTATTTTATTTTACAGTCTTGTGTATTTTATTTCCAGAAATGTCTTATAAGCATGAAGCTTTTGTGAAATTCGGTGTTGTCAACGTTGAGGGTCCCTTCTCCCAATTATCTTTCAGATAGCACAAGTGTATAGAGTAATTCGTAGTAATGAATTTGTCTTGACAGTCTTTAGTGAGGACTGCCTAATCATGACATTTGTTTGTAGAGGCTACCCGAACTCTTTGCTCCCTCCAAAATGTATTTGCCATCCCCTTCTTCTGGCTGTCTTCACAAAAGCAGTCGTATGTTAGTTCTGTTTCGAATTAGAAAGGAGGCGTGCTTGACACTGCTACTTCTGTTTAGACTTAATACCGGACAAACATCTTTCAGCATGCAATCTAAATGCTGCTGTTTTCAAATCCATTGTTTTACACTTGTTGTTTCTCATTCCATGGATGATTTGTCATTATTCTATCAGTGTAGTATTTTGTTTACATAATGTCCCAGATTAGGCAGAACACTACACCCACAACCCATGACGACCCGTGGGATGATTAAGAGGATGAGACTCCTGGCAATACTGACCTCGACCTCTCTCTAGCCAACCCATACCCGCTGGACAACACTACATTATACCTTAAGGCATTGAAAAGGGCAGCTGCAATCCACAAATTGGAGGTGGACAGACAACAATCGTTGTGCACATAGCCTGTAAATTTGCCAGTTGTTACAGCATGGGAGTCCACCCTCAACTGGGAGAGTAAAAAAACAAAATTAATGCAGCGGAAAAATGTATCTCTGCCCAGTCTTCTGCGTGCTGGCTTATTGCCAATTCCTTGGTTTTACTCTCCCTGTATGATGGGTCCCACTGGGATGAAATGGAGGAGTTGCTGCAACACTTCAGGCACCGTTATAAAAAGAGGGGTCAGGAATTCCTAGCTGAGGGGAAGATTCTATCGAACACAAACATTTGATGCACCCTAGGCACTGCAGATACCACTGCTCGAGGTGTAAACACCAGTGTCCTCCTTTCCAGATATACTTGGCTGCCTGTTTCTGGCTTTAGGCCAGAGGTATAGCAGCGTCTGATCAACTTGTTCTTTCATAGCAAGCACCTGTTCAGCCCGCAAGTTGACTAGATGCTGGAAAAAATGTCAAAGGACACAGATTGATAAAGTCATAGGTGCTCCACAAAGCCCATCCCCCACCCCCATTCTCCCCCAAATGCCAGACTTTTTTTTTGCCCCAAACCATACCAAGGAGGTGCCAAAGCCCCCACCCCCAAAGCATCCAGTTCCTTTTCCAGGTAACAGAAGCAGCAAACAGACTTGATGCTACTATAGAGGATGGTATAAAAATAACAATGGTAGAGACAAGGGCAAAATCGCAGCCTCTAAAGGGGCTGCACCCCCAAACAGTGACTCACCCATGACCATTTAATACCTGTCGTGGAAGAATGCAATGGTTTTGGTCCCACTGGACAGCGTTCACCTTTACACCATAGCAGAAGGGTACTGTTAAGGACTCGTACGAACATCACCAAGCATGTCCCACAAGCAAACACAAAGTCTCCTCAGAACATCAGTGTCTGCTTCAAGAGGAGATGCACACACTACTCAGCAAGGGGTGCATAGAAACTGTGCTGCCATAACACCACTGGAAAGGGGTATGCTTCCTATATTTTCTCATCCCAAGAAGAATGGGTCACTAACTCCTTTTCTCGACCTGAGGCCCCTCAGTAAGTACATCCTGTCAGAACACTTCCACATGGTAACACTTGAGGATGTCATTCCTCTTCTACAGCAAGGTGACTTCATGACCACCCTCGACCTGAAGTAAGCCCATACACCTACATACACATTGCTGACTCCTCCAGTTTGTGGCAAGTGATCAAAGTGCTGTCCTTGGAAATGACCACAGCTCCTAGGGTGTTTACAAAGTGTGTTGCCATGGTAGCTGCCTATCTCAGAAGGAACGGCGTCCACGTCTTCCCTTTCCTAGACTGTTGGCTGATCAAGGGTGCATCGGAACATCGATGCCTAGAGCACATCCAAGCCATCATACATCTCTCGCATAGCCTAGGCTTTTCCATCCATATCACCAAACTTCCTCTTCAGGTTCAGGCCTTCTTATGGGGCTATGCTCAAAGTTTGCACTGGTAAAGCGTAACCTATCCCTGCAAGGTTCAAAGCACTGCTCCCTCTTTTTTTCAGCTAGATCAGGTAATGGTGAGAAAGATCATGCAGTGACCTCCTGCATTGCTACAGTTACACATCCGAGGCTACACATGCAAGCGTTGCAGGTGTGCCTAGCAGCAGAGTGGTCATAAGCGGAGGCTCTAGTATTGATATGGAGTCATACTCCTCGATGTCTGCAGTGGTGGAATGCCAACAACCTGTTGCAAAGCCAGCCCTTATTGTGGACACATTTACATGAGTTCACTGTTCAAAGAGTGTGGATGCTCTTTAACAGGGTCTCCACGTCAACCACTTGGAGTTATTAGCCATCCAGCTGGCCCTCAAAACATTCCTCCCTGCATCCAGCACAAACAGGGGTGTGGAATTCATACATCTTGGTACGCAGGACATATTGTTTTTTGTGAAGGACAACATGCTTCCATGTTAATTTTGTCCTTGGGACAAGTAGGCCCAAACCCCTGCAGCATAAACCCTTTGGCTGCCAGTTTACGTTGTAGAGCAGGGAAGGGAATTGTCTGCGGTTGAGATGTGTGTCCATTTGTTAATGCTGTTCGAACTTGTATTTATGGTTCATTCATACAAAGCCTTTATTATTAGTGCGAGTGCTGTAAATAACTGTTGTAAGCTCGAACTGCACTACTGACAGTAGTTTACACACCCGTTTGAAAAGTTTAACAATATGAGTCTACGTATAGTGTTCCCAAAATGCTCAATGATTAGTGGATATTTGCAGACACTTGAAAGCAAAATTGATGATTATTTGCTTTCCAAATAAAATGTTTAAAAAAATTAAACTAGGGAAAAAAATGTTTTGCAAAAATTAGGTACCATTTCTTTGCAGCATCATTTAGTAAAATGTGTTGATGCATGGCAGTAATTCCAAACAGGCATTTGCAATGCAACGGGTCTTGCGTTTGCTTGTGTTAGAGCTAATAGCGTTGTAAACTCCTAACCGGACTATTCTTGCCACATAAACCATGTACGTAACCGGAAAAAGGGCAATTAACTGTGTAACAGGATCGATATTATGCAAAGCACTCGACTTCTGCCAAGCGAGATCGTGCAGCGAAAATAGAGAAAAAGTAGTCCATGAACCAGATGGAAAACAGCGAGCCTCGTATGTTTTCTGTACTTGGTCGATGCGCTCGAGGAGGGCTAACCACCGGAAAAGGCATGACATATGCGTGCTTTCCACTAATGAAATCAAGCAGATTCTGACAGGTAAGGCCACAAACCAGTGAAAGACACTGACGTGGACGGGGCTCCGAGCCCTTTTTAATTCCTAAAGCGTCTCGCTAGCGAAACGCATGTGCAAGCGCATGCAACGCAGGCTCGACCCTAAAATCATTGCAACCAGTTTCAACAAGATTATGGGAAACGTGAAAATAAACAAGTATTGGCAAAGCCAATAGGTCTGATATTGGTGGTCAGTCTTATGACTAGGGCCACTGGAATTATGCAGTTGTGCAGCGATTTTGGTATAATTATAGATGTGCCACCTTTGCCTCACTATCCAGCATTTGGCACATAATCTGTAGATTGAGCTATAAACAATTTTTTTTGTTACAAACGGTTCAAAGGTTACTAAAAAGGCGAAGACACATGTTGCCACTCAGTAGAAGGCCCATTGCAAAGCTGGATTGGTCACTTTTCTATTGCTAATTGCTATATTTGGGTGTTAAACTGCTACTGTAGAGGTGCCACAAATTCCCAGAGAGTGTTACCAAGTTTAAAAACGACAAAATAATGAAGTAATACTATTACAAAATGTGCAGCATTTTGCAGAATAATTTGCCTTTTTGCACCGCATAATTTACAGAACCCTGACACATAATTTGACTCTCTCCTGCCACATAATTTGGTGGCCCTGCTTATGGCTTTGTCAATGCACGTCTTATTTTGACATGGATTTTGTAAAACTTTATGGTGGGAGCTGCCAGGCCCTCACCATTCTCACAAACATTGGCACAAAGCAAAGGCACACATTGCGACAGTAGTTCCTGGCACTGAACAAAACTACTTTGTGTGCCGATATGCTTCTTGCAAAAGAGCAGGTTGCTATCACTCGCAGAGAGAGAGCAAGATAGAATTTTAATAAAAACAAAAGGTCTTGGTTAATACCACACCTTATTAGGGGCCCAATTACTAAAGAAAGTCACAAAAGTGCACTTATGGAGAAGTTGTATTAGTGCAGATTTCCGTATTTCATGAATTCACAGCAATGTACAGAAGTAGACCGAGAACTCATACTCCTAGAAAATATTAGTGAACTGTATTTTAGCACGAGTGAATATGCATGTGTAGATTTGCTCATGCAAAAATATGTTTAGTGTTTACACGTTCACTTTCCATCTAACCACTTTTTTTTCTCAACCCTGGAAGAAGTTTTACTTCTGCCCTTGTCAGGAGTATATTTCCAGCCTTTCCCATTATGGAAAAAGATTAGAGAAGAGCTGGTAAAAACTCTGAAAACATGCAAGTCAGTAGGTTTGCACAGACTCAAAAATCCATTCCAACCCTGGAACTTTTGCTTGCCGTTACCTTCAGCACCAGTATGTAGATCTGCAGAAAGGTGGCCAACTAAGGAAACTGCTAGTATTCAAGTCCTATTATAGTATTAGCCCTGACATAATAAGAGAATCTAATATCAAAGGTCTTATATAATGAGAATACTGTCATAATTTGTTGCTGCACTACATGGCACCAAAGAGACAAGTAAATGTTTTTACATGACTAATAGATTTATGAAGCAGCCTGTCCTAGGTACAAGTAGATATGTTATTAGATTTCACACTCCCAACAAGGCTAGACTAGTTTGGACAGAGAACACAACTGCCGTGTTTTACTCACATAAACAGAGCCGCATGCACTACTTGCTGTTGTCCACTCTAGACCAGGGCATTTGGCGGTGGGCAATATATCACAGAATCCATCTCCTGCTATAGTGCATAGCCAGAATGAAAAACGATTTTGTTGAACTGCTTAGTAGGCTGTAGCAACAAGTCGGCTAGTGGGAACTCGACCCCCAAGTCCTACTCCCGTAATTCCAATGCTGGGGGATTCCCCACATAGACCTGTTTGTCACTGCAGAAAACGCAAAATACCCAAGCCTCGTCTTTGTTCCCATACCAACAGGCCATGGGCAATACACTATAAACTAGTCGGATATTTACCTGTGCTTTTTCGCCTCTGCCACTTCTTCCATTCGTGGTATAGGTGTTTAAAACTTGCCTTACTCTCATCTTAGTAGCCACAACCTGGGCCAGGCAGCCATGGTTCACTTCTCTCCTCGACTTCTCTAGTACCCCACAACAAGCTGCCCAACTTGCCAGATCTTCTCTCACACAATTAACACTCTCAGGCAACCCAACTCCAAACAACTCAGACTTTCGATTTGGCTCCTGAAGTCCTAGAATTTGGGTACCTCTACCTGCCGTAAGAATGTAAGACAATCCTTAAAGAGGCTTTCAGGCCCGCAGCCAGGGCCTGCATCGCTGCTAAGTGGAAAGGGTTTCTTGTACTGTTGTCCTACAGATAGTGGCCCTTTCCAAGCAGTAGTCTAAAACATTGTCTGTTATCTGCTCCACTTGCAAAGGTCAGGCCTTGCTTACACTTCCACTAGGCTTCATCTGGCTACTGCTGCTTCTTACCTTCTAAACAAGGAACACACTTCCCTTTTTAGGATTCCTGTTATCAACACTTTTATGGAGAGACTCAAAAGGATTATCTCACCAAGGGTGCCCACCTGCCCCAGTGTGGAACCACAGTATTGTTCTACCCAGGCTCATGGGCCTTCCTTTCGAGTCACTTCACTCATGCACCTTACAGTTCCTGGTAGCTATTGCTTCCCTCAGACGTGTCAGTGAGCTACAAACTCCTATTCTAGAAGAACCATCTGTTCGATGGCATCTGTCGCTGTAGATACGCATGTTTTGCATAGCTCGCCATCTGGTGTTGGGCCGGAGTGTTACAAGTTGTTTTTCTTCGAAGAAGTCTTTCGAGTCACGGGACCGAGTGACTCCTCCTTTTGTCTCCATTGCGCATGGGCGTCGACTCCATCTTCGATTGTTTTTTTTTCCGCCATCGGGTTCGGACGTGTTCCTGTCGCTCCGAGTTTCGGAACGGAAAGATAGCTAATTTCGGAAGATTTTCGTCGGTATTGTTGCGTTCGGGATCGGCGTAGTTAGATTCAACACCGCATCGAAGATCGAAGAGCTCCGGTGCCCTTCGGGGTAGTTTTTCGATCCCCCGTCGGGGCCTGGTCGGCCCGACCGCGTGCAGAAGAACGCCGATGGAACGGACCCCGTTCCGTTTCTGTCCCAAATGCCACAATAAATACCCCTATACAGACCAACACTTGGTCTGTAACCTGTGCCTGTCACCTGAGCACAGTGAAGACACTTGCGAGGCCTGTCGTGCGTTCCGGTCCCGAAAAACACTCCGAGACCGTCGAGCCAGAAGACTTCAGATGGCATCCGCCCCGACAGCCCACCGGGAGTTCGAGGAACAAGAAGAGGAGGGAACCTTTTCGATCCAAGAATCGGACTCCGAAGGATTCGACGATACACAAACCGTGAGTAAGACGTCGAAAGCCACTCAGAAGAAGATTTACAAGGCCCAGGGGACGCCACTGCCACCAGGCCATGGCTCGACCCATAAATTCGGGGACCGACCGTCGGCACCGAAAAAGGCCCAAACAGTGCCGAGATCGTCCGACTCCGGTCGAGACACCGGCACGCAGCCTTCTCGGGACCGAGAAAGTGCTGGAGACAAGCATCGACACCGAGATACCGGTGTAGACACGGCTCGACGCCGAGACAGCGGCACCGAAGAAGTTCGACGCCGAGAGGTTTCGGCCCCGAAAAAGAAAAAAGTCACCTCAGAGCCGAAAAAAGATGCAGACAGGGTTTCGGTGCCAAAACAAACTGCAACCGACCCAGTTTCAGGCTCTTATACAGAAGAGCACTCGCTAACCTCCCAAATGCAAAAGCATAGGTTTGAGGAAGAGCTACACTCAACTGATGTAGACCATACGCAAAAGCGTATTTTCATTCAGCAGGGGACAGGAAAAATAAGCACCCTTCCCCCTATTAGAAGAAAGAGAAGATTGGAGTTCCAAACTGAACAGACACCACAAACAAAAGTGGTGAAAAAAGTTACCCCACCACCCTCTCCTCCACCTGTGATTAACGTCTCACCAGCACAAACTCCATCACATTCCCCAGCTCACACCACCATGAGCCAGGGTGACCAAGATCAAGACGCATGGGACTTATACGACGCCCCAGTGTCAGATAACAGTCCGGAGGCATACCCTACGAGGCCATCTCCACCAGAGGACAGCACTGCGTATTCTCTAGTGGTGGCTAGAGCAGCACAATTTCACAATGTAAGCCTCCACTCAGAACAGGTCGAGGATGACTTTTTATTCAACACACTCTCCTCCACCCACAGCTCCTACCAAAGCCTGCCTATGCTCCCTGGTATGCTCCGGCACGCAAAAGAAATCTTTAAGGAGCCGGTCAAAAGCAGGGCAATCACTCCAAGAGTGGAAAAAAAGTACAAGGCGCCTCCTACAGACCCGGCTTTCATCACTACACAGCTGCCACCAGACTCTGTAGTTGTAGGAGCAGCTAGGAAAAGGGCCAACTCCCACACATCTGGAGATGCACCACCCCCAGATAAAGAAAGCCGCAAGTTCGATGCAGCTGGTAAGAGAGTCGCAGCACAAGCTGCAAACCAGTGGCGCATCGCTAACTCCCAGGCACTACTTGCGCGCTATGACAGAGCCCATTGGGATGAGATGCAACATCTCATTGACCATCTGCCCAAGGACCTACAAAATAGGGCAAAACAAGTGGTTGAGGAGGGACAGACCATTTCCAACAACCAAATCCGCTCCTCCATGGACGCTGCAGATACAGCTGCACGGACAATTAATACATCTGTAACTATCAGAAGGCATGCATGGCTCCGAACGTCTGGATTTAAACCAGAGATTCAGCAAGCAGTTCTCAATATGCCTTTTAATGAAAAAGAACTGTTTGGTCCAGAAGTGGACACAGCGATTGAGAAGCTCAAAAAAGATACGGACACTGCTAAAGCCATGGGCGCACTCTACTCCCCGCAGAGCAGAGGGAATTACAGCACATTCCGTAAAACACCCTTTAGAGGGGGGTTTCGGGGTCAGAGCACACAAGCCAGCACCTCACAGGCAACACCGTCCAGTTACCAGGGACCGTACAGAGGAGGTTTTCGGGGACAATATAGAGGAGGGCAATTCCCTAGGAATAGAGGAAAATTTCAAAGCCCCAAAACCCCTACTACTAAGCAGTGACTCACATGTCACTCATCCCCTCCACACAACACCAGTGGGGGGAAGAATAAGTCATTATTACAAAGCATGGGAGGAAATCACTACAGAAACTTGGGTTCTAGCAATTATCCAACATGGTTATTGCATAGAATTTCTACAATTCCCTCCAAACATACCACCAAAAGCACAAAATTTGACAAAACATCATTCCAATCTCCTGGAGATAGAAGTGCAGGCACTATTGCAAAAGAATGCAATTGAATTAGTGCCAAACACACAAATAAACACAGGGGTTTACTCACTGTACTTTCTGATACCAAAGAAGGACAAAACGCTGAGACCAATCCTAGACCTCAGAATAGTGAACACATTCATCAAATCAGACCATTTTCACATGGTCACACTACAAGAAGTATTACCATTGCTAAAACTACGCGACTACATGTCAACTTTAGACCTCAATGACGCGTATTTCCATATACCAATACACCCATCGCACAGGAAATACCTAAGGTTTGTATTCAAAGGAATACATTACCAATTCAAGGTACTGCCTTTCGGATTAACAACCGCACCAAGAGTCTTTACCAAATGTCTAGCGGTAGTCGCTGCACACATCAGAAGGCAGCAAATACATGTGTTCCCATATCTAGACGACTGGCTAATCAAGGCCCATTCGTTAATAGAGTGCTCAAATCACACAAATCAGATCATACAAACCCTCTTCAAACTAGGGTTCACCGTCAACTTCACAAAATCCAACATTCTGCCGTGCAAGGTACAACAATACCTAGGAGCCATAATAGACACAACAAAAGGAGTAGCCACTCCAAGTCCCCAAAGAATTCAAAATTTCAACACCATCATACAACGCATGTATCCAACACAAAAGATACAAGCAAAGATGGTATTACAACTCTTAGGCATGATGTCTTCATGCATAGCCATTGTCCCAAACGCAAGACTGCACATGAGGCCCTTACAACAGTGCCTAGCATCACAGTGGTCTCAAGCACAGGGTCATCTTCTAGATCTGGTGTTAATAGACCGCCAAACTTACCTCTCGCATCTGTGGTGGAACAACATAAATTTAAACAAAGGGCGGCCTTTCCAAGACCCAGTGCCACAATACGTAATAACAACAGATGCTTCCATGACAGGGTGGGGCGCACACCTCGATCACCACAGCATACAAGGACAATGGAACGTACATCAAACAAGACTGCATATAAATCACCTAGAACTTCTAGCAGTTTTTCAAGCACTAAAAGCTTTCCAACCAATAATAGTTCACAAATACATTCTCGTCAAGACAGACAACATGACAACAATGTATTATCTAAACAAGCAAGGGGGGACGCACTCCACGCAGTTAAGCCTGCTAGCACAAAAAATTTGGCGTTGGGCAATTCACAACCAAATTCGCCTAATAGCACAATTTATACCAGGGATCCAAAATCAACTCGCAGACAATCTCTCTCGAGATCACCAACAGGTCCACGAATGGGAAATTCACCCCCAAATTCTGAACACCTATTTCAAACTCTGGGGAACACCTCAAATAGACTTGTTTGCGACGAAGGAGAACGCAAAATGCCAAAACTTCGCATCCAGATACCCACACAAACAGTCCCAAGGCAATGCCCTATGGATGAACTGGTCAGGGATATTTGCTTACGCTTTTCCTCCTCTCCCTCTCCTTCCTTACCTGGTAAACAAACTCAGTCAAAACAAACTCAAACTCATATTAATAGCACCAACTTGGGCAAGGCAACCCTGGTACACAACGCTGCTAGACCTATCAGTAGTACCCCACATCAAATTGCCCAACAGGCCAGATCTGTTGACACAACACCACCAAAAGATCAGACACCCAGATCCAGCATCGCTGAATCTAGCAATCTGGCTCCTGAAATCCTAGAATTCGGGCACTTACAACTTACCCAAGAATGTATGGAAGTCATAAAGCAAGCCAGAAGGCCATCCACCAGGCACTGCTATGCAAGTAAATGGAAGAGGTTTGTTTGCTACTGTCATATTAATCAAATACAACCATTACACACAGCTCCAGAACATGTAGTGGGTTACTTGCTTCACTTACAAAAATCTAACCTGGCTTTCTCTTCCATTAAAATACACCTTGCAGCAATATCTGCATACCTGCAGACTACCTATTCAACTTCCCTATATAAGATACCAGTCATTAAAGCATTCATGGAGGGCCTTAGGAGAATTATACCACCAAGAACACCACCTGTTCCTTCATGGAACCTAAATGTTGTCCTAACTAGACTTATGGGTCCACCTTTTGAACCCATGCACTCCTGCGAAATACAGTTCCTAACCTGGAAGGTTGCATTTCTCATCGCCATTACTTCCCTAAGAAGAGTAAGCGAGATTCAGGCGTTTACAATACAAGAACCTTTTATACAACTACACAAGAATAAGGTCGTCCTAAGGACTAATCCCAAATTTTTGCCAAAGGTTATTTCACCGTTCCATCTAAATCAAACAGTGGAACTTCCAGTGTTCTTTCCACAGCCAGATACCGTAGCTGAAAGGGCACTACATACATTAGATGTCAAACGAGCATTGATGTATTACATTGACAGAACAAAGAACATCAGAAAGACAAAACAACTATTTATTGCATTTCAAAAACCTCATGCAGGAAACCCAATATCAAAACAAGGTATAGCCAGATGGATAGTTAAATGCATCCAAATCTGCTACCTTAAAGCTAAATGACAGCTGCCCATTACACCAAGGGCACACTGAACCAGAAAGAAAGGTGCTACCATGGCCTTTCTAGGAAACATCCCAATGCAAGAAATATGTAAGGCAGCCACATGGTCTACGCCTCACACATTCACAAAGCACTACTGTGTAGACGTGTTATCCGCACAACAAGCCACAGTAGGTCAAGCCGTATTAAGAACATTATTTCAAACTACTTCCACTCCTACAGGCTGAGCCACCGCTTTTGGGGAGATAACTGCTTACTAGTCTATGCAAAACATGCGTATCTACAGCGACAGATGCCATCGAACTGAAAATGTCACTTACCCAGTGTACATCTGTTCGTGGCATCAGTCGCAGTAGATTCGCATGTGCCCACCCGCCTCCCCGGGAGCCTGTAGCAGTTCGGAAGTTACCTTCAACTATTTGTATATATATCATCTCAACCTTAAATAGGTACATACTTAGTCAATCCATTGCATGGGCACTATTACTACAATTCAACTCCTACCTCACTCTCTGCGGGGGAAAAACAATCGAAGATGGAGTCGACGCCCATGCGCAATGGAGACAAAAGGAGGAGTCACTCGGTCCCGTGACTCGAAAGACTTCTTCGAAGAAAAACAACTTGTAACACTCCGGCCCAACACCAGATGGCGAGCTATGCAAAACATGCGAATCTACTGCGACTGATGCCACGAACAGATGTACACTGGGTAAGTGACATTTTCATTCTAAATTAGGGTAGTCCTCAGGGCAAAACCGCAAGTTCCTTCTTATGGTAATCTCTAGTTTCCACCTCAAACTTTAGAACGGAAAGTGTTTTTCCCCACACATGAAATGCCATTGACAGGGCTAAGCCCTTCCGAACGATACAAGAGCCCTTTGTCTCAGTCGCCAAACCACAAACATGCTGTGCTCTTTCCAAGGCAGGCATAGCATGCTGGTTGTCCAAATGCATACAGACGTGTTATGCCAGTCCCCTCTCAACCCATAAGAAAGAAGCTTCTATGCCTTTTTCTGGGTAATATTCCTATAGCTGACATCTGTAAAGCACCTTCTTGATATACTCCCCACACTTTTACTCAACATTACTTTGTGGACGTTTTAGCCCACCAAGTCAGGCTGTCTTAAGTACACTTTTTGAGTCTTCTGCAACATCCTCAGGCTAGCCACCGCTTTAAGGACGGATTGCTTTACAGTCTATGCACTGCATGTGTATCTATAGCTGCACATGCCACGAACAGAAATTGATTCTTACCTTGTACGTATCTGTTCATGACATGTAGTCCTGTCGATTCACAAGAGCCCACCCCCCTCCTCTGAAGACCTTCAATATGGCAAACATTTTTTCTTTTATATTTACTATTCCTTCGCAAAGTGATCTTTCCTGTATCTCTGTGCTGCATCTACATCCTCAACCTTCGAGCGGAAACGACAATCTAACAATGGAGCCGATGCCCATGCGCATTATCAGTAAAGTAGTCACTTTAAGTTGTAACTCAAAAGACTTCCTTGAAGAAAAACTTGGGTATGTACTAGCCCAACCAGGGATGTCACTCCAAAAGACTGACATCACTCTTGGAACTGGACAGCACTCTGACATCTATCCGAACCGGGCCCTGATGTCAGTCTCCAATAACACTTACTTGAACCTGGTTACAGACACTGACGTCACTCCAGACCTCAGTCTGTGACAACTCACTTTAAAAAAAAAAATTAAAAAAAACGCACATAAGATGTTGTCCTCATGTCTAGAACCTGAAATATTTTGAAATTCCAGTAAGAAGCAGTCGCCAGACTGTGACTTTACCCTCGAACCTCGGCATCAAAACATTTGCATCATTCCAGGAAAAAAAGACACCAATATTTGATGGCACTTTAGTTTCCAGCACATTTGTGCAACGCTCAAATCAGGCAGGGCTTAGTGTGGGTGGGTAGCTTACATTTGTGAATGTATAACACTGAATGCGGACGACACCTGCAAATCGTGGGCCGCTAGACAAGTCTGCCATTAGAGCAACACCGTATGGCTCCATTAAGCGTGGAAAGATGTTACTTCCAATGTTAAAGCTAGCTTTAAATACACATTGTTACCCAACGGGACGTTTTTTAGATGTTTCAGAAATTTCGAAAGATGTTAGCTGCTAAATCAGTTTCATTTTGCAGAATAGTGTTAATAGTAAAATAGTTAAATGTTGTTTAGATGACATTACCTGAGCACAGCTGTTTATTTGTATTTGTTTTTTCACTTTGATTTCTACATTTATGTATCAGTACTTTGCATTTGTGTTAGTGGAATTAGATTGGTTTACTTGTACGAGTTAAGTTTGTATTAATTGGTATTTGACACTGAAGATAAGGCCCAACTCTTATGATTTCCGTAGTCGCTGTTTATCTTGGTTTGTTGATTGTTGTGGTTTTCTGAATTTGTCTTTCGTAGGGCTAATTTTTCTTCTTGTTCCAGAGCTGCACTCAAATCTCACATTGGTGGAACAATTAGCATTTTATTTAGTGAAAGACTAATTTCTTGAATACTGTTTATAGCTCATATTCATGCATGTTACCCCTAAATTAACATTTCTTCTTCTGTGTTGGGTAAGTGGTAGCAGGGGTTGATTATAAATTAGAAAAAAACTTTTGGACCTGTACATTTGGCAACCTAAAATGGTGCAGAAGATTTGTTTTTCACTAACTGCGATGTTTGTCTGAAATAAAGTTGCGATCATTAAGTTGGTCCACTAGCACCAATTTCTCTCCGATTTTTATTTGAGTTCTGTAGTTATTTACTCCATTGAGTGACCTCTTCCTTGTTAACTTCAGTTCTTAAGTTTTTATTTTTTAAATTTTTTTATTAAGTCAAAATACTAAAAGTTTACAGAGCGTGTTACTGTGATGTAAATCTTGAGGTATCAACAAAAATGGAGGTGTATGGATTGGTACAGGAGTGAGCTGGGAAGGCCAAACAAATTTTACGAATTCCATAATAGTAGTTCTTACCAGTTTGACCTCTGTGGACCCCTATGTAATCATTACTGGAATACGGGGATCCCCACTGAATTATTATTAGAATCCGTCCACGCCCACTGAGTCGTTAATAGAAAACAGGGATGCCAGCCAAAGCAATTGATTTGAACTGCAAAACAATACACACAACTATGAAAATAATCATTCTTCAAACAAATACACAAAGGATGAAATATATTATTTAACTCACAAATAGAAAAGCATCAATTTTAATACAATAGTTGGAGCTTGTCTAACTTGATTGAGGTCACGCATCGATAGCTTGATAAATCTTTATTCAGTTTAATGTACTTGCACTGCTCTATATATACCTTATTAACATGTTAATCTTATTTCATTTTGTAAGGAGTCACAGACCCCCCGGAGTAGGCCTCGTGGACCCCAGGTTAAGAACTGCTGCTCTGTATAATATTGATTCTTTGCCCTCCCATTCTCAAATTTCCATAACTTCAGTAATAGGCTGTTGACCCAGTAGATGAATCAGTCACTCCAGATAGCATATTGAAAGTGTAGTGAAAAAAGGCAGTAATGCGTATTTCATGCTTAAGTACAAAAAACAAGTTTTGTTTTTTAATGTGTTGCTGTTTTGCTTTGTATGGGGGCGTTAAGACAGGAAAGACACATGACCTGCAGGACTTGAGAACTCCAGGACCACAGCTAGGTCCTTATCACCAAGATCCTTTTCTCACATACTTCTAGGCTACCCAATTTTCTGTTGCCTGAACTTAACCAACATTAGAGCTGCTTAAGTTATTTCCAGTTCTTTTAACTAAAAGATCATCCTATTTTATTGCACATTCTTCACTACCTGAAATTGCCCCTGTTGCGCAGTGTTGGGAATTGGTAAACAAATTCCCAGAGTTCAGGATTTGTCAAAGACACCTAGTACTCTTTCGCCCGATGCCAACGGCATAGTCAGAAGTGGCAGCATACAGGACAGTATTGGTATTTGTGTGTCTGCCTATCTTGTGTGACAGCCAACTGAGAGACGTTGAAATGTTCTCTTACGTTGCATTTTTACTGTGTAAATGAAATTACTATACCTTTCCTTTTCTTCCTTTAAGATTTGAACAGTGGCACTCCACTGTCTACTTTTGGAGCTTATCTGTCTTGGATCCTAATTCCCACTGCTTGTGATGCTTAAGGACTCAGTATTACAATTACAAACGCTAGACATGTAAAACGCCCTCAGTTCTGTGAGATAGAAGGTGCTTACTCAGAATCCAGGTCCTGTGGCTAACAATCACTATTATGGAACACCTCATGGCTTGCTTTCATTCACATTCTTTGACTGTAGCCACTATTATGTAAACTCAATGTGTCTAGCCAACCAGTTTTTAAAAAGGCATAAAATGAAATAAAACATCAAAACCTCAATGGTTCTCCTTGTACAAGGAGACCTCAAACAATTCAGCCTTTGGAACCAGCTTTTGACGATACATTGTCATTTAACTAGGAGATCTAATCTTGGTGATTTTTGTCCCTGGCTCTCTAAAGCATAGGATTGCTTTTCCTTTTTCTAAGGTCTTAACTTGACATCATTGCAATGAGTGTGTCACTTGTGCGACACCTGTCTCTCCTAAGAGATTTCTTCTAGGTTCAGGTTTTAAATTCAGTAGTTAATTCCCACCTCAGGAACAGCTATTTCTGTGGAGCTCTGCAGCATTCTTTCTCTTCCACCTGCCTGTTGTGAGTGGCCCATCTTAATGTTTAGCTGTTATGGAGCCCTTGATACAACTATTCACTCTTGGAAGTGGACCCGGCTGTTGCATGATTTTCAAGATCAGAGTGTATTCTGGCTATAACGGTATTGCCTCCTGTGTCTCCAGTTAATTAAATGAGCTCTCATGTTTTCTGGCCCTCCTTGGGTACACAGCAGTAGACCTTGATCACTGCCTATAATTGTGGTTGCTTCTTTCTGAAGAGATGGTAAGAAATGGGCACAAACATTTTTTCATGGACATCATAAAAATATTTGCCCTGCTTTTTCCTGTTTCCACGTAATACCATTATATTCCTATATGTATGATCACAATCACATAGGTGCATGCATTGCTGGCAACAGAACAACTTTAAAAAATTGCAAAACATGGGTCAGCAGAATTTCTTGTCTTTGATTCAGACCTTTTTTGTCTTAATTCTTTGTCTTTTTCTTCTGTTTGATTTATCTGCATCCAGTTGTTCAGGGTTCTCCCTCTTTTTACATTCTTAAATACTCATTAACAATAATGGTTTTAAACCCATTGAAGAGCAAAGGATTTAAGACGCGTAGGAATTCAAAGAAAAGTTGAAAGTGGCTTAAAAATAATTCTAAGTTCCCTCAAATACTAATGACTGGCTCAATATATAATGCCAGATTTCCTGTAAAACTGGCGAAGAAGCATATACCATTGTATTATCTCAGTAAAAACTATTTAATCCATGACAAATGACTTTTTCTGACAAGGTTTCCTGTTGTTTTACTTATTGATAGTTATCTGCTGTTTTTCGTCCAAGATTGAATGGTGGACATCAGCATTGGACACTAAGTCACCCCAACCCGCAACAGCAGTAAAAGCTTTCAGTGCTCGGGAAGTTACAATACTTATCAGTGTTCAGAAATTCATAGAACAGCAGCTTTGTCAG
Organism: Pleurodeles waltl; assembly: GCF_031143425.1. NCBI lineage: Eukaryota > Metazoa > Chordata > Amphibia > Caudata > Salamandridae > Pleurodeles > Pleurodeles waltl. The sequence goes on along the minus strand of NC_090439.1, from coordinate 729,436,441 downwards.
ATGGAATACATATCGACTCTCCACAAGTTGAAATGAATCCGAAAGTTCAAGGGTTAACATAATGAAGCACAGCACTACTTCACTACCAAGACAAGCGCATACCCAACGAGCTCATAAGAAAAATTCACTGGAGTATATTTGACGCTCCCAGACACAGAAGATCTCCGCCACTATGAAGGATAAAACAACCCTACAAATTATTCTAACACCTGATGGCAAAGTACGGCCAGGTTGAGCAAGGAGTTGACTAGTGATACAAGTCTGAATCAGTAGAGTTGGCAGTCTGCAACCCTAAATGCACCTAGAAATGAATGACTCTCACACCAGCTGCCAGGAGTGCTCAGGGTCTGACAAAAACTGTACCTCCTCTCCTGGGATATTGCAGAGGCCAAAACGTTGCTTCATGATGGTACAACTCCACGGAATTGGGAGATGTATGACTACATAGCTCTCCAGGAGACATGGGCAATGGATGCTTTACCGCTAGGAGGTTACATTCACCACTTTGTAAAGGCTGAAAATACTGAGTTGTATGGGAGACCAAAGGGCAGCATAGCAGTTGATGTATCAATAGCCTTGAATGTCTAATGGAACAACTTGTTGCCTGCTATCAGTGTTCCTAGACTGTTTTCACTGGGATCCTGCTAACCAGGACCCTAGTGATAGTGCTCTCACCCTCTACATTTAGTTGCCTAGGACTTTTGTGTACTCCACAATTGGCACACTAGTCGAGCTTATCCTTGTAAGTCCCTAGTATATGGTACTTAAGTACCCAGCATGTATTGTGCCACTCATGGGAACCCATGCAAAATGTGTCTGCAAGCCTGCCATTGCAGCCTGCGTGAAAAGGTGCATGCACCCTTTCACTACAGGTAACTGCACCAGGTCACTCTAAGTCACCACTATGGTATGCCCTCCTAGCCCAGAGGGCAGGGTGCAGGACCCCTTGTGTGAGGGCACCCCTGCATGAGCAGAGGTGCCCCTGCAAACTCCAGTTCCATTACACTGGACTTTGTAAGTGCAGGGAAGTCACTACTCTAAACCTGGGCACTTTTGGCATAAAAAAATGTCAGAATCATACCCCATACTGTTGCCAGTATTGGTTGTATGATTCCATGCACTCAGGGGGCTCCTTGGAGGATCCCCTAGTATTGCTCCTAGCAGTCTTCTAGAGTTTTCCAGGCAGCCTGTGCTGCTGCCACGCCTCAGAGTTTTCTGCCTTCCTGTTGCTTGACCAGCTCAAGCAGGGGAAGGCAGAACAAAGGAGTTGCTGTGGGAGAGGGAGGCAACACTCTCTCCCTTAAAAACAGGTGTTACAAGATTTGGGAGGGGTAGTCCCCCAAGCCACTGGTTTGCTTTGAAGGGCACATTTGGTGCCCTCCTTGCATAAACTGGTTTGCACCAGTCCAGGGACCCTCAGTCCCTGCTCTGGTGTGAAACTGGACAAAGGAAAGGGGAGTGACCACACCCCTTTCTATCACCACCCCAGGGGTGGTGCCTGGAGCTCCTCCAGGTGGCCACTTGATTCTGCCATCTTGAAACCAGGATGTGCAGAGGCCCCTGGGAGCATCTGAGTGGCCAGGCCAGGCAGGTGACGTCAGAGACCCCTCCTCATAGGTGGTCACCTTGCAGGGTGACCAAACCCTCTTTTAGTACTATTTAGGGACTCCCAGGGGGGTCGCGACTCTTGCAGCTACCAAGGCTTGTTGTCTCCTGCTCCAATTGATCTTCAGGCTCCAAGTAGCCCCGACCCTCAGCACTTCATCTTGCCAAGCACAGTCTCCTCTTTACTACTCTAGCGACGTGGGACTCCTCTTCAGGTGTGCTGACTTGGCATCACTGCGGCTTACTGTGCCTGCTGCCAGTGGGTTGCTGGTGGGGGTTGTGACTGCTTCTGTTGGCTCTACCGACTGCTGAGGGTCACCACGGCCTCCCCTCCAAGGGTCGCGTCCCCTAACCTTGCTGTTCCTCTTCTGCCTTGCAACTCTTCTCTTGCTCCTTTTGCATTTGCTAAGGCTTCTTGCACAACACCTTTTCTAAGTCCTTGGGAAGACCGCCAGGTACTTACCTCTGCTCTCCTGGTCACTTGGGGGGGGGGTTCACCTCTTGGGCTTCCTAGTTCTTCCAGCTCCCCTCTAACAACTCGATATCCTTTAGTGGGGGACTTCACTTCACATTCCACTTTGTTTAGTATAGGATTTGGCCCTACCCTAGGGCCCTCACTATTTTCTATTATTGCCAATGCTTGTTGGTTCTATGCTAATTTCTGATTGCTATTATAGATCTATTGTGTACTTACCTCCAGTTGGGAGGGGGGACTGCCTATAAGTAATTTAATGTTGTGTTACTATAATAGAGTATCTTTGTAACACTGTGTGGTTCTTTCATGTGTGATAAGTTGCTGTGACACTATAGTGGTATTGCATAAGCTTTTCATGTCTCCTAGGTAAGTCTAGGCTGCTCATCCACAGCTACCTCTAGAGAGTGCTGGATTCCTAGACACTGCTTACACTTCACTAATAGGGTTTGCTTGGACCTGGTATAAGTGCCAACACCATAGGTGTCCACCACACACCAGGGCAGCTTCCTGCATGACTTTAGCGCCAACTTAGACAAAGACGAAAAACTTATATCAGAAAATATACTTTGGAATGTGAGGCCACAGTTTAACCTACCATCAAGTCAAACTGACTACATAGGACAAAATCTAGTAACAGCTCTATTGTCCTTATGTATGAGGGACAATATTGGTAGAGTGAGCAAAGGCACTCCTCCAAAATGTACTTATCTTAGTGTATCTACGCGGTCCATACTCAACTGTAAAATTGTATCCCTTACGCTAATTCTGCATCTTGTGCAGTACTCAGTTGAATTCAGTGCACTCAATGACCATTCCTATGAATGGATACAATTTGGGATAAGCCTCACAAAGCATATCTTGGGATCGTAGAATCTACAAACCAAAAGTGCTTGAGGTGGTCAAACACCACTTTATTGGGTCTGCACAACAAAGCAAAATAATTAGTGGAGACCAGTAGAACCATTGCCTCACAAAGCATATCTTGGGATCGTAGAATCTACAAACCAAAAGTGCTTGAGGTGGTCAAACACCACTTTATTGGGTCTGCACAACAAAGCAAAATAATTAGTGGAGACCAGTAGAACCATTGCATATTATCCAGTAGACACTGGGACAGACTTCATCACAAAACTGACATTGCACGCATCACCAACAATGAGTAATAAGCATGTAGCTGGTGAGGGTTCCACAGGACTCTCGTGAAAAAGCCAGCTTTTGAAAGGGGAGTTTAAAAAAAGCTGTACGAAAAATAAAAAACATAGATACCCATCTTGTCTCATGGGAAAAAGTATGGGACCCGAGGGAAGAATGTAAAAAGCATTTATGGGAAGACAAGAACACGAAGAAAGTGTTTTAGACAAAATTCATCTTTAGCGCAAAACAGACAGATTCCAGGTCATTCTGGAATCCAGGGAGCAGCCTGGGTGGACTACCTGACCCGAATGTTTGAGGGTGGCCCCATGTCTGAATCGTCAAATGTAAGGATCAACATGTCTTAATAATGAATGGGGCAGCAACGGTTCCCAAGATGGAGTAGAGGACACATCAAAGGAAATATACACTGCAACCACCACCAGAGGTAGTGAGTACAGCACTGACTCAAACAAGCAAACTCATCCTTTCAATTCGCCTGACAAGTTAAAAAGAAAAATGATATTCAAAGGCAGAAGAGATGGAGGGCCAGAATCTGAATCTCACAGGCCATTTTTAAATGAGACCCAGAATATTTGGCAAATCCTCTATCCATCTCATACCAAGAGGAGGAGTTAATAGTTAACATCTCATCGATCTGGCGTGGCTCCATTATCAATCCCATCTTCAAAGGCGTAGACAGTACTAATCCAGCAAATTACAGGCTTATCGCATTATTAGATGCAGAAGCAAAGTACTATGCATCACTAATCCTAGCAGACCTCTCAGAGTGGTCTGATAAGAACAATCAAGTCCCTCAACTAGACTGGATTTAATAGAGGGTTCGAAAAACATGTTAGCTATCGCCCTGATAGCAGATAAATGCAGGCAAAAACTTCAGCTCTGCTTTATAGACCTAAAAGCGGCATTTGAGTGTGTTGATATTGGCATGTTGAGGAGGAAATAAAGGGTTTGGAATATCCCAGAAAGAAAACTGTGAGGAATAGAACAACTCTAAACACAAATCTGGATTTGTGTCAAATTGGGGGATGGCTCCAGGATCTCAAGAAAGATTGCCACAAAAAAGGGTCTGAAGCAGGGGTGCATGTTGGCACCACACCTCTAACTTATTCATGACAGGTTTAACACCACAGCTTGACAAGGTCAACTCGCATTTACTGCGCTTGGGCCATCTACATTGGTCTCATCTCTCTTCTGCAGACTGTGGTTTTAATGAGCTTAACAAAAGTTGGTCTACAATGATCCCTGATTGAACTGAAAAACTACATTGTCACCAAGAAATTGGAAATACGTTTCCAGCGCTTAGAATATGGCTGGATGGAACACAACTTGGGGTAGTAACCAGTTACAAGTTCCTGGGTTCATATATCATACAGTAAATAGTTTGTCAGCAAGAGCAGAAGCAATATATGTAAAACAAAACCTCACTGGTATTTGCATTTTGTGCATTTGCTAAGAAACAGGAGGGCCCTTCTTTAAGCCGTTATTATCAATAATAGCAGCAAAAATGCTCTAGACGGTGGCATATGCAAGCTTTGCTTTGCAAGGAAGCCGGTTACCAGGTAACCGTCCTCAAGCGGGTGATCCAACTCCCTCAGAATGCTTCGCCGGAGCAGGTTCGTCTGGACTTCAGGCTTATTAAGTATTTTGGGAGGATGCACAGGTCCATAAAAAGCTGGTACAAGATCAGACTTATCAGAGACTATTCCCTGTTAAGTACATAATGGACGGCGCTTGAAAGTGATCCTCAGTTTTAATATGATAAATACTTTTTCAAGGCACTAAACTGGACGAGCACAGCTGAGCTTTGGAATAAGAATCTACCTTTTGCAACCTTCAAACAATAGCCAAAGTTGCAAAACAGCACTCTTATCTGGTTGATAAGAGTAGTTTTAGCCAGCGATCTCGTGCTTGGACGGTGCTTAAATATTATAAAAGTCTGAAGCCAGTGCCTTATTTAAGTCTCACATTTTCGGTGCACCTAAAAAGAAAATTGATGGCAATCCATTTTGGCCAACCCCCAACACTGGTTGACCAGCCCCCCTGGAAATACACTGGTGTAACATCATGCAGACTTTGTAGTTATAAGAAAGAGTAGTTTGTACATCTGATATGCATATGTCCCCACCTACACATGGCTCATGTCACTTTGGTGAAAAAAGGCATAATTGCCAGAGGCATTCGCACATGTAGGGCTGCAATAAGTCTCAACTCATGTGATTCCCAATTGAACTGTAAACTGATGAAATACCTATCATTATATGAGCAAGTAATTAACCGTCATACTTTGTAACTAAAACAAGCCCCGATCCATGTTCACTTGAAAGTAGGCCACATACTGCATTTTCCAGACGGAGGTTACGTTGAGTTTACTTCTGTTATAAATGGTATTCTTTTCTTTATGGGGGTCAGTATTCTACAGTTAACGGGAACTGGTGCATTTTTCTAATTTTACAGCTTTTTATACAGATTTTTATCATACCTGATTGAATAAATTATTGTGGGTAATAATTTGCTCTAACAGTCCTACTTACACAATATATTGATATCATGCGTTTTTAGTGGATACATAACTATTTCTATGTACACAAATAACATTGTTATACTTTTAATTAACAAAACAATCGAGAATTTGTGACGTTTTGTGAATGGCGAACAAGCAGTCAGCAATGGATTGTACCTCTCCATTTTAGTACATAGTTGTTTGTGTTATAGGCATGTATCTGAAAATGGAAGAATGGCTCAAGCCAGTTGTACATACCAAATAGCAAAAGGTGGTTAAAAGTGTTGATCTGTGAAAGAAGTATTCCATTTCAGTATCTGTGCATCTTATCACCTTAAAGCTGTATTCCTCAGTTGTTTGCTAATAGCATATCCACTGTCACTTAGCACAGCCCTTTAATCTAGTGTCAAATTTGGATTTGTCCTAGCCGGATTGACTGGGAGCAAAGTTAGGGGTAAGGGCTTCAGGCAGTGAGTATGAAGGTCAACTAGCCTACGTATAATCACCTGCAGTTGGCAGTTAGGACCAGTACTCCAAGCCGTGTGATTGGCTACCACCTCAATAGAATTTAGCTTCACGTTATATCGTAGTTCATCTGCATTTCTACGGCGTTTTAGAAAATGTTTCAGAAATGTGCACAGTTTTTTATCTATTATCACTTTTTCGGTTACTTCAAACTTAAATATTTCTTTCGTGCTTTAAACAATGAATTTGCAAGGAGTTTGACTAGCCTTTTCTCAATGAGGACACGAACTGCATTTTATGTGAACTCCTATAATATATATATATATATATATATATATATATATATATATATATATATATATATATATATATGCTGTTCCTCTTCCTAGACCTTATTATTCATATGGCTCCTGTGCTGTTAATCTGATATATATATATATATTTGTATTGACAATTTATAAATAAATGTAACCTCACTGGCCACTGTTACTGATTGTAGTGATGCGTGTAGATTATTTGTAGGTTTTTAAGTATGTTAAGAAATGATACTTTTAAAGCTTTCAAACCTCTTGAAGTTATAAATATTTAACAATGGAACACTTTTTTGTCACTTTGTACGCGGCAGCTAGCCTTGATTTATAATTATACAGTGTTATTGTAACTAGTTGTTATGAATAATTAATTGTCTAGCCATTAGTGCAGCCCTCGTGTATTAACTAGCCTTAGATAGTAAAGAAAACCTGCCAACTCCTGAAAGCAGACGCATCTCTGTACGGTATGGTTTTCGTTTTGCAGTGAGATACAGTTGAATTTACAGCTCGTCTAAGCTCCACGGCTGTTCCGTGTCTTGTGGTTTGAAGAACTTTGAATGTTTTCTGCCATTTTATTCGTTTTTATATTTGCAAATGGCACTAATATCATTCCTCGTTTTTTCTTGTCCTGCAGAAATATTGCTGACCCTCAAGTATGCCGGTAGTTCCTTTCTTCAGCTGATCGAGCCTGCCAGCTCGGATCATTCGTTGTCTGAAGAGCTCCGTTGTTTTGCTTTGACCAACTAGCCTGCCAGCCGGCTTTGCTGGAGGGCACCAGCGCTGTAGACCGGGCTCTGCCTCCCGGACTGGAGGTAGACTGTTGTCGACGGAGGAGCAGCCTCTTCCTTTGGCAGTATGGAGCTAGCGTTCGGACAGTCGCGCAGTCTGATCACAGCATTCACCTTAGTGCAACTTAGATCTCTCCTGCAAGTAAACACGGACAGGCAGTTCTCATAGCCGTTTCAGATGAATGTATTTAAGTGTATGTATTTAAGGCAACGCCAGTGCTTCTGTTCTGTTCTTGTTCAGTAGCGGGCACTGACTTCCCCGTGTTAAAATGTACCAGAAAAGGGGCTTCTCCCAAATGAGCAGTGTCTGACCCCACGAGCTGTAAACGCGTTTTCGGAGTTGTGTAGGGGCTGGGCTTTGGGGCAAAATGCGAGGGGTGTCGAGGAATGCGAATATGACTTGTAAGGCTGTGATGAAAGCGTAGGACACGTAAACAGCTCACAGCAAACTATTTTTTAATGGGGTTTCAGCTAAAACAGCAGTGCAGGCCTGCATGCTGACAGTTTACTTCATTGTATAAAGTAATAATTCTCAGTTGAATTAAATCATGGTTTTTAATAAAATATTTATGAATAAGTCTATAGATCATATGCCCAGTTCTTTATATAAAGATGTCGCTACAGTTGACCGTGCTGTTCCTCTTCCTAGACCTTATTATTCATATGGCTCCTGTGCTGTTAATCTGATCTTTTCTACTTTACCACAGTCGCAGAAGAAGGGTTGACATTTGGTGTTTTTCGAACTCTAGTGTTTTGAGCACAGATGCTATACCACTGAATTTGGAAGAGTCTTTTTCACTAGTTTTTTAATTTCTAATTTTTCAAAATAGTTTTTGTCTTACCAACGTTTTATCTCCGTTCCTGCTTGCCCCCTAAGGTATCCTGCTTGCCCCCTAAGGTATGAAGAGAAACGGGGCAATTTCTATGTGACATATTGCAATAGGTTTAATGATCATCCAACCTTTTGTGGGTGAGGGTTATGGGGGTAAGGGTGAGCTTAAACGCTGTGAATCCTAAGAGCATTTTTCAAGGTACATCTAATCCAGTTCACATATAAAGAAGCAATAATTTAAGTTGATGACAAATTGTGTTCCAATTGTAATTTTTTTTTTTTTTTTTTAAAGTTCTGCAGTGAATTCAGAATGAGGTACTTCAGTATTAAATTAGCTGTCTTCAAAGCATTGTCTTTTCTTTTTTTTTTTATGATTTTTTTTTTAGGGTTTGAAATGCCTTGGTTAGACCTAAGTTGTTGGCTAGTGGGTTTATATCCAATTATTGTAATTAATCTGCTCCTCTCCTTTGTTTCACCTTTATAAAGTGCAACGCTTGCAGGATCGAGTTCTGGACTTAATGTGTTTAATTTGTTTTTGGTATTAAAGCAATGTGGCATAATGTTTTTTTAGCCAGGAAGCTACATTTTTAGCCATGAAGCTACATCTTATATTGCCTTCTCCACAAATGTATTTTGTTTAAATTCCTTGTGCTGAGAAAAATACAAGGGTATTTGTGTTGATGATTCCTTCTTTTTACCGCTTCCCTAAGTTTTTGCACAAATGTCAAATTTAGTTGTCGAAATGCGGTGCATTTTGCTTAATGTCTCATATGCTGTGTATTTGTCATCGGCTTTAACCCATAATTTGATTGTTTATGTATTGCAGAATTCGATTATCAAATTTACTTCTGTGTGTTTGTAGTTATATTTGTATGTACATAAATTAATACATACATTCGGGAGAGACCGCTCATAGTTTTCCAAAGCATGTAAAGGCAATGTAAATTCATGGAAATCGAAATTATAATACCCTGTTAAACAAATTCACCAATACAAGAGGGCAAGTTGCAGTGATTCCTGCTATGCTTTTCTCTCTCGGCTCTAGAACCTCATCTTAACACTCAGTGTTCTTTGTAGTCCATAAACACGCAATCTCACGTTTGAAGGACAGATTTAATTTACATGTAGATATATATGTTCATAAGTATAAATACATGTATGTACATGTGCACACACGGATCTACAAATGTATGTACACAAAGGAGCAGATTGAATTTCTTCCGGGTCTAAGTGTAAATGGACTATACAATGTTTGTGCTCGATTGACTGCCCGTGCTCGATGCTAATGATCTAATATATATTTGAATTCTGTAGTGTAGAACACAAATATTTCACATCTGATATAGTAAGAAAAAAACAAACCCTGCAACAAGTTTTAGTAAATGAAAGTCATCCGCCAGTGATTGCAAGAATCTGCGCAGCCATGAATAAATTGTGTTCTTAGGTTTGTCACTTTGACTAGGAAAAGGAAGACATATGTTATCTTCTGATCATATTGATCACAGTAGGCATACAATAAAAGCCAAAATCAGCTCCCTTTTGCTTTCAGTATTTCCAGTCCTGTACAGCGGTTTTTGTTTATGGACTAAACAAACGATCAGTATTCAATCTCGAGTTCCAAAATGTGAAAGACTCATAATGTGAATGACATACACGCCTAAATTTAGTAGTGCAATTATTGCAAGTGATGATTTTCGATAGGAGAAAGACATTTTCTTATATCATTGGTAATCTGGATTTTAAAAAACGGTGTCCTTTATCAAAAGGCTATTTGGCCCGTCTTTATTGCAATCATTGTTTGTGCACCTGATATAATGCAATTTGTAATCAAGCTGTGCTAGGAATAGCATTCAGCCAGGCTCGGGCATTGGAAGAAGATAGTACGGCTCCATTTGCAGAACCCAAAGATAAAAAATTAGTTTTGAAATGCAACGTAAGCCATTTATTGTTGGTGTGACTTTAACAACTTTTCTAGTATTTGTATGGTAGTTTGGTGCCTAGGAGCATAAGCATTCTCTGCACACAGAATTGCTGTACTGTTTTTTTGTGAGATTTTTTTCTCCCTGGTGTTCCTTTAGAGATTAAAACAAATCTGTTCAGTTTCTTACTACAGGTAAAGCTACGTGCAAGAACCTCAAAAATGCTATAAATCTAGCATAATGCCTTAGATCTGTTTTTAAGTCTTGTATATTCCTACATAGCTGTCTGATGTATTATATTTGTATAGTGAATTGCGTACAATTTTGGAATAAGTACACGATCATGTAACTTTTCGGTTACTGAATAGAGTTGATGGCCACATTACTTAAACATGTCATTCATTTTTCCCTGCTAATTATTTTATTTGTACAGTTTGTTTTTCATGAATTTGCATTTGATATGTGTATACACGAAAAGATAATACAAGGATAAATAAAATTAAGCAATATAATACAAAATATGGTTCTTCAGGAGACGGCTTAGTGTTTCAAGTTGTGATTTATTTTCGACATAAAGAAGCAAGTTCACTCTGAACATCACTTTGTTCACCTGCGTTGATGTTTGTATTTTTATCGTGTGAGCAGTTTATGCAAAAGTAGATATATTCAGAGAACTTTTAAATACATTTATGCAAGTTAATATTGCTTTGCTGATGCTATTTGCTTATTTGATGTTAAATAATGCGATTGTAAATAAAGAATTCTGTTATTGTATCATTTAATAAATTTTAATGCCTTCGGGTTTTACATGGTTTGAGGATTTTAAGTGTTTTTGTGTGTTCATTACAACAAGCTCAGCAATGGTTATTTGCTAATGTTGGTATACTACGCTTAGAAAATAATTACTCATTAGCTAAATATAGGGATTTCAGTAACTCAATGAATTTTAAGTGTGCATCTGCTTGTTTGTATGCAGCTAATTATAATGTTCAAAATACTTCTGATGAATACTTCTAACTGCCAGTTCGGCACCCTTAGTCTATCCACAGGCAACAGGCTGGATTCTGAAGATTTAAAAAGCATCGCTCTCACATGCTGGTAGGTGGCATCATGCATCTTTGCACCAACTTTATTCCACCCTGGAAGTGACAGCATATAAGTACCATCCCTGCGTGCTGATATCGCTCCTTTCTTTCCGCGCCTTTGTACGTGGATCAGGAGCTTGCTCTCAACTTTTTCCTTGTCAGTCGACAAGTTTTCGTCAAAACCTTTTCCAGTGAGCAAGATAATTGTGTTGCCTCCAACTCCAAGGCTTCAGTCTTGCAGGGACTGGCGCAAACAGATGTCTGCAACAGATCCCCATGAGGTTAATCACAGAGGGTTCTAGGAAGAAGACTGGCCTGCAGGGTGGCCCCCTGGTGACTGCCTACTTCCAAGAAAGCCCAGAACACCCTCACTAAGGTGTGCACCGGAGGACCCAGCACAAGGTAGAGCAGGGGGAGAGAAGTCCCAGCCTTCTAGTGCCACCAGAAGGCTGTCGCCGCTCATGCTGCAGGGAAACGGAACATCCAGCTGGCTGAAGCTGGCTGGCGAAGCATGGGCGGCCTAACAGTTGGTGAGTTTCGCCTGTTTTGCTAGAAGGCTGATGCATGTTGGATCATTTTAAAGAAAGTTGAGCGATGGTGCATTCCCTAGGCCTTTCTAACCCTGAAACACCGTATCTGATAGACTTCTAGCTCCAGATTACTTTCTTTAGAATTTCAAAATTCAAAACAAAATTCAGAGTGTGCAATTCATCTAATACTGCCTGAGCAAGTTAATTTATTTACAACTTGTATGTGTTGTCCGGGTGTGTGCACAGTCCCAATTGGCACACCTGCTGTAACATGTATTCTAGCTGGTAGTGAATCCACTTCCTAGTCTCCATACGCACTATTCTATTCTATGATCCATAGGTTCACCAATTTTTAATACTGATTCAATTGATATTTCATCGTTCTATTTCAACACAGTTTTCTCATGTGCATTCTTTAATAATCTTATCGGTCATGCTTTTTCATTGACTTTTGCAATGACATTTCATATCTATACAAAGTAATTGTATACACCAAAACAATCCAATTCTGTCATCTGGTGATTTCTCTGACCCAATGCATTTCTGTCGATGGGACCCTTCATCAAGGGTCTAATCACCAGCCGTGCATTAAGATATGCATCTGTTTGCTGAATTGTTACTTCTTCATTCCGTATGGACACATGGTTGGCCATGTCCCATCTGCTTGTACTACCTGGAACTGACCCAGGCAGCATGCAGCATGTGCAGATGAGAACACAGCCAAACGCACTTCAGCAGGCTAGGAATCTGGGAGGGGTGACTGGACCTGAAGAATACCAGCCCTATATAGACCCTAACATGGACATCAGAATCCAGGGACATGCCCTCAAATGGATCACCTCATACCTCACCGGCAGAACTCAGAATCCGTCTTCCACTGTTCACCTCTGAACTACAGAAAATCATCTACAGAGTACCCCAAGGATCATTAATCAGCCCCACCCTCTTCAACACATACATGATCCCTCCCCCAGCCGACATCGTCAAATCGCACAGACTCAGCATCATTTCCTACACCAAATACATCAAGCTCATCCTCTTGTCAGAAGACCCCTGCACCACCAGAGCCAATTTCCACATATGTATGATGAACGTCTCCAACTGGATGAAGGACAACTACCTTAAACTGAACACGGACAAAACAGAAGTCCCCATCTTTGGGAACAACACCTCACTATGGAATGAGACATTGTGACCTATGGAACTCTACCCACACCCTGTCCTGACAGATCACGCTTGAAACCTTGACATCATCTTGAACAGCCAGCTATCTTTGAAGCAACAGGTAAACAGTCGCATCCGCCTGCTCCCACATTCTTTCCATGTTCCACAAGATCTTCAGGTGGCTCCTAGTCGACACCAGAAAGACCTCCAGTCAGGCCCTCATCACCAGGAGGTTGGACTGCGCGAACAATCTATGTAGGAATTACTGCAAACCTCCTGAAGAAACTACGGACACTACAAAGCACAGCAGCAAGATTAATCCTTGACATCCCCAGATACACTGGCTTCGATCCAGAAGAGATGCCAGTTTAAGATGTTGACTCGTGCATACAAAGCCCTGCACAACATAGGACCAGCATACATCAACAAGAGCATGACATTACACCAATCAACCAGATACCTATGTTCCCCCTCCCTCTTCCTCGCAGACGCTTACCAGATCCACCCAGCGAACAATGGAGGAGACACTTTCTCTCATCTGGCGGCGAAAGCTTGGAACAATCTCCCACTGCACTGTGGAACCACCTAATCACTCCAGAAATTTAGGAAAGGACTAAAGACCTGGTTGCTTGAATGAATCACCAAGCAGCATCCAGCAACGTTAGCACCTTGAGACTCTCACGTGTGATTTGCAGCAATTTACAAATGTTTGATTGATGGAGCCGAAGGGGCTGCTCCCTCCCCTACGTGACCACCCATCCCACCATCCTATGACAGGCTGACTGAGGATCATCTCATGGCTTTGCCAGGAAGTCTCAGTTCTCTTAGCCAAGGGAGCCGTAGAGAGGGTGCTGATGCCAGTAGTGGATCATGGTTGCTCTTCTCACTACTCTCAGGTGCCAAAAATGGACAGACCATTGTCCTATCCTAGACCCACGGCCCCTCAACTACTTCCTCAAGAAGAAGTTCAAAATGCCCATGTTAGCTCAGGTCCTGTCTACCCTGGACTCACGAGACTGGATGGTAGCAGTGGACTTGCAGGACATATTTCCACATTCTTGTCCTGCCTGCCCTGTGTTATCTGGGGTTCAAGATGGGCCACACATACTTCATTTGCTGTGCTCCCTTTTGGCCCTTCCATCACCCCTCAGGTGTTCACCATGGTGATGATGTTGGTCCCAACTCATCTGCGGAGATCAGGGGTGCCAGTTTTCCCCTATCTTGGCAACTGACTGTTAAAGGCAGGCTCTCATTTTTCCACCTCCAGACTACAGCAGAACTCTTGCATTCGCTGGGGTTCACTATCAACATGCCAAAGTTACACCTGACGCCCTCTCAGACGCTCCATTTCAATGGAGCTGTTTTGGACACAGTGCAGTTTCGGGCATATCCTCCAGAACGGTAAGTCCAGGATATTCAGGCTGTGATATACCAATGTTTCAGCCTCTATTATGATTTTTGGTGAGATAGATTCAGAGGTTGTGGAGACTCATTGCCCCCTACATCCTACTTGTGACCCATGCCCGCTGGTATCTGTGGGCTCTGCAGTGGGACTTGAAGTTCCAATGGGCACAGCATCAGGGAAATCTCTCCAACATGGTCCGAAATTCAGAGGAAATTGCAAAAGATCTGCATTGGGTGTTAACAAACTGCGATTGGGTCAGCAGCAGACCTTTTCCCTTCCCCAACCAGATCTCACAGTAGTGACAGATGCGGGACAAGTCATCAGGCAAAGGTGGAGATCAGAGGACTCTGGTCGCTGGCAGGATCCAGACTCCACATCAACCTGCTGGAGCTCCAAGCGATCTAACTGGCATTGAAAGCATTTCTACCCTCCAAGTGAAGGCTAGAATAAGTAATGTGGCTAACAACTCTAAACATGTCATTCATTTTCCCCTGGTTGGAGGGAGGGATCTCTGAATCCCACTGCAAATAAACTCTCCGAAGATGCCTAGTGGATCATGATTGGCGTCTCTGTCCAGAGGTGGCACGAGGTCTCTTTCAGCAGTGGGTAGAGCCTTGGTAAGCTCAGTCCCCCGCACCCCCACCCCCCTCGAATGTGCAATGTCTGCAGATTTGCGTGCTGGAGTTTGCAAGATGCCTCTTACTTAGAGACACTTTTCTTCTTGAGTGGAGTGCAGGCCTCTTATACACCTTTCTGCCCATAGCACTCCTGCCCAGAGTTCCCAAGTAGATCAAGAACAACTGGGCCTAAGTATTCCTTGTGCCTCCAAACTGGGCACGGAGATTCTGGTGTCCCAAACTACTGAGCATAGCCTTCCAATCAAACTTCCCATTTGAGAGGCTCTTCTGTCACAGCAGCTGGGGAGGGTTCTCCACCCAAACCTGTCCAGTCTCCACCTTCTTGTGTGGAAATTGAGTGGCGGCTGGTGACCGCTTTCAACCTTCTTCCCAAAGTCTGTGATTGCATCTTTGCAGCCAGGCATCCTGCCACCAAAATGGTGTACGCCTGTATAATTTGTGGTATGGCGTGTGGATCCTCTTTCTGCCCCCCCTTTCTCAGGTTCTCCTTTTTATATCTTCTATTGCCCAGCAAAGCTCTGCTCTGGGCACTCAGAGGCTACCTCTCTGCCATCTCTGCTTTCCTGCGGTTGCCTGACTAGCCATCCTTGTTCAAGTCCCCTATTGTAAATTGGTTTCTTAAAGATCTTGTACATCTCTTTTCCCCTTCACAATTTATCATGCCTCAGTGGGATCTTAATCTTGTGCTCACATTCATGATGTGAGCTCCCTTCGAGCCATCCATAATTGTCTCCTAAGGCTAATTACAATCAAAATAGACTTCCTTGTGGCGATTGCATCTACCGGGAGAGTGAGTGAGCTCCAGGCCTGGTCATCCAAGCCACCTTACTTCACCATTGACCCTGACAAACATATGCTTCGCACAAAAGCATCTTTTCTTCCAAAAGCAGTCATTCCGTTTCATTTAGGTCAGTCCATCACTTTGCCTACTTTATACGCTCCTCCACGTCGCTCTAAAGAAGAGCGGCAACTTCACCTTTTGGACCCAAAAAAGAGCATTGTGCTTGATTGAACAAAATAATTCCCGGTGGGGCAACCAGTGCTTCATGGGGTATGTTGGAGCAAGGAAAGGTTGGGCCATGCAGAGGCCTACCAACTCCAGAATGCTTTTTCCCAGCATTAAGATCTGCTACACATATGCTAAAAAGCAGCCTCCTGAGGGCTTGTGAGCTCATTCCACCAGCACTAAAGCTGAGGCCACTGCGTTACCATACGGAGTTCGGGTCATAGGCATCTGTCAGACAGCAACGTGGCCTCTCTGCATACATGCACAAAACACTACTGCCTGGACAGTCCAGTCCATAGGGATGGACACTTTGCCCTTCCAGTCCTGCAGGACTTTCTTGTTTGGCATTGGCCAGCAAAGCCCACCTCCTGGGATGTTATTGCTTCGGTATCTTAAGGTAAGGAATCTGTGGCTAGAAGTCTCTGTCAGATGAACAAGTTACTTACCTTTAATAACACGTTATCTGGTAGAGACTATAGCTGTATATTCCATACCAACTAACACCTTATCCCTGCTCTGTGAATGGATTTCTAGGAACAAGGCTACTTCCTTTTCAGGGCCCTAGATTTCCATGCCAATGGCCAGTGTTCTTCAAGGCTCTGCGCTACTGGTGTGGAAAGTCAAGTAAAGAAACTTGACGCCGCTGCACCTAGGTGGAGCCTATATAGGTGCAGCGGATGTCACTTAAGCGCAGATGAGGCTGACAATGCATGCGGAGCCGAAGGACACCACCTACCAACACACAGGGGTACTGCTCATGGCCCCTGGGTAAATTCTAAGGTAACATCTGCAGTTAGATATAGTCACTACCAGATAAGGCGTTACTAAAGGTAAGTTACTTGTTCATCAACAGCAGTTTGCTGACACCCCTCCCACCACCATGCCAAGGCCCATTATTGAACAGGCATCCCAGTCCTGGTTCGGGATCAAGCAAAGAACTCTGAGGTCATCAAGGGCAGCGAACCTCCTAGTCCCCCTCCCCTCAGGCATCCACCTCCAAACCACCTTAGTTAGCATTTAGTGACACACGTCCACCCTTGGGAAGGCAGAATCAGAAATGTCCTCCAAGGATGTCAAAATATAACTTTCAACAGGTTTCCTCTAGATCGTCCAGCAAGGCTATGCCACGCCATTCTTTTCTGACCTGCCACTTCCCACCCCGAACAGACCATCTTTCAGAGGAGCGGCTGTCAGTCTTGCAAGAAGTGCAGGCTGAGTTGGCCAGATAGCCATTGAGAGGATTCTGGCCCAGGAAATGACGACGTCTGTTATGTCCTCTTGTATATTTTAGAGCTCCGCCCTCTGAACACCTTCTTGAAAAAGGACAAAGGAAAGGGGAGGCTGGAAAAGATTCTCCCAGACACCACTGCCATGTGACTGCAACATGAAGGGCAGGGTAAGGTCCTGTTCCAGAAGGCACTTTGTTTCTGGAGTGCTACAAAATTTCTCTGGTCATGAACCATCTGGCGGGGTTTTTGAATTCCCATGAAAGACGAGACCTTGGTGGCTGGCAGATCATGTGATTACACCCCGAGGTGGCCCAAGGCATTCTCCAGCGGTGTGAAAAAACCTTGCTAGATTTTCTTTTACACGGCCAAGAATGAGCAATGTAAAAATGTTTGCTGGAGCTCCCAAGAAGGCTCGCTCTCTGAGACACATTCCGGATAGCGTTAAGTACAGGACTTTTGCACTACTTCCTACCACGCCTCTCGTGCCCAGAGTTCTGAATATGATGAGGTACGACCAGGCCCAAGTCATCCTAGTGGCTCTGGTTTGGGCCAGGAGAGTGTGGTAACTAACATCTGGGCATGAACATTTGTCCTGAGATCAGGCTAGAGGTTTGGGAAGACCTCCCGTCAAGGCAGCAGGGCACGATCTTGCACAATCTGCACCTCCATGTATGGAGGCTGAACAGCAGAAGTTGACTACATTCGCTCTTCCTCAAGAGATTGTGGATGCCATCCTTGATGCATGTTCCATCTCTTCAAAGTGTGTCAGGCGCTTGGACAAGTTTGTAGCTTGGTGTGGCATGTGCAGTACCAACCCAATACAGGCTATGCTGTTAAGGTACTGTTTGTTTTATCAAGGACCTAATGTAGGCACCATTAAAGGTTATTTGCAGCTTTTTTGGCCTTTTTATGTTTACCAGAGACGCAAGTGTAACCACGCTTGCCGGAATGACTACCTTTTTCTGCGCCTTAACCACACATGCTGAACTACAGATATGCGTGGTTAACACACAGAAAAAGGCAGACTGGATCAGGAGAGGACACAGTGAGGTAAGTGGGGCAGCTTTGGGGGGGTCGTTTTTATAGGTGGACGGTGGATTTAGGGCTTGGGCTTTTTTTTTTTAGGGGCGAGGTGAAGGTTGTTTGGGATTTTTTTTTTTTTTTTTTTTTTTTTTTTTTTTTTTAGGGTAGGGCTTAGGGTTGAAGGGGGTCACACTATTTTTGTGTTTTGAATTTAGTAGTGGGGTGTATTAAGGGCTTGGGGGGTGCTAATTGTTTTTTTTTTATGTTTTAGGGGTGGGGATGGATTAAGGGCTGTGGGTGGGGGGATTGGGCATTTTAGGGTAGGGGTTGCGCTATATTTTTTTAAATTTAATTTTTGGGTTTTGGGAGTTTGGTGGGGGTTGGTCAATTTTTTTAAAAAAAATTAGGGTCATGGGTGTGGGTATTGGGTATTTTAGGGAGGGGTTGTGCTATTCTTTTTTTTTTTTTTTTTTTTTTAGGTATTAGAAGTGGGGTGGTTTAAGGGGTGGGTATTTTAGGGTGGGGCTGCGCTTTGTGTTTTTTTTTTTTTTTTTTTTTTAATAGGTTTTAGGGGAGGGGCACTTTTGGGCCTCAGGGCGGGTAGGGAGATGGTATGATATAACCAGGCATGCTTTTAGAATAACATAATTGTTGTAAAAGCATGCATGCAAAGGCATGCGTGATGACAACGTGGTTCCTGCATGCGTGGTTTCATCATACATTCTACCAGATCAGCCATCCTTGTTCACATCTTCTGTTGTGATGAGGTTTATGAAAGGTTTAAGTTGTTTGTTTCTTCCTAATTTCTTTGTGATGCCACAGTGCTATTTTAATTTGGTCCTCACTTTCTTGATGTGCATGCCATTCAAACCCATGCTCAGCTATCCCATTAGGTCTCCTGGCTCTGAAGACTGTTTCTGCTCAAGATGACTATGGCTCATTGCGTGAGTGAGCTCCAAGCTCTCTCGTGCAGTCTTCTTAAACCACCTTTTTCTACCAGACAAAGTGGTACAGTGGACCAAGGCAGCCATTTTACCTAAAGTTGTTAATGTTTTTCATGTAGGACAATCCATTGTTTCAAAATAAGTTGTCCAACCTCACCCCTCGAAAGAGAATAATAGATGGCCTATCGGCTGGAGCATAAGAGTGCCAAAGCTGATCAGTTGGACGACCAGGTTTTTGTGACATTCTCTGGGGTAACACAGGCAAGGCAGCATAGAAAAGGGCTATAGTCCTCTGCATCAAAATGTGTTATACACTGGCCAGGATGCAGCCTCTGGAAGGATTGAGGGCCCATTCCACCAAGGCTGCTACAACTGCTCTAGCACACAGAGTGCTTGGACTTGACATCTGTCAGTCTGTGATGGGGGAGGGAATCAGTACACATGTTCAGGAAGCACTACTGCCTCAACAGCCTTGTCTGCTGGGAAGGGCATTTCACCCCTTTGGTCCTGTGGGACTTTTTGATCTGAAATGGTCTCCTCTTTAAAGGCTCTAATCTATTAATCTGCACATTGGTATCACTGGTTGTTGGTCTCTAGTGTCCGAGGGTGCGGCATGCATGCTGACATCAGTTCCTCTCTACACCTTCAGCTGGGCAGCTGAAGCTCACTCCTAAAGTACCTTGTCTCTGATAAAGTTATTATTCCAAATTTCTTTTTCCGGTGTGCAGGGGACATATTCCTACTGGAAACTAAGAATTTGACCCTTGTGGGGGCTTTCACAAACAGATGTCTGTGACAGCTCTCCATCATGTATGTCTCTGGTGTCTAGGGTCGTCTTATGACCCCAAGGCCTGTGTCGGCTATGCCCTGATTAACCGTAAAGTGATCCGGGACCATGAAGTCAAATTCTATGTTGTCAAACACTGAAGAAGGGCACGTACTTCTTGGTCGAAGTAGAGAGCATAGACCCCACTCCCTTTCTTGAGGCCATTCCCCCAAAAGATCCTTGCTCACATATACCTGAGGCCCCCAGTCAGCTACTATCAGCGCATCTATCTAGGCCACTGACTTTGCAACTCTGCAGAGTTTGTCCCGACACTGGAGCCAAAGCCAATTCAGACTTTGAATCCAGTGCCACTACCCACACAGGTTCCTGACAGCTTGACGCAGATTCTGATGTGCAGACGGCTGAGGAGGACCCAATTGCTTTGTCCTACTCTAAGACAAATCTGCCACAACCTTGACCGAAGTCTCATCCTATACCTGTTCTTACACAATGGATCCACCCTCATAGTGATTCACACAGAATTGTGTTGTGCCGCTACAGTGCATCTTCTCCCCACAAGCTGATACCAGCAGGATTCGCTTTCCTTGGGTGGTACATTTTATAGCGGCATAGCTTTCCCCACCTACCACCATCAGTAGGAGTAGCCTGCCACGGGCGGGATGAGCGGACTGCACAAAATGAGGCAGGCAGGAGGGCAGTTCAAGCATGCTAGCAGGTCGCCGTCTTCCTGTATGAAACTTAACTTCACGGTGACTAGCCTGCCGGTGCTGCCTCCCAGTCCTACATTCTTCTTCTTGGGGCAATGCTTGGGAACTAGCACAGCGTTCCCAGTCCAGACATTTTTCTCTTTCCCAGAGTGCTTCACTGAAGCCTTTGGGAAGGTCTATACACCCCAATCCAAAATGGCCGTCTCTCACAGACACCTTGGGGAAAGCTGCCCAATCCAAGATGGCACCTTGATGTAATTTCCTCTACTTCCCCTACATAAGAGGGCGTTTCTTTTTACTCCTTGCGTCGCAACGCTTTAAGTGTTCCTGTTAGTTTTTCTCACTCCTGCCTCTATTACTTATTTCCTTGGGAGTTTTCTGTCAAGGTTGCCTTTTCAAGTCCATCTTCTGCATTCTGGGTCTCCTGATTTTTTTTTTTCCTCAGTGCTTTCTGCAGTAACCTTTCTCGAGCTGTCCTGGCCCCTCTCTTCTGTCCGATTGGAGTCATTGTCTTCAAGGAGCTGTATTGCTCTTGGGCCTTTTTCTCCTACTTTGGGGCCTTTTCTGGAAGGCAATTTCAGCATAGGTGCTATCTAGGATCAGTGGAAACATAGCTCTTGGAAGGAGTCACTTCTGTCTCTTGCAGACAAGGACTGTGAAGATCTGGAAGTCCAGATCCGAGAACTTCATCTAGGTGTCAGATCTGTGACAAAATGTTGCTACTGCCTAGCATTTGCCCTTAAGCACTCAAAAATCTTTTTGCCCTCAGATTCAGGACATGTTCAGAGTGACCTGGGTGATGACAATAAAGAGGACAGGGATGACTCATCCCAATTCTTGGATTATAATCTTTTTATGAACCTACAAGATGCCAGAGGCCTCTCTGACCCTGAGTTGAATTCCAATCGCAGACCCTCAACAGAAGACTCTGACTTTCTCTGTAGTCATCTGGCTTGCATCCACCGTTATTGAATTTCAGCTTCTATTTAGGTCAAACTTAATGTACTGACTGAGGTTTCGCAGCCTGGGCAGGGCTCCACAGAACTGCTCCTTCCTTTCCTTGAGGATATGACTACTTAAGGTAAATAGGCTAGAGGCCAAAGACCTGCTCTAGGTTACCCTGTCTTCCTCACACAGCATCACACGCCAGAGAGCCTATTGGTGTAAACCTCTTCTAGAACGCTGAACCAAAAGTTGTTCCCTGCTTAGGGAGTTAAAGCGTATGGACATATTTGGGAAACTGATGTTATCCTCAGCTAGTCTGACACTTAGTTCAGTCAGTGCTAGCTGCCTCCGTGGACAATACTTGAATGCATTCTGGGGCATGGTCAGCAGGTTCTTGCCTACAGTTCCTGATAAATTTTGCTCTAACCTAGCACAGATTATCCCTGATGGCCAAGATACACTAAAATATGTTATCCACTCTGGGCTGGGTACTACTGACTGCTTAGGCAAGGCAGTCTGTACCAGTGTGGTGCTCTGGCACCATGCATAGGTGAGATCCACGGTTTTTTTAAGGAGACATCCAAGTGTCTTTACTTATGCCTTTTCAGGGCATCGACTATTCAGAGATGAAGCAGACTCTACACTGGAGCACTTTAAAGAAAGCATGGCCACAAAAGGCTTCCTAACCTGTCTGCTCTCGTGCAGCAGTATCCCCAGCAATTTCGTCCCTGTCAAGGCTACAGAAAGTGTTTGGCACAGACAATTCAAATGCTCTCCATCCCAGTAACGGAGCCCCAACTCAAGTCCTTTAGTTGGGATTGTGGATCCAGCTGTCAAGGTTCAGGCCCTCAGGGGCAGCGTGCTACCCAGTCTGTCACCCACCACATCCCTATTTGTTTCCAAGCTAATTTCGTTTGCCCCTTTATGGCATTTCACCACCCTTTTGGAGGCAGGATCCATTATTACCTCCACGGGTGTCTGAGTATTACATCTGACAAATGGGTGTTCCAAATAGTTAAGCAAAAATATACCCTGCTATTCCTGTCCGACCACCCTCTTAGCCCACACACATCAGAGTTGCTTTCGTTAAGACCATTTGTCAATTCTGCTGCAAGCAGGAACAGGATGCTGTGCCTATTATTTTGTGGTGGCAAAGATGGGTAGAGGGCTGCATCCTATTTTAGATGTTCACCCTCGGCTTCTTTCTGAAAAAGAACACATTTATGATGTTCACTTTGGCCCAAGGTCTAACTGCCCTGAATCAAGGAGACTGGATGGTAGTGCTGGCCCGCAGGATGCCTAGTTTCATATCCCCATCCTTCATTCACAGGTATTACCTGTGCGTCAAGGTGGCACAAAGGCATCTTCAGATTTTCATGCAACCATGTGTGCCCCTCAGGCATTCATGAAAGTGATGGTGGTGGTCATTGTACACCTTCGGAGGTCGGGTGTGTCAGTTTTCCCCCTACCTCGATGACTGGCTGTTGAAGTTGGGTTCATCAGTCAGTAATCGACCACCTCCAGATGAAAGTGGACCTCTTAACATCTCTGTTATTTTCATTCAATGTGCCAGGCACACCTGACTCCTTCGCAGAGGCTTCCTTTCATAGGAGACATTCTGGATATGGTGCAGTTTCGAGACCTTCCCTCTGGATCAGCTAGTGCAGGATATTTGGTCTACTATCCCAATGTTACAGCCTCGTCCTAGGTCTCAGTAAAAGAGACCCTGAGACTTCTCATCCTCCTGCCTCCTACTGGTGGCACATGCCTGCTCTGCTGTGGGATCTGAACTCCTTGGACTCAGCAGCTAGGGCAGCTATCAGATTCAACCCATGTTTCAGAATGGTTTGCAAAAAAACCTGCAATGGTGGCTGTTCGACTGTAATTCGGCTGACAGCAACTACTCTCCCTGCCCACCTAGAGCTGGCTTTGGTGACAGATGCATCACTACTGGACTGTGGAGGCCATCTTTGAGAGGTGGAGATCAGAAGACTGATCTCTGGTGGAAAAACCCATACACATCAGTTTGTTGGAGTTGCGTGCAATCTGCCTGGCTTCGAAGGCCTTCCTACCAACCATCAAATGGAGTCTAGGACAGGTACTCACAAGCAGCTCCAGCACCATAGGGTACTGTAGGAGCAAAAAACATTCCTCAAAGTTAAAACAAAAAACAAATACCTAATTTTGTTCTGAAGTTTACCGGATTGGAGACAATGTTAAACTTCAATTTAATGAGGCAATGTGTCCCTGTCAGAAGACACACCCCTGAACATTAATTTAGCTGAGTAAAAACACTTACTTAGATAACGGGATCCACTATTTAATGGAGTTCGAGATCAACTATTAAGTTAATAAAAGGGTTTCAGTACAAAATTTCAGACAAGCAGCACAGAGTCAATGCTGTAAAGGCTTTAGGATTCAATGATATACAGGGTATGTAAAAATCAGAAAACACACTAAGTCTCAGTGGGCAGCAAAATCATAAGAAATTGGGCAGAATCCCAGGTAGAATAGGAAAATGTTATGGCTTGCCCCCAATTCAAGAGGTTTGTATACACATTTCATGCATAGTAAATTAGACAAGCTGTAAAATCATCACGGTGAGAGCAAAAGTATTCTTTCCCTAGCAAATCGTAACACAAGAATAATACGTTATCTTAACACAGAAGCACCATCCCATTTCTAACAACATATTCAACACCCTCTATGATAATATTACTCAGGAGTTCAAACAAATGTGAAACATTTAGACAATAGAACCTTATCCTAATGAATGGCCCTGGTGAAGAAGCCAGTGAGAGATACTTGTTGCAGTCTTACATCCGCACAATAGCAAGTTCAGCACTAGCAAGGCAACTGCTGCTGTGGAAATAAACCATTGTCATCAGCTTTCTGTGTTCTGCAAATCCTGTGTGGGAGAGGATGTGTACAAGAGGGAAAGCAGAAGTGAGTCACAAAGGTGGCATCTATCTTGTTGAAAATTGAGATTTATATAGACCTATGGCATAAATAAAACACATTAATAACTTAACTTCCAATACATCATATGGAATTAGTTTCATTTGTGAATATTGTTTGTCTGTTTATGCATGATCTCATCTATCTTGTTGAAAATTACGATTTATACCGACCTGAGACACAAAAGCTTCCTATACATCATAAGGAATTAGTTTCAATTGCGGCTATATTAGTTCAGTCTGTTTATTCAGGAGCACATCTATCTTGTTAAAAATGTAGATTTATACCGACCTGTGACTTAAATAAACATTAATAACTTAATTTCCTATACATCAAATGGAATTAGTTTCAATTGCAACTATATTAATTCAGTCTGTTTAGACAGGATCATGTGTAAATTTTCATATTGTGTGAATATTAGTACACAAAAATATAAACTTAGAAATTCCACAATAATCCCCCTCTGAATATTCTATAATCACTAAACCATTATTAAAACTTTATTAATAAGGAATTCGTTCAGTCCCCATCATGTTCAACTTTTTTTTTTAAACACTCCTCCTTCTCTAAATGGTTGTAGACCTGATCCTTGATATTCTTTATCTCATGATTTTCAGACCACTTCCTCTTAACACTCTCCTTTTTCTTGCATCCACAATTTTTAATTAGACTTCCAGAATATTTTAATAAAAGAAACCGAACTGTTGCACACAGTGTTATAGTATAGGAGTTAGTATGATGCATAAGGTACCCCCAACCAATTTATCAATCACTTCACCAACTTTACTAAAACCATTCCCTAGCTCACTAACTTAGGAACCTATAGTTTCCCATAAGACATGCTCTTCCTGAGATTGAAGTTCATGGTAAATGTTAGTTACAGTGTGATGTAAGAAATAAATATAGGACTGTTACCTGGAATAAAAATGCAGCGCCTCTTAACTTTTAGTACTTTGCAAACACCACCTTCCTTCGGAAGAGGGATATCTGATGCTGAGCAGTTCTGCATTACCCTAGCTTTAACAGCAAACAGTTCTGAATTAATGTGAGTTAGTGCTCCAGCTGGACTTAAAACAAGTCGGTCTACCAATGTAGATAATCATCTAATTTGCATATCACTGATGGAGACTTCTAGCTGCAGATTCCTTACCTTAAAATATTCCTTAGGCATCAGACTGGATTAAGAAATGTTTAGCAGTACCCATGCATGCCAGTAGGTGGCAATGTTCGGCTCCACATCAGTGTCACTTGTGCCAGAAGTTATGCGCTGTGCATATATAGGCACCACTCCAGGGTGTTGATGTTAGTTTTCTTTCTACGCCAACCAGCACAGAGCTGGAGAGAAGTACCCCCAGACTTTTTTGTTTGACTTTTTTGTCAACTGTTTGTCAAAACCTTTTTGATTTTCATCTCTGTTGTGTTAGAGATGTCCCTTAAAAAGCCAACAGGCTTAATATTTCATTACAAGAATGTCTTTGTTGCTTTTATATCCTTGTCATCTGACTTGCAGTATAAAATGACAATATCAAATTCCTTTACGTTATAATACATCTCATAATTTCATAAACGTGCTAGGAACATAGTGATTAGGCATCACAAACTCCACTCTTTTCCCACATTCACTCCACACACTCAAAATTATACCCATTTTACTCAAAAAGAACATTCATGTTCCCCTAGTAGTCTTCTTGACAACTGAACAATGAGACCACATGCTGTAGTCTTCCTTTGTTGTGCCCCAGTCGGGGGCTCAGGTAATGGCAAACACACATTTCAGTGGGATAGACAGGTAGGGCCACCTTTTTCCGGACCTATGCCCAACTGTAATTTCGCTCCACAGAAAAATAAGAGGTTTGCTTTAACCTTAACACAGAATACATTCTATAAGAGGGTTAGTGTAACATAAAAAAACAGTCTATAAATACTTCCATCACTTTAACTTGTGGGCCAAGATACCACTAGATCAACCTAAGTACATTCTCACCCATGCATTAACTCTACTTTGTGTGACAGATTTCACAACCATGACCATTAAACACCCTAGTGCCACATGCTATATATTAACTACAGCATTTTATTCTGTGCATCCCCCCTAGTGTGCCTATTTTTAATATTTAACTTAAGGCTCATACATTTGCATATCACACACTCATGTATTCTTGTAGTGTCTCTTCACTATATTAGCTTGCTTCTTATAATCCATTAATGCATGTGTATCCCCCAATCTAATAAGATGGGCTGCTGAGAAATATATTTGACCAGTCCTCCCTTAAAATTGAAACCACAAAAAATGATTAGTAGGGCTAACACCCCAGAGAATGTAACAATAGGATCACTCTCTTCAACAGAAGGAGTGCTGCTTTACCATATGTATGTCCCCCTTTCTCAAGGCTTAAGTTAATATTACGGGGTGCCCTATTTGAGAGTATTTGTCTGTGACAGACCCTCATTTGGTTTGCCTACGGAGTGGGACTATGATTTCTCCGCAATGACACTCTAGGCCTCCTTCCATGGTGGAGCAGTAGCCTGGGTTTGCTCTGTGCCTGCCAGAGTTTCCCAGAACTGGAGCTACCCCAGCCCAACCTGAGGAGTCTTGCGAGGCTATGCACCTCATATCTGGGTGGCTTGACCCCTCTGGAGCACCTTTAGACCTCACCTGAGTGAGAAGGGCCCCTGAGTGAGAAGGGCCCCTACTGGTTCTCCACGGACGGCTTCGCTCTGGTGCCAGTTCAGCCCCTTGGATCTGGCACTGCATCAGTGCCATTACTCCTTGTGCTGTCGACACTACACAGCAGGGCAGGCCCCGTCGTCATACCTAACTCAAACACTGCTAACTCTGGCACTGAACGGTACTGTGCCTTCCTTACTGGTGCCAGTGCCTTTTTCCTATGACAGGTCTGGCGAGGGAGTTGACTGGGAGGGGTCAGAGGACCCTTATGGTTACCACCGTCTCATTGATGACAGAGGACAACTGATACGAGGAGCTGGCAGGTACCCGTGGTTTGGACCCCCTCACCAGCTACTCCCCAGGTCTCATCTTACTGTGGCTACAGAGGAGGGTGCCTCACCCTTTTCCAAGTTTTCACACTTCCTGCTGCCATGAATCCAGTCATACAAGTCCTGCTGTTGCTCCTGGACCAAGGTAAAAATCAACCCTGTCGCCGCCAGGACAGAAGGTAAGTCACTGTATTACCTGTCATCCTCTGAATTGTCGAGGTACATTAGCACTGGTGGTGGCGCGGAGGGAAGCTGAGGTCTTGGACTGGGTTTAATTCAACTTTTGTGGAGACGTTTCACTCTGGATATAGTAAGCACAACAACAGGCTAACGTATACTAATAATATTGTTGTTAAATCAATGTTTTCTGTAAAGCAATAAGTTTTCTTTTCCTATTTCAGAGCAATAATCAAAACAAAAATGTAAACTTATATTTTAAGTCTTTCATTTCATGCTCTCAACAAGTTTTCTTTCATTGAATTTAAGCAGATAATTCAATATTTACAGTTTTTAAAACTTTTCATGGTGGTTCTTCTGTTTTTTTTTTTTTTTTTGTCAAACTCATTCGAAGCTGTACTAGCAACAATTTACTGGGCTTTATATCTCTGACCGATTCTTCTTCCTCTGACACTAACTAGATATACCCATTCAGCGATGCATGCTTTCTATTTGGTGTTCTCTTTAAAGCTGTTCTTTTAGCACCAGTTCATTCAATTCCCTATTTTCTCAATCCAGTTCAATTACTTAACTTTGTTTTCACGTTATTTTCAATGGCCTGTTCCCTTCGGTTTTCTCTTTTTCCCTTGCTTCATCATTCACTGAGGGACTGTAATTTCGGCCAATATCAGTTGTGTGGTTCACTGTGAACTGTTTTATCCCACTCTTTGTTCTTGTGACTCAAATTTTCAAGTGCACTCTTTCATTGTTTGGATCAGAGACTTATAATCCTTGCTGCCACTCATGCCTTTGACATTGCAAAAGCTCTTCACTCTGATCCCCACTTTGGAACTAAACAGCAGAACAGCTAGAAGAGGTACCAGGTGATACCTTTATGACTTCATTTTCTTCACCATTTTCAAAAAATGTCACTCGCCCCCCTAAAATCCCCCCCCCAGATTTACGCTGTGAACTTGAGCTTGACTCTGTGAATCAGTAGTTGTTTTCACCACTTCATCTGCTGCCTTCACTCCTTTTGTGAGATCAGCACAGATTTACTGCAGGACTCCAGCATATTTCACCACAGTGTTTGTCGTTACGATCACCTGATAGGGTCCATGCCAGTGGACCACTATCCAGTCTTCAGTTCATGGCACACTACCTCCTTTGCTGCTTCTGTTACATTCACTGGCTGAGAGACAGATTTCGCCATATCAGCCAGACCTTTGGAGTAATCTAACAATATAATCAGTTATTCTGTGCAGCTGAAGGAGTATAAGCCAATCCCATTGATCTGCCCATGATCAGCTCATGAGGTGAGAGACCAGTCTTTTTGTTTTGTTTGGTGCATCTGATGCTTATCAAAACAAGAGGAAGTGGGTCTAGCCATTTCAAACCAGTAAAAATACAGACTTCGACCAATTGTTATTGGAAGTTCCATTCATCCTCTCAACCACTCCAGAAGATCAAAGGCAATTTCTACAATGGAACATTTAGTTAATATAAAAGGCACTTCAAATTATCTGCAAAATCTCTTTGTTAGTGTGCGACAGTAAGGCTATCAGATCTCCAAATAGGCTGGGCCTCAACTGATTTAGAAAACAAGCAGGCAATGACTAACAGCCTGATTAGACTTTGGCGGATGGAATTTGTCACAAATGTGACAGATATCCCATCTGCTGTATTACAAGTGCCATTGGACATAATGCCCTTATAATACAGTGGATGGGATATCCATCACGTTTGTCGCAGGTTATTCCATACACCAGATTCTAATTCAGGCCCTAAGTTGTATTTCAAGCAGTTGCCAAGTGGATCTTGAGGTTAGGGGAGAACAAGGCGGCCGGCTAAGGAGCGGGCCGCGGGATGACCTCACTGGGCCTGGTTAAGACTCCATGTTGGGCCGCATACCAATTGGCAAGAAGTGGATTACCCAACACCTGGTAGAATGCAGCTAGCAGCAACACTCTTGTGGGCCTAAAAAGCCTTAAAATAATTAAAAATACTGCCCGCTTATCTCTGCGGTGGACGGAGGCGGTCCCAGTGGCGCAGCTACAGCAGAGAGGGGGCCTTGGGTGCGCCGCACCCAGCCCCTGGGCTCGAGCAGCTGTGGAGATTCAGCACAGAAGGAAGGCGGGCTCGAGGATCCCCTTCCGGGGTTGCAGGAGTAACAGAAGCAGCAGAGACATCACATTTAGCGGAAGACCACCTGATAAAGACCGGTGTTACAGAAGCAAGGTAACTCGATTTCCCCCTGCTTTTTCTACCGTGCAGCTTGGGAACTTAATTAAATTAATAAGAAGCAAGAATTCTATTATGTATGGCTCCAGGGGACTGAAGGGTAATAAAAGGGAAGGAGGGGTAAATGGGGTAAGGAAATCTGGGCCAACTTACTTGCTGAGAAGCGGCAAGAAGATCTCTGGGGCCCAAGGAAATTTAGATTCCGGTGGGGTAGAGGCCCCCAGTGAAATTATTAAACATGGGATTTCTGATAGTCAGAAGGATCAAGCCAGAGATAGCAGCAGAGGCAGTGATAAGTCTTTCTCTAAAAGTGGGAGTTCATTGAGCAAGAGGCTCAGGATTACCCCTTTTTTAAAAACATGCTTTAGAGTTTTGCCCAGTTCTTCAGATATGGAGGAAAGAGTGTCTGTTCAGCATATGGAAAAAGGTGCGCTAGGGAACAGTATGAGCATGGGGGCAAACCGCGTTGCACAGATCAAGTGCAGCCCCAACAGGTTCCAACTTCTAGAGGACGTGGATGTGAGGGAGAAGGAAACTGAGGGTAGCAGATGATCTTGCAAATGGCGGGTTGAATAGTGAAGGCCAAATTCCGAAGATGGATAAGGTTTCAAGGATGGACGAGGACATCGGGGACATCCAGCGGCAGTCTCAAGGCCCCCGGGCTAAGAGTCCAGCATTTGAGATCCCCTCCCGATCGTCTCCAAGATGCGAGAACGGTCAGGGGTAGGGTTTGGCAGCAAAGCCTCCCAATCAATCTATTGCAGGAATGGTAAGAGCCCTATCTTTGGAGGTCAGGGGTGGGTTTGAGACCTGGAACATCAACAGAAGGAAATAAGAGGTTTGTTTGAGACCCTTAGGGAAAAGATTGATGACATTGCAGGGAGGACCACTGCCCTGGAGGAAGAGGTCGGAGATCTGAACACTGCGATGGAAACAAACAAGGCTGAAATCCAAAAATTTTAATCTAGTGAGGAGTGTTTTATCTAAGCTCAAATCTTTGGAGAATAATCAGAGAAGGAATAATTTGAGATTCTTAAGAGTCCCAGAGGGCATTGAAGGGAGTAATCTGAAAGGGTTGGTAGTTTGCTTGATTAAGCAAGGAATACAGATTGAAGACACAGCAGAAGATATTGCAAGAGACATTCAAAGGGTGCACAGGAATCCTTTCAGGAAAATCCCAAACAGAGACAAGCCCAGGAAAATACTGGTCAGTTTTCATACGTGTACGCACTTAAGGAGCCTATCTTGGTAGAGACATTGAAACAGAAGTCACTAATGATGGAAGGAATTCGATTTGAGATTAGTTCAGATCTATCAAGTGTGACAATGAAAAAACAATGGGAGTTGGGGAAAAGAATTGATGTTTTGAAAGGCTTGGAGGCTATGGCCTTATTGGAATTCCCAGCTTCCTTGAAAGTTATGTTAATAACAAAATGTACAATTTAAAAGATTGGAGGGAGGTAGATGATCTGATTAAGATGTTAGATAAGGCCGGCCAACACGGCTAAAAGTATGTGCAGACTTCTTGAGATTTGTAAATACGGGCCCAGTGGGGGACCTCCTGGGGTGGGTCTCGTCTTGATAAGGGAGGTAGGGTGAGTTCTCCCAGGGGAGCTGGGGTTGTGGTTAAGGTTGGGTGGGGCTGGGCAGAGGGTGGAGGGGATAATCACTGGGTGGGGAGCGTGGGGGAGGAAAAAAAGAAAATGTCCTCAGAGGAGCAGTGGTAGTTTTTTGGGGGTATCTTCAGTCGCACCTAATTGTAGACTATTAATGACAAGGGTAAACGAGCTAAGGCTGCTATCTTGGAATATCAACGGTTTAGAGTAAGGAATAGGCAGAGAAGGCTGATGCAGTACCTGAGAGATACCCAAGCTAATGTGTTAATTCTACAAGAAACACACCTGTCCAACGAAGAATGCATCAAGCTATTTAAACCATGTAGATGGCTACAGCAGATTTCAAGCACCACGCAGGATGGGGGAAGTAAAGGAGTGGCTATCTTAGATTAAAAAAAAATCCCAGTTTTTTTTTCAGTGTGGGCCAATGGATAAGGCAGGTAGGTGGGTAATCGGAAGACTGATGGCTTTTGAGCGTGCATTCATGCTAGAAGGCTATTATGGGCCCAATAGAGATGATCCCTCACCTTTGGTAGACCTGTTTCACCATTTGTTGCAGTTTCTAAATCCTATAATATGGATGGGAGACTTCAACGTTGTGTTGAATTATAAGTTAGATAGATGCTCAGGTAGTAGATCGAAAACGAAAAAAAAGATGCAATCTAAAGTATTACTTATGATGTCTCAGTTAGGTCTGCATGATATATGGAGGGATAGGATGGGACAAAAACGGGGATACACATATAACAAAAAATATAGACATCAATCAGGGGATATCTGCAGAAGTAATGGGGAGATTGGGGAAGCTATGCTGGATTACTTTAAGGAACTTATACAGAAGATCTAGAGGTGTCATCCGGGATGGTTAAGTCATGGCTAAAAGCTCTTGACCTGGCAGCTTTGGGGGAGGAAAATAAAGTTCTGAATGAACAGATAGCGCAGGTCGAACTAGAGCGGGCTATACAGTCAGGAAGCTAGGGAAGCGCCAGGCACAGATAGGTTACCCTTCGAAATATATAGAATGTTAGGAGGCAGCATTACAAAAAATTAGTGGATCTGTGCAAAAACATCTTAGATGAAGGTGGTTCACTGCCTCCCTCCTGGAAGGAAGCTATTATCACATTCCTAAAGCCAGGGAAAGATCCCAAGAGTTGCGATTCATATAGGCCGATTTCTTTGTTAAATTGCAATTATAAAAATTCTACAAAAGTCCTGGCAGACAGACTGGGGGGGTGTTATAGGTAGTCTTATACAGGAAGATCAAAAAGGGTTTCTAAAAGGCAGATACATGCACAAAATGACACTTAGCCTGATAGGATCAATAGATTTAGCTAATTCATGCAAAGAACCTTTAGCTTTAGTAACGATTGAAGCCACAAAGGCATTTGACAGGTTTAACTGGGGGTACTTGAATACCCTTTGTGAAGCTTTTAATTTGGGAGGAAAGTTCATAAGGGCATTTGCAGAGGATATGCCATGACCCGTCTGCAAAAGTCCTTGTTAATGGCACCCTATCTCGCTCCTTTAAAATTGGAAGAGGAACCAGGCCGGGGTGGCCACTATCCCCACTGTTATTTAATCTGTATATAGAACCCCTTGCTTGTAAAATCAGAAAAGAGCAGAGGGTATCTCTGTTTAAGTGTGGGAATTGGTGCAGGAAGGTATCCTTGTATGCAGATGACCTGATGGTACATACAATAAATTCAAAGCAAACATTACCAGCCTTAGAAGAACAGAAAAAATAATTTGGGGAGATTGCTGGGTATGCAGTTAACACAGGAAAAACTGAAATTATCGTTTGGAACATTCAGGCGGAGGTGAGAGTGAGTTGAAATATCTGGGTATTACGATAACCCATTATATTGAGAAAATGGCGGAAATAAACTTTATGAAGATTATGAGGGACTCCTGCAAGTTAATAAAGAACTGGGAAAATCTACCTCTCACTAAAATAGGGAGGGCTAACCTGATCAAAATGATGATACTACCCAAGCTGTTATTTATTTTCAATGCAGTGCCTTTAAAGTACAACAAAGGGTGGCTGAGTAAGCAGATTTATATGGGCTTTGAACGGTTTACATATTGCATGGAAGAAATTGAGAAGGAAGAAGGAGAAAGGGGGGCTAGCTCTGCCTCTCCTCCACTTCTATGCTTGGGCGCTCTTTATTAAGAACATGGGTGGGGTAATGAATGTGTCAGGGGCTACGGAGCTGGGGCAGATCCTAAAAGTAATGATGGAAGTTAGTTATGGAATACAGGCAGGATATCTATACAAATTTGAAGATCCTAAATATTTTAAGAAAGTGAGATTTAAAATTATGCAGGACTCTGCAAAGCAGTGGTATGCGATAAGGCCACCAACTTGCCATATTATAGTAAATATGCGCTCCTCTTGGACTCTCTGGGTTCGCCGGAATGGAATAAGGATACTCTACCTATTACTCTGAAAGCGGCAGGGTTTGTGCAGGGGGGGGGGCAACTGTTCAATGACGGGAAGTTGATATCGTATGAGGATCTTAATACAGAGATGGAGGAGAAGCTCTCTAAATTTAAGTATATCCAAATAATAAGCTGGGGGAGGAGTGTGAAAGAAGGGATAGGGGCCTCAAACGAGGTTTAGGAGCTACTCTATCAGGATGTACCTCGGAAGAAAGAACTGGCGAGATGGTATAGGACATTGATAGAAGCCGTAGATGGTGAATTCAATACGCCAGAGGAAATCTGGAGAGATTACCTGCCAGGATCACAGAGAAGAGAATTATGTTAATTATCTATTACTTTGTTGTATTCTACAGTTAAACCCGCCCACATAAGAAGGAACCATTTGTTCTTAATCCATTGAGCCTTCTGGACCCCAGAGAAGCTATCCAAATGGAAGCAAGGTATCTCGATTAGCTGTAAAAAAAAAAAAAAAAAATGTGGCTTGGACTCTGTGGACGATGTACATATGTTTTGGGATGCCCACAGCTCATCCGGTTCTGGAAGGAGGTCAGTGAAACAATTAACATTTTAAAGATAAACTGCCAGGTAAGCCCTCTTTTGGTTATCTTTGGATGCTTTTTGGACTCAGCAAGGCTAAGTAGGCACAATTGCTTTTCTAAATGTTGCTTTTGGCCAGAGAGAGATATGTAAGAGTTTGATTAGTACCTCCCCTCCTACATGTACCGAGTGGAAAGACTCTCTAATTTATAACTTAATGCTGGATGTAAGGGTCAACGAGGGGGAGAACAAGAAAAATAAATTTTGGGACCCACTAAAAAGGTGTCTAGAAAGGCAATAACTAGGTTGTCCCATGATTACACCAACTGTTCGTCCTGGAAAGGCTCTGGGGGCGAGCTAATAAGTTTTTACCAATCACAGACTTGGACTATTCCGGACAGGAGCCTCTAAGGGTAGATTGAATATGAACTAATCGGCCCCTAGGAGGAGGCCCCCAAGGGGATATCTTGTTGCCGGCTAGATGGATGAGGACAAAAAAAAAGTGGATCTTGATAGTCTGTGTTTTTCTAAATGGGCCTTCTGACTTGCTAATGCAATGCATTATAGTGTTCTCTTTCTATGACTGCCTGACACACCAAACACCTGGAACACAAAATCTGAGCAACATTTCTAAAATGTATACTTTCCCAATAGTTCCTAATAGTGTGAATCATTGAACCTCACCCTAAATAAGACTGACCATGAAAATACCTTGTTATAGGTTACAGCATGATGCCTGAAAGTATGAATTTGTTTTCAGTAGAAACATACGAATCATGATGACTTTTCTTGTAACCGTTGTTCCTATCTCCTTTTTCTCATCTTTTGTAGCATCCTATTGAAAGTCTCTCAACTCGCTCAGAGTCTGAGTTTAACTTAAGAAACATTCAACATTTTCTTCATTTTGTATAGTGCATTTTATTGATTCATGATTTTCAGTTTCTTGAACAACTGATTCATCTTCAAGTGCACAATGTGCGGCTACTTGGCTAGGATAAAAGTTTCAAGAGGAATTATTTTCCAGTCCTCTGGGTAACACACTTGACTACAGCAATCTGTGTTGGTTGCTGTATTGCTTTCAAAATATCAAGGCCCAGTATTATGGGCTTTTGATGCAGGGCAGTGCAGCAAGTCAGCTTGCTGCAGTGCTATGCATTGAAGGGAAAGGGCTGGAGTGCACCGTATCAATGCAATACAATGCTTTCCTGTCCTTTCCCACTGCGCTGGCGCTGTTTTGGCGGTCTAGCGCCAATGCAGGTATTCTCGCACCATGGTGCAAGGGTGTCTGCTTTGCATACAGGGTTGTTTTTTGTGCGGGAAGGGACACTATCCGGCACAAAACCAAGCTTGGAAGGCAGAATGCAGCACACATAGAAAGAGTAACAAACAAGGATAAATAAACATATTTATCCTTGCTGCGCCTCCCCTTGGGAGGCGTAAGGTTTTACGCATCCCGAGGTTTACATGACCTTGTAAAACAGGGGATGCTTCAAAATCCATTGGTGTTGCATGGGAGCACCCACCACAGCGACAATGGAACACCCCTCTAGTGCAGAGTAAGGCAGGGCAATGATTTGCGCAGTCTTGCTTTACTCCATATCTATGAGGCCATTCAAAGCCCCATAAATGGGCTTTGAATGGCCTCATAGATATGCTTGAAAGGTTTGCGCTGGTGTTGCGTCACTAAAAGTGACCCAACACCAGCGCAAGAGAGACTGTTCTTTATAGGAACCCCTGAAGATGTAATTAAAACTCTGTGACCACAGTTGACCAAAGTTATGCACCCCACCAAAACCATACTGGTTTTCTGTATAGATTGTCACATTTAAATTTTCTGACAAGCAGCAAGCTTGTATTAATGCAACTAACTCTGCCTTTTGTGCTGAAGTTATACACGTCAGATAGGTTGCTTTAAGAATTTCAGAAGTGGAACATACTGCATAAGCAACCTTTAATGCTCCATATTGGTCTTTCAAGCAAGACCATCAGTGGATAACGTTAGAGCAGTCAATTCCAAAGGAGTGACAGTATTGCATCTCCTGGTGTAACTGAGTGTGGGACATATGCAATTACAATTAAAGTATGGACTATCACTATTCCTTTACATCTGATAGAGACTTCTAGCTGCAGATTCCTTACCTTATAATTTCCTGGCATCAGCTTGGAAGCCGGAACTTTTGCTGAGCAAAACCCTTGCGCACGCCATCTGGTGGTGTCGTTTGTATCTGCGTGGCATAATTGGTGTCATTGGAGCCATCTGTGTGTCACTGTCGCCTATAAAGGCACCACCCAGGTGCGCATATGCCAGTTCTACAAGAAAATGCATTGCCAAAGGTATGTGACTTGTGTTTTGTTCAACAGCAATGCCAACAGCTGCAACCGATTTTAGACAACCAGGAAGACTTAAAGCTATTGTATCGAATACAACTGAAAGGCTACTGGTCTCCTCCCTCTCCCCACCATGTCTTAGTATAAGAATTGATAATGCACACCCATGGTTCTCACAACAGTACAAAAAGGTCATCAAGTTATAATCAGGCATGCCACATGCATTGCATAATCTTTCTTTCAATATTTGGAATGCCTCTGAACATTTTTTGTGAAATGGTACCGGATCTTTCATGTCACTGTGAGTCAACCTTATTAAAGGTTTTGCAATCAAGGACAAATTTGTAATCCACAATAGCAAACAACTCCCAAAAACATCCTCACCACCTTCTCGTGGCCGTTTTCAGATTTGCAGAAACATATTCTTTTGAGGTTTCCCTCACAATTTTATCATTATGGTGACCAAGATAGATTCCTTCCTTTTTACACTGCTGCATCTTTGTTGAGGAGACTTTATGATCACTATCCGCTAAACGATTCAGCAAAACAATTGTATCAAGTTTAGAGTCTTCTATTGTCTTTGATGCTATCAATAAATCTTTGAAACACTTTACTAAGACTAAGTTGTGGGGCAACTTCAATTTTTCTAGAGCTTTCTTTAGAATTTGGCTAAAGATTGAAGGACTTTTATTATTCCCATATACAATTCTACACTACCTGTATCTGGGAGAGGTGGGTTTGCATTTGGGAGGGGTAGATTGGGGTGTGGAAGGAGTGGGCTTGGTGTGGAAGGGGTACCTAGATGTTTGGGTGGGTTGGTCTGGTATAAGGAAGGCGCCAGGACAAACATTATGTCCTCCTTGGTGAAACAGGTAGAGTGTTCTGGAGGGATTTGTGCTTGGGATGTTGAGAGAGTGGCAGAGTTCATTGTTCATGTGTCTGTTGATGGTGTGGGTGCCTGAGGGCCGGGGGTATGTGGTGTATGTTTTGGTTTGTATTTTTTACTCGGTGTCTTGTGTGGATGAATGTGGGTGTTTGAGTACAGAATATGTGGATGTGTCTCCTGTGGAGGTGCTATGGTGCCTGTGGATGTTGGTGCATGTGTGTTGGCTGCTGGTGTGGTGGTGGTTGTGGGGGGGTGGTGTCTGCTGGTGGTGAGAATGGTTGTGTCATGGTGGGTGTGGTGTCTGCGGGTGGTGAGTGGTTGTGTGTATTGGGTTTTACCGCTCAGCAAAAACCTTTCCATATATCCAAAAGAGACATGTTTTGGGTCTGATATTCACTCATCAAGATGGGATACTCCAACATCTGTGTGATGGAAACTTCCATCTGCAATTTTCATTTCATGTATCACTTTGTTGACCATCATTGCTTTCCCATCTGGACATAACTACAGACTCTTAAATGTCATTTGGGGTAGGTGTAACACTGTCACCAGTGTGGACACATTCTTGTCTGTTTCAATCAATACATTCTGGCATGAAAATGTATGTTGCTTGACACAGGCCGGCTTACATGCACATTTGGGAAGGTCAGAGGCTTCATGACAATCTGGTACTGTCCAAATGAAATTAATTTCATTTTGTCATTGAAACAGTTTTCAAATTAATTTCAGATAAGGAATGATGCCATTGTACACGTTTCCAGTCCTTTTGGTGCAGATGCTCATGATCATATTTTCATTCGACCAACTTACCAATGTAAAGTCTGAAACAGCAGCTGCCTCGTAAGTGCTTACTGTGCCATGTCACTAGAAATAGGGCCTAAATTACTTATTCACATCTGTGATGGAGCATCACACCTGACCTAATACTCAAATGGGGCATGTCTGGTACGAATGTTTTTCATACCATGGCGAAGATGTAGGTACTCCTTTTTTTGCATGCTGCCATGTGTCTGCTCAGAACAATGCTTAGCTTGTGATGAGGAATCTAGTGAAAACTTTAGCACAAAACTATTTCCCAAACACAGCATCCAACACCGTCGGAAACACACCTCCAGAAATCCTCATCTGTGTTGGATGTGTCAACCGTCATGTTGATGCCAAACAACATTTCTGTAAATAAAAAAGGCTGAACAATAAGATCAGCTACATACAGTAACTCACCCCCTTGAGGCTGCTGTTGAGCCCTCAATTGTCCATCAAGCTCCGAGTAGGCACTGCAAGGATGCAGGCCATCAAGGGGGGGTCAGGCTGTGGCGCATGTGCTTGCCTCGTTGGGAGGCCTGGCCAAGCTGGACCTCTGCTGACTTACTGGTCCACATCAAAGGTCCTACGCCACTTAAAAATCCCCAGGGTCCCCAGGGTCTGCACCTTCTTCATGATGACCTTTCACAAATCATGCTTCTGATGGGCGTTGACCTATATGAATGAGAAGACATAACAAAAGCAGTTTAGAATGATTTGGTTTGTCTGTAGTGCAGTTGCATAATGTAGTAGCAGCTCTCACTTGCATTCCCAGACCAGGTGGTACGGATTATCTACAAACATTTCAAAGATTCTTAGGAACACCAATTTGCAGTGATCTGTTGCCAGGGGTAGACAACGTGTCATGTAGTGAGACCTACTCCAGATTAGTCCAACTCATTGTGAGTTACTGAAGGCTAAACAACCTGTACATTATTTGCACATAACGACATGCACAGCTACATTTTTCTTCATGCCTAACCTTCCACACTTACTGTGACTAAGGGCAGTTTAGGACGGCTGCTATGTGTCAGTAAGAGCCTGGTTTTAAGTGATATATCAACAAGTGTGTAGTAATGAGGCATACTTGTATGATTAATTGAGAGCCTGTGTCATTTCAGCTGACAGCACAGGAAATACCTTTCCCCATATGTGAAACCATGACATGTTTAAAACAAAGATACTCCAATTCAGAAACATGGCCTATACATTTACTTGTCAGAATAGCAACAGACAACTCAATTACATTGAAGATTCTACTTGAAATTTAAATTTCTACCATTTCGACCTGGGCTGTATGTTTCCACTAAACTAGTGGTACAGTACCTACTAGCCACTGGAAGTAAGGAGTCTGTATTTTGTCTCATTAAACATGGAATTGTGAGCAATGTGCACTGAAACCCCAGCTAATTCTTACAGGTAACTTCATTTAAATGCACAGACATTTTTATCATCCTCAAACAAAACCCTCTACCCAGCTAAATCATTCCGTTATCTACCTTCCAATCACAAAATTTCACTCCTGAACAAAAAAGAACTATCTAGCCTGTGGGCAAAGGGAACAAGTTACTTGTTTTGCTAAGATATGACACAACAAAAAGTTAACTGTGACTGGGTTTGACATTGATAGTGCCGCAGGGTAACTAATACCTCCATTGACTGTATTTTGAAAAAGAAATGTAAAAAAATAAATAATGTGCAAATACATTTCAAATGTATTAGTTGCACATAGTTAAAAAAAAGACATGTACAAAAAAGTGAATATTAAAATTAAAATAATTTCATAACATTGTTTACATACATGACACAATGAGGTTCCTAATTTGACCAAGAAATAAGATGTGTGTTAATGATCAAAGTATGGTGTGAACACTTCAGCTGTAGTTTTTTTTTCTCCATACAAGCAGACATTTGAACCCAGGCCTGGATAGGAGATGATGGCCTCAAGTCTTCTGGCCATTTCCAGACCTTGATACCGTAGAGGAAAGGGATGCCATTAAGAAACGTTGGTTAAATAGGCAAACTATCCTGGATTTGTGTTACCAGCTGGAGCCTGAACTCCTGCATCACAATTGGAATACAACAGAAATAACACCAATAGAGAAACTCATGGCAGTTCATTCTGTGGGCACTCATTTTTTTCAATACACTGTGGCAGTATCTGGAGGCGTGTCCCAACCAATTTTTAGTGGTGTGCTACAAGAAGTCCTTTCTTCAATGCTGAGACACTACAACAGCTACATCCAGTTCTCGCAACAAGATTTGGTCACTGTGAAGGGAGAACTGTATGCTTGGGTGGCCTGCCACAAGTGGTTGGAGCAACAGATTGCACACATATTGCTTGGTGTCACCACATGCAAGGGAACAGGTCTACTGCAGTGGGAAGAACTTGTATTCCATCAGTGTTAACGTTGTCTGCTTAGTGGATTTGCACATCTCAAGTGAGTGCGTCTGCTTTCCTGGGTCAACCCCATTCTTTTGTACTTCAGAACAGCACCATACTCCTACAAATGTCACTACTTGGAGCCGAGAGGGCTTGGTTTGGTGGTAAGTACAATATGACTTGAGGATCTTTTGCTATAATCCTATTGTAAGATGGCTTGATATGAAATTTATCTATTGATCTATTGCTTCCATGTAGGAAACTCAGCTTATCCAAACAGACCTTGGTTGTTAGCACTGCTGAGGAATCCAACAACACCAAGGGAAGTATGCTTCAATGAGGCCCATGGAAGAACACAGCAGCTAGTGCAGTGGGCTTTTGGGCTCTTAAAGGCCTGGTTTAGGTGCCTGGACAAGACTTTTGGACCCTTCCTCTACTCACCTGATAAGGTATGCCAAATTGTGGTTGCTTGCTGCATGTTGCACAACATTGCCCTGCAACGGAACATCCCAATCATTACAGAGGTTGGAGACCATGAAAAGCCATGGGGTGAGGATGGAAAGCACCAAGAGACTTAAAGCAAAATCGGGCTCACCCATAGATGCTTTGCCCTCCAAGAATAGTGGCACTTCTTGCAAAACCTTTGACACCTGCTATTTGTTTCTTATTTAATCCATCACTTACTACATGGACCTTTCCACTGTCCTGGAAAGAAGCACTAGTAAGGCCCATCGAAAGAAAGCCCATCTCTCATCAGCAGGCATATCTAACTACAGGCCCATCTCTCTTCTCCCCTTGCTCAGCAAAGTCTTGGAAGGGCTCGTAACCAAATGACTGCTTACACTGAGAAAAATAGTATTTTAGATCCCTTGCAATTAGGCTTTTGCTCTGCATACAACACAGAAACTGCTTTAGTGGCAATAACAGACTACATCAGACTAGCCCTCGACTCCGCCCTCTCTCCCGCCTTTGATATGGTGACACATTCTAAGTTGATACAGAGACTGCAGGAAAGTCGCATCCCAGGGGTGGCTCTAAAATGGCTCCAGGATTATCTAAGCAACAGAACACAAATTATCTCATTAGGTCCTTTCAGAACAGCATCTATGATAAGGGAGTACCGCAGGATTTCCCTTAAGCCCTTCGCTTTTTAATATCTATGTCGCCTCCTGACATTTTGTCAGAATATATGGCTTGGCGATTCAAGGTTACGCAGATGATAAACAGCTCGCTATTTCCTTCAATAAAGATCCAGCCATCACCAAGCAGTGCTTTATATCTAGCATGAAACAATCGCTGCTTGGATGTCTCTTAACTGTCTTCAGTTAAATGCAGCTAAAACTGAGGTAATGCTATTTGGAAAAGCCCAGCAGTTCTGGGCCGACAACTGGTGGCCAACCAAACTGGGCCCCGTACCCACTCCAAACATGTGGGGAAAAATCGAGGTGTCCAATTGGATTACAAGCTCACCATGAAAGAGCAGGTCTAAAAAAACAACAGGTACCTGCTTCCATACTCTACGAATGTTAAAGCCCTCCCATTTTTACCTTCATAATCTAGAAAAACCTTAGTACAAGGACTTGTAAGTAGGTGGTTAGACTACTGGAATGCCTTGTTAGCATCTGCTAACAACAGCATCCTTGCAAAACATCAAGTAGTCCACAACACAGCCGCCAAGCTTTAATACAACCAACTATCGTATACCATACTGCCCCCTAGACTCTTGAGGTCCAGCAATAAAGCTCTTCTCACGATTCCTTGAGTAGAGAAAACGAAAGAAGGTGGTAGAGCATTCTCCTATCTGGCTCCTGTCTAACGGAATAAACTGCCATGTAATTTTATCTTGTTCTGACCATCTCTCCTTCAGACAAATATTCAAGACTACTCTTTTTTAATGTTGCTAACCCTTCTGCTTATCTAGCAGCACCAAGATACTCTGCCTGGGGTGGTTCGTGTGCTATAACACATTAAATTACCATAACATAACTTTTTGAAATGCCCAATTAAGATGACAATGGTGAAGAAGAAAGAATTGACCCACGTCAAGGTGTTCTGACAATTCTTCACTTGAGTGTAAGTGTACCTTTACAAATCGGAACCTCCAATGTCAGAACAACTTGTGACATAGTGAACATATCAGTCTGCGATGGTAATTTGGTAGGAATGGTC
Organism: Pleurodeles waltl; assembly: GCF_031143425.1. Classification (NCBI taxonomy): domain Eukaryota; kingdom Metazoa; phylum Chordata; class Amphibia; order Caudata; family Salamandridae; genus Pleurodeles; species Pleurodeles waltl. Next base: position 729,393,414 of record NC_090439.1, on the reverse strand, counting down.
AGTTCAGGAAAGTCCAAAGTAAAGATTTTTGTGGATGAGGGTTTCCCTATATTGATTGTGATTATTGACATAGATTAACTTTACTAGTGATAAGTATGTGTGTCCTCCTAACTTATCATTTTAGTTAAATTGTATATGTGAAATAAATAATTTTCTCTAGTTATTCTGTTTCACGGTCCTTCACCATGTCATCTTCTTTTGGGCATTTCAAAGTTGACATTTGCAGTGATATGTTGCTGTTGGAAAGTACAAAGTGAACATGTTTTCATCCTGGGACAGACACCCACAGCCAATTTGCACTGTGATTGAATGGAAGTTCTTGAGATTGTATCGGACCTGATTTCTGTGGGATCTGTGCTACTTAACTTGCTCAAACCACATGTGTATATCAAGCCATAGCATACTGGTCTTCCTTCACATTGGCTAAATCTTCAATTTGTGTTCATTGTAGGAAGCTGTTGATGTCACCTCATAGTAAATAGAACTCTTTTTTTAACACACCACTGAATGGTGGTTGTGACATTGCACCAGATACTGCCACAGTGTCCTGTAATGGTCAGGTGGTCTCAAATTGTGTTACTGCTATAATGTAGCCTATTGGTATTCTTGATGTAGAATTTCTGTTGTGAGGGTAGGATGTCGGTCCAGCTGAGGTCATCCATCAATGATGGTTTGCCTATTTATTTTGATCCCACGTAATATTCCCTTTCTTCCTTGGTGTCAAGTTCGTGAAGTGTTACCTACAAATGTATGACGTCAATAAATTGGGATTTTGATTTGTTGTTTTTTTACATGAAATGTGTAACACATTACCTCTTTGTCGTATCTAATTTTCCTTTGCAACTAAGATTTCCTTAAATTTGACAAAATTATGGTGGAAGACAGACATAAAAAATATAATGTTGCAAGAAATGCAACAGCCTTAGTCTTGGAATTTGTGTATTTTTTATTTATTTACATGACACAAAGGAACTAAAAAGGGTTTCCAACATAACAATGAACAAAACAAAAAATTGTCTATTAGGGTGGGTGGAAGTATAGTAGTAGAGGCAAAAAAGCTTTGAGTCCAATGTACAAAATACAACTGTCCTCAAAAAAGGTAAATGTGTCCCTGAAGTAGTCCACAGAGTGAATGTTAGACACACACTGGAGGAAATTAGGATCTGTGTCTCTTAGACTTGGTGGTGGAGGTCTTGCCATCCTCTCCTGGTGTTTCAGATGACTGTCCCCTCCAGGAAGGGTGAGGGGCCCACATGCAGGGACTGGGGTGGGAGGAGCAGGCACCTCATGTGGCAAAGCCTCCTTGTCTGTGACTGGCATTGGTGTACTTGTTCCAGATGTGAAAGGACCACAGACAGGGGCAGATGATATGAGAAAAGCACTGCACATATGGTGATGGATATCGAAAAGCACCCCAGTCGGGGAGCTCAGTTATGACCTGGCCCATCACGTCTTGGGTCTCTTGTACTGCTCTCAAGACTCGGTCAATGGTGGTCTGGCTGACAATGATGCCAGTGGTCTCACTTTGCTGGCCCACAGATTCCTTCCCACTGCCTTTACCCCCCCAAAACCCTGTGGCCTGGAGGAAGGGTGCCCCATCCCACTGGGTCATGGCACAATTGGGGGAGGTGTTAGTGTTGTCTCAACAGCAGTCAGGACTGGGGAGGTCATAGGATTTGTGTGAAGTTCCTCTGTACACAGGAAATATAGGAATCATAGGCTGTGATGTTTCAGCTGCAGTGGGAGGTGTAGGTGTGGGCCCAGTGCAACTCACTATTGCTGTCTGCCCAAATATACCAGATGGCCCAGGCTGCTCCTGATCATCCAGATTTGCAGGAGTGGAGTCTTTACTGAAGGCTTGATCCTGGTCGGGAGTGGAGGTGTCTTGCATAGCAGACTGTGGTCACTGGCCCACGGTGTGGACCTGAGAAGAATGCAGGCAATCTAAAATTACAATCCAGTTGGTACCTCAAATGTGTCTTTAGCTACAAATGGGGCAACCTAAAAAAGTAAAATCAGACTAATGGAATGATTTGCCATTTGTGTGAATTTTAATGTTTTACGCATGCAGGCTGATTTACAGAGATGAAAACTCCAGTGATGATGTAGAGATGTCCTGAAATACAAAATTTTATTTCTGAAGTGTACATTACATGTAACAGACATTCTATCCAACACAGTAGTGAGCAGATTAAATTACTAGACTTTTCAAGGGCATAGCAGGCTAAAAGAACAGTAGACAAACTATACTCCAACTTAATAGAAAAAACTGTCATTGGTCATCATATGGACAGTGCAAAGTAAATTGTGTGTGGATATTACTTCTGTTCAGCATGCCATGGTAAGAAAGTTTGGATTCAACAGACTGAATTATTTGAGCAATTACACCAATTCAATGCAGCTATAACAAGGTGTCTACACGCTTGATGAACACAACAACTGTCATTTTCATGCATGGCGTGGTGATTGTCAAATGCACAAGTTTTTGAGATGTGTGCACATATGGAAGTAAAGGAAAGTAGAGCAACATTACATTGCACTATTGTTTTGCTGATACTAAAACAGGGCATTAAGGTAGTTGTAGTCCTCTGTTGACACCATAGACAGAAGTTGTTAAAAGGTGAGTTACACATCTATTTCAATAACTATAGTGGAGATGAACACACATTTACAACATGTGTACACACACACACACATGGGTATGATGTCTATCAGTAAAAATACCACTTGCAAGCACTATACCTTCCTGTGCAAATGGATGGAGTTTTGGACCTGTTTTTTGGAGACCAACAACGTACATTTATAAAAAGCAAGGGATGATACATGGGAAACAACACACAATCTGACTAAACATATTGCACATTGTGTAAAAATACAGATACAACCATGATGCTAGAAATTGGGATGAAACAAGACATTTTGTGGAGTCAAGCTTGGATGTATATGTTTTGATAAGGCCTTTGAACCATTCTAAACAGCTAACTTAGGGCAGAACTCCATTTGGATTATTGAGACATTGCTAAGTGCAACTTGCCACTCTCCACTCCACCAGTGATTCCAGTCAAGCCTTCAGGATTTAGGATCTGCAAGACCTACACCTCACAGAAAAAGAGTTGTAAGGGGGGTTGGGAGACCTACCCCCCAGGCCCCTGGGCCTCCAGGTGATGCTTGGAGGCAGTGAGCGCACTTTTGCCAGTTGGTTGTTCCACCTCTTCCGAATTTGCTCCTCTCTGCTAAGATTGTTAGCTACAGCATTCACTCTGTCCACAATTCTGGTCCACATTTCACTTTTCTGAGATATGGTTGTATTTTGTACTTGTGTTCCAAACAATTGTAGCTCTGTTTTAATGATTTCATCCAACATGACAGGCACCTCCCCCTCTGTGAAACGTGGATTTCTCCTCCCTGCCATTGTGACTGTGAAAAAACACTAGTGCTCAAAAAGCTGAAGGATAATCAAAAACAGTTATAGTAACACAAAACAGAAGGAGAGAAGCACAGAAAAAAACTTGGCTCCTGTGTGGCAACTCCTGCATCCAAATGGTCTGCTGCTGTGTGATGGCAAGGGATCTTACTATGAAATGGAGTATGTTTTAAACTGTGTTTTGCAGGTGTTTAATATTGTCCAATATACAACAGGTGTGGACTGCTAGCACCCAGCCAATAGCCACAGCCATAGTACTATAGTGAACGGGTTCTACAACAGACTCCTGCCATCATGAGACCGCCACTGATACAGCACCAAGACAACTGTGTAATGTACATAGGCCGGTGGGATCTGTCGCTTAGGTTCTCATTATCCTAATGAGACTACTGGATTTGGGCGGCAGAATTGCATAGATTGTGGAGTACTAAGTACAATTCCACACCATGTGACTCCTGTCGACCTAATCTGGGTTTTCCGGCTAACTAGCAGTGCCTCATCTCTGCCCAAGAGCAGGGATGATTGTGGCAACCAGACACATGACAAGAATGACTCCTCAGGGAAGTCGTGGTCGACCAGATCTCATCCCTTTTTCTCAGTTACATTAGTGTCACACAGGCAAAGACAAACAGAGGCAGAATATATTTCAATAGGTGTTTATTGAAGTAACTGCATCTTATATAAAATGGCATGTATTGCAAAAACCAGGATGATAAAACACAATAGAAGTAAGATTGTGACCAGGAGAGTGAAACACAAAAACAGACATACTGTCACTAGGAGTGATATATATCTTTCTGACCTAAGCTATGTTAGAGCACCGCATAATAAACCTAATCCGCCCTTCAGGTTTCCACCCAGAGAAGATGACATCCCCCATAGCTGAGCAAGGAAGCCTGTAGTCTAGAGAGGCACATTGTCCCCATACAGGCCAGGGATTTGGTAGTCTAAGCAAGCAGCTTTTAGCGAAGGCAACCATCCTGGACTCATGGTCATTGGGCTGGAATCTCCTTCTAATGTGTATGGGACAAAGGAGTGTTTCTATAACAAAACAGTTGACATTCTAAGAAAGGGTCCACACGTAGGAGTATGTGTGTTTCTGTGAATGTTGAAGACACGGCGTACCACTTTTGCCGACAACCCTATCTGACTGCAGTCTTGAGGAAAGCACAAAGTGAAATGATTGTCCTACTAAGAACGTAATGCTTTTCTAGGAGAAAGAACAACTTGATAGAGAAATATAAAACAATACCGCAAATGTGGCTAATGCTAGAAAAATAAAGCAATGCTGAATAAAATGTAACTGGATAAAGTGCACAACTGCAGGCCTAGTTTGCTAAAATGACATGTCTAAAATATGGCTAAAATAGCTATACAACAACCTCCCCAAAATCCTAATAAAATCTATTTATTAAAGCATATAAGCATAAATATCAGTATTGACAAGTTAAGACACTTGAGCATGAAGGAAAAAGGACAATTAAAAAAATTCTGCAGTGGCGCTAAAAAAAACGAGTTCAAAAGTCAGTGTTATTTTTAAAATCGTCAATTATGTCCGGGACAATTGAAGCTAGGAAATGTTCCACTTCGGCAGGTTGTGAAATATCCAAATCGTTGCCAAGGAAAACCATAGAGCACTTGTGTTCTAAAGCCTGAGCTCCAGCTGAGGCAGCAGCATTCCATGTTGTGTCCAATGTTGAGTTAAGGGTCGCATTGTCCACAAAGGGCAGCTCATAGACAGCTTCCCCCTAGCAAGAGCACCCTCAATGCCATGTCTGGTAATGAGCCCTGATCGAGAACATCAACAGATCAGCATCCAATGAAAGTAAGCACAGCGTAGAAAGACAGACTTTCTGTGCACATTCGAAAAGACACCAAAGGCATCAAAACATGGGCTGCACACAATCCAAGACCAGTCAGAATAACAGAGACCAGTCGCTTCCCTGGACTGGTGTTCCGAAATACTGCATCATGCGCTGACGGCACAGTTGCACTGGTGGAAGTGCTTTCAGTCCTCCTTGCTGTGAAGGGACAGCCATTGTGCAGAAAAAGTAGCAACAGCAAGATACCACCTATTATAGCCAAACTAATCGGAAGTCCCCTGAAAATACTCAAATATTAGAAGGTGTGAAGGAAACCAGAACCAACAGCCTTAAAGAAAAGACCGATTCCAGTAGTACTGGACAGTTTAAATATTCATCCCACGAGTTCACCAGAGTCTCAGAAAGTTTGTACTTAGAAGGGACTGAATCTCTGCTGATGAACTCGCACCTTAAAGCGCATAGGTCTCATGCGCAGATGTAAGCGCCACATGTTTTTGAAACAATAAAACCTTGAGTCTGCTCAACTTGTCAAAATTCATATTTGAAGTATCAACATGAGGCCAAATGTCTGATACTCCTTGTTGTTATGTAGGGGGAAAGAGGACATTCCCACAACATGTGACAATTTGGGAGACCGAAACTACATAAGCTATTTCGATTCGCATTCCACAACAGCTCTCACTGGAGCACATAGCTGCCATTTTAGAGCACCTGGAACGCTGGTCTAATCAGAAAGCAAGCTAAGTTTGCTTCTGAGGCTTTACATGCCCCATGCAAGGACAGCTGCTTACAAACCATCGAATGGCTCATAGAAGTCTTGTGTATGTAACTATCTCCCAGCCTTTCATATCTGCCTACTGTAATGTGTTTCAAGCAGGATGTGAATTGAAGTGTTAAAATAGGCAGATTTATAACCCTGTGTATTAACCATTCAGCAGATGGAATTTCAGCCACAGTAAAAGGCAACTTTTCTAATTTCTCAATGTTTAACATGACATAAGTCTCTTCCTTCTGAACCATTATTTGTTGTTGTTGCATTAAATTAAATGTTGAAAATTTTGTAGTGTTCAACCTAACTGCATAATGGACCTTAGCTGACTCTGTCCATGGTGTAAAGATGTCATGTGACTCTGTACTATGTCATTTGCAGAGGCTACACTGTTGTTTAAAGTGTATATCCAGTCGGACAAGGTGCTAATACCATTATCTACAGCGGCTAATGCTTTCTGTAAATTTTCCAGATGAATTTGCCTTAACCGGGTGGCCGCTTCATGTTGGGAAAGTTTCCAAATCTCATTACATACTACATATAAGAAGCATTTTCTGCATTGTCTTCTGGGGCCTAACAGGAAGGCCTTTCAATCTGTTTCATTAGACAGGAGACTGAGATGTTCTTTAACAGCATCTAGTGAGGAATTTTCAACCATTGCTGGCATAGTGCCCTATGCTGTATGTTATCACTATACCGAGTGTTCCGATGACACATAGCGAGGGTCCAGCCTATTTGTTCTAAAAAAGAAAAACCTGTGGAGTCTATAAAACGTGTATGACACCCATGGGTGTCTTCAGGCCACAATAACCACCCACCTGGATGTGAAAGTGTTGTGTTAATGTTCCATTCTGGACCCATTCATCGAGCCGATCGTCAGATGCATTTTTATACTTGTGCCATTTATAAAATTTTGCAGGGGCAGGAATACTGGGCGCATTCAGTTCCATAATTTTTCCTAAGCCTAAGCAACTCATTTGTTGTAAAGTTTCATTTACAAATATCATTTGAGCAGGTATCAGGCATGCTCTAAATAAAGCTTCCTTTCCCCTTATTTGCAAATTTTTAGTTCACCGCACACTTTTAAAGTCAGTCGACTTCAACCAGTAATCATAGCCTTCAATAGCTAAGAGGGAAACAAAGGAATCAGAATAAATTAATTTTGTGTCTGCCAATAAAATATGTTGACTTTCCATTACTGGCAATTTAAAATAATACGACTCAGCATTTTTAACATTGTGCCGAGAGAAATATGCTAATTTTTCAGTATGTTTTAGAACTCCCCAGTGGTGGAGTCGGACAGTGTTCCCATTTTGTTTAATTTTTAAAAAGTCTTTAGGGAGCTTGCTCTGTGAACGAAATGATGTCCATAATAATTATAACAGAACATATCTCCATAATTTTCTTTGGATTGATAAATCTCCTCATTTTCAAGTACGGTATAATACTGCAAATCAGACATCAGAATCAACTGTTTTCACATCCCAATCATCAGAAACCACTCCGGGTGTAATCATCATTCATGGAAAGTTTGAATACATGTGGAATTTGAATGACCTCTGTCGGGCCATAAATATCAAATAATACTTTGTACCACACAAACCCATCAGGAATTGGTATAGCAGAAGTGTTCACTAGGGACAAGTATCTGCGGACTTTGTGAGAAGAAAAATCTTGTTGTAGGACTTCATCCACCAGTTCAACTGTAGAGCGTTCAGAAAGGTAATGACCATGTATTAGTAAGAAGAAAACATGACAAACCCAATCCAAAGAAGGAATGCTACTACAGTTAATAAAAACCATAGATAATTCACTTTATCATTCTTCCATGGAACTATCAGCTTACGCGCTCTTGACAGTTCTATTGCGGTAGAGGCAGATGAGTCAGTAAAGGTGTCATTGATGTCGGCAAAATATCCAGAAGCAGTTTGTGAAAAAACTGGAGCTGTGTTTGGAAGAGGAGAACTTGCAGAAGACTTCCTCTGCGGTTCATAGTAGACTATGCCATGCGTTTGTGTAGAATTTGAATAGAATTTATCAATATTATTGGTATTATTTGTAGTGGTAAAAGTTAGTGGAACCAATGAAAGCTCATTTTCCACCCGCCACAAGCTCATTTTCTACCCTCCCCAAACTTGGAGAGGTATCAGCATTGCTGTTTAAAACCTGTAGAGGAATATCCTGGTCTGTAGTGAGAGGGATTTGGGTACTACCAAGGAGTCCCCTAGGTCTGCTGTACAGGATCGGCCCTATGGTGTAGCTTGACATTGTTGATGGAGACGAAGCGATTTTCTTTAGAACTAGGCAGTGATGATAAAATGACAGTTCTAGTACTGTGTATTTCCAGGACTGGAAACCGGTGCACAATAAGAAGGACTGAACTCCTTTTTCACATCAATCTTTTCTCGTACCAGATCCCCCAACTTTCGGAATCCAGCCAGTAGGTGTTATTTGTACATCCCTTATTCCCTAGGAGGCAGTACTGGCAGATGCGTTGTCATCACAAGACTGTTGTAAGTCTTGCAAGACAGTGACACATTCATTTATGTCAAAAGGTGTATCTGCTGCTTCCATGCCAGGACTATCAAGGTCTGGAACATACATTTGTGTTCCAAACAGGCATTCGTATGAAGTACGCCCCTCCATGGACCTTCTGGGCAGATTAAGTGCTCTTTGGACTCCATACAGGTATGCAAGCCAACAACGACCCTTACCTAATATTCTGGCTGTTAAGGATTGCTTTAAGTCTCGGTTTTGTCGCTCCACAACACTATTTCCCTCAGGATAAAATGGAGATGACTAATGCATTTGGACAACTAAAGAAGCCATGGCGTCCCTTAAAACCCTTGAGGCAAAAGCAGGGCCCTGGTCCGAGTAGAAAGTTGCAACAGCATATGTGCCAATAAAGACTTGCAAATCTTTAATAACAGTTCGAGCATCAGCCAAGCATTATGGCCAAACCCATGGAAATCTGGAACATGAGTCAACAGCGACCAAAATGTGTTTGAATGCACTATCAGTTGTCAGGGGACCACAATGGTCATCAACATTGTATGTCAATCTATTCCAATCAATTGTTGCTTATAACGTTTCGCCAAATTTAATTTTTGAAAGGCCAACATTAATAGTTTTATGTTTTGGTATCTCTTCAACCTCAACTAAAGTAACACATGGATCAATTAAAGTTTCAGAAACAACTGGGATATCTCTACTTGTCCATAGAAATGCTGTCATTGCAATTTCAGGTGAGGCACTCACTATTGTGCTAAGAACCCCACCTGTTGATGGGCTATGTATCTCTACTGCTGTACTTTCTCCTGCTGCACTCATATCTGGTACCCCACCAGGAAGAGCACCAGTTCCTTGTATACTGTCAGTATATGGAGGAGGTCTGGAGTCCAAACTGTAATTTAAAAAGTTATCCTCATCTGAATAATGATTTTGTTGTTTTCTTTCTCCCCTAAGTCTCTTGTTGATCCCACTGTCTAACCTAAGCCTTCACTTTCTTTGGTACTTTTTCTTTTCTTCTCTGTAGCCATTTGATCCCATTTGTTTTAATGCCTTAAACTGTGTAGATCTAGGCAATTGCTTTCTTCCATTTGTTGTTTGTCTCTGGAAGTTTAGCTTTCCAATGTTAAAGGTACCTTCTAAAGCAAACGGTAAGATTTTAATCAGAAGCGGTATAGTCATGCCTTTCAAAAATCCAGGTACACGTAATAGTGTAATGTGTTGCCAGTCATTATTTCATATGCTGGTGTTCCCTCATCAGGTAATTTCTGAACCTCATTAGAAGGAACAATAGAAACTACAGGCTTTTTCAACACAGCACCCATTATCTTAGCTCAAATCGATCTAATATATCGCCCAAAACAAACTAACGAACAACCACCAATTCCAGTGTTACTCCCCAGTCACTCACAGCGCAACTTCTCCTTGAATGAAACATTAAATTGTCAGACCTTTTTCACTTTTTTTTTCTTTTTTTTTAAAGAAGATAAACCTTGCCTGCTGAACCAAAATAGGAATAAAATCAGCAAATTAAGGTAAAATACACCTCCCAATCAATAGAGATGAGAAAAAAACAGCACTCTTCATGGTGCCTTCTTAAATCACAATTCACACTAGGTAGATTCCTGTGCAGCAATAATCCACTCTGGCAAATTAATTTACTCCTGTGCATTTAGGATTAAAGCACATCAACCCAGATTAGAATGACAACCACTGTGGAAAGGAAACTCCTTAATTCAGAAACCTTTATTATGTACACATTACTTAATGCAGACAAATGAACCAAAATATAAGAAGATCTTGAATTTCAACAAATCAAGATATTAATTCTTTATAGAAAAGATTCACAAATAAGAATAATACATCAGCACAACAGTAATCAACCCACCATTTAAACCCAAAATTAACATTGCATAAGGAAACACCACATGTACAGCAGAACAATCCATCTCACAAACCCAAGATTTCAACAGCACACCATAAACAGCTCAAATAACTCACAGTATCATTCCACCCTACTCATACTTACACTCCAAATCATTCAGTAATGGCACAGCTACCCAAACATCTCAGCAAAATCGCAACACTGGGAACTCCAACAGAAAATCCTCTCTCTCTATCAAAGGTGTAAGGAACAAGGGTCTCTTAGCAAACAGGAGGTGCTCTTTAATGTGTAATGATCCTGTACTACTAAAAGTTGTGGGAGCGGTACCTTACCCTAAAATTTCAGCACCCCAAAATGTAACTCATTCAGTTCTCCAACAATGTCTGTTCCCACTCTGTCATGTAGAGTCCGCCTTATATCGTGTTCCCATTTGCCTCTTAGGGTGTCGCGCAGCGTGCCGCTGCTCGAGCCGAATGTTCAGCTCGGGGCGCGGCACACGACAGCAGGACGCACCACTCCCGAGCCTTTCTTATCTTTGTTGAGGTCCCAAATTTGGCATGGGGCCTCGTTTTTCCTTTGGCGCAGCGCTTTTAGATCCTGCTTCCCCCACTCACCTCTTATATTATTTTTTTTCTTTTCTGTCGATCTTGTTTTCCTCTACACTTATACTTCCTTTTTTTACTCATGTTTCCTTCTCTTTTCCCAGCATGCCTTCCTTTTCCCTACAAGCACTGGTTCCCTATTCACTATGGTGTTTTTTCTATAGAATTCTAAGACTTGATCCCAATTCAATATGGCAACTTTTTACTTCCTGTCGGTCACTTCCTGTTCTTTGGGTATATATGGTGTGTGCTTCCTTTTGTCTTTGCGCTGCAACACTTCCTGTTTGGTGGTGGTCTTCGCTCCTGTCCCTCTGCGTCAGATATTGATATTCTGATTTTGTTCCAGCTTTTTCCTGGTAATTTTTTCCTTTTTGTTCAGATTTTCTTTTACCTTTGTTTTTGTTTTAGGAGTTCCTTTTTGTTGAGGTTTATTCCCCTTTGTTTTTTTTTTTTTTCCCTCGGGGACTCCTTCTGGAGGGCACGGACTGCCCTTGGCGTTCCCTCCGTCAGCAGCACCGTGGCTACCAGAAAGGGTTGCCCCTATTTGGGCCAAGGCAGAACTTACAAGAACCTCGCCACACTTCCCGTGGGCCACAAATACAGACTGCGAGTAGGTCGTGACATAGGGCTACAGTGGGTACCCTCTGTGTTCCTGTATGTCCTTATAGATTCACGTTATTAAAGAATGTCCTGGCCCAATGTGTAGAAGCATCTGGGTAACAGCGTGTGTTAGGGGGTCTCAGTCGCATGTGGACCAGAGCACTTGAAAAGTATTGTTCGGCTGCCAGTATGGGAGAAGCTGTCCAAGCAGAATAGCATGTTCTGAGAGAAGTAGGTTAAGTTGAGGTGTCCATCGACAATGAGGTCCCCTACAGTGCTTAGGGATCGCTCATGCCAGCTCTCAAGTCGGAGGCAGTGTAGGAGCTGGGAAAACGCAGCAAGCCCTGCAGTGGGAGTGCTAGGGAGTATTAAGGAATGAGACATGTGATGTAGTAAGCCCTTGCAAGGCATTTGTGGGTGATAGGGACTTGTAGGGACCATGTGGCCTGGGGCGTAACCTTGAGGAGCAGAAAGTTTCGAGGCATAGATAACATAAGAGGTCCTGATCCATTGCCTGTCTCTCCCATAAGCCACCCTGATCAGGGCTGGACTGGGAACCCAAAGTAGAGCACTGCATGGCCCCTGGGGAAACCGTGCCTGGCACCTGGAGGCTGGAAACCCTTGCTTGCTGCGTTTGTTGATGGGGGCCGATATTGGAGCACCACTGCAAAACTGCCCATTACTAACAAAACTGGCCCTCACTGCTGCAAAACCAGCCCCCAGCCTTCCAACCTCCCAGGGAAACACCTGATGCCCACTATGGCCAGTCAGGCCCTGGCCCCTATAGCCAACTCGATACCCACTGTAGCTGTGCCACTCAAATGATGGGGTACTAAGCTCTTTTTTATTAACTGTGAGCTGCTGCTTTTTCAGTGCAATTCAATGTCACCTGTCTCCCCAGATAAGCTCCCCTAGCATTGTGTCAAGTTCTGGGAAAAAAGCACCTTGCGGGAGGGGGATGGTGACTTTTGCAAATTAGTAGAGTAGACATAGTAAGATTATCATTTTGGATAAGGCTATTTTCCCAGTTGCAGCTAAGGGCAAGTTTTTCCAGAACTGGCTCTCTTGAAGTTGCCTTCATAGATGTTATCTGGGAAGCAATAGATATGGACTTCATTGTTACGGGCCCTGTGGCTTTACCAACTCAATTGAGTATTTCTGAGTCTCACCTCAAATGGTGCTTTGTTGTGATGGCGCAGGTATAAGCATGACTTGGCCCAGATGACTTAGAGGCCAGCTGCCTTTGTAAATGCAAAGATAGTGGCATGAATGGGGAAGAGATTTGAGTATATGTCTTGTAGGTAGAGGAGCAGATCACCCACATACAGACACACTTTGTGGGTTGCATCAACTAAAAGGATTCTCTAGTCCCTATCTTCCAGGTGGAGCCAGGCAGCAGGGGGTCCATGGCTATTTTGAAAAACACAGGGTGGGCAGAGGATCAACCCTGGTACCCCTGCCCAAGGAAAATGGTGGCGAGATAAGGTGGCCCAGGAGGTGAGGCTGGTGCATAGCAGTTTTGTGTAGGCCAAGAGGCGTCTACCTACCCAGTGTCTTACCAGCACCCAGAAAAGCAAGTCCCACATGAGTGCGCCAAATGCCTTTTGCAGCTCCAATATCAGGCTGGCTGCGTGGGGGAACTGGCTGGGGACTTTGTCCATTACGTGGAACAGTCAGATATTTTGAGACGTACTGAGACCGAGAACAAAACCATTTGGTCCAAGTGAATTAACTCTGACAAAAACCATGCACATCTGTTGGCTAGGATCTTCCCCAGAATCCTATAATCCATACCGAGGATGGCAATCAGTAAGATGTTAATTGGATTGGATCCCTGTTGTCTTTTGGAAGGAACACAGGAGGGAATCTCGGCGGGCCGAAGGCAGCACCTCGATCCTCAGGGCTTAATTAAATATCTCCCCAGTCTGGGGGGGGCATGCACACTTCTAAGGTGCTATAGTATTCTATCAGTAGCCCATCTAGGTGTGGGATTTTATTCCTAGCAAAGTCCTGAAAGGCTTGTTTGATTTCAGAAATCGTAATGCATGTGTCTATGTTGTCTCTAATGACATTAGGGATGTGTGGGAAGGTGAGGCCTGCCAGGAAAATGACAACTGAGTTAACGCCTGGTGAGGGTGGCGCTTTGTATACAGAGAAGGAATACTCAAAGAAAACCAGTCTTCCACTTGAGAACTTTGTCGATCCCCACCACCTTCAGCAGGCAAACTCCTCATGTGACCACCTTAAACACATCCCATTCAAGTGCCCTAGTAGATGTGGTGGCATGGTTCTCAGGAAAGTAGCATCTGATGTGAGACTCCTGGGATTCGCAAAATGCTGGTTCTTCCAGTGTGTCCCATGTCAGGTGCCATGTGGGCACCAGGGGGGACCAGGGCATTCCATGGTATGTCCACTGTGTGAGCATCATGGCCAGAAATTATGCTCCCAGGTAATCAGCATGAGCAATCATGTCTAGGATAGAGAAGGAGCATAGTATATTCTCAAGGCTATCATAGATGTCGTGTGGAGTGGAATGAGCAGAGTTGAGAGTGTGATTGCAGGACCCTCCAGGGGTCTGCAAGTGCTCATTGATGAATCCATGCCGTGAAGTGCTCTGATTGGGTGTGTGGAGGGGAGTGAGAGAGGGGAGGATGGGAGCCAAGTACACAGTTGTAGTCTTCATCTAGTATCTATGGCATCCCAGTTCTGTGTCCTAGTACCCCTGAAAGTGTGTCCCAGAATGCCCCTTGATCAGTGTTCAGGACATAAATGCTTCCCAAGAGGATGAATGAGCCATCCATTCGGTCTTCAACCAGCATATACTGCTCCTCCTTGTCTATAACCACGTCAAGCAGCTGGAAGCGGACATCTGGTCGGACCCAGACTAGTGCTCACTGGGCAAATGGTAATGAAGTGGTGGCAAAGATGGACCCTCTAGAGTGTTTTTTTTTAGCATTGCAGTTCCGTAACTGTGGTGTGGGTATCTTGAAGGAATCCGATGTTTGCCTTCTGTCGTTTGATGTAGGAGTATACAGAGTATCTCTTTCTTTCTGTGTACTTACCACGCATGTTTAGGGTAAGGAACCTGGTCTTACCAGAAGGAGCCATGGTGTGTGTTAGTATCTCCCTGGAATGGGTTCTGAGTGCCCCTCAGGGAATCCCTCCCTCCGATGATAGTGCGGCCACCCAACTGCTGACATGTGGGAGTTCTCCAACTACCTTGCCGAATCATTCTGTGATGAACTGGATTAACATAGAAACAAACAGAATCCACTTGTGGGGCCTACTGCTAATGGCAGCATGTCCAAATGGACTAAAGCAGCAAATCATGAGGGAAAATAGGGTAGTAGCTTAGTGCTAATGAGCAAGATGTGAGGGTGATTCAGCCCCAGATTCCAACATCTAAGCTGGAGGGGGCTCAGCATTGGTAAGTTTCGGTGTGTGTCCCACCCCCAAACCTCTGTGCGTCAGGGGGCCCATGAGTTCATAGCCCTTGGGTAGCTTGTGGACTCTCCAGTGCTAGAGAGACAATCACTGTTCCAAGACCAGCTTGAATGCGTTTATACTTTCCGTGCACTAAAGTATATTGTCTGCAGTCACCAATGGTGGAGTCTGAGAACCTACTGGGGAGACGTCTGTCATTGTAGAGACATCTTCTGACAAGAAGATGTGCGGGCCTTTCTCTCTGTCTGAGGCACTGACACGGTCTCTAAGAGATGCTGCACCCCAAGAGCCCAATGGCGGTCCTCGATGGCCTAATGCAGGAGATCAGGCTGCTGTGGTCCTTGGGAGGGGCCCTGTCTAATCCAGTTCTGAATCCTATTGCCTTTTGCTGAGGAGCGGGAGCCCCCTCTGATATCACAGGTATCTCACCATGGAGTCTGTTGCCCTAGTCCCATACGTCATTGGGGCTGTGAAGAAGAGGGACTTGCCATCCTCAAAAAGTTCCTCAAACATTTTAATGTGAGCTGGGAACAAGAAGGAGTACTGGATGTTTAGTTCTTGAAGCCTCTTCTTCACTTTCAGGAAGGAGGTTTGTTGTCACTGGACTGCCTGACTGTAATTCTGGAATAACATGACTGTCCCGTTCTCAAGCTTCAGGGGCATGGTGAGTCTGGTGGCTTTCAGTATGGAATCCTGGTATCTGAAATGGAGTAGTTTGGCCTGCATAGGGTGGGTGACTCCCCTGGGAGAGGTGGACATCCCAGAACCCTGTTGTCCCTTTTCAACAAGAAGAATCGTGTCCGATCAGAGGTAGGGATGAAGGTTTTGAACCGGTTTTCAAGGAAGGCCAGTGGATTGCGATCCTCTATCCCCTCTGGAAGACCCAGGATGTGGGGCGACTTCTGTGTGAGCGCGCCTTGGCATCTTAAGCCCTTTCCTCAAGAACACATACTCTGTCTTAGAGGTCAAGGATTTCATTCTGGTTTGTCGCAGCCTGTGGCTGTAGCGTGGGAAGTGTTTTTTTCTCCCTCCACGACTTTATCTGTGAGTTTGCGGTGGTCATCTCATAGAAATTCCATCTCTGCCAATAAGGAACAATTTTTTTTTGCTATGGAAATTCTGGATTTTTCAATGGCTGCGAGGACCTTGTCCACCTTTACATCAGGTGGTGTCGGGGGACATAAGGGATCCCCAGATATAGTGGTCTCCAGGCACTACAATGGGTGGGTCAGCTGTCCAGGACACCTGTGTGGGACTGGCTGATCGCAGGCTTCCCATCATAGGAAAGTCAGCAGTATCAGGCAAAGCCCCGCCATGGAAAAACAGATGAGGGCAGATGTGTCAATGTCAGGATTCGGAATGAGAAGAATGATCCTCTGATATCGCTGCTGTAGAGCTTATAGCTTGAGCTGCTACCTGGTAGAGGTGGCCCTAGGGAGTCTGGGATCTCCCAATGTTAGACTAATGGAGTTGGAACCCCAGCCCAGGTCTGAGAAGGCCCCCAAGGATTCCTGCTGGCCTGGTGCCTTCAATAGTCAGTGGGTATGAGGTTGTGTGCCCGTGGTCCTCTACAGCTTCTCGCTGGCTCTATCCTTAGTGCAGCAGGCACAGAAGTAGGTTTAGGATACAGCCAGCTCACTCCAATCGTCAGCCTCTGATGCCAGCGAGTCCAACTTGGCAGGTGAAGGTAGGAACCTCTCCCTGAACAGTGCAACAAGTGCTCCTGCACAAGAGCAATGGAGTCTTTGCAGATTGTGTGGGTGAGGGGTGAGGTACTGTGGAACCCTTTATGGGGCCCAGGTGAGACCCCTCTCCTCTGCTGAGTGGGGCCTCATCAGCCTCTCCTGGCCATGCCAGAGTTCGGCCCCTGGAGATCTCTTTTGCCCTCTGAGCAGCTCCTTGCCTTAATGGGGCAAATGTCGCTCACCTATAGTCATGAGGAATTGGCAATAGTCTCCCTCCGATGCATAGCTCTCTTTGTCCCCTCCTCTCCAGGTAACACAGGTCTCAGCAAGGCCGGTACCAGCCCACCAGGCAGAGGCCTACCTCATTGGTGTCTGCTGACCCTGTTGGTTGAAGATTCAGGTTGAAGTTCTTCCTTGCGGGCCCTCTGGTGTGTGGCCTGGCCCCTCCCTGGTGTGCTCCCGGGGGTGGAGGGCGGAGAGTGAGCCCTGCTATGCTTTCATGCGTTAGCTGTCCAGGCCTCGGGGGAAGGAAAAGAAGGCTTTGCGTTGTGGCCCTGCCAGGCCCCAGCCGGATTGGGATCCCTGCAGGCGGGCCATAGTCTGAGCCTGCCTGGCCGATGCCCGGCAGTGCCTAGCATCCCACAAGTGTGCTTCTCTGTGCTCTGCCACTACTCCCTCATTGAGAGTCCTGATCTGGATGTGAGGCGGAGAGGGCAGGCACTGCCGTGCTTTGGCCCCCCCACTTATTCCATCTTCTGGGGAGTGCCGACTGCTCGCAGGTGAAGCTGGCTGGCCCAGGCTTCACTCGGCCCCACTGAGCCAGTGCAGGCTGCCACGGTGCCAGGCACTGTCAACCCCCAGATGGCCTTTCCAACAGTATCGGGTGATCAAGCAGACCACCTACAGCCATGGTAGGTCATGAGGCTGAGCCCTCACATACGACTTAGGCAGATTATGAGGCTGATGCTACAGAGCTCTATCAGGAAGTGACACCATCTTGGCCAGCCAAGCCACGTCCCCCTAGTGTCATGCACTGTATAGAGTGAGTGGCACAAAGTAAAATAAAAATAAAAAGTACTGTAGCAGCATGCTGGCCACAAACAGAAAGCTATGCTAGATCCATTGCTGCACGGCAGAGACAGAATCCCCAGAAACAAAGGAGGAGGAGATAGGCAGCCAGCAGGAAGCAGTATGTAAAAAAAGGTAATGAGTCACATGGAAGCCAACCAGGGGTAAGTATTGGTAAGTAATGGGTGGTCTCTCAGCCAGTTTCTACTCTAAGCTTTGTTTTTTCTTTATAAAAACAATAGCTTTCACTGATGGTGCATGCACGGTGTAGGTGTAACCTGAAAAAAGTGAACTTTAATAAATAAAATGACACCAAAACATCAAAAATCTAATCAGTAGACCCAGAGATATGTCTTTAAAGTTTAAGGTGAAAATAGTGCCAAGAAGCAGAAAACATCACCTGTGGTTATCTGGTCAAGCTAGACTGGGGAAAGTCACAAGTTTAGGCCAACCACGATGGAGAGTAGGTCAGATACAGGGACCAGATGAGTCCCACTGAAGAGTTCATTCTGAGGTCTGGTGTGAAGAATGCGATTTGAATTGGGGGCTGCAAGGAGGAGGCTGAGCACCACAGATTTTCATTGTAGCACAAAGCTGGTCATCACCGGAGCTTCACGTTGGTTGATTGGCATGGATGGTCACTGTCAGTGCGAAGTTCAGGACTTGCATTGGGGGTCGTCACTGACGGTTGTGATCAGCACGAAGAGCAGGTTCTGCTAGAGCTTTGCAGCCTACCGATTCTCTCCATGATGAGGTCACTTTGTGGGCACGAGGAGACCAAAACCTCAGTGACTTCACTTTTTCTTCAGGAAGAGTTCTTACTTATACTAGCCAGAGGTCCAGGACCTAGAGACACCACTTGTTGATCAGGATTCACTCCAGTAGAGGCCTGCAGCAGGGCTCAGGCAGGTGCAATTGGTGCTGGTCAGCTGGCCAGTTGTAGGGAGGCCTCCGGAAACTTTGGGGTGTCTCTGTTACTGACACAGGTCAGCCAACTGACCCTTGGAGTCACACTGGGTAGCCTGGGTTCAAGGCAAGCAGGTCCAATCCTCCTTCAGTCAGCAGGGCAGTTCTTCTTCCTCAGAGGGGAAGTCATCCTTCTCATTCTTCCACATGTCCAGAGTGTTGACAAGAGGTTCCGATGATGCCACATTTCTACCTGGTGCCCGTCTTTGTGCGGGATAATTCCTTGACCTACTCCCAAAACTAGTTCTGGTCAGTTCTTCCCCTTGGCTCCCAATTGTCTATGGTGACAAAAGCAAGGGCAAGCCTGATCTCGGGTTCCTTCGTGTCTGCTGTAGGCAGGGTCCTTTGAAGTGTAACCATGGCAGGGCACAGTCCCTCCCCAGCCATCCTGTCAGGAAGACCCTCTCACTTTACACCTAGGCCTATTTGTTCCTATGTCTGTAAGCAATACACAAACACACTGAAGCTACTCACAGTCACATGACCCTGGACACAGCTAGAAAGGCACATTTGGTTTAGGCAGGAAAATTACAACTTTGTAGGTGGCATTTTCAGAATAGTAACTTAAAATCTGACTTTGCCATTGAAGAGGATTATAAATTACAATTCATTTGAGTGTAAACATTGTATCTTTATCTAGTCCCTAACCGAAGTTAGCACTTGTTAAGTGTAATAAAGTACACAAGTGTTAGTCTGTGGGAGAGATAACCTGAAAAACTACTTTAGTAAGTTTCCACCACCAGGACATGTAAAACTTGAGTACACATGTCCTACTTTTGAAATACCATGCACGCTGCTTTATAAACATTCAGGGCTTACATTTGGGGTGGCATAAGTGTTAGAAAGGAAGGTTTAAGCCTAGTAAAAAGTTTCGTTTTCCAGGTTGAAATGACTGCACTATAGGCAGTGGCAAAGGGCCTGAGACATGTTGAAAAAGCTTCCTACTTAGTTTTAATGGAAATCAGGAGTTTAGTTTATCCTTCTGGCTTGCAGGCCTGTGCCCCAGTCACCTAGTAACTTCTAACCTAATTTTCCTGCTCTGTCTTAGCCTCTTTATTTTATCATTTCTTTTAAGGTGGCTGCCTTTGTTTAGAGTTAGATCAATGTTTTGATTTACGTTAGCAGCGCCACTCTATGAAGGCGTCACTATCAGCATCAAAAGTAAGTGATGTATGTAGATATTCACATCATGTCCCTTTCCCACTCGTGTGACAGGGACATAATGTACTTTTGGTGGGGATTGTTTACATAATTGCTGCTGCAAGTCTGCCCCCTTATCTATTTTTTGGGAACATACCTGTATCAGGAGTCCTACAAGATCTGTATAAATACATCTCACGCAGACAAGTTTATCAGAGGGATTCATACCAGATGCTATTGATGCCATCTGTGCTGCACGTCACCTTGATTCAGACCTAGCCTTCGTGTCACCATGAAGTCTGATCTAGAGAACTCATTCCAAGATAACAAGGGTTTGGGGGTGCTTCTAATGGACATGTTACTGGCAGATTAGGTTTATCACACCTAGCTCTCATTAGGTTAGAGATTAGGCTCTCCATGCTGGGGTTTTATGGATTTTACAATTCATGTCTATTGCAAGATGGTGGGGGTCTTTGCATTCGCAACTCTCATCTCTACAATTCTCTTTCTTGTATTGTTCATTATCCTAATCATTGCAGCTCATGCATTTTACCATAGATTGCAGTCTTTTTAATAAACCTATTGAAAACGTTCCTGCATCTCCTGTGTGTGACTGAAAGTTGTTGCTAACATGAGAAAAGAATAACTTCCATTCCACCACAACTCCCCTTAGATGTCGCATTCTAGAGTCCATGCATAAAGGCTGCCAGAAATCACCTTTGACTGTTTGGGTTTTTGGTGAGGGACTGCTTGTGAGCCGGGAGGGTTGGGCTGACAGTTGCGACTTGTTGTAGGACTGGCCTAGTTGCCTACAAACAAAAGTGCTGTCATCCCTAAACCAGAAGTCTTGTTTAGGAGCGAGCGTCCAACTACGACAATTCCACTAGTAACATATATTTATGTAGGGCTGGATACTCTTGGGGCCAGATGTAGCAAAG
The DNA here is from genome assembly GCF_031143425.1 of Pleurodeles waltl. Lineage (NCBI taxonomy): Eukaryota > Metazoa > Chordata > Amphibia > Caudata > Salamandridae > Pleurodeles > Pleurodeles waltl. Next base: position 729,372,562 of record NC_090439.1, on the reverse strand, counting down.
GGTTTTTCCCATTCTGTGTCAATGGGAAAATGTGTTCGTACATATGGCCCTTAGTCCCATAAGTATATTAAATTTACCAATTAGGTGTATGCCAATTTTACCATGTTTTAAAGGGAGAACACAAGCACTTTACCACTGGTTGGCAGGGAAACCGTGCACATAGTACTAAAAGCCAAAAAACAGGTTCAGCAAATGAAGGGCAGAAGAAGACAAAAATTTGGGGTGACCCTGCAAAAAAAGGGCCAGGTTCAACATGATGCCCCCTCCAGCCAATAACTAGGGTAGACTAATAAATACCTTGATGAGCTTCTCTGGTCAGGTGATAGAACGTTGACAATGGCTGTTTTGTGCAGATGCACTGGTCATTTCTATGTCCTTCTGAATCTAGGTGGATCACTCACTCATCCCTTTCCTAAGCCTCTGGGCTGACCCAGGGGGAACCCTTCTCCTCATCTGTGCACCATATCTGTGAAAATTCTGATCTTAACTTGCTCAGAGATGCATTCCAGTAGGCAGACAGTACCTCCATGGCCAACAAGGGTATGTGGCCTATTCCTCCCATTTGGATCAGACGTCTATCCCCAACCAAAGGAAACTCTGTCCACAAGGAAAAGAGCCAGCAGAGGCCACTGACATCTATCGGTGTCAAAAGCAAGACCCATGGCTATCCACTGCCCAGAGGAAGCTCCAAGCGGGGGCTGGTGGCAGGCCTCACTTCCAGCCTTAGGGCTGGCAAGGAGTTCCCTACTTGCTTGCTCTTGAGGTTTTCCTGACCGCTGAAGTTTCTCAAAGTGGGATGTACTAGCCCCCGGTGTAAGGCACCATATGTACACTCTCCTTCTCACCAACTCAGAGTTGATATCCTGAGACTGAACACATACCTGACAACCCAGTACTTCCAGCCCCACCGCTCGCCCTATCTGTCTCATGCAGGGGTCTGTCTGGTGCAGATACACTGTCCTCTGTGACAGGCCAGGCACCATCTCCAGGTCAGTAAGTGGTCTCACCATGGTCAGTCATGGAATCCTCTTCTGTCAGAGTTGGCAACCACTGTTCTACTGATCCTCCCACTATGAACTGTCTCCACCTTCTACCCTTCCATCTGAGTCTCTGTACTCTTCTTTTGGGAGTAGTGCCCCCAGAGCTTGCAGGGTGCCCTGAGCAGCCGCTCTTCCAACACTAGTGGTAACTAATTTCCCAGGCTGTAGTCAATTGGAAGCTCAGGCCTGACTGACAATCCTCTGGACACTTCCTCACCGCATTCCAGGGATGGCAGAGGGAAGAGGAGATCCTGCCCTTAGGCCAGAGGTACTCTACTTGCCTGTCTGGTGTATTGATCTGGGTAAACCAGTCTTTCCACCACCATAGTCTCAGTGGCACAGGTATCATCCTGTCAGAAACACTTTCTCCCTCCACACCTAAGCCACTTTTTTACTGTGTCTAAAAGCAATGCACAAATAATCACAGGAGAACCATTCACAGTCATGTGATGCCAAGTTTCTAAAAGTGTCCCTTTCAGAATAGTAACTTAAAATCCGACTTTGCCATTACAGAGCACTGTAAATTACAATTAATTTGACTGTAAGCAGCATATCTCCAGCTGGTCCCAAACTGAACTTTTTTATATAATCGTTATTCAATTTTACCAGTGCATGCACTTTTATTTCAGCACATGTTTTTTTTGCAGTAGTGCTGTACATGTGAATGTTGATAATCAATAACCAGTTGAATCAACAACCCGCCCAACATCTCCCCTCCCCCCGCTCTCATCAGGTCTCAAGTCTCATGGCTGTACCCTATCTGCCACACCAGTCTTTTGACTATTCCGTGCCACCTTAATCAATGCTATAGTGCCATAGTAGCTTCTTGTATGCGGGAATCAGGAGGGTTCCGCAATGCCAGAAGCATAGCTGTCCAAGCCTGCAGGTTATCCTCCACTTTATCATCTTCCAAGTGTATTTCATTTGTATTTCTTCAGCAACCACCCACTTTAAAATATCTCTGAGCCAGTCCTTGTAATGGGGGAGTTCTGTTGCCAGCCATCTGATATCCCAAAGTGAACTTAGCACTTATTAAGTGTGATAATGTATCCCAGTGTTAGTCTATGAAAGAGATGGCCTGAAAAACGAATTTAGGAGTTATTCACTGTCAGGACATGCTAAACGTGCACATGTCCTATTTTTGAAATACCATGCACTCACTCCAATGAGCTTTTATGGCTTACTTTAGGGGTGGCTTATAAGTATTAAAAAGGAATGTTTAGGCCTAGTGAAAGATTTATTTTGCTAGGCCAAAATGACTGTTCAAAACTGCACTACAGGTTGTAATGACAGGCCTGAGAGGTTTTAAAAGCCTACTTTCATGGGTGTAACAATGAATGCTGCAGCCCACTAGTAGCATTTAATTTCTAACCCTGGGTACATTTAGTACCGTATACTAGAGACCTCGAAGTGAACAAATATATCAATTAGATGTAGGCCCATTTTACCATGTTTACAAGGGGCAGCACACTCACTTTACCACTGATTAGCAGGGAGAAAGTGCACCGAGCCCTAAAGGCTAACAAAAACGGGTTCAGCGGAAGGCATAATTCTGAGGTGAGCTTACAGAATGGGCCAGCTCAAACAGGGACTTAAATCTAGTAATTTTCTTCCTCATGTGCACTCCTTTAGAACTTATGCACAGTGAACCACCCTGTCTGTTAAAATGTTTAATTCCCATAACCGGCTCGGCGTATGAGCGAGCTTCAGCCACTCTGTCCACCGTCACAAATATTTTTCTGATAAAAAGGTTTTGAGAAGATACAAACAGCATTACTGCCTAAAGTGATACCTTTTCACGTTGGACAGGCCATCACCCTTCCCGCATTCTCTGCATCAACCCTGGGAAGGAAAGGGAAGGAGAAGACTGCATTGCTCAGATATTAAGAGAGCCTTCTGTTTTTATATTGATTGTACCAGGGACCACCAAAACAACAATCAGCTTTTTGTTGGTTTCTCAGGGCAAAGGAGGGTAAGGCAGTACAGAAAAGAAATCTGTTTGTATTTCAAATGCTTGTATGTGTTTTGGGTAAATGTTTGATCTGAGGTTGATTAAATATTATCTTAACTCAGGTGATCATCAGTGTAAAAAGAGGAATTTGGAAAAGGATGATAGATGATTGCAGTGCGGGTATATGTTGGTGTGAACATATTTCAATCACACTCACAAGATTGCGGAGGAGGTAGTTTGCTCCTAGATGTAATTCACTTTGGGAGTGAGAAAAGCTTTTTTGTTCGTCAGGGATTCAGGTTTGGTCAAGATTTGATGGCCGCCAGGTATTCCTGTGTTATGAGTACTTCCTAGTGTAATGCTTCTTCATTGCATCTCAAATGCCACATCACTTACTGCCAATAATACAGATATTCGCGACTTAGTTCAACTTGGTTGATTTGTGTGTGATTGCCGTGACCTTGCTTGATAAAATCGGCTCTGTGCCATGTTTTTCTTCAGTCATAAAGATCAACAGGTACTAATGCGGACAGAAGAGTGGCAATGATCCATAGACCATCTTTAACTGATCGTAACGTGTGCACATCAGTTTTTTCATAATTTGAGCATTTGACTATCAAATTTGTGCTAAACCACACTGAGACTAATATAAGTGTTATGCCTCCTCCCCATCCTCTGTGTTTAAGGGCTTGTTCATCCAGTGGTAGGGCTAAACATCACTTAAAAAGCACTTCCATGTGATGATTTCAGGTCCAATGACTGACTATTCTGTACATTTGTCTCTGGAGATTGTTCTATACTATTTTATCATTAATAACCATCCATAAACAATTTTGGTTTGATGCAATATTAATTTTCTTTTGTTTTGTAATTGACAATGCTGCCGCACCTGTTTAGTTATGTTATTTTTATTTTTGGGGGCACCACTGTGCCCCTTTTCGCTTCTTAGATAATTTACCTTGTACTTCCCTAAAAATATTTGTGTATTTCTTTGTTCATGACTATTGTTTTTTTTTTCAGTGTGTTCCCTTCTTTACTTAAATCATAACATCTTAAACCTACCTATCTCCTTATTGTTTACCGAGCTCTCATGCTTGATTTTTTGGTGTGTGTTCCTTTTTTTCGGTCCTGATACTCTATCGTTAAATGGTTTTAATTTGGCATTATCATATCATATCTTCTGTTAAATCTTCATGAGGGTATCACCCTTATGTGCGTCATATGCACCCTCATTATCAATCGTTCGTATGTGTCCTCCCCAACTTTATTTATTATTTTTATTTTTTATTTTAACAAAGTGGATTAGAATCTAATCCTCTTGAGAGTTGCGAATTCTTACATACAGTTCCACAGCAGTTTCTGTCTGACAGAGGCCTCTAACTGCATATTACTCACCCTGTGAATACCCCCAGGTACCAGTCTGGATCTGGAGATTTTGTTTTTAGCAATTCCCTGGTGTGTCGATAGGTGGCATTGTGTGGCTCTGTTTCTGAACTGTCTCACCTGGATGTGATGTTGGAAATACTATATATGTGCCACCTCTGCATGCTGACATTAGTTCTTCTCTTTCCAATGTGGATCTGGAGCTCCATTGAATTCAACCTGACAGATTTTCTATTCTCTCAATTTTTTCAGTGTGTTAGGGACATGACGCCCACGGAAACCACAGGGTTTAAGAAATGCAGGGATTGTATCCACCAAATGTTGGTGATATACTCCCATGAAGTCTTGGTCTCGGCTCAAAGCATGCCTCGATATTGTGTAACTACTAAACGAAAATGAACCAACAGGCCATAGGTGACCACAAAGCCATCCTTGGCATCACAGAACTCTGTAGGAAGACAAAAAAGGCTCAGTTACAGTCGAGGCATGGACATGGTCCTACTCATGAGGATGACCAATCATCAACGAAGTCACAAAGCTATGGTATGTCAAAAACAAAGTAATAAAAAACATAAGCAAGCCAAATGGCTCTTATTCGTCACAACGAGTACCTCTAGGCTGTGAAATAGTTCACCTAGCCCCCCTCCCCCCTCTTTTGGAGCCGATTCCGATGCTGCTCCTGAGACATGCTGACTTTCCCAGGCCATTGGTGGTGCTACATCAACTTTTTGAGCTGAAAAGGGCCCTAGATAAAATATTTGGTAATCCTCCAGATTCCTCTGGAGGGCCTTCAGACCCTACGGATCCTAGGTGACCTCTAGTGAGGTCATTGCTGTCAGATTTGTCCCTGGCACCAACTGTGCCACTTGACCTCACCCTAAGGCTGGCACCATCTTGGAGCTCGGCTCCACTGAATCCAGCTCCGGCACAACGTTTGACACTCTCTCTCTGCTGCTTTGACTGAGACCACTTTCCCAACCACCCTGCCGGGCATGGAATCCAAGCGTATGGAGGCATTTGACAAGTGCATGTTCTTGTCTGCCAGCTGTGCACTCTAATCAGTCAACACTAGCTGCCTCCTGATGAGGTACTCATGTGTTGTGGGATAGAGTGGCCGACATCCTGCCAGCTGCACTTGATGGCAGCCGGTCAACCCTACAATGCCTTATAACAAAAGGCCAGGACATAGACGTCCTGCATAAATTCGGGTCTGGGCTTTACCAACTGTCTGGTTAAGGGAGTCTGGATAAGCGTGGTGCTTTGGCGCTTTGCCTGGATTCACGCCTCTGTTTTTCCAAATGACAACCAGCAATCCCTAATGCACATACCCTTGATGGCTCTAGGTTCTTTAGAGTGAAAGTGGACTAGGCCTTGCAAAGATTTAAAGAGAGCAAGGCCACAGCACGCTGTCTAGGCCTAGTCCAGCCTGTTTGGCTGTTCCCCCTGCAACTTTGCCCCTTTCAAGACTTCAGTAGGGAAAACCGGCAGAAGAATGGCCAGAGTGTTCTTCAACAACCACATGCCTCTCTGTCCTTTTGAGGTAGAGGCAAGGGATAAAGCTAACAGCGTCCAGGTCCTAGGACTAATGCACTACCCAAAGCTATCCTCCTGCAGCTGCCACAAAACTGCTTAAAGTTGGACTCAGTGGCTCACGAACATCAGGTGGGAAGAAGTTTCACCTTCTACCTCCCTGGTGGAGGAGCATCACATCCAACCAATGGGTGCTCCAGATTGTGTAACTGTTATTTCCTGCCCTTCCTGTCACATCCCTCGGATATGCCACCCACACCACAACACTACACCTACTGGAGGACCACTTGCCCACTACAAGATCTTTTGGCCAAGGGAGCCATAGAGAGTGGGTGTTGGCATCAGAGACAGTGACTGGCTATTACTCTGCTTATTTTCTAGTGCAGGAAAAGGATCAAGACCTCCATCCTATCTTCAATCTGCACCCTCTAAAATTATTTCTTCTGAAAAACTTGTTCAAAATGCTCACCCTGTAATAAGTTTGGTCTGTCCTGGATCAAGGACACTGGATGGTGGAGTTAAAGCTGCATGATGCCTATGTTCAAATCCCCCATCCTGTAATCTCAGACAGTAACCTGCAGGTTCAAATAAGTCTAAAGCATTTTCAGTTCTCTGTGCATTCCTTTGGCTTTACCAGAGCACCTTGAATGTTCACAAAGGTGATGGTGGTAGTCTCAGCCCATCTCCGGAGGTTGGGAATACCAGTCTTCCCATACCTTGCTGATGGCTTGTCTCAAACAGCAATTAACCATCTCCAGACGATAGCGGACTTGTAGACATCATTGGGCTTTTCCATCAATATGCCAAAGTCACACCTGACTCCTTCCCAATGGCTCCCATTCATTGAAGCCTTTCTCCCACCTCAGCGAGTCCAGGAGATTCAGGCTACATCCCCCTTGTTTTAACCCTTGATCTGGGTCTCAGTGAAAGAGGCTTAGAAACTTCTTGGCCTCCTGTCTCATACTTGTGGACCAGATCAGGTGACAAATGCAAGCTCTGCAGTGGGACCTGAAGCCTCAGTGGGGTCTGCACCAGGGCAATTTGTCAGATACATTCCATCCAGGTGTCAAAGGAGACTGTGAAAGACCTGCAATGGAGGCTGTTCGACTACTGCTGGACCAGAGGCAGACTATCTGCCTACCCACACAGAGTTAACAGTCATGAAGGATGAATTGTTGCCTGGGAGAAGAAGTCTTCTGGGAGAGGTGGAGATCAGCAGTGTCTCAGGTCCACATCAACTTGCTGGAGCTGCGAGCGATTCGCTTGGCTTTGTAGATGCTCCTGCCATCTATGAGGGCAATGGTTACTAATTCTCATATACAACACGACTGTCATGTCGTATTGCAACAAAGACTGTTACAGGGTTGTAGGTCCTTTGTTAGAAGGCTCTACATCTCTGGAAGTGGCAGAGCAACCATCCCTCACCTGTCAGGATCTTTAAACACAAAAGTGGACTAACTCAGCTGATGTTATCTGGCAGATCACAAATGGCAGTTACGCTCGGAGGTGGCAAATCTTCCAACAATTGGGGACACCCTGGCTCAATCTATTCACCACTGCAGAGAATGTTAAGTGTTAAGACATTTCAAGTTGTAGTTCCGAAGGCAGTTCTCACTCTGAGATGCCTTCCACCAGAAAGACAGAAAGAATGGGCCCAAGTCATGCTGGTGACTACAGACTGGGCAAGGAGAGTGGGGTTTCCGGAACTTTTGGCCATGAGCATATATTCTCCTAACCGTCTGCTCCTTCGGGAGGACCTTCCAAGCAACAGCAGAGCAGAGTCCTGCATCCCCATCGCACAACCTGCACCTCTATGTGTGAAGACTGAACAGTAACAGTTAATGGCTTTCAATCTTCCTCCCAAAGTGGTTAGTGTTATCCTGGCAGCCAGGCATCCACCCATTAAACTATATATTTATATTTGTGTTTCTTATAGAGCACCTTCAGACCAGTGGTACCGAAGTGCTAAGCAGGTAAGAGAGGCCAATGCGATTCCAAGATCTAAAGTGAGAACAACCATGCCCTTAGTTGCTTGGGGAATGGAAGAAGGGATGGAATACCTCTAATTTTGACTGGGAGCGAGTTCGATAACTTAACAGCTGCCACTGAGAAAATCCGTATCCCCATTTTATTATTTTGCTCCTCAAAGTCCGTGCCATCTTTAAATCTGATGATCCTAATCGGTGACTGGGAATACCAATTGTTCACTGTTTGCAGATATCCTGAACTCTCAGAATCAAGAGCCTTGTGAGTCAAACATAGCGCCTTGAAGATGATTCGATTCCTGATTGGAAGCCAGTGCAGGGCCCTAATACCCTCCTGGTACCCTCCTCGGTAAAAGTGAACTTGGATAATCCAAGCACCAGTCGGGCAGCTGAATTTTGAATAACTGAATAATGTTGAGTCGCTCTAAGTTCCTGTGGCATAAATGGCAGGAATTTCTTTAGGATTTTAATCAACCATAGACCGGTGTTAGTGGCTCTATTTACCTGGGCATCAAAAGTTAAAGCTGAGTAACAAATAAGTCCCACATGTCTCAGGCCACCAGTTTAGATTCCATATGGAGGTATTCACACCAAGAATGATGTCCTCGGGTTTGTCCCCATTAATTTTTAGTCAATTTTGGCAAATCCACTTTTTGACTTCTCTCATGAAGTTTTGAAACCTGTTGGCTGGAATCTGAACCTTGTCTTGAAAGGAAAGACCTATTTGGTGTATCATCAGCATATGAGGACACCTGGAAGTTAAAAGATTGAACCAGTTTAGCCAGGGGGGGCCACATACAAACTGAAAAGGGTCGGGCTCAAGGATGACCCCTGGGGAACTCCACAAGGGAGCTGGAAAGGAGCTGAGCTAAAGTCCCCACACTTAACTGACTATGTTCTATCTTGGAGGAATGTCTCCAGAACGCTCAAAGCCGAGTCCCCCAAGCCTGCCTATTGTAGGCGGTGTGTCAATATCTGGGGCGAGATAGTGTCAAATGCCACCAACACATCCAGCAGGATTAGAATAGCTCCACCTCCCTCCCTGATCTACTTGTTTCCTAATGGTATCTGTAATAGCAATCAGGGCGGACTCCGTACTGTGATATTTCTGGAATCCGTGTTGGGAGATATCCAGTCAATTATGTGCCAACAGGAAGGTGGCAAGTTTGTGGTTGATGTGTTTTTCTAGGATTTCAGCCAACATAGGCAGGAGAGCAATTGGACATAAGTTTTGGAGGTCCCCTGGATCTCCTGTTTTTTTTTAATAGGCATAATGACGGTCTCTTTCCAAGTGACCGGAAACACTCCTAATTCAAGCCAGACTACTGGGAGAAGTCTGTTGTCTGGTGTTCCTTCCCTGACGTTCAATCTTTCCACACAAATTTGTCTGACTTTCTACTGTTTTGTCTTTCTCTGTCCCAGCAAGGCCTTGATGTGCCAACAGTTGAAGGTTATCTTGATCCTTTTGGCTTCTTTACACTTACCAGATGCAGACATGAATCCTTTGCTAAATAATCCTCACCACGCAGTGATTCTGAAAGTCAAATTAAAAAATGTAGCTCTTCGTCCTTGGTGGCTCAAGCCTGGAATCAGCTTCCAAACACCCTTAGCAGTATCAGTAATGAACTGCATTTTCAAAAGCTATTGAAAACCTGGTAATTCGCATCAGTATATTGGACCTTGTTCTGCGATATCCATGTCTTTTAAGTGCCGGGAGACTGTCTGAGTAGCAGCATGCTTAACAAAGCTGGTCAGTCATTTAGATCCAACTCTTCCTTTTCAAATCACCTGTTGTGATGTGTTTCCTGAGAGGACTGATCCACATATTCACACCAACATCTTGTGTGATCCCGCAGTGAGACCTTAATTTGGTTCTCACCTACCTGATGTGTACTACCTTTGAACCGAAGCACAATTGCTCTCTGTGTCTCTTTACCATAATTACGGTGTACCTCATCGCCATTTACTCTACCAAGCGAGTGAGCGATCTCCAGGACTTGTCTGTGCAACAACCATATACATCCTTCATTCTGGACAAAAGTAGCATTCTTGCCAAATGTAGTGATGCCCTTTCACATATGGCAATCCACCACCCGCCCACTTTCTGTGCTCCTCTTCACCCTACTAATGAGGAAGAATGGCTCCATCGTCTTGACAGTAGTAGGGCCCTCACTTTTTACATCGATCAACCAGAGACCATCGATCACACAATTAGCCTTTTTGTGCTTCTTTGGAGCAGAAAAGAGAAAAGCGGTGCAAAAAAAGAACCATCTACTGATGGATAGTTCTGTGCATTAAGATCTGCTGTGGGGCTAGCCAAGAAGCGAGCTCCAGCAGGCTTTCATGCTCATTCGACCATAGCAAAGGCTGACACCCCTGCAGTGTGCTAGTCTCATCTGCCGCGGCCAGACTGATCCTGGACATCCCCTGCAACAGCCACATCTCTGCCCACCTGAGAGACGTACATTGGCTCCCCACCAACAAACGCATCACCTTCAAACTCCAGACCCACTCATACAAGGCCCTCCACAATGTTGGACCTGCCTACCTCAACCACTGCCCTGCCTTCTACACCCCCTCCAGGCAAGTCCACTCAGTGCACTGGCCCTCGCTACCATCCCCAGGTACCGGAGGAGCACGTCTGGAGGAAGATCCTTCTCCTAGCTCACAGCGCAGACCTGGAACATGATGCCGCTCCACCTCAAGCAGTCCCCATCACTGGCTCAGTTCATGAAGGACCTCAAGACCTGACTCTTTGACTGGACCACGTCCCCCAGCTAGCGCCTTGAGAATACCTGTGAAATAAGCCATGCTTTATAAAAGTTAATTGATTGATTGAGTCTCAGACATCTGCCAGGCCGCTACATGGGCGTCCCTCCATATGTCTATAAAGCACTATTGCCTGGATAACTAGGTACAGTGGAAGGGGCACTTTGACTGCTCTGTCTTGCAGGAATTCCTATTCTGAGCCCCTCCACAGACCCACTACCTGCGGAAGTACTGCTTTGCTATCTATTCACAAGGAGTGGTATCTGGTTAGAAGTCTCTGTCAGAACAAGTAACTTACCTTCAGTAATACCTTTTCTGGTAGAGACTTTAGCTAACCGTAGATTCTTTTCTGATCCACCATCCTCCCAATTCTGTCTGGAATGGACTCACATGGTCCGTTAATAAGATTCCAATCTAGAGATCTGCACAGTGGCATTTTCTGATTTCTATGGGTGCAGCATCAGATGGCATGGACAGAAATCAGAATGCAACTCTGGTGGTGTAGTAACAATTGCCCTGGCATGACACGTGGGGTGGAGTGGATCTGACTCTGAGCCCCACAATGCCACCTATTGACACACAACAGAATTGCTATAAAAAATTATCTGGTTCCAGTCTGGCAGCTGGGGGTATTCACAAGGTGAAGACTCTGCGATTCATTATAGCCTTTGCCAAAAAAGACATTAATGAAAGTAAGTAACTTGTTCTTTCTGTTTCTCCGTTGTCTTTTCCATCCTTAAATACTGGTAATTTAAGCTACAGTCCAGTGATTTGAAACTAATCATGTAGTGTTGCTTACTTTGCAGCAACCGACTTTAATAATGTGGATCTTTCTTGCCTCTGATTAAGGGTGCAGATATCCCCCAGGAAACTGTTACACTGCCACGACTCGCTAATCTTGCTGTGTATGAGCTGAGGTACCGCGCTGCCAATGTATCATGGAATTAGCATATTTCTCATTCTTGGCTTGCAGCAGGCTCATTGCACTGAGAGGCAAAGCCAGTATTTCTCCTAGAGCACAGATAGGCACACCATGTCTTAGTTTGATGTGGTTATTTCGGGGGCAGAACGCCAGAAAAAAGGCAGAGCTTCTTCTTTCGGCCCCACTCTTGTTCTGATCTCACAAGCCCAGCCCTTCTCCTGACTTCTTCGCCCCTGTAGTTGTGCCCCGCTCCATCATCTTACAGTAGGCTGTGGCAAGGGATGAGCCCAATTTAAGTGCTATCAAACTGAACTCAAGAAAGGTCAGCCTTCGTCTGCGGTCTTCTACAGCGTTTAGACACAGGCCGTGCTCTTGATCTCAACCTACAAGAATTGAAGGCCAGGCCCTACGTTTCACCTCAGCAGAGCACACCCTTCAGGCTTGCACAGTGGGGATTTGCTGCAGGCCTTTGCTTTTGGCCGAAGCCCATTTGGGTCTAGGAGACCAATCCCTGCTGCTCATTGCGGTCCAGTGGCTGGCCTCCCTTTATTCACTTTTTGAATTTTTTGCTGCCTTTGGTGGAGTTCTCAAACACTTAGAGGCTTGTGGGTCATTGTTGGAGCTCTCACACTGTCCAAGGTCTGTAAACAGGACAGCAGGGCTAACGTAAGTCCAGGAGTCCTTTCCATGTGGTTCACGGACCCCAGGCAGGATTCATGGACCTTGGAGCTTTGCTGGGAATCCAAGAACCCTGCAGCATTTTTTTGTTTTTAATTCTGACGTCAGTGAAGGGGGTCCTTTTCGCTCTCTCCTCTCCCTCCAACTGAGCCTGGGGATCAGGGAGTGCTCTTCCTGATTTCACTATGGGTGTTTCTTTGTTTTTCAGGACGTAAGGACTGACCTCCTGCATCATACTATGCCAGCCACAGCATATTTCACCCAATTGCAGCCAGCCAATGAGAGGCTGAACCGAGGCTGGTGGTCCATAGACCTAACTTTGGGTCGGCAGACCCAAAATTGATGACTGAAGAAAAATCTCTGATCCACGTTGAACACTCGTTTTTTCTTTCCAATTTGGGTTACGGATGGTCCGCGAACTAACAGTTCTAACGTTTTAACCCTTGCAAGAGCACCCAACACATTTTTATAACACACATTTCTCGAAAAGTACTAAACAGGTTTACACCAAATCTAGGAAATGTACTTACTATAGTTTCACTTTAATGCCCAGTATGGTGTAATTTTGTTCAGTAGAGGAGAGCAAAAAATTGTATGGGAGTTGAAATAGGAATGTCACTTGTTTGAATCCCACACCCCTTATTTACCGCCCATCTCCTCAGACGGATCTCTATAATACATGGCGCAATGGACCCAAATTTGATGAACTGTATTTGTAATTTGTTTTTGTGAATGTATTGAATGTCGCTAATTGCTTTTCTAATGGAAACGGAACTATCCATAACTGCGGAGTCATATTGCTGACTCTAATAGCAGCTTAAGGGTAGTGAATAATTTGTTCATGCACAAGTGTTCTTACCACTTCTAGCAGTAGCAGGTAAATTAACACAAAGAAGTTTATTTGAGGTTTAGGGGGGCGTCTTAAACTTTGGTCAGTGTATAAAATATGCCCACTTGATAACTTCCGCACATGCCATGTAACTCATTAACATACTGATAATAAGAATAGCCATATTTTTTAGGCCTGGTGAGTCACCTCTTTCTAGCTTTAACTTTCTTGGCATATGCTTATGCATAATACAATGCGTGCACATATTATATTTGGCATGATAATTATCTAATAAGCAACCACACGTGAAACTGACTCCATACACATTATCCAAAATTAACATCTCAGGAAAAGAATGAATGTAGCACTCGGTCTCTGCAGGCGATCACTTGTAACAAGATCTGTGCTAGGACTGGAAAGAGTGGAAGCACTAGTTGCATCCTTCTGAAGCCGGTGATGGCTGAAAAGATCACGACTGTGTTCTCGCTGACACCAGTATAACCCCTGTCCTAATTAAAGTTCCGTAAATTAGATGCAGAAATATATCAACCTGTTGGCCAAGAACCGTGCAGGAGAGCGACTTGCGTATTTTAATGTGTAAGAGAGACATGAATAAATTAATCTGTTGAACATCAGTTGTCACCATGCATGGTATTTTACAGCGTGGTTTTTACCACATGACATAATAATAACCTACTTTTTATCTTGTTCAAGGTATCATTACAATGACTTTTTTATTACAGTATTTGAAAAAAAAATAAACTCCTAATTACGTGAAAAAATATTTTTCAATCATAAAGTGATGATTTTCAGTAGTAAAAACATGGCTCCACAACCACCCCCTTAAACCCCCCAATTTTTAAAACCAACCCCTCGCCCGAAAATACCCACATTATTTATTTAATTTTGGAACCTCCTAACTCCCATGTTACTCCAATCCCTAACGTTCCAACACATTCTCAAGTACTTACCAAATAGATGGTGAAGATGTGTTGTAAAGGAACGCATGGAATGGGTAAATGTATTGAGAAGACCGCGCGGTGAAGGTACCATGTGGTAGATACCTCATTGTAACGATTACTTACCTAATCTGTCTACCGCTACATGTTTTTACTTTAGAGTTGTCTTTCAGTTTTACCCATAACTTTAGGGAGTGTTCACTGAGTGTTAGTGCTCATGAGGTAATTCAGTTTGTTTAGCGAAGGAAGAGTCCACCATGAGGCTCCCCTGAGTAATTGCTGACCGGCATATAAAAGACACGCATTCCACAGGTGGCGTCTCCACTGCTGTATTGGAGAACACTGTAAGGAAGCGTGCCCACACTATGAGAGCGGGGTTTAGCACCCATTGATACCAAGGTTTAAGAGAAATTTTGACTGATATAGCATTGCGTTAGAGTGTTTATTTAGATATGGAGATTGCCTAAAAACAACAATTTAATGATTACTATCCACGAAAGAGACTGCTTTTAATTGAGTGTCACGTGCAAACTCCTGTCATAAACAGTATCCTTTTGGGGGGAATTGTTGAGGGCAAAAAGCAAATGCAGCCGCCCTGAAATGTTTGACAAAGTCAGACAATTTTAAACTGATTTGTGGTGAGGGCCCTACTGGTATACAACAGTTAGTAAAGTACATAAACCTTATCAGGACACACTTCTTTTGGTCCAGAAGAATAAAAATGACCTCTGGGGTTTTCTGATTATCATCACATGAATACAACTATTATCAAACACTGGTCAGTGTTCTATGCAGACAAAGATCTGGCTTTACATTTGCATCACATTGAGTGAAGCACCGAATGTGGCTCAAATATTAACAAAAAAAATCCTTAGTCCCCTGCAATAGTTGAACCTTTTGGTTACTCCAGTTTCCCAAAGGCTATTTTGCAATGGTGGTGATTGCAAGATATGTTCATTTCCTTTCAAGTCTATACCCGTATTTGACTTTGAAGAAATATTAAAACAAACTGTTAAATTATATCACTTTCTGAACTGTCTATCCGGTTTTACAGTGTGTGTAGGTCCCCTTCCCATAAGGAAAGTTATTTTTAGGCGGTATATTAAACGCTTTGAAATTGCAAATTTTGGAACATTAGAGAGGAATAAAGAAAGTTGATTTGTAATATGCCACAGCAGCCCATTTCAAAGATTTCCATTCAGAAAAAGTGTCTACGTATATGAGAAGAGATCTAGAGCAAACACCAGGTTATTTGGAATTCATACACATTTTAGACTGAAAATCCAGGCACTGGATGAGATGAGCTCAAAATTGCATTCATTTTTTAATGCTCCAGTTTTTAAACTTTGAAGACTTGTGATAAATATTGGTCACAGGTTCTAAATGACTAAGGAACTGTTGTCTTTTTGGGGTCTCGTCTACAGGAGACTGAATCTGTGTAAGACAAAAGTGAAACATGAGGTTCAGAAATAACTTATTTTGTATCCTCTTTGTTTCTTTCACTGTGGGAATTCACAGATTAAATGGAATTGCACTATTTACCCCTAAAGCATTCAACAGACATCTGTTATCCAAGATTTGAACCTCACTTTTGTAAACTAGGTACTTCAGATGGTTTAGTAATTGACTGATGGATTAACACTACTGACTTTCCGGTACTTTTGAAGAAATTTAGTTGAATATCTTCAGGGTGTAGTGATTTTGGGAAGAAAAGCCATCCTAATGTAATAGTCATGAGAGGTTTGTACCGGAAGTTGTCATTTTATGTTAATTTTATTTTCCATTGTTCTATGTATTTTGCTCATAGAAATATCCCTAATCTATTGTGATTCTGAGAAAATAAATGTAAGGTAATGTGTACACATTGTGCGAGTAAATAGCTTCATTTTAATGACCAAAATGACACACCCCCTTAGATGAAAACAGAATCTCCTTCTGCTAGAATTCAACAAACAGGGTGTTTGATTTCCTCAGGATCCAGTTCGACGCACATCACTATAACAATAGTAATATGTTTTAAATGTTTTAAACCATTCCTATTACTCTATTCCTTTTTTATTAAAATTGTCCTAACATGATAAAACATCTCCCTGTGCATATTTAATGGGCATGCAGTGAGGTCCCTATCTGATTTAGTGCCACTTCATGAACAATAATGGGACAATTTCAGATTAGGCACCATGAATGCATCCTTTTAACAGGAAACAACATACAGAAGGAAGTGTGTCACTCTGCATCGTATACATTTAACTGTCAGTTACAGATTAATACAGATACACCATTGGAAATAATACAGGTTGCAGTTAATGTTCTATCCTAAGAAAGGATGGGTCGATGGTGGTGGCAAACCTTTCCAGAATTTGGGGTAGTGAGGAGTTCTAGAGATATTTATTGGAATTGTGGTGAGAGAATGGAAAAAGGGAATTAGGAATTGATAATAATCTTTGAAGGAAAATCCACTTCGTTATACAGTACACTGGAAGGCAGACGAGGCAGTGGCATATTAATTAGGGCTTTTTTTATATTACATAACAAGGCAACACTACGGCGGCTATAGAACAAGCTGAGCGACTTCAGGTTCCCATGTGGAATGTGAGTAGGTAGGGCAACAAAATAAGAGGAGCTGTAGTAGAATACATACAGCTACATGCACCAGACCTAATCGTACTCCAAGAAACACACTTAGTAGACACACAGTGTTCCTTCTTGAGAACAGAACACTGTCACTGGCCCATGCAAGGTTTACTAAGTAATCCAGGGAAGTAGCGTTAATTGCCAGAAATAAGTCGCCCTTTCGTGTAACCAAGCCATGGGCCGCCCAAGGAAGCTGCTTTGTAGGTATACAAGGGACACGGGTAAAATAATCTAACTAAATGTTTGTGCACCACTCAGATTACAGCAGGCAACACTGGAATAGTTAGGTCCCATATTACTCGAAGTTGACTCTCTCCTCCATATAACCTGAGGAGATTTCAACCATGTGATGTCCCCTGAAATGTACAGATTAACAAAATCCTTAACACACTCCCAACTAGCCATTCACCTGTCCCATTATACTAAAGCTTCGGGACTGAAACCCCTCACACAGCAGCAATATTCATATCTTTCAGGCGCACACAGAACACTCACAAGACTAGAGCCCATTTTAATCAGAGCAGGAGATGTACCTAGAATAACTAAGGCTGAAAGTTTGGCAAAGGGTTATCAGATCTCTCACCCATATTGGTGGTGATGGGGGATGGTAATAAAGGAGGGGTTACACTTGACTCAATGGATGTAAAGATCCAGAAAATAGTAAGTGGGTGCTGGCAGATTCGGTTTTATTCAAATTCAGATTTATTTTGAAGTACAGAATCACTGTACTCCCCAATAGTCTTCGGTGAGGTGTAAAAGACAGTATCAGAGACCAATTACAAAACATGATTGCCTTTAAATATAGATGGGCTTACAAAAAATAACCTCCTTGGATTGAAAGAAAGTGACTATTGAGGCAGACGGCCCTGCAATGCGTGAGTCTCTTAGGCAGCTAGAAAAACAGTGGAGAGAATACTATGCTGAAACACTAAATGCAGCAAAGCAACATTACTTGCAAACGCAGAGGAAACTGTACGATGTGGCAGAAAAGGCAGGACATCTGACCTGGCCTAGTCGAGAAGAAGCTAGTTGAATAGGGGGAAGTGACCATAAAATATGCTGATAAAGTCATGAATGATCTGGAACTAGCCAAAACATTAGCAAAATATTATGAAAAGCACTAGAGAGCCAAGTATGAGTTGAGAGAGGAAGAAATTAAAACCTTCCTGGAAGGTCTGGACAGCTCCATTCTGGCTGAAAATTAGAGGGAGGTTCTCAAAAGTGACTTTTTGGAAGTAGCAGCAAATGCAGAGTGGTAAAACTCCGGCACCAAACTGGATACCCTTAAAACTTTACAAAAAGGCTTCTGTAGCAAGACCATTGATTAATCTTCACGTGTCTCTTCTTAAGCTTCTCTTTGCTTCCTCGTTGGTTTTGGTGTATTTGCCTTGAGCTTTTGCTTTTTCTGCTCTTGTTCAACTGGTGTGGACAAATATTTGTGATTTTAATGCTTTTTGATGTAACGCTTTATTTGTATGTGATATATGTTGTTGTGTATGGTGATTTCTCCATGGTCTTGTCTGTCTTTATTGTTTTAAGATGATTTGGTGAAGGGGGGCTTAAATGATTAATGATTAAAATATTGTATATGTTTTTTGAATATATATATATATTGAGAATATATTTTGATTGTCATTAAAGAAGAAAAAAGCTTTACATATCCAATATTGCAGTCTCTGTCCGTCCAGGATTGAGCTGATTTCCTAAATGTATAGGAGAGTGATACACTATTTACTTTTGGCCCTCCTTGCATAAGCCAGTCTACACCGGCTCAGGGATCCCCTCAGCCCTGCTCTGGCGCGAAACTGGGCAAAGGAAAGGGGAGTGACCACTCCCCTGTCCAGCACCTCCCAAGGGGAGGTGCCCAGAGCTCCTCCAGTGTGTCCCAGACCTCTGCCATCTTGGATGCAGAGGTGTGAGGGCACAATGGACACCTCTGAGTGGCCAGTGCCAGCAGGTGACGCCAGAGACCCATCCTGATAGGTGCTTACCTTTCTCTGTAGCCAATCCTCCTCTGAGGGCTATTTAGGGTCTCTCCTGTGGGTATCTCACCAGATAACGAATGCAAGAGCTCACCAGAGTTCCTCTGCACTTCCCTCTTTGACTTCTGCCAAGGATCGACCGCTGACTGCTCCAGGACGCCTGCAAAACTGCAACAAAGTAGCAAGAAGACTACCAGCAACATTGTAGAGCCTCATCCTGCCAGCTTTCTTGACTGTTTCCTGGTGGTGCATGCTCTGAGGGCTGTCTGCCTTCACCCTGCACTGGAAGCCAAGAAGAAATCTCCCGTGGGTCGACGGAATCTTCCCCTGCTAACGCAGGCACCAAACTTCTGCATCACCGGTCCTCTGGGTCCCCTCTCATCTTGACGAGCGTGGTCCCTGGAACACAGGAGCTGGATCCAAGTGTCCCTGACAGTCCAAATTTGGTGGAGGTAAGTCCTTGCCTCCCCACGCCAGACAGTAATCCTGTGTACTGCGTGAACTGCAGCTGCTAGGGCTTCTGTGCACTTCTGCAAGACTTCCTTTGTGCATAGCCTATCCCAGGTCCCAAGCACTCTGTCCTGCATTACCCAACTTGCTGAGTTGGACTCCGACTTCGTGGGGCCCTCTTTTGTTGTGCTGAGTCAACCGTCATGCTCAGATCTTCTGAATGCCTGTTCAGGTGTTTCTGCGGGTGCTGCCTGCTTCTTCTCTCTGTTGCTGAGCACCCCCTCTGTCTCCTCCTCCAAGGGACGACCTCCTGGTCCTTCCTGGGCCCTGGCAGCATCCAAAACCTTAAAGCGCAACTCTTGCAGCTAGCAAGGCTTGTTTGCGGTATTTCTGCGTGAAAACAACTCTGCATCCTCCAGCACTCCGTGGGACATCCTCTGACAAAAGGAGAGGTTCCTGGCACTTTCTGTTGTTGCAGAATCTTTGGCTTCTTCCACCCTGAGGCCGCCCTTTTGCACCTTCATCCGGGGTTTAGTGGGCTCTTGCCCCCCCTGGACACTTGTGTGACTCTTGGACTTGGTCCCCTTCCTTTGCAGGTCCTCAGGTCCAGGAATCCATCTTCAGTGCTTTGCAGTCAGTTGTTGTCTTTGCAGAATACCCTATCTCGACTTTACTGTCTTTCTGGGCTAGTGGGGTAACTTTACTCCTACTTTTCAGGGTCTTAGGTTGGGGTATCTTGGACACCCTTAGTGTTTTTTTACACTCCCAGTGACCCTCTACACACTACACTAGGCCTGGGGTCCATTTGTGATTCGCATTCCACTTTTGGAGTATATGGTTTGTGTTGCCCCTAGGCCTATTGTCTCCTATTGCATTTTATTGTGTTCTACAGTGTTTGTACTACTTTTCTAACAGTTTACTTACCTGATTTTGGTTTGTGTGTATATTTTGTGTATATTACTTACCTCCTGAGGGAGTATATCCTCTGAGATACTTTTGGCATATTGTCACTAATATAAAGTACCTTTATTTTTAGTAACTCTGAGTATTGTGTTTTCTTATGAAATAGTGCTAAGTGATATAAGTGGTACAGTAGGAGCTTTGCATGTCTCCTAGTTCAGCCGAAGCTGCTCTGCTATAGCTACCTCTATCAGCCTAAGCTGCTAGAACACTTCTAATCTACTAATAAGGGATAACTGGACCTGGCACAAGGTGTAAGTACCACAAGGTACCCACTATAAGCCAGGCCAGCCTCCTACATTGGTGGTGCAGCGGTGGGATAAGTACTTGTGACTGCTTTACCACTTTGTCATTGGTGCTTTTCATAAGAAAAACATATACCAAATACTTCAGAATATACACAGTAACCTAAACAGTTTAACTTTCCTTCTCTAAAACTTTCTAAAAAGTTTCTGAAAAGTTCCTGAAAACTTTCAAAAGTTTTCAAACGTTTTTCTCTGTTCTTTTAAAAGTTCTAAACACTTTTTTTCCCTCTCTGTCCTAAACCTTTTCTGTCATGTCTGCAGTTGAGCTTACTCCCACAGTTGTCCAGGCAACATATGGGAATCTAAACTTTAAAAGTTTGAGGGGTCTCTGCATTGAAAGAGGTTTAGCAATTGGAAATAATCCTACAAAAGATCTTCTCCTCAGCCTTCTCCTAGAAAGTGACCAGAACCAGTCCGGCCTATACCAGGATCAGGAGGTAGAGGAGGGGGGGAGGGGGGGGAGGGGGGGGGGGCACCCAGTCAGACTCAGAGGAGTCCCCTGAGGTTGCTAGGGAGGGTTCTTCCAAGGAGCTGTCAGCTAGCAGGCCACCTAGTGACACTGGTAGTGGGAGGGGGTCACACATTAGTAGGGCACCTTTCACTCCTAAAGGCCAAGTTACTAGGGTCCAGTAAGTGAGGGACAGGTCCAACTTTGCCAATTCGCACATAACTTCTGTGTCTCACAATTCCCAAGCCTCCCACCCTGAGGATAACTTAATAGAAAAGGGAACTCAGAAAGCTGAGGTTGGAAGAGGCGAGGCTGAAGCTTAAACAGCAGCTGCTGGCCTTAGGGAATCTCTGGATGTGGAAAGGGAAAGGCAGAGGTTGGGGTTAGTTCCCCATGGTGGCAGCAGCAGTGTTTTTGATAATAATCCTGTAAGAGAGCAAGATTCCAGAAACCTGCATAAGATAGTCCCCCCTTACAAGGAGGGGGATGACATTAACAAGTGGTTTGCTGCACTTGAGAGGGCCTGTATGGTACAGTTGGTCCCTCAAAGGCAGTGGGCTGCTATCTTGTGGCTATCTTTCACTGGTAAGGGTAGGGATAGGCTCCTTATTGTCAGAGAAAGTGATGCTAATAACTACAAAGTTTTGAAGGATGCACTCTTGGATGGATTTGGCTTAACCACTGAACAATACAGGATTAAGTTCAGAGACACCAGAAAAGAGTCCTCTCAAGACTGGACAGACTTTGTAGACTGTTCAGTGAAGGCCTTGCAGGGCTGGTTACATGGCAGTAAGGTGACTGACTATGAAAGCCTGTATAATCTAATCCTGAGAGTGCATATTTTGAACAATTGTGTCCCATTTGTTGCACCAGTACTTGGTAGACTCAGATCTGACCTCTCCCCAAGAATTGGGAAAGAAGGAAGACAAATGGGTCAGAACAAGAGTGAACAGAAATGTTCATACAAGGGGTGAAAAGGATGGCAAGAAGAAGGATGGTAAGTCTTCTGACAAGGGTGGGGACAAAGATAAAAAACATTCCTAGTCTTCATCAGGCCCACAAAAATCCTCTGGGGGTGGTGGGTCCAAATCCTCTTCTCACAATCAGAAAAAGCCTTGGTGTTATTTATGTAAAGTAAAAGGCCATAGGGCAAGTGATGCCACTTGTCCAAAGAAAAACACCAAACCTCCCACCACCACAACCCCAACTGCAAATTCTAGTGCCCCTAGTAATAGCAGTGGTGGTGGGAAGTCTACTACAAATAGCCAATCCAAGGGTGTAGATGGGCTCACTATTGGCAGTGTAGTTGGGGTTGGTCTTGTTAGGGAGACCATAGATGCTGTTTTAGTCTCTGATGGTGGCATTGACTTTGCCACCTTGGTTGCTTGTCCCCTTAATATGGGTAAGTACAAGCATCTACCCCTAATTAACGATGTTGAGGTTGAGGCCTACAGGGACACAGGTGCCAGTGTAACTCTGGTTATAGAGAAACTGGTCCGCCTTGATCAACACCTACTTGGTCAGCAGTACCAAGTGACTGATGCTCACAATAACACACTTAGCCACCCCATGGCTGTTGTGAATCTCAACTGGGGGGTGGGGGGGTTACTGGTCCAAAGAAAGTTGTGGTAGCCACTGAATTACCTGTAGATTGCTTACTAGGCAATGATTTGGAGACATCAGCTTGGGCTGAAGTGGAGTTGGAGGCTCATGCAGCAATGCTGGGCATTCCTGGGCATATTTTTGCTTTAACCAGGGCTCAGGCCAAAAAGCAAAAAGGACAGGGAAACTTGGATCCTGGAACAATGGACCAAGTGCTCCCAAAAGCTAGGGGTAGGAAGGGTAAATCCTTGCCCACTATCCCTCCCTCACCAGAAGATTCCCCTTTTGAGGAAGAGGAATCCTCTCCCTGTGCAGAACCTATGGCAGATGAGCTGGCAGCAGACACTGCTGAGCTTTTGGGTGCAGGGGGGCCTGCTAGGGAAGAGCTGAGTGTGGCACAGCAGACCTGTCCCACACTAGAGGGTTTGAGACAGCAAGCTGTCAAACAGCAGAATGGGGATGTCAGTGATAGCCATAAGGTGTATTGGGAAGACAACTTCTTGTATATTGAGTCAAGGGACCCTAAACCTAGAGCTGCCAGGAGATTGGTCATCCCTTTACAATACAGATAGTTTATTCCTACTTTGGCACATGACATTCCCTTGGCTGGGCATTTGGGTCAAAGTAAAACTTGGGACAGGCTTGTTCCCCTGTTTCACTGGCCTCATATGTCAGAGGACACCAAAGAGTTTTGTTGCTCTTGTGTGACCTGCCAGGCCAGTGGCAAGACTGGTGGCATTCCAAAGGCCCCCTTAATTCCACATCCTGTGGTTGGGGTGCCCTTTGAAAGGGTAGGGGTTGACATAGTTGGCCCCCTTGACCCTCCAACAGCTTCAGGCAATAGGTTTAACCTTGTGGTAGTGGACCATGCCACTAGGTACCCTGAAGCCATCCCTTTAAGGACCACTACAGCTCCTGCATTGGCAAAGGCCCTCCTGGGAATCTTTTCCAGAGTGGGCTTCCCTAAGGAAGTGGTGTCAGACAGAGGTAGTAACTTCATGTCTGCATACCTCAAGGCAATGTGGAAGGAATGTGGTGTAACATACATGTTCACTACTCCTTATCATCCACAAACAAATGGTCTGGTTGAGAGGTTTAATAAAACTCTCAAAGGTATGATAATGGGACTCCCTGAAAAACTCAGAATGAGATGGGATGTCCTGTTACCTTGACTCCTTTTTGCTTACAGGGAGGTACCCCAAAAAGGAGTGGGCTTTAGCCCCTTTGAACTCCTCTTTGGGCACCCTGTGAGAGGTCCCCTTGCACTTGTTAAGGAGGGTTGGGAACAACCTTTAAAAGCTCCTAAACAGGACATTGTGGACTATGTACTTGGCCTAAGATCAAGAATGGCTGACTACATGAAAAAGGCCAGTTGAAACCTTCAGGCCAGTAAGGAGCTGCAAAAGCAATGGCATGACCAGAAAGCTGTCCTGACTCAGTACCACCCAGGACAGAAGGTGTGGGTATTGGAGCCTGTGGCCCCAAGAGCTCTCCAGGACAAATGGAGTGGACCCCATCTAATTGTTGAAAAAAAGGGTGAGGTTACCTACTTGGTAGACCTTGGCACTGCCAGGAGTCCCCTTAGGGTGCTCCATGTCAACCGCCTGAAACCCTACTATGACAGGGCTGATCTCACCCTGCTCATGGCAACAGATGAGGGGCAGGAAGAAGAGAGTGACCCTCTCCCTGATCTCTTCTTCACCACTGAAGCTGATGGCTGATTGAGAAAAGCGTTGGTCTGCCATAGAGAGGGAGGCCTTTGCTGTTGTCTGGGCACTGAAATAGTTGAGACCATACCTGTTTGGTACTCACTTTATTGTTCAGACATACCACAAACCTCTACTTTGGCTAAAACAAATGAAAGGTGAAAACCCTAAATTGTTGAGTTGGTCCATATCCCTACAGGGAATGGACTATACAGTGGAACATAGACCTGTGAGTACCCACTCCAATGCAGATGGACTGTCCAGATATTTCCACTTAGACAATGAAGACTCATCTGGGCAAGGTTAGCCTTATTGTCCCTTGTTTGGGGGAGGGGGTTGTATAGGAAAGTACCATCTTGCCTGGCATGTTAGCCCCATTTTTACTGTATGTATGTTTGTTTTTGCCTGTGTTACTGGGATCCTGCTAGCCAGGACCCCAGTGCTCATAAAGTGTGCCCTGTATGTGTTCCCTGTGTGGTGCCTAACTGTATCACTGAGGCTCTGCTAACCAGAACCTCAGTGTTTATGCTGTCTCTGCTTTTAAAATTGTCACTGCAGGCTAGTGACTCATTTTACCAATTCTGATTGGCACACTGGAACACCCTTATGATTCCCTAGTATATGGTACCTAGGTACCCAGGGTATTGGGGTTCCAGGAGATCCCTATGGGATGCACCATTTCTTTTGCCACCCATAGGGAGCTCAGACAATTCTTACACAGGACTGCCACAGCAGCCCGAGTGAAATAACGTCCACGTTATTTCACAGCCATTTTACACTGCACTTAAGTAAATTATAAGTCACCTATATGTCTAACCCTCACTTAGTGAAGGTTAGGTGCAAAGTTACTTAGTGTGAGGGCACCCTGGCTCTAGCCAAGGTGCCTCCACATTGTTCAGGGCAATTTTCCTGGACTTTGTGAGTGCGGGGACACCATTACACGCGTGCACTACATATAGGTCAATACCTATATGTAGCGTCACCATGGTAACTCTGAACATGGCCATGTAACATGTCTAGGATCATGGAATTGTCACCCTAATACCATTCTGGTATTGGTGGGACAATTCTATGTATCCCCGGGGCTCCAGCATAGAGCCCGGGTATTGTCAAACTAACTTTCCGGGGTTTTCTCTGCAGCTACCGCTGCTGCCAACCCTCAGACAGGTTTCTGCCCCCCTGGGGCCTGGGCAGCCCAGTCCCAGGAAGGCAGAACAAAGGATTTCCTCTGAGAGAGGGTGTTACACCCTCTCCCTTTGGAAATAGGTGTGAAGGGCCTGAGAGGACTAGCCTCTTGTCAACACCAGAACAATACGCGCTCTATTGGCGACAAAAATGCAAAAACCCAGCACTCTCAAAACAAAGTAATTTATGCATTGTGCTGATTGGTTGTGGTTTAACCTTTTGCATTGCAGAGTCCAATCCTGAAAACTTATTTTTAATATGTTTACAAATACTGTTCCTTTGCAATGTATTGCTGCAGGTTTTCAGAGTGTGTTAGGGTGTGGCCCCTTTCCAGGGCCTTCCAGAGACTTTCCCTGCAACATGCCTGGGCATGGTTCTGGGCTGGGCCAAGACTCTATAAAAGAGAGCCAGCCCAACTCCCAGTGCTCACTATTCCGAGGTCCCGGTGCAGAGCAGCAGCTTCTTCCTGAGCTCCTGTTCCGGGCGGCCTATTTGGATCTTACAGTCTTCTGCCCTAATCCTTCATTGGTGATCATTGTTCCAGGCGGTAAGACGGTGGTTGGACTCTCCCGACACCGTTATTTAGAATTTTCATATTCTTGGTTTAAATTCTTAAATGAGTAACAGATTACTTGCGCGCTACCATTTCTTGACATTTATATGGTAGTTTACAAATAGGCAAGACACGCGATTTATTTCATAAAGGTTTGACTTTGTTATGCATTGCGCGCTACCATTTCTTGACATTTACATGGTGGCTTAAGAATCGGCAAGACGCGCGATTCGTTTTATGGTGTTTAAACATTGTTGTCCATTGCGCGCTACTATTTCTTGACATTTACATGATGTTTTACGAATTGGCAAGACGCACAACTCGTTTCATGAGCATTTAACTTTGTTGTTCATTGCGCGCTACCATTTCTTGACATTTTACATGGTGGCTTAAGAATCGGCAAAAGAAGCGCGATTCGTTTCATTGTACTTTGATCTTGTTATTTATTGGGAGCTGTTATTCCTTGACATTTACATCGTGTTTTACGAATCGTCAAGACACGCGATTCGATTAATGATGATTTGACTTTGATATTCATTACGTGCTACCATTTCTTGGTATTTTACATGGTAACACTCGAATTGGCAAGACGCACGATTCTCTCTTCGAGTTTAATTCATGTTGTTTATTGTATGCTACTATTCTAAGATATTTATTATGTAATATTCAAGTTGACAAGTTATGTGATTTGTTTCCTGAATCCATATTGTGTTATTCATGGTGCACAATCCTTTTATGGTGTTTACTATATATATATATATATATATATCTGCAATATGCGCAATGTGTGTTGAAACATTTTAAGAGTACACAGAAGGCCAGAGTTTCTAGATGCAATATTGAATGGTCCTAGTATACATTCTCAAAACAGGATTTATATGACTGGTTTAAAATTTAGTCAGAATGTTTTTTCTGATTCTCATGTAAAGGAAAGTACTTGAATAAGAAAGTTTTCATTTAATTCATCTTGATTCCCCTACAGGTATCCGGCCATCTTGAAACTTAGTCATTTTAAACTTAACTCTTAGATTGTTCATGTTTTCAGAGTGACTATGTTTAGAATCATAGTCTAGCATTGATTTCAGGAGATATAATTTTCATATTGTGTGTTCTAACCTTTATCTTACTACAGGTCTCCTTCCCAGCTGTTCCCTTCCTAATCCCCTCTTCCCCTCTTGGACTCTCTCAGTCTCTGTGATTTATCTATCAGAGTCTTGGAGCTGTTCAGTGGTGGACGTGTTGGGAACGTGCACAGACCCCGAGGATTTGGTGACTCTGACAGAATAGTGAGCCCACAAATTATTATCCTCCTGGCTTGTGTATGTTCTCAGCATGGCCACGCTAGACGAGTTAGTCAAGGCTATCACCCAGCTCCAAGCAGAGGTGGTATCATCCAAAGAATTGACAACTAGCTTAGCAGAGAGAGTGAGTCAGTTGCAAGATAAGGTAGAGAAGAAGGAACAAAGTCCCACAGGTGTGTCTTGGCCAGGTACTTCTTCTCAGGCTTCTGGAAGTAATCCGATTTCCCTAAATGTTCCTTGTGCAATTCCTTTAGCTCCCCCAGAACATTTCTCAGGTGACCCTTTGAAAGCGCAATCTTTCCTGGTTCAAGTGGAACTACACTTCACCTGCAGACCAAATACTTTTCCCGATGCCCAGTCCAAAGTAGCTTTCTTGTTATCATATCTGTCTGGGGATGCAGCTACTTGGGCAATTCCTCTTGTGCGTAAAAATAGTCCCTTGTTGTATAACTGGAGAAATATTGTTCGTGAATTTGAGAGGATTTGTGATCGTAGAACTGTAACACAGTCAGCAGATCGTGAATTATTAGATTTACGCCAAGGAAATCAAGACCTAGTGTCGTATTTAGCCAACTTTAACCGGCTGGTTGCCGAGACATCCTGGCCTGAAGAAAAACAAGCGGTCTTGTTTTACAAGTGACTCAAAGAGGAATTTAAAGATATCTTAGCGTAAATCGATCCACAACCTACAGACTGTCAAGAATTAATAAATCTTGTCTTGAGACTTGATCATCGTTTAGCAGAACGTAAAGGAACGCGCAAAAAGATTGAAAAATATTCATGGCGCGTTCATGATAACAGAGACTCAAGAACTCCGAAAGAAAGAACGCCGGAACCGATGGAAATTGGAACCATCAGAAGACCTTTGACCAAAGGTGAAAAGGACCTCCGCAGAAAAAATGGACAATGTATTTACTGTGGGCAAAAAGGTAATTTTGCCAAAGATTGTCCAACCAAACCAAGGAACAAGCAAGGTCCAGTTCAGAAGGTCGCAGCCAATGCACCAGTCGAGTTGGAGACTAAAACACCCGAGATGCAGAGAAGGGTTGCTCTTGGGTGTCACCGTGGACCCTTCACAATCTAGACATCTTAAACTGTTCAGGTCAAGAAAAAGATCTATTTAAAAAAAGCTCTAGTCGATTCTGGGGCTACTGGAAATTTTGTTGATGTCCAATTGGTTCGTGCATGGGGAATCCCATGTATTGAAAAGAAGACCCCAGAAATCATCCAGGCAGTCGATGGAAAACTCTTGACTGGAGGTGCAGTAACTCTTCAGACTATCCCCTTGTCGATGATTTGTGAAGATAAGATTCAAAGAAAGAAACATAAAGAGAAAATCATCTTTGATGTGATCCATGCTCCCCAATATGGGATTATCCTCGGCTTGCCATGGTTAACTCATCACAATCCGGAGATCAATTGGGCAGAACGAAAAATCGTGTTCTCATCTGCGCTATGTAACGAACAATGTCTCCAAAAGATTCAAGTACCAAAAGTTTGCAACTCTTACATAGCTACTGCCGCGGAGAAAGAAATTCAGCTGCCCAAACAGTATTCATCTTACAAAGATGTATTTGATGAGAAAGGAGCAGAGACTCTACCTCCTCATAGATCTTATGACTGTGCAATTGATCTAGCCCCAGTTGCGATACTTCCCAACTGTCGTGTATATGCCCTGCCAGAACATGAAAATCAACATTTACGAAAATACCTAGATCAATTTTTGGAGAATGGCTTCATTCGCCCCTCTAAGTCTCCTTCAGCTTTGCCTTTGTTTTTTGTTCCACAAGCTAATGGAGAACTTCGAACTTGCACCGACTATAGGGGTTTGAACAAAGTCACCATCAAGAATAAATATCCTTTGCCCCTAATTCCGGTCTTATTGGAACAAGTAAAGAAAGCGAAAATCTACACAAAGCTTGACCTTCGAGGTGCTTATCATTTGGTCAGAATGAGAGAGGGTGACGAATGGAATACAGCGTTCAAGACAAGATATGGCCTTTTTTAATACACCGTCATGCCTTTTGGTCTGTGTAATGCTCCAGCAGCATTTCAATTTTTCTTGAATGACGTTCTTAGAGAGTACCTCGACATATTTGCCATAGTCTACATCGATGACATTTTGATCTACTCAGACAATGAAAACAAACATGTCAAGAAAATTCTTGCAGCCCTTCGAAAACACCATTTATATTGCAAACTAGTTTTTAGGGGTTATTCTTACCCCTCAAGGTATGGTGATGGCAGAAAAGAAAGTAAAAGCCGTATGTGATTGGCCCACCCCAAAGACTGTTCGTGATGTACAATGTTTCCTGGGGTTTGCAAATTTTTACCAGAGGTTCATAAATCATTTCTCCCAGACAGTGGCTCCAATCACTAAGCTACTAAGAAAGAAAGAAAAGTTTGTATGGTCCCCAGAAGCTGATCAACCCGTCTAGACTTTGAAGGAAGCTTTCTCCACTGCCCCAGTCTTGACTCATCCTTATGCGAATCAACCTTTCATAGTGGAAGCTGATGCTTCAGATGTAGCAATACGAGCCGTCTTATCACAACGAAAAAAAGACACTGGTCAACTTCATCCTGTAGCTTATATGTCTCGGAAGTTGAACGAAGCCGAACAGAACTATGTCATTGCTGAAAAAGAGCTTCTGGCGATTCGTGACGCCTTTAAAGAATGGAGATATCATTTGTTGGGTGCCAAATACACTGTTACAGTATATACTGATCATCGTGATCTTCAATTCATGAGTTCCGCCAGACTTTTGACCCCTCGGCAATTACGCTGGATGCTTTTTTTTGCCGAATTTGATTTTGTAGTAACCTACCGGTCTGGTAAAGATAATCGCAAGGCTGACGCCTTGTCCCGTCAAGAGTCTACCACGTTGCCTGCATTTCAAGCCTCCAGAGCTATCATTGCTCCTGACAAGGTTCTATGTATCATAAAAACTGAAGATCTCTTTGAAGAAATTCGCAACTCTTTCCCTGTTGAAAAATGGCAAACATGGGCCCAAGCAGATCCCAAAAGGTCAATCAAGCAAGGTTTACCCTTTCATGACGCTCGTTTGTTCGTACCCACTACCAAACTTCGCAAGATAGTGTTTCATTGGTTGCATGTTATACCTTCGGCAGGTCACCCAGGTACTCCTAAAACTCTTGAACTGATCCAACGCTATTTTTGGTGGCCTACCCTAACAAAAGATGTAAAAGCAATGGTAAACAACTGTGAAGTTTGTGCTTGCATTAAAACAAGTCACTCAAAACCAAAAGGGTTGTTACATCCACTTCCAACCCCAAGTCGTCCATGGGAGCACATTTCTTTAGACTTTATTACCGGTCTGTTAGTGGTTCAACAGCATTCAGTAATTCTGGTGGTAGTAGATAGTCTCACGAAATATGGACATTTCATCGCCTGTAAAAAAATTGCCCACTTCTAGTGAATTGGCAACTATTTTACTGAACAGAGTGGTTCGTTATCATGGACTGCCAAAGGTTATCCTCTCCGATCGGTGGTCACAATTTTCCTCCAATTTCTGGAAGACATGGTGTAAAACACTCCAAGTGACATCTACGCTATCTACTAGTCACCATCCTCAAACAGATGGTCAAACGGAGAGACTAAATCAGACTTTGAAACAATACCTATGTGCCTACGCTGAAAAGGCACTTCATTCTTGGACATCTATGCTCTGGTTAGCTGAGTTAGCTTACAATAACTCATTCCACACTTTTATTGGCGTTCCACCCTTTTTTGGTTTATTTGGCTATCAACCTGACACCTTGCCCATAACAATTCCTCAAGAAAGTTCTCTTACTCCAGCTGTGTCAGAAACCATTCAGCATTTACATCAAACCCAGAAACTGATTCAACAGCATTTAGAAAAAGCCAAACAAAAATATAAAAGGCATTATGACAAGAAACATTGTGAGGGACCGCAATATCAACCAGGTGACAAAGTGTGGCTTTCCACAAAACATATAGACTTCAAGAAGAAGCACATGTTTAACCCAAAATTCATAGGTCCTTATACTGTCCTTCAGCAAATCACTCCAGTGACCTATAAACTACAATTGCCCAGATCCTTACGGATTCATCCAGTGTTCCACACTTCCCTCTTGAAAAAGGCAGTCCAAAAGGTCCACCCTCATCCAGCTCCTGTTCTAGTACAAGGGGAAGAAGAATACGAAGTCAAGAAAGTGTTGGATTCTAAACTGAGAGGGCGTAATCTATGGTACTTAATCTCATGGAAAGGTTATGGTCCTGAAAGTAACTCATGGGTTTCCGCATCTGATGATCATGCTCCAGTACTTGTGAGATGCTTTCATCGTCTTAATCCAAGCAAACCAGGCCCTAGAGCGCGTTTGGGAGAGGGGAGTACTGTCAACACCAGAACAATACGCACTCTATTGGCGACAAAAATGCAAAAACCCAGCACTCTCAAAACAAAGTAATTTATGCATTGTGCTGATATGTTGTGGTTTAACCTTTTGCATTGCAGAGTTCAATCCTGAAAACTTAATTTTAATATGCTTACAAATACTGTTCCTTTGCAATGTATTGCTGCAGGTTTTTAGAGTGTGTTAGGGTGTGGCCCCTTTCCAGGGCCTTCCAGAGACTTTCCCTGCAACATGCCTGGGTGTGGTTCTGGGCTATAAAAGAGAGCCAGCCCAACTCCCAGTGCTCACTATTCAGAGGTCCCGGTGCAGAGCAGCAGCTTCTTCCTGAGCTCCTGTCCCGGCGGCCTATTTGGATCTTCCAGTCTTCTGCCCTAATCCTTCATTGGTGATCATTGTTCCAGGCGGTAAGACGGTGGTTGGACTCTCCCGACACCGTTATTTAGAATTTTCATATTCTTGGTTTAAATTCTTAAATGAGTAACAGATTACTTGCGCACTACCATTTCTTGACATTTATATGGTAGTTTACAAATAGGCAAGACATGCGATTTATTTCATAAAGGTTTGACTTTATTCATTGCGTGCTACCATTTCTTGACATTTACATGGTGGCTTAAGAATCGACAAGACGCGCGATTCGTTTTATGGTGTTTAAACATTGTTGTCCATTGCGCGCTAACTATTTCTTGACATTTACATGATGTTTTACGAATTGGCAAGACGCACAACTCGTTTCATGAGCATTTAACTTTGTTGTTCATTGCGCGCTACCATTTCTTGACATTTTACATGGTGGCTTAAGAATCGGCAAAAGAAGCGTGATTCGTTTCATTGTACTTTGATCTTGTTATTTATTGTGAGCTGTTATTCCTTGACATTTACATCGTGTTTAACGAATCGGCAAGACGCGCAATTCGATTAATGATGATTTGACTTTGATATTCATTGCGTGCTTCCATTTCTTGATATTTTACATGGTAATACTCGAATTGGCAAGACGCACGATTCTCTCCTCAAGTTTAATTCATGTTGTTTATTGTATGCTACTATTCTAAGATATTTATTATGTAATATTCAAGTTGACAAGTTATGTGATTTGTTTCCTGAATCCATATTGTTATTCATGGTGCACAATCCTTTTATGGTGTTTTCTATATATATATATATATATATATATATCTGCAATATGCGCAATTTGTGTTGAAACATTTTAAGAGTACACAGAAGGCCAGAGTTTCTAGATGCAATATTGAATGGTCCTAGTATGCATTCTCAAAACAGGATTTATATGACTGGTTTAAAATTTAGTCAGAATGTTTTTTCTGATTCTCATGTAAAGGAAAGTACTTGAATAAGAAAGTTTTCATTTAATTCATCTTGATTCCCCTACAGGTATCCGGCCATCTTGAAACTTGGTCATTTTAAACTTAACTCTTAGATTGTTCATGTTTTCAGAGTGACTAGGCTTAGAATCATAGGGCCTCATTCTGAGGCCGGCGGTCGTCGCCCGCCTGGCGGGAACCGCCATATGGCCGCTCCACGGTCGAAAGACCGCGGAGGCCATTCTGGCTTTTCCGCTGGGCTGGCGGGCGACCGCCAGAAGGCCGCCCGCCAGCCCAGCGGGAAACCCCTTCCCACGAGGAAGCCGGCTCTGAATGGAGCCGGCGGAGTGGGAAGGTGCGACGGGTGCAGTTGCACCCGTCGCGAATTTCAGTGTCTGCTAAGCAGACACTGAAATTCTTTGTGGGGCCCTCTTACGGGGGCCCCTGCAGTGCCCATGCCTTTGGCATGGGCACTGCAGGGGCCCCCAGGGGCCCCACGACACCCCATACCGCCATCCTGTTCATGGCGGGCGAACCGCCAGGAACAGGATGGCGGTATGGGGTGTCGGAATCCCCATGGCGGCGCAGCAAGCTGCGCCGCCATGGAGGATTCCTGAGGGCAGCGGAAAACTGGCGGGAGACCGCCGGTTTTCCCTTTCTGACCGCGGCCAAACCGCCGCGGTCAGAATGCCCTTGAGAGCACCGCCAGCCTGTTGGCGGTGCTCTCGCGGTCGTTGACCCTGGCGGTCAATGACCGCCAGGGTCAGAATGACCCCCATAGTCTAGTATTGATTTCAGGAGATAGAATTTACATATTGTGTGTTCTAACCTTTTTCTTACTACAGGTCTCCTTTCCAGCTCTTCCCTTCCTAATCCCCTCCTCCCCTCTTGGACTCTCTCAGTCTCTGTGATTTAGCTATCAGAGTCTTGGAGCTGTTCAGTGGTGGACGTGTTGGGAATGTGCACAGACCCCGAGGATTTGGTGACTCTGACACCTCTCCTGGCCTCTGGAAATGCTTTGAAGGGCACAAATGGTGCCCTCCTTGCATAAGCCAGTATACACCGGTTCAGGGATCCCTCCAACCCTGCTCTGGCACGAAACTGGACAAAGGAAAGAGGAGTGACCACTCCCCTGACCAGCACCTCCCAAGGGGAGGTGCCCAGAGCTCCTCCGGTGTGTCCCAGACCTCTGCCATCTTGGATGCAGAGGTGTGAGGGCACAATGGACACCTCTGAGTGGCCAGTGCCAGCAGGTGACGACAGAGACCCCTCCTGATAGGTGCTTACCTTTCTCTGTAGCCAATCCTCCTCTGAGGGCTATTTAGGGTCTCTCCTGTGGGTATCTCACCAGATAACGAATGCAAGAGCTCACCAGAGTTCCTCTGCACTTCCCTCTTCGACTTCTGCCAAGGATCGACCGCTGACTGCTCCAGGAGGCCTGCAAAACCGCAACAAAGTAGCAAGAAGACTACAAGCAACATTGTAGTACCTCATCCTGCCCGCATTCTCGACTGTTTCCTGGTGGTGCATGCTCTGAGGGCTGTCTGCCTTCACCCTGCACTGGAAGCCAAGAAGAAATCTCCCGTGGGTCGACGGAATCTTCCCCCTGCTAACGCAGGCACCAAACTTCTGCATCACTGGTCCTCTGGGTCCCCTCTCATCTTGACGAGCATGATCCCTGGAACACAGGAGCTGGATCCAAGTGTCCCCGACAGTCCAGTGGCCCTTCTGTCAAAATTTGGTGGAGGTAAGTCCTTGCCTCCCCACGCCAGACAGTAATCCTGTGTACTGCGTGAACTGCAGCTGCTAGGGCTTCTGTGCACTTCTGCAAGACTTCCTTTGTGCACAGCCTATCCCAGGGCCCCAGCACTCCATCCTGCATTGCCCAACTCGCTGAGTTGGACTCTGACTTTGTAGGACCCTCTTTTGTTGTGCTGAATTGACCGTTGTGCTCAGATCTTCTGAACACCTGTTCAGGTACTTCTGCGGGTGCTGCCTGCTTCTGCATGGGCTCTTTCTATTGCTGAGTGCCCCCTCTGTCTCCTCCTCCAAGGGGCAACCTCCTGGTCCTTCCTGGGCCCTGGCAGCATCCAAAACCTTCAACCATGACTCTTGCAGCTAGCAAGGCTTGTTTGCGGTCTTTTTGTGTGGAAACAACTCTGCATCCTCCAGCACTCCGTAGGACATCTTCTGATCAAAGGAGAAGTTCCTGGCACCTTCCGTTGTTGCAGAATCTTTGGCTTCTTCCACCCGGAGGCAGCCCTTTTGCACCTTCATCCTGGGTTTAGTGGGCTCTTGCCCCTCCTGGACACTTGCGTGACTCTTGGACTTGGTCCCCTTCCTTTGCAGGTGCTCAGGTCCAGGAATCCATCTTCAGTGCTTTGCAGTCAGTTGTTATCTTTGCAGAATCCCCTATCTCGACTTTACTGTCTTTCTGGGGTAGTATGGTAACTTTACTCCTACTTTTCAGCATCTTGGGGTTGGGTATCTTTGACACCCTTAGTGTTTTCTTACACTCTCAGCGACGCTCTACACACTACACTATGCCTGGGGTCCATTCGTGATTCGCATTCCCCTTTTGGAGTATATGGTTTGTGTCGCCCCTAGGCCTATTGTCTCCTATTGCATTCTGTTGTGTTCTACACTGCACTACTTTTCTAACTGTTTACTGACCTGATTTTGGTTTGTGTGTATATTTTGTGTATATTACTTACCTCCTAAGGGAGTATATCCTCTGAGATACTTTTGGCATATTGTCACTAAAATAAAGTAGCTTTATTTTTAGTAACTCTGAGTATTGTGTTTTCTTATGATATAGTGCCAAGTGATATAAGTGATATACGTGGTATAGTAGGAGCTTTGCATGTCTCCTAGTTCAGCCTAAGCTGCTCTGCTATAGCTACCTCTATCAGCCTAAGCTGCTAGAACACTTCTTATCTACTAATAAGGGATAACTGGACCTGGCACAAGGTGTAAGTACCACAAGGTACCCACTATAAGCCAGGCCAGCCTCCTACAATGAAGAGTTGGGGGTGAGGTACATTAGTGATCAATTAGCGCTTGCACCTCTACTTAGATGTATTAGAGTATGGTCTAACCCGGTGTTGGTCCTCACTCGAGCAAACATTTTAGATTTTTTGGCCCTAGACGGGACGTTATATATTCCGTGGATTAAATATATAGCAATGAACTATCCCGTAAATTGGGGCATCCTGGTTTATTTGAGTGTCCACAGGGTATAACAAAGAGGGATTTGATCTGGGCTGAGAAGCATTTTGCTGGTGTGATAGGCATGGAAAAGGAGGAGTAGGAACTTTGTAAATCGACAGTTCGATTTTACCTTTTTTTTTTTAAAACAGTCCCCCTGATGGCGCCCTACTTGATTTTTGTTACCTTGTCCCAGCATTGATCCCTGTTGACAAGATTTGGATTTAAGTCCTCATTATGACATTGGTGGTATATTCTGAATACCGCTGTGGTGACTGCCGCCAACATACCGCCACGGAGGCGAACATCTGTCCGCCAGATTATGACACAACACACGAACCCGACAGAAATCAGACACAACCACAAATCCACCAGACCCACTGAACTCGATAAACTGTCTGAACTACCACCCATACCGTTACGCCACCAATAAAAAGCCCTCGAAATTATGACCCACGAATCACCATAGCGGACATTCAACGGCGGTGAACCATTGGCGGTAAACATTACCGCGGCGGATAAGGCCACCCAAATACAAAACAAAGCAACATTGGCCAGAACAAAAAACCAACACCTGACACAAATACACCCACCCTACACACCCACCAACAGCACTATAAAACACACACCCGCATCACCCACAATCCTTTGCTAACACAACAAGACGGATACATTTAGCAACGCTAACACAAAAGAGAACTGCACACACATATCACAACTACCTATTCATCCCACACGCACCAGGCACCCAACCACATCACCCTCTGCACAACCTGCACACACCACACTACACCCATGTCCCCACAAAGACAGCCTCATTTCACCGATGAGAAGTTGCTGGTCATGGTTGAGGAAATATTCAGGGTAGAGCCACAGCTGTTTGGAGCACAGGTACAGCAGATATCCATTGCCAGGAAAATGGAGCTATGGCAGAGGATCGTGGACAGGGTGAACGCCGTGGGACTACATCCACGCACAAGGGGCGACATCAGGAAGAGGTGGAACGACCTACTGGGGAAGGTGCGTTCCATTGCAGCAAGGCACCAGCTCGCCATCCAGAGGACTGGCGTTGAACCCCCACCTCCTCCCCCACAGCTGACAGCATGGGAGGAGCAAGTCTTGGCAGTCCTCATCATGAGCGACTCACTGGAGTAGCCAGAGGACTGGACACTGGTGAGTCAACATTTACTACCTATCACCCCCCCATACCTGCATGCCACCACCATCCCTCACACCGACACCCATCACCCCACTCCATCCCACACAGTGCACCACCACAATTAACAAACCTAAATGCCAAGCCCTGCTTGCCATACCCACTGCATGCACATCCCTTCCAGTCCTGCATGTACATCCCTTCCAGTTCTGCATGTACACCTACCACCAATGCATGCACAGCATGGAGAACTAACAATCCCACAACACATCACCATACACAAGCAAAGGTGGCAGGGCAACAACAATAATTTAGGGGAAGCTAGTGATGCAGAATATGTCACAGACATGTAGCATAATACACCACTTACATCCACACAGGTGCCCCAGCCAATCTCAGCGGTGGGGAGTTGCCACGGCTACCCTGCCCCCCACCAGGAGATGCCTCCAGTGATGACAGCTCTGGATCTGGATGAACTCCCTGGCCCATCAGGGACCACTGGTCAGTCAGTCAACTACAGAGCCCCCGTCAGAATCAAACACCACAGCAGCCACTCAACGTCCCCAGACCTCTGTTGCCAGGACTCGTCAATCAGTAGTGTGCCCACCTGTACAGGGACCCCTGTCCACACCTCACAGGCAAAACAATGAGGGCCCTGGGGTCAGTGAGCACACTGTTCAGGGGACACAGGCACAGGGGGCCAGGGATAGTCAGAGGACAGCTGTGCACCAGGGGTTGGACAGGCCCAGGGAACCGACTGCCCAGGAGGCACTTACTAATGTCCTGGAAGCTTACAAACAATCCCAGACAAGATGGGTCAGGTGATAAACATCATGCAGGAGAACCAGCGGCTGCAGAGGGAACACCACCAGGAGATCAAGCAAGAATTGCAGGCCCTGAACACCACCATGGTCTCCATTGCGGGGTTGCTGTGTGATATGGCCAACATAATGAGGGACTATACAGTACACCAGCGCGCCCCTTCCACTAGCCAGGGTATTGACCAGCCCTCCACATCTGCTGCAGCTAGTGGACAGGAGGCATGTCCATAGGACCCACAGGCCACCAGCACTCCTCCCCCTGCAGAAGGTGAACTACCCCGCAAACGGTCCCTGTGACCCAGACAGACACCAGAGGCAGTTGCCACGGCCAAGAAATGAGCCCCTCCTGAATGTCCCCCTTGTTTTCCACCGTCACCTTGTCCACTTTGAACTGCCATTGCCTCCCTTCCTATGGCCTCTTGGACACTGGACCTGTGCCACAAACAGACTGGCCCACTACACTGGACTATTCCCAACCATCACCCCACTCTATTGTACTTTGCATTGTATACCAATTCTTAATAAACACCCTTGGACACAACTTGAGTAATAGTGCTTTATCTGAAGGTAAAGTACAATGTATAGAGCTGTTATGAACTATATCAACCTGTGTATATGTCTAGTTATATGTTGACTCATCCTACAAATGTTTCTCAGCAGTCTGTACACATCACAGCATTACACTGTTGTAACCACTGCAACATCTGCAATAAGGTAAGGCATAGATGACAGTCAGGTGGGATGCAAAGGTAATGACTAGCAATATGTTACAGTCACACAGCACAACACTGAAATGGAAAAATGTTTAGTTCAACAGTTTTACCTGAGTGTCATTGGAAGAACTGCTGGATCATGTGTGTCCTGTTGTCCACATCCTCCTCCTCACTGTCCTCAGTGTCTACTGCTGCCAAAGCTGCATTGTCACCCCCTTCTCCTGCAGATAGGGCACATGCCATCTGAGGGCCAAATTGTGCAACATGCAGCACACAACAATAATCCGGCAGACCTTCTCGGGGGAGTAGCATAGGGAGGCACCTGAACCTAGCCGTCAGGAGTCCGAAGGGCCTTTCAACAATCCTCCTGGTACGCACATGAGCACTATTGTACCTATTCTCAGCCCCTGTTCTCAGATTCCTAACAGGGGTCTGGAGCCAGAACAGGTTTGGGTAGCCAGAATCGCCTGCAGTAAGAGAGTGACACACATTAGTCCTGCACAATGGCATGGGGTATGACTACTGAAGGCATACACTGACATACATTGGGTGGGGACTCAGGCTCACCTATAAGGCACACTCTGTGCCTCTGTATTTGTGCCATCAGCTGTGGGACACTGCTATTCCTCAGGACAAAGGCATCATGCACCAATCCAGGCACACCATCTGGACATTGAGTGAGTGGAAACTCTTCCGATTCCTATACACCTGTTCATTGGCCCTGGGGGGGACTAAGGCAATATGGGTCCCCTCAATGGCCCCAATGACGTGGTATATGTCCCATCGCACAAAATCCAGCCTTCACAGTGGGTAAATCATCTACCTGGGGGAATGTGATGTAGCTGCACATGTGTTTGGACATGGCAGACAAAACCTTTGCAAGCACAATAGAGAACATTGGCTGTGACATTCCTATAGCCAAGCCCACTGTCACCTGGAAAGAGCCAGTTGCCAGGAAATGGAGCACTGAGAGTACCTGCACAAGATGGGGTATTACTGTGGTGCAACGGATAGCAGGTAGCAGATCAGGCTCCAATTATGCACACAACTATGTGATTGTGGCCCTGTCTAGACGATAGGTGAGTATGATGTGTCTGTCCTCCAGTGTAGCCAAGTTCACAAGGGGTATATACACGGGTGCTTACTTCCTCCTCCTATTTCTCCGCAGTGGTTGGTACCTAAGGGACCCAAAATTAAGAAGGGAGTGGCAACAGGAACCATGAA
Source organism: Pleurodeles waltl (assembly GCF_031143425.1). Lineage (NCBI taxonomy): Eukaryota > Metazoa > Chordata > Amphibia > Caudata > Salamandridae > Pleurodeles > Pleurodeles waltl. Next base: position 729,332,552 of record NC_090439.1, on the reverse strand, counting down.
CACACTACAGCAGTGTACACAGAGCATGCTTGTATGTTGGACACTGGAATTGTATAGGTGAGTACATTCAACTACAATGACACACTTTTAAATCTGTACATGTGTACTAGCATTAGAAAATGGCACCCACCTGTCAGGTATGCAAGAACAGGTGAAAGGTGACCTCACTCCGCTGGCGGGAGGCGGTCTGCACCGCCGTGCAATTCCTCATTGGCTAACATGGCCCTCTATGGAGTATGGGTAACAGTGATGATCGGTGACGGTGTTCACCGCCACGGACGTGACCGCCATTTTATTTCTACCACTTCACTTGATTCTGGACTTTCCACAGGACGATATCTCCACTGCGTGTGCTGCTGTGACCTGTGTCTGGAACCTGACATGGCGCATGCTACAGGGAAGAGGGCCCCAGCTTTCACATCGGAACAGTTGCATAGGCTCGTGAAGGCGGTCCTACCCCTGTATGGACAGTTGTATGGGCCTCCAGACAAAGAGGAGAGTACATCATGGGTACGTTGCATGTGACATGGCTGTATGGAGATGTATGAGTGTGCCAGCAGTGTCATTGGGGGGGTATGGCTGGTGGCAGTGTTAATGCAAGGGTACGGTTCATGTGTGTGCCTAATGCTTAGGAAGTTTGTAGGCCATATGTGTGACAGGCTGGATTGTCTTGTTTATGGTGTCCCACTGTTTGTGTTTCCTCTGCAGGTCAGCGCCCATCAGAAGAAGGGGTTGTGGTGTGCCATCGCCAAGGAAGTGCGGACCCTGGGGGTCTACAGCAGGCGGAGCACCCACTGCAGGAAACGGAGGGAGGACCTGAGGCACTGGGCCTGGAAGACCGCAGAGGCCCAGCTGGGGATGGCCTCCCAACGAGGGAGAGGTGCCCATCGGAATCTGACGCCCCTGATGGCCCACATACTGGCGGTGGCCAATCCTGAGTTGGATGGGCGCTTGAGGGCATTACAACAGCCACAAGGGGGGGAGTACAGTGTGTTTGACAACCATCTCTGTTGCTTGACATGGGATTTGGGTGCATGGTACAAGTCAGTGGATGCCCCAATATGCCAGTGTAGACATTGCTGAGTGGTCCAGCTTTGGTGAATAGGGTAAAATGCATGTTTTTGATAGCTAGGTAGCTGGTTTTCCATGGTAGACAGGGCTTAGTTGGTCCCAGTGGGTGTGTAGCTGGCAGTGTTTGGGTCCTACCTGCTGTGGTACTTAGCCAACGGAATGACAGTTTGGTCCATACTGCCCATTCTCAGTCTCAGTGTGTGACAGTGATGTGTATGCCATCTGTGCTGTTGGTGCTGTGATTGACTCTGTGCTCCCTTTCTTTGTCCCCCCTCTCTCTCCTTTTGTCATCCTGTCCATGTGTGCATTAGCATCATCTAGCGAAGGAGCAGGGGCACCGGCAAGTGAGGGAGCTGCAGCCCATGGGACCCAGGAGGCAGAATCCACTGACATGGAGGGAACCAGTGGGACTAAGGGCGAGGGGAGCACCGCAGCGGGGACAGGAGGTGATACCACTGACTCTGATTCCTCCTCCGGTGGGAGCTCCCTGGTGGTGGCGGACCCCTCTGGGACCACCCCAGCTACAGGTTCTACCACCACCCCGTACCAGCACCGCCCTCCCAGTAACCCCCTACCGAGTTGCTGTGCCCGCTCACCCAGGAGGGTAGCATCTCCTGCGCCCCAGGCACCTCAAGCCCTGCCCCAGTCAGCCCTGCTGCCCTCAGTGAGGAGGCTATTAACCTCCTGAGATCCATCTATGTAGGGCAGTCAACCATAGTGAATGCCATCCAGGGGCTAGCATCCCAGATGCAGCAATGCCTTCCTGGAGGGCATTCACAGTGGCTTGGCGGCCCTACAGAGATTGTTTCCTCTCTGACGGCAGCCAGTGTCACTGTTTCTTCAGTTCCCCCTCCAACTACCACTTCCCAGTCCCAGTCTCCTCACCCCCAACCCATCCCACGCACACATTCAGACAAGCATGCATACAAAACATCACACGACTCGCACAAACAGACACAGGCAGCACACTTCAATCCACAAGCACTCACACAGCCAAAAGACAGATGCATACACAACACCATCCACTGTCTCCACTGTCTCCTCCTACTCCCTCACAGTCACATCCGAACTCACACCTGCATGCACTGCATCAACAGTCCCTGAACCTGCCACCTATACAGCCTTGCCCACGTTCACTACAACAGCAGACCTGCAGACATACACCCACACCCCATGTGCAGTCACCACCACTGTTAGACTTTTCACCATTGGCGTGGTCTCCCTTAACTTTTTGCCTCTCTTTCCGAGGTTGTTGATGTGTGCTGGACTTTTGGCTGTTTTTGTTACTCTGGGCACTTTACCACTGCTAACCCGTACTAAAGTGCAAGTGCTCCTATACAAAATGTGTATGTAATTGGTTCATCCATGATTGGCATATTTGATTTACTAGTAAGTCCCTAGTACAGTGCACTAGAGGTGACCAGGGCCTGTAAATCAAATGCTACTAGTGGGCCTGCAGCACTGGTTGTGCCACCCACATTAGTAGCTCTGTAAACAAGGCTCAGACCTGACACTGCAGTGTCTGTGTGTGCAGTTTTAAACTGTAAATTCGACTTGTAAACCTTCCCTTTTCTTACATGTAAGGCACCCCTAAGGTAGGCCCTGGGTAGCCCCAAGGGCAGGGTGCAGTGTATGATTAAGGTAGAACATATAGTAATGTGTTTTATATATCCTGACAGTGAAATACTGCTAAATTCGTTTTTCACTGTTGCAAGAACTGTCCCTCTCATAGGTTAACATGGGGGCTACCTTTAAATATGATTAAAGTGTAGATTCCCTTTGGGAGCGGATAGACATGTGGAGTTTGGGGTCTCTGAGCTCACAATTTAAAAATACATCTTTTAGTAAAGTTGATTTTAAGATTGTGTGTTTGAAAATGACACTTTGACTCTGCCTGTTTGTGGATTCCCTGTCTGGGTCAGTTTGACAGTTGGGCTGGTTGCACCTCTCACTAGACAGTGACACAAAAGGAGCTGGGGTGTAGCCTGCATATCCTGATGAGCCATCTGTGCTAAGAGGGAGGGGAGGAGTTGTCACTCACACCTGAAAGGGCTGTGCCTACCCTCACACAACGCAGTCTCCAACCCCCTGGTGTGTGTCTGGGGCCTGACCTGGGCAAGGCAGAATTTCACAAACAAGAGAGACTTTTCTTTGAAGTAAGCCTACTTCAAAGGGCAAAATGGGTATAAGAAGGGCACCCAAAACCACAGACTTTAGAACACTTCTGGAAACCAAGAGGAACCTCTACCTGGAGAAGAGCTAAAGAGCTGAGGAAGATGAGCTGCCCCGCCTGTGACTGTGCTTTGTGGAGCTATCCTGCAGTTGCTGCTTCTGCCTGTGTAAGAGGACAAAGACTGGACTTTGTGTGCCTTCCTTCTTGTGAAGAACTCTCCAAGGGCTTGATTTAGAGCTTGCCTCCTGTCGCTTGACATCTCAGGGACAGCAAAGACTTCTCTCTGCCAGCACCTGGAGCCTTTGCTGAGACTCCTACTCCGCCAAGTGGTGCCCATCCAGCTCCTGGGACCCTGTAAGGAGCAGCTGTCAGGCCAAGAGTAAAAAATCCACGCACAGAATCCCGTGCGGGGAAAAGATCGACGCAACTCTGATCCGTGGCTGAAAAATCGACACGCTGCCGGCTTTGCGGCTGAAAATCGACACTCACCTGCAGTGCGACTGAAAGATCGACGCTCATGGCTGGAGAAACGATGCACAGCATCGCTGATGGAGGCTGGTGAGAGCACAACCCGCGCTGCATGGTTTTCGTGTCATCGTGCAGCAGGATTTCCGACGCAAACATTGCTGGGCGTGTAAAAATGACGTAAGGCCTGTCCCGACCTGAGAATGCGGTTCGAATCGATGCATCGCTCTCCTGCGGAGAGAAGAAACAACGCACTCTGACTCAGCAGAAGGAGAAACGGCGCACGGTCTCACTCGTGATATCGACGCATCGCAAGCCCTTTTTGACGCACTCTCGCCTGTGCGTGGTTATTTTTGACGCACATTTCCATGCTAACAGCGTTAACATTGTGTTTAAAATTACATGAAGATTCTTTTTGGTTTTTAATTGATAACTTGACTTGTGTATTGTGGATTTTTGTTGTTTTGGTCTTGTTTAGTTTAGATAAATATTCTCTATTTTTCTAAACCTGTGTTGTCGTTTTGTAGTGCTTTCATTAAGTTACTGTGTGTGTTGGTACAAATTCTTTACACCTAGCACTCTGAAGTTCAGCCTGCCTGCTCGTGCCAAGCTACCAAGGGGGTGAGCTGGGGTTAGCTGAGGGTGATTCTCTTTTACCCTGACTAGAGTGAGTGTTCTTGCTTGGACGGGGGGTAACCTGACTGCCAACCAAAGACCCCATTTCTAACAACCACCATCACCACATCATGCAGCACACCCACCTCCCTTGCAGATACCACCACAACATCCATCCCCAGATCCTGTTTGTCCACCCCCACCCTGTCTGCCCCCCTCCAAAGACACACAAACGCTCACACTGACGCCCCCAACAGCGATCCACCTCACACACACACTGCCCATGCACCTGCACCCAAGTGCAGCATACCTCCTCCTTCTACAACCACTCCCTCTTCCTTCACTCCCATACCTCCTCCCACATCCTGCCCATTTGGCCCTAAGAAGCTTTTCCTTTCCTGCCTTGACCTCTTCCCTCCCACACCCCGTTCTGCCCGCAAGAGGAAGATCCGACCCCCCCAGGACAGTACCTCAAGCACACAGTCTGACACTGTACCAAAGTCTCCAGCACCCACTAAGGGGCACATGAGTGCGACACCGGCCCCCAGCCCCAAGGACACTCCTCCGCCCCCAAAACGGAGAGCTAAAGTGCCACCCACCACCAAACAGACAACAAAGAGCATGGAACCACCTCCAAAACCTAGGGCCAAGGAGACCCCTCCCAAGACCAAGGACAATGAGGTCCTATAACATGTAAGCCCAAGGAGGCCCCTACAAAAAGTAAGCCCAAGGAGGCCCCTACAAGAAGTAAGCCCAAGGAGGCCCCTACAAAAATTAAGCCCAAGGAGGCCCCTACAAGAAGTAAGCCCAAGGAGGCCCCTACAAAAAGTAAGCCCAAGGAGGCCTCAACAAAAACAAAGCCCAAGGTCACCCCTCCAGAACCAGTGGCCACGGCCACCCCTACAGAACCAGTGGCCAAGGTCACTCCTCCAGAACTAGTGGCCAAGGACACCACTACAGAACCAGTGGCTATGGACCCCCCTCCAGAACCAGTGGCCAAGGACATCCCTTCAGAACCAGTGGGCAAGGAGCCCCCTCAGTAACCAGTGGGCAAGGAGCCCCCCTCAGTAACCAGAGGGCAAGGAGCCCCTTCAATATCCAGAGGGTAAGGGTCCACTCCCGAACCAGTGGGCAAGGAGCCCCCTCAGTATCCATTGGGAAGGGTCCCCTCCAGAACCATTGGGCAAGGAGCCCCCTCAGTAACCAGTGGGCAAGGAGCCCCCTCAGTAACCAGTGGGCATGGAGCCCCCTCAGTAACCAGTGGGCATGGAGCCCCCTCAGTAACCAGCGGGCAAGGAGCCCCCTCAGTAACCAGCGGGCAAGGAGCCCCCTCAGTATCCAATGGGCAAGGGTCCCCTCCAGAACCAGTGGGAAAGGAGCCCCCTCAGTAACCAGTGGGCAAAGAGCCCCCTCAGTAACCAGTGGGCAAAGAGCCCCCCTCATTATCCAGTGGGCAAAGAGCCCCCCTCATTATCCAGTGGGCAAGGAGCCCCCCTCAGTAACCAGTGGGCAAGGAGCCCCCTCAGTATCCAGTGGGCAAGGAGCCCTCTCCAGAACCAGTGGGCTAGGAGCCCCCTCCCAATGAGATGCACACCCCACCCACCCCGCCTCCTGAGGTGCCTGCCATTTCCAACATGATGCCCCTGACCAGTGGAGACCTGATGTTGTCAGGAGTCAAGTTGGGGCTGGTGTCCAATATGCATGATAGAATGTCGTAAGTCTTGATAAACAAACATTTATTGAAAAAAATGACATTTTTACTCGTGAGGATGATTATCCAAGTGAATCTAATTCAACTGATACTACTGAAGAATCATCTCTAAATTAGTTTGGCCCACCTAAAACAAACAAAACCTTCAACCTTTCCTAATGCAACACCAAAATTAATCTGAATGTGCACTGTGGATCACAGGACAGTGTACACTAGGTCTTGCTTTTGTGTAACTCTAGATAAACAGAGCAGGGTTCCCTGCTGTTTGTCCAAATAGAATCCCGTGCTATACAAAGTTCAATAAAATCCTACAGTTGTACATTATGCATGTAAAAAAAATCCAGGACAACGTCCTTGGTGGATGATTGTTGCATACACCATTCCTAGATTCAACATATATCTCTAGTTTAAATCTAAAACGTATTGTGGTTCCTGTTTAAAGCTAATTCTCCAATTTCTTAGGAACACAGAAAAGAGTTATTACTAAAAAATGACACAACGCTTAGGAGAGCAGGTGCCTTCAGATCATAGTCAGTTCAGCCCAAGGTGTATGTTTCAGAGATCATCTATGTAGAATTTACAAAATATATGACTTCTTTGGTGCCATAGATGAGGCTCAAACATCCTTAAAAGGTATGTTTGGCAAAGTGTTTGAGCTGGTGAGGGCCAGAGGTACTCATTTTTCCTCATCAGACCTTTCTTGACAAGTTCTGATGAGGGAAAAACACACAAAGTTGAATGGTGGAGGAAGATAAAGATGGCAAACCATTGCAAAGAGAGAAAGCAGGAACCTGCAAGAGTGTCATAAAGGGGGATGGGCATGGCCAAGCACTGAGCTAAGATGGCACCTTGATGTAGAGCTAATCTTTCCCAAAACCTCATGCCAGAATCCTGCCAGAGGGGTAGAAGTACTTCAGTGTTGGCTGCGGAACCCTTGCTGTGCCCCAAAGGGGTTGGGGAATAAGCCCTTGGAAGCACTGCAGGCCGCTGAGGCAGAGGTTCACCAAGTAGCGGCCCGTGACATGCAACACTGCTGGAGTGTGGTGCCCAGCGTCTACCACAAAACAGGAGGTCAATTCAAGACAGAATATGGGAGGAGGTGGCGAGCAGGTGGGAGGCAAGGACACATCATCCAGTGTTGAAGAAGCCAGCCGTGGCAGGGGTCTGAAGCCCAGTGACAAAGTGAGTGGGGGCCAAGAGTGGTGACAAGACAAGAAGGAGGTGCAGCCCTGGGTATGCTGCCATGGGCCGAACAGTGGTGTTCCAAAGGCTGAGTTTGTTGTGGCAATGAAGGGACCCCTCTGCCGGGGGACTAAAGAGTGCTGTCCTGCTGGTTGTGGAGAGATGGGGTCCTGAGATTTTATCTGGGCAGGAGGACGGCAGGGATGGCATCCACTTGCTCAGGGCCCTGTCTGATGTTCCCCTCATGCACTGAGTGCACATCATACGTGGAACGGTACAATATTGAGCCAGAGTAGCATGTTCAAGAGGCTGAGGCCTGCAGCGGGCTTACACAGAGGCACAGGATGGACCCTGGGCCGCACTGTGGCAGCAACAGGATAACTGCAGCCAAAGAGTGACCGGAGGCCTCGGAAGCGGCCCAGTGAGAGGAGTCCCACCAGGGTGAGATGAGCGATACTCCTTCCAGTGCCTGAGAACATTGCAGCCTGTTGGATAGAATGCTTTGTCATGGTCCCGGTACACAGGGTCTAGGGTGCCATCAGACCAGGGACTTGAAAAATATGTTTTTCATGCTCAGGGACAGATAAACAAATCAGAAACCTCGTATCAGTTGACTCTGGGGACCGAGCCGCAACCTTCAATAAAAGAGATCCTTGAAGCAGTGCCAAAACTGATCTGCAAAAGGTCTCTGCCAGAATGGGCATTGCAGAATCCACACTGGAGGAATCCAAAGGGGCCATTAAACAACTGCATTCCAAAGTCCTCCATCTTAGAGAAGCTACAACCTGTTTACCTGCACAGGCAGAGGATGCTGAAGGGAGATCCCCGAGAAACAACATTTGTCTGGTGCAGTGGTTCCTAACCTTTTGACTCTTGAAGACCCCACTGAATCACTACTGGAAGCCGAGGACCTCCAAGCAACTTAAATTTCAAACATTAAAACAGTAATTTGCAAAACATACATGAACAAGTACACACCAAACAAATACTCGCATTACTAAAGATATAATTATTTTATATTGAAAAAAAATGCACAAATTTAAAACTTTAAATGGGAAGGTTGGCGCTGCATCTCAGCAACTAACTTTTCAATGTTTGGTTTTGTTTAGGAAAGCTGAATCCTCAGGTCAGATTCTACATTTTCCAAATGATTTCAGTTTTTTTTAGGTACATAAGATCTGTGAAAGCTTTTTCAAATAAATAGGTGGTGGGGAAAGGAAGTAAAACCACAAGGGCCTCTCATCTCTCCATAGCTCTTTGTCACATGTAATTCATTACTTGTATAGCACCTCTCATACCAGTGTAGGGTGTTGGAGTACTTTCTTAGGGGACTTCAAGTTGTAGGATTCACATGTCATCCATACTGGTAGGCATTTGCTGAGAGTGTTTGGCCTGGAGAAGCACAAACTCAGGATTCAGAACATAACACCGTGGTTAGCATTGACTTTAATAAAAAAATGTATATCAATGCAAGCACACATTTCTTTAGCAGCATAAGGATAATGAGACTGGGAAACACATAACTTTCTAATTTGTGCCATGCAGTTTGTATGCAGGTCTTTGATGGCAGTTCATAGCTCACTGTGCTAGATCACTATTGTAACGTATGAACTGCACAGCAACAAAAGAATCTCTGTGACAAAAGCGGTAACCCACTGTGCTATGCACATAAAATTCTGTTCTTTGCACGATACACGTTCTTTGCAGCAGGCATAAAAAAACTTTGCGCTGCTTTAGATGAGTCAAAACTGCCATTAGACAAAACTCCCATCTCTCTCCAGCAGGTACATTAATCACCAGAGTTATCTTGACACTTTTATTTTTGCCCGAAAGCTGCTGGATGTACAAGGAACTTTGCAGTGCTTTTAAAACTACTTCACAAAGGAAGTAATACATTTCACAAACATGCAGGGAGAGGCCCCAGCTGGAAAAGTGCCTAGCTGCTGGCCCAGGCCTGCAGACCTCCTGGGAATGTGTCATGGACCCCTGGGGTGCCGCGGACCACAGGTTGGGAATAGCTGGTCTGGTGGATTTCCTGCAGGGCAGAAATGATGAGCAATATTTGGAGGACTTGCTCAAAACAATCCAGCAGCTGGAGCATATTTTGGCACATTTTGTGCACTAAGTTCCAGGAGTACCACCCAGACCAGGGGCATGGCCCAGACCTATGACAGTGAAGCCACTGAACTATAGAGCCGAGATGTGGTACTGAAAGTGGCAACACAACCTGGACTGATCAGGGTTGAAAACCAGGATGACCCTGCAAAATTGAAATTGAAATTCCTGTCAGAAGGAAAGCTGTGTTTTTTTACCTCACTGAACAACATCTAGGACTGGCTAGAGGCCAGTGACAAGGGGGCGCCATAGAGGCCTTGGGCCAATGTAGGGCCCATCATGATTGTGTAACCGAGACTTGGAGTGGCTGCGCATGCTGCCACATATGGGGGAATCGTCTGGGGTTGTGATTGTGGAACCATGTGCCTCCCTACCTGGACTAGAGAATTGCACATGAGGAGGTTGCTAGAGAAGGGGAGTCATTGCCTGGTGCCAGGTAGACCCAGGGACTACAGCTTGTACTGAAAGCTGTTAGCAGTTCAAGTGTAGTTTAAAAGTGAATAAGGCAATGGCGACAGACACCTCAGGCATTGGGAGGGGTGAGCAGTTCAAAACCAACTGCATGAAGCAAAAGGGAGTGGAAGTTAATGGGGGGAAGGGGATAACAATGGAGAGGGTATTGGTCAGGGTCCGACCTCACTTGAGGGCACACACCTGGGACACTGATAATGGCACACATGACAGGGACACACATGAGGGGGTGGAGTGAGCCCCTGAGACTTCCATCCTGCCCTGCAATGTTATTGGGTCGGTTAACAAGGTAAAGAGAGGTATGGTTTGGAAATATGTGCTTAGACTCAACCCAGATATACTCCTCTCACATGAAGCCCATTTGAAGGGTATTAAATGTGAATTCCTAGGCCAAGGCATTCATAAAATAGCTGTGCACTCAGGGTACACAACTCACTCCAGAGGGGCCAGAATACTGGTGAAGAGACAGATGCAGAGGAGTGCTATGCAGCCACCTTAGGGGGTTGGAATGAGGAACAGGTCCTGATTGTTTCCTGATATGTCCCACCAGGACTACAAACAATAGCCCTAGATCATATGGGGAAATGACTGCCACAGTTCCCAGTAGCAACACTCTTGATAGGCCTGGACCTTAATCTAACAATGTGCTTGGAATTGGACAGACACAAACTGATGGAGATTTCAGGGAGAGTGGACCTTAGATTGAGAGATTTTTAGGGGGCGATTGGTCTTCAGAACTTATGGAGGGTGGAACATCCAGATACAAAATAATTTTCATATGTGTTGTCCTCTATGTAGGCTAGCGTACAATTGGACTACTTCCTGGTACCATAGACACAGAGATATAGATATAGACATACTGCCTTCCTGCCAATGGGTATCTCAGATCACTGTCTACGAGGTTGACCACCTCCACATGGATTGAGAGGCCACTGTGGTGTTTGGACTCCAGGGACATTTGGGACTAGGAAATTAAATAATATCTTAAGCAGGCCATGTGAACTATTTGATTGATAATAAGGGCTTGGTAGATTCTGACCTAATATATGGGAGGCATATAAGGTGGTGCTAAGAGGCCGCCTAATATCTACGATATCTATGATATCAGGCAAATGTAAGGTGGATCATAACAAAATGGATAAGCTAGAGATACATCTAATGCAACGTGAAGGGGATTACCAGATTACCTCTACACTGGTACATCGAAAAGCACTGGCACAGGAAAAATAGACACAAAGCGGACTCTCAAAGATTTCCAGGTGAAACATGCTCTGGCCAAATACACGTCACATCTGGTAGACTTGTCTGACGAAACCCCACTAGACTGCTGGGTCTTGACGACCCCCTGCATAGAGACGCAATATCTCAGATCTACGCAAAACTTGCCTGAAACAGTATCCAGCCCCTGGTCAAGTTAAATGATAGACGGGAACAAGACTTAGGGATCATTGAGGATGCAGATTGGGACGTGGCATGCCTATACCCAAGAGAAGTGGCAATTTGAGTGGGATTCAGACTCATTCAGCTTAAAATACTGCACCGGGCATATTACACGCAAACTAGACTACACAAAATGTGCAGCTTCTCAGAGGTTGAACCACATATGCACACTGGTCCATACCTTATGGGAAATCTAGGGTTCATAGGAAACAGAGAAGAACCTGGAGGACTGAAAAAGGACAGGTGGTATGTGGACCTAGTAGGATGTGTAAAGGGAGAAAGATGTCTGGATCAACTAATTGTATACTCGCCTCATGAGTTATACTACAGGATGTTGGGTGGGGAGGGTGATGGGCTCAGGATACGGAAGTGACCTGGGATGCCAAGTTTCATATATTACATCTGTGTATGGTATGTTGTATTTGTTATCAAAAAGTAAGAATTTTTTTTAAAAAATAGTTGTTTTTTATGGGTTCGATGCAGACGCCTCTAAGTGAACTGAGAGACTTGCAAGAGGTGAGAAAAGATAATGGAGAAAATTGGGCTATATAAAGAATGATCAAGATTTGTATGTAAATTCAGAACATAAATATGTCCTCCCAGATTCAATATTACAGCCCATTTGTAAATATTTGCATAATCAGACTCATGCAGGAAGAGATAGCCTGGTTAGAATCTTTCAAAAGTACTGGGAGACAACAGGATTGCAATATGTTGTTGAGGACATGGGTAGGAGATGCCCAAGATGTAATTTAAATAATCAGGGTAAGCAAACTGTTACGGTTATGAATCACATTGGAAAATCAGAAGGCATATCAGTGAGACTGAAAGATTTTATTGAGCTGCCACAGTGAAATGGCTTGAAGTATATCTTGGTAGTCTGCCTGTTCTCCAAATGGGTGGAAGCATTTCCCACAAGAAGAGCAAATAGCCTTACAGTTGCCAAATTGTTGTTGAGGGAGTTGAATCCAGGATTTAGACTTCCAACTTCTACTGAGGCAGATCATGGTGCGCACTTCAAGAATAAAGTGTTGCAAATTATCTGCACAGCTTTTGAGATCAATCAAAGATTTAACCACAATCTTCATGTTCAGTAGAATGTACCAATGGCACTTTTAAGGATACATTGGCGGAGGTCTGTGCCTCAACTGGTTTGAAGTAGCCTGATGATCTTCCTCTTGTTTTGATGAGGATGAGAAGTACTCCAAACAGAAAGACAGGCTTGACTCCTCATGAGCTACTGATGAGCAGGGCAATGAGACTTGTATTTGTGCCTTAAGCAGCACTCGTTTCAGTAACCAATAAGATTGTTCTGGATTATTGCAAAAGGCTGGCAGATATTGTGAAATCTGTCTCCCATCAGGTGAACGTATCAACTGAAGACTTCAGGGATACACCCTGTCACAGTCTGAATGCAGGGGATTTGGTGGTTATCCAGAATTATGTTCGCAAAGGTTTCCTGAATGAAAGATGGAGAGGCCTTTTTGAGGTAATTCCAAATACAAAGTGCACTGTCATGTGTAAAGTTGTGCCTCACTAGATTCACGCTGCCCACACAAAAAGAGTGAAAGTAGCTGAAGCACTGGATGAGGTAAATGATAAAAGCACACAGTCTGCTCAATAAGCTCAGATCCAAGCTCAGGTTCACAGTGAGAATCCACAGAGGGGTGAGGAATTTTCTGAAAGTGGTGAAGTTAAAAGCAAAAATTAAAAATAATATTCAGGTGAGAGAATAGTCAGATGAAAAACCTGAAATTCCTTAAGTGCAGTTACAGAGGGATCAAAGTGAAGAGCTACAACCATGCAAAATGACAAACCATGAGTGGCAGCCAGAAGAAGTGGTGTCTGATCAAAACAGTGACAAGCTTCAGTTGGAAATTGAAGTGAAAAAGAACCCTTTTGGGAAGAAAAGATTCACAATGGAGAAAACAGACAGGAACCAATTTAATCTGAAAACAAGTTTGAGTCAGACCTCAAGATTGCGGCTCAAGCCAATGTCAAGAAAAACACAAAGATGGGAAAACTGTAGTAGATAGAAAGAAAGCAGAAGAAATTCCATGGAAGAGAAAGTGTAAACGAAAGCACAGTGAGCAAAAAGGGGTTTAAAAGACTATCCACAAATTACTGAAAGTGAATCACCAGTTGCCAAAAGACCAACTATAAGAAGAATTCCAAATCAAAAATAAGCCTCACCTGAGTGTGTATATCAAGCTACAGTAGGAGAGAAGAACCAGATGAAATTTAGGATTATTTCTGAAAAAGCAAGTCAAAATTGTTTTGAGAGTAGTTCACTCAAAGAGACTGTAACTGAAGAAGAACCACTCTGAAAAAGTGAAATTGAGACTCTAATTATCCAATATTGATGAAAGAGTTTCATAAAAGCCTAGGAAGTGATTTTTTGACTAAGAGACTAGTCTAGAAATTTACGACAAATTGCTTGAGTTTTTTTCAAAATGATCTTTACAGAGACTGAAAAGCTGAATTGTGTGTCTATCTGTTTTACTGTTTGAAAGATAAAAGAAGAAAAGAAGGAAAATATTGCTTTAAAGAAAATTATGGTTTGATTTAAAAATTTTCTGCCACAAAACAATTTTTGTTTTTGGTGTTGACAAGATGGGAAACAGCAGATGCTGTGAAATTGTTGTCATGATGCTGCTAATTATAATCTTATTAATATTAGTTGGATTATTTGTGTGGTAACTGATTCCTATGAGAATTGTTGCAAGCTATGTGAATAATAATGATGAAATGGAAAGTAATTATGAAGAATTTAGACATGAAGAGCATTTAGCTAGTGTTTTTACGGATAATGTATATACTAAAATAATTAGAGAGGATGTGGATATCATGAAAATTAATGAGAATGATAAAAGAATTAAATATGGTCAGTATTTGAGGGTGATCGCATAAAACAGACAATACTAATTTGAATAAAGACTGTTTATGCTTATTGAGTAATGAGGCGAGAGATTTTTTAGGAAATACAATGAGAGAGGAGTGAAGGTGGTGAGAAATTTAGAGGAGCAGAATATTACGTTGGAAGGAAAAAAAGAAGAAAATTTAGGCTTTCGGATTTGCATCATATGTTGAAAGTGGAACAGGAGAGAAAAGGTGAGATGTATATGGAAAGGCAAAGTCCTAGAGAAAAAGGGAAAGAAGAATTTGTAGGAGAGGGCATGTGTGACAAATATGAAGAAAGTGGTGATGTGTTATATTAAGAAGAACCTTTTATCAGGGGAATTTATTCTGTTTTGGGAAGGAGTGCCTACTTTCACATACCAAGAAATTGCGTGGGTTCAATGTTATATGGCTTTAGTTTTCTCTAGAATGTATCATACACATGTTAGATGAAGAACATGACATGAAAAGAGAAAGACAGAGTATTGGACAAGTGGTTCTAGATATTTTAGGAGCAATGATTTTTCCAATGGGTGTGCCCATGAATGATGTGAACATTAGACAATTGTCTACAAGAGTAGATAGACTTGCTGTAGATACAGCAGGATCTTTTATTGTATTTCATTATTTGATATTGGGGTTCGGAAGATTATCGGGGTTCGGTTCCTACATGGGAATGTGGGAGCTTGCATAACAACACCAGGGAGGCCTCAACACTCTCTATTCTCAAATCCTCTGGTGATACATTAGATGTGGCATCCTATTGACCTCTATGTTCAATCTGGATTATCAAATCCTTACCAATGTGCTGGCCAGTCGGCTGCAGCACCATTTACAAACTTTAGTGCACAATGACCAACCTTAGACACCTTTACTGTTGCCTAGATGAAGGACTGCTATCTCGATTACTGCAAGCAGAGGTTTTATCAATTGATATGCAGAAGGCATTTGACATCCTGTAGTGGGACTACCTTAGAGGAGTTAAGAATGCAATGTCTACGGTCAAGGGTGGGGCTAATTCGTCTCCCTCCTACACACAAATGCACAGGCATGGTTTCGCATGGGATGATGCATCTTAGATCTGTTCACAATAAACAGGGATGCAGCAGGTCTGCCCACTATTGCTGATGCTGTTTTCTTTAGGACTTGAGCCATTTGCCAGTGTTCTCAGGACTGAAGAGTGAGGTAGGGGCATTGGTTCGCACAACAGAGAGCATGTTGTATCATTATACGCTGATGATATTCTATTGTACCTGAACAAGGCCAGAACAGGGATCCTGAGGAGCATGCACATTTTTCAGGATCTAGTAGGGTATCCAAGTTGTACACAAACTGAAGGAAAACTTGTTGTATTCCCTGTGTGTCTCCTCATAGAATGCAGCACTTGTTGTGCCACCCTGAGTGGAACAAGGTAAAACATGGCTCCCAGTCTGCCACTGGAGACTGAGAGGGTAGTTTTAAACTGCTAACTCAACTTTGCCATTTAAGGTAATGGCAAAGCCCAGTCATCCTTTTTTAATATATATGTCATCCCTGGGGAAGGCTTGTTGAACACTAAGGCAGGCTGCTGTATATTAAAAAAAATTGCAATATATGCTTTTACATTTTCCAGCAGTAAAAACCCTAAATTGTCGTTTTCACTGTGGATAGGATAGTAGCCCCATTGGTAAGTACAGAGGCACATCTCAGCCCTGCCAACTTCTGAATGGGACTAATAAAGTTAGCACTGTAAGGCAGAGGTCAAAAATAGGGGGGGCGGCCCCCCCTAGGGGGGTCTCAAGTGATCCCGGGGGGGGGGCACCAGGCTCTGGCCAAAAGAAGCATTACACCGATAACAGGGCTTTGTTTTAACAGAAGCATGTTATTGCATTTTTAAAAAGATAATAGTACTTAACGGCAATGTTTAAATAGGTCTAGACATATTTAAACAGTGCCATATTTATAAAATAATTGTGAAAAATTCAGGGGGGACCAATGATTTTTATTTTTCAACTGGGAGGCGTGGCATTAAAACATTTTGAGACTACTGCTGGAATGTGTCAAAATATTCAGTGCATTTAATCTGATTTATGGCTGTATTGGATTTAATGTCCCTGGTGGGCAAAGTGGAGCTTTAGAAGTTGCCACTTTAGTTGCCCAAGTTTTCTAGTGCCCGCTTTTGGTTGCACCTGAGACAGCCGTCTGCCCTCCTGTAGAGGCATTTAAATGACTCCCATGAAAGATAACAATAAAGGCCTGCCACTAGAGGTGGTGTTAACTCCTCCAGGCATGAAGCCAGATGAGAGTTGGCCCAAAAGGTGAACTTCAGATGTGAAGCTGCCTTTGAAGAGAAAATTGGAAACCCTTGGGAGAGGCGCTGCCCTACTGTTTAGGTAGACAGGCTGGCACTTGGGAAGGAGAGGGGTAACCAAACTGGTCTTCCAGGGGCATGTACCCCCACTGGTAGCTAGACCTCTGGGTTGGGTTAGGGAGCTCTGGATGCCAATAGAGGTAATCTGCCATGTTATGAGTTGACAGAATAGTGCATTCTGGGATAGCCAGATGCCACACTTCCCAGGAAGTGGTCATCAGGAAGGAGGGAACCTGGTAGATCATTGGCTACCAACCCTGAGGGCATTTTCTGAGCATAAATAGGGCATCCTGGCACCCAGAACTCAGATCTCGTCAAGACTGGAAAAAGGACCAAGGAAGGAGTGCCATGCTGCACCATGGAACTGGCAAAGAGAGGTTGCACTCGCATGGACTGCATCTCCTGAACCTGGTGGCTAGCAAAGAAGCGGGTGTGCCTGCTGTGTCCTCCTCGTGGAGATGTTGTCTCCGGAGCTCAGCTGAGGCAAGAGATTCCAATGATGAGTTGATTGACCTCCTCTTTGCAGCACAGGGACACAACAGTAGAAGAAGCCTTCTGGGGAGAGTTGGTAGCCCACATCATCAAGCTGCTGCTTCTCCTCAGTGTGCAGAAAGGTGAAGCAACACAGCTGCAGTGACCAGCTAGGTGGCTTTCTTGGGCTTGATTGCTGATCTTGGGGAGTACCGAGAGGCACTTAGAGAAAGTGCCCTGCTTGCCCTGCTCATGAGGCATGCACAGAAACTGCGGCTCCTCACAATAGCCTTTTGATGTTGGCAGGGAGCATGTAAATGGATTGGGTGCAAAACTCTGTATGCACCTCTGCTACCCCTGGTGGGGCTACCCACTTCTTTTTTCACTGTTCATCAGCTGAGGGAGTGGATGACCACCGAGCTGACAACACTAGGGGACTGCTACTTGGAGAGCACCTTTTGGAGCCTGGAGAGCCTGACTGGAAAAATGGATCTTGGGCACCAATTTATGGTGTACAGGGCATTGGTGGTGGCAGTACGTCAACTTCTGGGGAATCTAGGCCCAGAGCCTCCTACACATGACCTATTGCAGGCCATGCTGACTAGCGACCATGGCCTCTGCCTAATGTCTTGGCTAGATAAGACGATGATTACCATGACTTTGGATGGTTTGCCAAAGTTGTGCATCCACTGGGAGAACATAATGGGTCAGCAGTTCCATGGGTAAAGCGCTCACACCATCTCCAGGAACTCTTGCTTTAAATTTACACAGTTTAACTACTTACACACCACCTATCATACGCCTCAAAGATTGGGACATATGCTACATATCACTCACCTGAGCTTCCCCAGATGTGCCATGGTTGATGCATGGTGTAGTGCTGCCCAGTGATAGCAAGATTTTGGCTGAAGGTCATGTCAGACTTAGAAAGAACACTGGAAAGGTGGATGCTCCACTCTGGAGATTTGCCTACTGTGCTTATATAGTAGACAGGCATCTAGGACAGCTGGCAGTAGCTTTTTAGACCTGGCCCTGAGCATAATTCAAAGAGACATTACACTTCTTTGGGAATCACTGGATGGCCCGCCGCATAGTTCATGTAAACAAGACATGGAGAATTGGGGGTTGGAAGAGTGAGCTGCCCTACTCTTAAAGGAGTAGAGAGGCATCTGCAGGAAAACCTAGCTGGGAAATTGATGAACGTAAAGACTAATTTCACTGAGACAGAGACACTGTAACCCTGAAGGTTGGCCCATTGCAGCGTTGTGTGTGCTCATCTCCTGATTTTCAGAGGCTCCCCACCACCAGGAACTGTCTGTCCCTCCCTCTCCAATAACACGTATGTTTGACCCCTGTCACTGAATCCCCCACTCCACTTTCACTCCAGATTGAGAATAACTACACATGTGATACTAGAGATTGCTTACCTCTGAACACAACTGGGTTTGTTAGTTTGGTATGGTTCTAGCTGACAGTACTCACAATTAGGCCTGTCAAAGGGCACCTCGGAATGTATTATTCTGCTCTTACTTGCAAACCTGCAACATTTTTGTAAGCTTTGTAAGCGGGTGAACTGCCTATGTTCATTATGTTATCATTTTCAAAAACAACTCAATAAAAATAGTTTTTTTTAAAAGTGGGGTCGCTGAGAAAAAGGGCGCTCCCACAAGGTGTTTTTCCAATGCAGTTTCCCATAGGAATTGTGAACAGCACTACAGCTGAAACAGCTGGAGGGAATTACTCCAAATTTGGCAGAACATTAGGGGACATATTTATACTTTTTGACGCAAAACTGCGCTAATGCAGTTTTGCGTCAAAAAAATTAGCGCCGGCTAACGCCATTCTGAAGCGCCATGCGGGCGCCGTATTTATTCAATGACGTTAGCCGGCGTTAGCCGCCGGCGCTGCCTGGTGTGCGTGAAAAAAAATGACGTACACCAGGCAGCGCCGGTGTAGGGGAATATGGAGATTGGGCGCCAAAAAATGGGGCAAGTCAGGCTGAGGCAAATTTTTCACCTCAACCCGATTTGCGGCATTTTTTTCGACTCCCAACCCCCATTGAAATGACTCCTATCTTAGCAAAGACAGGAATCATGCCCCCTTGCCCAATGGCCATGCCCAGGGGACTTCTGTCCCCTGGGCATGGTCATTGGGCATAGTGGCATGTAGGTGGGCACAAATCAGGCCCCCCTATGCCACAAAAAAAAAAAAAAAAACTTACCTGAACTTACCTTAATGTCCCTGGGATGGGTCCCTCCATCCTTGGGTGTCCTCCTGGGGTGGGCAAGGGTGGCAGGGGGTGTCCCTGGGGGCATGGGAGGGCACCTCTGGGCTCCTTCAGAGCCCACAGGTCCCTTAATGCCTGCCTTGTCCAGGCGCTAAAAAACAGCGCAAAAGCGGCTGGACGTCATTTTTTTTGACCCGCCCACTCCCGGGCGTGAATTTTGCCCGGGAGTGTAAATACGGCGCACATGCCTCGGAGTCAATTTTTTAGACGGGAACGCCTACCTTGCATATCATTAACGCAAAGTAGGTGTCCACGCAAAAAAATGACGCAAACTCCATGGACTTTGTCGCTAGACGCGTCTAACGCCAAAGTATAAATATGGAGTTAGTTTTGCGTCATAATTGCGTTAAAAAAAACGACGCAATTCCAGCGCAAACAGAGTATAAATATGGCCCTAGATCTTTACCCAGAAAGGGTGCTTTTTGTGATATGGTGGCAATCCATTCACTAGCTTTTGAGAAATTACGGTTCTGGACTTTTGGATATTTCAGGGTGCAGTACTGCTGCAGAGTACAGCAGCGTCACAAGGTCAAAACATGCAGTCTGATTGGCTGGCTGCAGCATGACAAGAAATGTTGCGATCACCATTTTAGGACATGGTGTCTTGGTCCCTGTATCCTTAAAAAATAAATGAAAGTACAACATATGGGGGGCAGCGTAGGAGTACCCTAACCCACCTGGCTGTCGTGGACGGGAGTCTCAAAAGAACACCTCCCACCCAGGGTTCACTTTTAAAGAAAGGCATTTCTACTGCATCATGGTTCTGCTACAGCACTAAGCTCAGCCCTCTTGAGGTTCCGCTGCAGTATTCTGAACAGACACCATTGCATATCCACACACAGACCCATACACACTCACCTGCATACGGACATCCACAAGCCCTCACAGGCACAAAACAGTGACACACAACACTCAGACACACACCCACCCCCTCCTATCTGAAGACACACGCGCAGGTAGCCAACACCCACACAAACACTGACACTTCTCAACTAGACTCACATGCACAGACCCATGCACACATCCTTATAAAGAGACCCACACCCTTAACAGACACAAAAACAGTCACACATAATACTCGGACACCTCCATGCACACACACACACCACTCTCCTGCCTTCTTGCACATATACACAGCATTTACCCATACACACACATCCCTACACCCCCACATGCACACACCCACACACACCTGCACATCAGATACACATCCATCTCGACACACAGAGACAGCTAACACCTATACACACACAACACATACACAACCCATACACACATCTACATCCATACTCTCACACACATGCATACATATATACACTAAACACTTACACACAGTGCTGACATCCACATACTCATACACACACCCAGACAGCCCCACACACACACACACACACACACACACACACACACACACATACACATACAGATAAACACATGAACCCTCCACAAACACACAGACACACTCACCAACACTCACATTCACACACAGATACACACTGTCACACCCACATCCACATAGTAACACAACAGACACACACACATACATCTCATACTCCAAGCACATAACTATACAAACACACATATTCACACTCTCTTGCAGATCCACACACAGATAAAAAAGACACTCCCCGACACCCACAAATTTACATTCTTGCACAGAGAAACCTACAAACACATACATTCACACTCCCAATGCACAACAAGCAATTTATCTTTTTTTTAAAACCAGAATAGGCAGTTCTAAAAATAACCTTTTTTTGAACTTTTTTTTGGGGGGTTTAGTTTTGTAATTTTTATTATGGGATTAAACATAACTGAAAAGATCCTTTGAACTTGGATGTCTTCAGAACAGAAAATAATTACAAGTAAATGACTGCTTTCCACACTTGTGGTTAATCACCAACTTAAAAAAATAGGGATGTATTGCTCCCCAAAAATAATGAACTTGCTGCACTTGGAGCAGTAGGTGACTACATTCTTCAAATGAGGAACCGTGTTTGATCCTCCTTGAATGCCTTTTGTTGGCAACAGTATCTCCAAGTGTCACAGGTAGTCCTGTTAATAACTCTGAGACTTTTGCAGTATCTAGCTCTATTTCTGCCCTAGCAAATTCTCTTGGGTGAATTTTCCATAAATGCTTCCACATTTCGCTCATACCATGTGAGTACTTTTACCTGTGCCCAAGGAAAGTTATTTCTTGCAGATGTTGCACTGCTCATATTTTGCAACAACCATTTTTTTTCTCCAGATGGAATTGGAAAAAAACGTCCATACTAACGACTCCTTCTTTGGTAAAGGAGTGTCTTCCTGAAGCCATTTTTGATCCTCTTGTTGAAATGACAAACAAAATGCAAAGGAAAAGAGGCAGTGTTCAGCACACCAACTGATATCAGGTACGTGCCACTTTCAAATGAGTTTCAGAGGATGGGGACTCCCTCCAAATGAAGGAAAAGCAGTGATTTCAGAAGTCTTTTCTGGCGTGCCATTGACTTTGCAGTAATTCAGCGAATCCAACACATGTCTGCGGCACTATTATATAAAAAGAGCGTTTTTTTATCAGAACACATAAAGGATGTTCTTAAAAGGGCCCAGTTAAGAAACTAGGCTCATACTGAAATAAAATAGCTCTGTCATACCAAACACAACTTAATTTAATTTTACTCTGATTTTGTGGTACCGTCATGACACCCACAACTGGAAGTACAACCCGCTCAGGGTTCCCACAGTGGGTTGCTATGGGCTCTGTTAGCCTCCTGATATCATAGCAGAAAGCAATAAAGGAAGAGGAAAAAAGAGTAGAAACATATATTTAATTACATAGCTTAATAATATTGTGAATTAGTTGTAAAAAATACACATTTAAATTAAATAATTGTTTAATTTAAAAAATACCCTTTGCCTTAACGTTAACACCCTAGCAATTTACTGAAAAAACAAAGGTTAAAGTGAATTTATAGCAAGATACACAGTAAACAGCGTAACATAACAAAGACAGAAAAGCTGAGAAACAAATTGAAAAAACAAAGGTTAAAGAGGCTTTATAGTTAGGTGAGGATATCAGTTATAATATGACATTTTAAATTTGAAAACAAGCCCAGAAATTCACCAACTGTAGTTCAACAACCTCACTATAACTTGCTCTTCCATCATGCACTGCTTATGACTTCAGACATTACATCACTCCTGACATATTCAATAGCATCACTGATGACATCAAGGCGCTTTAGAAGTTTTTATTCCTGGGTTATTCTTGAAATCTAGAACTACCTTAGACTTAAAAAAGTATTAAAGCATATAACAGAACTATTCTTTGACTCGGGCTTCCAGTGTCAGTACCTTGATGATATTTGCAATGCAACCCGTAAACCTGTAAAATAGAATAGTGTGATGTTATATCTCAGCCGACGCCCTGGATTTGTTTACAAACAGTAGAAAATATCGTCCTGAGAAGTTAACATCTCAGTTACAGGTGCAATGAAAGTGACAGCCTTTATGACATTTCTTAAGGCTTACTAGAAACATATATATATATAGACTACTACAACAAATTCCTATGTTGAAGCCCTGCTTAAGGATCAGGCTTGCTATTTCTGGTCTGCGAATCGTTGGGGATGTACCAACACATAGGCAAATATGCCATTTCCAGAATAATGTTCTTTACTGACCTAGATCCTAAGTTATTACACTCGCTGATACTATTCAATGTCCCGTCCAAGTAGAATGCAAGCAGATTTCAAATGGAATAGTTTACATAAATTATGTGGGCAGAGATCACCTTGTTGAAACAAGCTGTCATAAAATTGTGGAAGCGGTTTCACGTTTTGGAAAGTAGGAATACTACCATGTGTAAAATGTTTGGACAATAATGGAATATGAGAAATAGTCGAAATTTACTTGCCATATATATTTTTAATTCCTAGAACAAAATGGTGGACAGAGCAGTCAGTGGGCTTTAATCAAATTTAAGTAGAAAGGATTGAGGTAGGGACTTGAGGAGACATCTAGGGGAAAGAAACTGTACTTTATCCTGTTAGGAATTTTTCTGAGGCTTAAAAGCTGGATGACTTATTTACAACAACACGAGCTATGAGCGAAACTGCAGCACTAGCTGTGTGTTGCCATGAGAATTGTTATGCAAAATTTAAAATCTTCAAAAAATAACGTTTGTCAAAATGTACCATATAATGCACTACAAGGAATTTGAGGATTGGAAGGGGGGTTGTACAGAAAACAACCCTGACTAACACATTTGTTGATTCTGAAAGAAACTTGCCTCAACAAACTGTGCCTCAATAAACTAATATGATTAATCACTGCTGCCCTGGAATGCCCATTTGGCAAAATGTTGCCTTACTTTGCCCTAAATGATGCTGTCACCGGCTTTTGCTAAATTGAGAAATTATACAAATACATTGGGCGATGGACTGTTGTATTTTGGTTCAAACCTAAATCTAATATGATTGCCTGTTACAACGTGGGTTTCTCCAGCCCAATTTAGAAAATTAAGTCGTAACCACTCACTCTAGACGTTACATACTAAATCTAATAAGCATATTAGTCAGTAGGGGCTCACCTTTTTTTCAACAGACACTCTATTCAGCCGTGCTGAGAAGATCCGAGAAGCTTCTGAACAGCTTTTAGCTTTAGCCACAGACCCACCTCTCAGACTCTTTTACAATCAAGTCCAGGACCGATGACCTTGAAATAAAGTCCTTCGGTGCTGGGGTTACTTGATGCAATTTATGAACATTACTGGTGTTTGTTGATGTATGATCCAAACAGACAGTTGCAATAATTGCTGGAAACGTTAGGCATTTAGTGATCAAGGAGAAACATTTGTGTGTCAAACACAATGATGAGCAACATTAAAAAACACAATGGAAAATAATACCGTATACACATTAAATCATTGCCATGTGTTTTATTATTTTCATGAACAGAATATACGTAAATTATACATATTAGCATTCAATACTATACTTTGTGTAAAAATGTAGTGGCAAACTAAAACCCAAAATACAATTCGGCTCTGTTTAGACCCAGCCATATGCAAATCAGTCTTGTTCCTGCTCCAACAAGAACAGTCCAGATGGAACTGGCAGGCGGGAACACAAGCAACCCAGGACCAGTTGCACCCTAGTTAGGTCTCAGCAGAAAAGTGTAGATTGGTTCCAGTGACGGTGTGCATGAGACCAACGCCTGGGCATATCTATCAAACTTAGGGTGATGGACTGGAATGTGACCCGAGTGATTACCAGTGGCTAAGATTAATTCAAGCATTCTTTCCATTATTTTTTGTATACTTTAGTACAGTGGTTCCCAACCTTTTGACTTCTGTGGACCCCTACTTTATCATTACTGGAACGCGGAGACCCTCACTGAATCATTATTAGAATCCTGGGACCCCTCACGAAGTCATTACTGGAATCAGGGAACCCAGGCCTAAACATTGTCAATGATTTAAACCGCAAAAGAATAGAGAAACAAGCATTTCATCAAGCATACACAAATGATAACACTTTTTATTTAATTTGCAAAAGTTAATTATAATAGGAAGGTTGAAGCTTTTCTAAATTCAATTGAAGACACACATTGTTCATACTGTATTCTATTTGATGCACTTGCACTGCTCTGACAAATCAATCTGAGGATACTAGTTTAATTTTTAGCCTCCAATTTCAAATTCCTTGACATTTACAGTATGTTTTAAAATTTGCAATTATACATTTACAGACTTTATATATAATATACACTTTCTTAATCTGTTATTATTAGTTTATTTTCTTGGCAGTCACGGACCCTGTAAGGAGGCTTCGCTGGACCCCCAGGGGGTCACCTCATAAAAGCTATATTAATACAGTTCCACCTCCAAAAATAACTTTTCTTTCTTTAATCATAGTGTACTAGACATTTACCAACATTAGCACAATTACTGACGCTGCGCTACACAGTTTATGAAACATATTACTAAATACCTGAACTTGCAATTCTTTCTTAAATGCAAATGACCACATCAGTCTCTTTCACATCCACATAAATTCAGTTCTGCTGAGCACAACTCAGAGACTCCCTTCTCCTCAAAAGCACCAAGGACAAACTGAGCTATCTCTGGTCCTGCACCCAATCACATCACAGCATCTCTTCAATCATGTAATAAAAATGGTAATTGTTGGTTGAGCCTCTGTTGATTGAGCCTTGGCCCTTTTTTTTCTTTTTTCTTTTTTTACTTTTTCCTGCTATGAAACACCTTGGGGCAGGCCCAGTAATTTTCCATTTGGGATTAGCAAGTGGCTTGCATTATCATAAAACATCTTGTGGCAGGATCATTAATTTCCCCTTGGGCCTCTGGAGCCTCTCCTGAGATCGCATATGTCCATGCAGCAAGCTTGTGAGCTACTCTTGCAAGAGTCTAGCAGATTTGCAACACATTTGTAGGGAAACAGTAGTATGTGGAACAGAGTATCCTCTCCACTGAGACCTATCTCTTACATGACAGGTGCGTGCAGTAGAATATGGGTAGAGACTGGCCTCTTCACGCAGACCTCTGCCTCAGATGACAGCTGTATGTAGTAGTGTGTATGGAGGGACTGGCCTCTCCAGTAAGACCCCTCTCTTGGATGATGAGTGTGTATAGTAGGGTGTGAGGAGAAACTGGCCTCTTCCCTCAGATCGCTCTCTTATCTAAAAAGTGTACATAGAAGGGGGTCTGCAAAGACTTCTCTCTCTTTCCACACCTCATTCTCAGATGACATGAGTGCTTAGTAAGGAGTGTACATATACTGCCCTCTCCTTCCAGACCTCTCTCTCAGATGACAGGTGTACATATTAGGGTGCATACATGGACTAGCATCTTCTGTGAGACCTCTGTCTCAGGTGATGGCTGTGCATAGTAGGGCATGTACATGAGCTAGCCTCTCCTGTCAAACCTCTCTCCCAGATGACAGGATTGCATATTAGGCTGTGTACGTGGACTGGCATCTTCTGACAAAACTCTGTCTCAGATGACGGGTATTCATAATATGGTGTGTGGAGAAATACTGGCCTCTCTGCTGAGACCGCTTTCTTGGATGACAGTATGCTCTGTCCAGGGACTGCTGTCCCTGCTGCACCCATCTCCCTGATAATGGATGTGCACAGTAGGGTGTGGGAAGAGACTATATCCTACTCATAAATCTTACAAGGCCAATGGACGTAAATAGTACACTCTGATCAACACCATTTCCAGTAATAATGCTTCCTACAGTAGCAAGTGTGCATACTACAGTCTATTCAAAGATCACCTACTCCTTTCTACTATTCACAATCCTGGGAGAGTCTCACAAGATCATAACCTTTTGGGAAAATAGGAATTAACCATCTACTCATCACACTACTTAACTCTAATGCACTTCCTCGTGCCCTAAGATAACTATAACCCTCGCCTCCCCATGCACAGTTTTTTTATAAATAATTTTACAACAAATGTTACAGTGATCTTATCAATGATGTTATAAAAGATGTCATTAGTGCTGTAATATCTGGGGTAAACAGCAATGCATGGCGAGGGTGTGAGTTAAAGTTGTCTTAGGGCACGAGTTATAGTTACTTGAAATAACTCTAACAATAACAAGTTGAATTTCAATTGTTTTGCACGTTTAAAATGTGAGCCTAACTATAACGTCTCTGTAACTTTTTTTTCAGTAAATTTCTATGTGTTTTTTAATATAAAGTAATTTTAATTACTATACGGTAATCCATCCACTGCTGCACACATCCCGTGGGGGATGGCTGCAGGGCCTGGCCATCCAACCCCGGCCACGCACAGCCTTTGGCCGTGCGTGGCAGAGGTTGTCCACAGGGTCTGGTCTGCTGCCAGGCCCCACTATACCCACACCAACTCCACGCCATTCACGCCTTTGGCTGTGCATGGCCAGGCTACAAATACCAGCTCCCTGCGTGCAGGAGAAATGCTTTTATCTCCATCTCTCCCTGCGTGTTAGCGCCCCCCTCCATCTTTCGATTTGGCCTCTGGGATGTAGTGGTCCCGGGGGCAGGGGGTCTACAACTGACCCCCTGCTTTAATGTTATTTGAGCCCCAGGGAGGTGGCGGTTCGCAGGAGCCCCCCTATTATTTTAATGGTATTTTGCCCTGGCAGATGTAGGTCCATGGAGCATTCCTCCTCTGCATACTATGTAGTCGCAGTATTGTAGTAGCATTTTGTCCTAGGGAGGTGGTGGTCCCTGCGATGGAAGTGTCTATGACTGATCCTCACCCATATACTATCAAGTTTGAACTCCAGGGAAGTGGCAGTCCTTGGGGTCTAGTGGGGCCACGTGGTTTCCCGCATACTAAGCACACCCCTTATTATTATAATTTTATCTTACCCCAGGGAGGTGGTGGTCACTGGGGTATGGGGAGGCTGTGCAGCCCCTCCCCCACATATTCTTCAATCATAGCCCTGGAGAGGTAGTTGTCCCTGGGGCTACTAAAAGCCCTATGAGGGAGGGCCCATGCGCCCCTGAACTTGTATGAGCCTGCAATGCCCCAGGGACCTAGCCCACCTGGGAGGCGTAACATTCAGTAACGCAGGAGCCGTGTTTTTTTTTTTTAATCACAGAGAATTCCACAGATCCAGCTGCAGATTTCTCTGTTATTTTTTTTTAATGCTTTTTAGCCTTGGGTGGCCCCAAGGGGACCCAAGGGGACCCAAGGACCAAAGCTAGAGGGGTAGGGTAAACATACCATGCTCCCTTTTCTTTCTTTCAACTTGTTTTGGGACTTTGCTGAAGCACAGTCCCAAAATGGCTGCCAACACTTCTTGTTTGAAGTGTTGGCAGCCAATCAGATATCAGCAATCTCCCTGGATCTGCAGCCTAAGATGTACAAATTAATTTTCCTATTACATCTCGACAACCACCGAACGGATTTACACCAAATAAAAAAAGGGATAATATGCAAACCAAAAGCTACCCTTTTGCTAAATTTGGTGTCATTCCATCCAGTGGTCAGGGTTGCAGGTGTCTCTAAAGAGTCCATGCGAATTAACATGGGAAATGCACTTTTATTGTAACCCCCCTTCATTTTTCTTAGCCCCAGCTTGACAGATCATCCTGAAATTCTCTATGCACAACAGGATCTTTGGGCACACTTTTTGGGGAACATTTTGTTAAGATTCATCAAACGTTGTCAATTAAAATGTAACAGTTTAAACTGAAAAACCATTGGAATTCTCCACTTATAGTTATTTCAATTAACTATTACTCATGCCCTAAAGTAACTATAAGTCATGCTACCGCCATGCACAGAGTTGATATCAATGATGTGATTACAGATGTTAAACAGGAGGTGCTGAGGGGTTTCCAGGTGAAATCTGGTTATTTTGATTGCTCCCTACTGTAGCAGAATCTCTATGTCTTGTTACAAGATGCTGATATAGTCTTCTGAACGGAGGGATCCTGGAGGAGGGATGTAGAAGGCACTGTTGGAAGGGTAAGGTGTACCCCCTTTCCTCAATCTGAATGACACTGGTCCAAAGTTATAGCCTTCTAGGCCCATGGAAAAGTGGAACTCCCAGCCTACCACCAGCTCCCTATGACTTGACAAAGGGGATAGAGGTAAGCAGGAGGAGGATGAGGCTAATTTTTAACAATGCATTTTCTCCCTTTAGTGTGACTCCTGTGTTGCTTGAGGAGCAGGTTCTCAGTCTGTTTGTGGTCCCTCTTTGGAAGTCCAAGGTCAAAACACCATGCCGTAGCTCTGCTTTCCTTAAAATGTTTGAGTGCAGTCACCCTTATCCTTGAATAGCCTGGCACCACTGAAAGGTAAGTCCCACAGTTAGATTGAAAATCAGCAGATAAACCTGATAAGTCTAACCACGCTACATGGCTACAGATGAGCCCAAGGCGCTCTCCACTGAGTCTGTTGTCTCTAGGTTATATTGGGTGACTTGGCAAGCCCTTGATTGTCCTTTGTCAATCAAGTATGAATTATTGTCTGCAGATGATCAGCCAAATTAATGGCTACTAATTGGGCAAAGTCCCATAGTGCATGTGTACATCGACCAAAAAGTCATGTTGCATTCAAGGATTTCAGAGCCATGCTTCCAGCAGAAAACACCTTTTTACCAAAGACATTTCTACATTTCTTAGATCCTTGTTTGCAAGATTAGAGTGAAATACCACAGGAGACATTTTGAATGAGCATGAAGCCTAGATTACCAGCGCCTCTAGGGTGATGGATGAGTTGATAGAAAGGATTGGTCACTGGGAGCAGGTTTATAGCATCAAGCCACAATTCTGTTCATTGCAAAGGAAATAGCTGACATCGCCTAGGCAAAACTGGGTCCAGTATTGCTTCATTGAGTGATAGAAGAGGCTCAGAAGTTTGAGTAGCTGGCTGGAGGACATCAGTGAGTATGTCTTTCAGCTCTACTACAGGTCGAGGTAGTTCTAAAACCTTTGCAGTCTCTTGGATCTGGAGGGATGTATTGCACATCACCACTGTCATCAGTATCCAGACACTAGTCCTCTAAGGGGTCTTAATCACTGCCAAATAAATTATGTCTCCTTTTTCTATAGTGCTGTTCCTCTAAAAGGCTCTGTGTCCCTGTGTGGCTTTGTGTACAGGAGCTACTGTATCCGGTAATATAGGTGACAGCCATGTCAAAGGTGGCATCAGCAGTACTGAGGTCAGCGCTTAAGAGCCAAGAACAAGAGCCAGGGTCAGTGTTAGGGAAAGCAAAGGCAGGGCCTCTATCAACCTGGCTTGGCAGTTCGGTCTGGACTGTTCCCATGAGGAACAGGGTCAAGACTGATTTGCATATGGCTGGGTCCAAACTGGGGTGGCATGGTGAGCAAAAGAACGATGGATTAAACCCAGATCTATGACTGGGGGTGAGTGTTTGACAATGTTCAGCATTCCGTCCATCACTTGTTGTTTTTGCTTTGTCGCCCTAAGTGGGAAGGGTATGCCCAGACGTGGGTCCCGTGCTTCCCATGCCACTGGATTCAAGCTAGCCTGGCTGATGAGGGGTGAAACCC
Source organism: Pleurodeles waltl (assembly GCF_031143425.1). Classification (NCBI taxonomy): domain Eukaryota; kingdom Metazoa; phylum Chordata; class Amphibia; order Caudata; family Salamandridae; genus Pleurodeles; species Pleurodeles waltl. The sequence continues at coordinate 729,302,284 of NC_090439.1, read as the reverse complement.
CGAAACCGGTCCCAGGATGCTTGTTTCCGGTCCAGTGAGGACTTGGCTTGGCAGTTCGGTCTGGACTGTTGCCATGAGGAACAGGGTCAAGACTGATTTGCATATGGCTGGGTCCAAACTGGGGTGGCATGGTGAGCAAAAGAACGATGGATTAAACCCAGATCTATGACTGGGGGTGAGTGTTTGACAATGTTCAGCATTCCGTCCATCACTTGTTGTTTTTGCTTTGTCGCCCTAAGTGGGAAGGGTATGCCCAGACGTGGGTCCCGTGCTTCCCATGCCACTGGATTCAAGCTAGCCTGGCTGATGAGGGGTGAAACCCCGAAACCGGTCCCAGGATGCTTGTTTCCGGTCCAGTGAGGACCTGGCTTGGCAGTTCGGTCTGGACTGTTCCCATGAGGAACAGGGTCAAGACTGATTTGCATATGGCTGGGTCCAAACTGGGGTGGCATGGTGAGCAAAAGAACGATGGATTAAACCCAGATCTATGACTGGGGGTGAGTGTTTGACAATGTTCAGCATTCCGTCCATCACTTGTTGTTTTTCCTCTATCAATGCCATTGTTAGCAGCAGTAAGAAGGCAGTGAACGTTGATGAGGAAAGAGCTGCCAGAAGGGTACTGTAATGTATCCCTATAGGTTCCATGTTACCCAAAGTCACTGCAGGGAGACTATGGCCCAACAGAAAGCATTGAACGTCTCATAAAAAATTAACAGTTGATCTGCTCCAGCAGTCTGGACCTCCAGGTTGGACTGGGGCCACTGACGTGGTTTCTAAATCATTGGAGGGATTGGAGTCTGCACCAGGTCTGTTGGAGTAGCAGGGTGAATAAGGGTTAAGTCTGGCTCTGAAGACTGATCCACTGGAGGCAGGGATCACCCAGTAGAGGTACTGTTAGGAGAGTGTTGTTTTGTGCAATTAGCATTCTTTCTTTTTCTTTTGAGTTTGCACCTTTTCACCTTCAGTGACTGTGACTTTGATCAAGGTCTAGAACCTCCACTGGCCGAGTGGTGGCCATGGTCTAGGACCATTAAGAGCGTAGCTGCCTGCTCTTTCATGGCCTTGGGATGCATGTTTAGGCATGACTGGCCCAAATTGTTCAAACCCTTAAAACTAGAGGCACATATCATGGAGGATTGGTTATAGACATTTGCCCACCATGTTTCCTGTGTGGTTTAAAACTTGAACTCTTGGGTGGTGGCTTTCTATAGGAAAATGTACTAAAGAAGAAATATCTCTAAAAGGGGCATGGCCAAGATGGGTACAGGACCAGACATGCTGTGAGACGCTCTGGTCTGCTACCCCTGGTTACAGTAATTCTGGCATCAAGTGACTACCCCCTGGCCGGCTTGGAAGTAATGGTGGGACATAGCACACAAGTTGCTTCAGTTGTTTTCTGGGCTTGTGGCACCGGTCCCCAGCAGAGGGTGGCCGTCCCCTCAAACACTTAGAAAAAGCATCAGTCTGACTGCGACACTACAACCGTGACAATAGCACCACGGTTGGACCACCGGCACCGCCACTTTTTGGCCGCGGTGCTGGCAGTCTCAATCCACCATGACAGCGCCCTCCTGGACAGCCCTGTTGTGCACTGTTTGCTTTGCAGGCAGTGATTTGCGCAACGGGTGCTGGTGCACCCGACGAACAACAGCATTGCCACGGGCCATATCACGAGTCGGCATCAAAGTTGTTGTGCGTTTCCCGCTCAGCCAGTGGGGAAATTCATAATAGGGCCAGCTCGGAGGAGACTGCACTGGTGGTCTCCTGACCTGCGGGAAGCCTTTTCCACCTGCCAACCTCCTAATGAGGGCCTTAGTGAGGATTGGCATAAAGATGTACATAGACCCAGGTCTTGGTCTCTGGTGACTTGAAGTTGGTCGTACGAGTCCTGGACAGATCCTTTCCATCGAGTGGTGGAAGCTCAGTGCTGATGAGACTGTTACAAGTCGGGAGGGTTCTCTTTTTCCCCCCTCCAAATTTTGGCTAAAAGTACACTGCCACAGTGGTGCAATTGAAAGGCCCCACAACAGGAGGCCCTCCTGGGGCACAGCAGGACAGTGTCAATATGGCTGTGGAGACAGTCACCCCATTAACTACAGTGGACAAAACTCTTCAGGAGCCCATGGCAAAATTTGATGCATTCCTATAGGCAATCTGGGACATACAGACTGCTTTGGAACCTAAGTTGGACTCGTTAGTGATTGAAATGTGAGGTCGTAAGGAGTGCATTGTGGGGTGCAAGTTATATCTGGTGAATTTCTGTGTTTTTTACTTCGGAACATTAACATTCTCACTGAGAAATTCACCTAAATAGAAGGTTGCTTTCACATTTGTTTTTTCAGTAAATAGGCAATTGTAATGCAATGTTGCTGCAACCAGGACCTCTTTGCGTTTTTCTTGGGTTTCTCTTGCCAAGGACTATTGCTTCCTAAGGCTTTGTACTGATAGACATTGGGAAAACAGAAAAGGATTATGAAAAGTCAAATTGTAGGTGAGAGCAAAATTTTAACTCTTTTCTCGAACGTTTAGCAAAACCCTTCTAAGACTGGGGGTTCTAACATTATACTGAACGTTACCGTGATAGAGCAGAAAGGATCCTTAGATTGATCTATGTTACATGTTGTTTATTTTATTCATATATTTCTAGAGCGCAATGTTATCTGAAAGCATAATTGCAAATGCAGAGTCTAGAAAATAATGCATTTATGAATGAGGAGACTATGGAGAGTTTTCAACTTATTAGAGATGAAAGATATAGCAGGGAGAACAAAAAATCACACAGGTTGCAGAATTTTAAACTGATTGAAGACGCATCCAGCAACAAAAGGTACACTTGGGAGAAGGGAGTCACAGTAGTCTAACCACAAGAGTTTGAGAATTGGAACGACCTGTTAATACTAATTGTTCAGAAGAAAAGGGAGAACTTTCTTAAAAACTCTGATGATGAAATAGCAAATGGGTTCATGTTAGTAACATGGTTCTTGAAAGAAAGTAAGGTGTCAATTGAGACAATTAGGTTACAGGCTGCAGAAGTAGAGGTGGGACTAGGATCCAGGACTGAGGTAGGGGTCGGAGTAGGACCCAAATCTGATGGCCTCCATGCACATCCAGATATTAGGACCATTGTAGAGGATAAGAAACTCAGGGGGTCATTCCGACCCCGGCGGTCATGGACCGCTGGGGCCGGGGATGCGGGAGCACCGCCAACAGGCTGGCGGTGCCCCGCAGGGCATTCTGACCGCGGCGGTTTGGCCGCAGTCAGACCAGGAAAACCGGCGGTCTCCCGCCGGTTTTCCGCTGCCCTGGGAATCCCCCATGGCGGCGCAGCTTGCTGCGCCGCCATGGGGGATTCCGACCCCCTCACCGCCATCCTGTTCCTGGCGGTTCCGACCGCCAGGAACAGGATGGCGGTGAGGGGTGTTGTGGGGCCCCTGGGGGCCCCTGCAGTGCCCATGCCAATAGCATGGGCACTGCAGGGGCCCCCGTAAGAGCAGACACTGGAATTCGCAACGGGTGCAAGTGCACCCGTCGCACCTTCCCACTCCGCCGGCTCCATTCGGAGCCTGCTTCCTCGTGGGAAGGGGTTTCCCGCTGGGCTGGCGGGCGGCCTTCTGGCGGTCGCCCGCCAGCCCAGCGGGAAAGCCAGAATGGCCTTCGCGGTCTTTTGACCGCGGAGCGGCCATATGGCGGTTCCCTCCAGGCGGGCGGCTCCCGCCTCCCGCCGGGGTCTGAATGACCCCCTCAGTCTGTTCTCCATTTAAGTTTGTGGAACTGGCATTCATCCAGAAGGTTGCTAATGCACTCCCTAAATACCTGTTTCTGAAGGTTATGTCGAAGGCATTATAGTCCTAGAATGGACATCGGAATTGATCAGAATAGGAATCGACAAAATGGTAATGTCATTGCTTATGTTGCAGTTCTACAGAAGTCAAGTAGAAACTATAAGTTTTCTTCCACAAGAAAGCGTAAAGTGATTAAACTTGATTTAGTTATAGAGAAGTGCTAGTGTGTAACTACATATACATATACATATTACCTAGTGGCAGTCACCACTAGGTAGTTAGGATCTAGTTTCTATAGAAAAAACATTTTTGTACTTGCCTATAGCTTTGGGGCCAGTTAGCGAATCTTCACAAAATTTTCCAAAAAGATTTGACACTTATGTCAGCTGCTGTCTGAAAAGATTTGGGGTGATCCGTCAGGTGGGGGATGAGAAAAAGGGGGTGTTCCCAAAACATTTTTTCTCCATGTTCATTTCCATAGAGATTTTGAATAGTGGCTGAAACACTGGATGGATTTACACCATTTGGCAGAATGCTAGGTCTTGGTCCAGAAAGCGACCTTTTTGTGATTTGGTGTAAAGCTGTTCAGTAATTTTTGAAATATTAAAGAAAAATCAAGTTTGTATATAAATAGGGATGTGAAGGATCCACAAACCCTCCCGATGTCGTGCTGAGATCTGATTGGCTGCCAAAACTTCAACAAGGAGGTGTTGGCAGTCATTTTAGGACTCAGCTTAAGCTGAGTCCCAGAAAAAAAGGCAAAAAATAAGAAAAGGGACCAGGGCATAGACACCCTGGGGGCATGTTAAAATAAAGGAGGGGGTACACGGGCCCCCTCCTAGACTCCTAGGGCATTTTCATGCCCCAGTGACCGCCACCTCCCTGGGGCCTAATGCTTTAATTAAAATAGGGAAATAAGGGGTGGAGGTCCTGTGGACCCCTTGTGTCCCAGGGGCTGCCACCTCCCCAGGGCTGTTTTGACTATATGCGGGGGCCACACAGCTCTCATGCCCCCCCAGGGACCGCCACCTCCCCGGGCTAATATTGAATTAGATGCAGAGGGAGCACGCAGCCCCCTAGCAGCCCTGGGGACCGCCACTTCCCAGGGGCCAACTTTCAATATTATGTGGGGGCTGCGCAGCTCCCCATACGCACCTCCAGGGACCACTACCTCCCTAGGGCAAATTCAACATTGGGGGGGGGGGGGCTCCTCGTGGAGCCACAGATGGCCCTGGGGACTGCCAACCCCCACCGTCCCTACACTTAACAAAAAAAAAAAAAGGTTACAGGGGCTTTATAGTTAGGTTCTGAATTTACTCCCACAAAACCATAGAAATTCAGAAGTTGTAGTTAGCAATTTTGTTTTTAAAACTAAGTTTGTTTACCCCTTGGGGGTGTGTGTGTGATGATATATATATATATATATCAAACACCAAAAGTATTCACTGCACTCCACGAGGTTTTCAATAGTGCAAATTTATTCCAAATAACAACCACCAACGCGTTTCAACCTTCTCAGGAGTCTTGTTCACAGTGAGTCCCTTTTCCTATTTATACCAAAAAGTGTTGCATCATACACAATGCATTATGGATGATGTAGTTTCCAAACAACAAAAATAAATTTAATATTATTCTAAATTTCGATAGAAAATAATAAAGTACAAATATAAATGTAAAACTTAATTAAAAATGCCATTCTCAATGTATATATAATATTCTTTCCACGGGTTCTCTAGTACAAATAATGCTTCTTTTTATTTCACACTAGTTGGGTTTACTACTGATTATTTACTTAACACTAATTGTTAACGCTGTATGGGTGTGACACTATTTTCCCTTTCGCATCTAATGCATTTGCATATGTGTTTGAGGAGTTCCTGTCACTATTACAGTTTGAGTATTTTCTTAATCAACCATTTCTACATTAACTCTACGATTTATTGATTTCATTTGCAATTATAACAATTTTTATCTCTTGTTTTTGTTAATTCTATTCTGCATAAACATCAATAAACATCAATTCCATCCAACTTTATAATTCTCATTGATTGATAAGAATATATTGTGATTCAGTAGTCAGTAGCCACCCTACATATATGTCGCTGTTACCATGTATTTATCCATATTACAAAGTCACAAGTGTACATGTAATTCCTCGTCCATATTCAGCCCGTACGGCATCTTAGTACGGAGCTGAATAATAAGTTTGCTCTCCATTTGTCTTAACTTTCTAATTCTGTCTCCTCCTCTCTCACTCTTCTTCATTTGTGCTATGTCTATGAAGCGTAACGATCTCCAATCATTAGTATGTGAATTCGCAAAATGTTTTGCCATTGTGTAGCTCATATCTTGATTTGTAATGGCCCTAGTATGTTCCAAAATCCTTTTCTTCAATGGACAGATTGTGCTTCCAATATATCTCAAGCCACATTCACATTCAAGCATATAAACTACATATTGACTGTCACAAGTGATCCTTTGTAGAATATGCATAGTTTTGCCCCTGTGATCCATGTACACTTTGCTATTTCTTGCAATTTGGCATACCTTGCACTTGTTACATTTATAGAAGCCAACCGCCTCATTGCTTAACCAACTCCTCATGGTTGGTGCCTCATAATGGCTTTTGACCAATATGTCTCTCAATGAGCGTGATCTCCTATATGATATTTGTGGTCTACCACCTATTCTCTTTGTCAAGTCTCGATCACTACTCAGTAACTTCCAATGTTTTTTGAATATAGATTCTATGGCCTTGCTTTCTTTACTATAGGTGAGAATTAAGCGAGGACACATATACTCCTTTTCATTTCCACCCTTTCTTTTTGCACCATTGTTTATCAGTGTTTTCTGTCGAGAGATCTTTTTAGCCTTTTTCTCACTTGATTCGATGTTTGTCCTTAGGTATCCCCGGCGTGTAAACCGTTTCCGTACCATGCTAAATTGATTCTCCATTTCTTTATCATTGGAGCAGTTTCGTCTCATTCGTAAGAATTCACCAAATGGGATGCTTCTTATCAGTGATTGCGGGTGGAAGCTGCTCCTGTGTAGAACACTGTTAGTAGAAGTTGCTTTCCTAAATACAGTTGTATTTATTTGGTCATTGTCTACATATACTTTGATGTCCAAAAAGTTAATTTGTTTGTCACTGATATCATAAGTGAAACTCAAACCACATTCATTTACATTCAGAATTCTGAAGTATGATGCAAATTCCTCCTTGGTACAATTCCAGATCAAAAATAAATCATCTATATAACGTAGCCTTAATATTATCTTGTTCAGATATTCAGAGTAACCTTCCTGCCAGGCTATTTCCCTCTCCCACCACCCCAAGGTTAGGTTCGCATAACTAGGAGAGAGAGAAATACCCATGGCAGTTCCTCGCACTTGTTTATAGATGTTTTTATCAAATAAAAAGATGTTGTTATTCAAACAGAGCTCCACCATCTCAACAAGCATTTCAGAATGATTTTTTTCTTCAATTTTTCTTTGTCGTAGGAAAAACCTTAATGCATTTAAACCTACTTCATGTCTGATAGATGTATATAGTGACACTGCATATACTGTTACTAGGTTATAACCCGATTGCCATTGAATATCATCTATCACTCTCAAGAAATCTCCTGTATCTTTGATATACGAACTGAGAGAGGAGACTAAAGGAGCAATGTAATGGTCCACATATATGGATATATTTTCAAACAATGATCCACAGCCAGAGATGATGGGTCTTGCTGGAGTATTTATTAGCGTCTTATGAATTTTTGGAAGAAAGTATATGGTGGATAAAATTGGGTGACTCGGATTTAGAAATTTAAGTTCTTCCTCATTGATCAAGCATTCGGTATGCCATTTTTCCAATTTTTTAATAATCAGCTCCTGTATGGAACTTGTGGGATCACTTTCCAATTTTTCATAACTTTCTTTATCATTTATTTGTCTCATGGCTTCTGTGACATAGGGGGTCATTCTGACCAGGGCCAACGACCGCGGAAGCACCGCCAACAGGCTGGCGGTGCTTCCATGGGCATTCTGACCGTGGCGGTACAGCTGCGGTCAGAAACGGGAAAACCGTCGGTGTCCCGCCGGTTTCCCGCTGCCCCAGGGAATCCTCCACGGCGGCGCTGCTTGCAGCGCCGCCATGGGGATTCCGACCCCCTTACCGCCATCCTGTTCCTGGCGGTTTTCACCGCCAGGAACAGGATGGCAGTAACGGGTGTCGTGGGGCCCCTGGGGGCCCCTGCAGTGCCCATGGCCCCTAACAGGGCCCCACATTGATTTTCAGTGTCTGCCAAGCAGACACTGAAAATCGCGACGGGTGCCACTGCACCCGTCGCACGCCTTCAACTCCGCTGGCTCCATTCGGAGCCGGCTTCCTCGTTGAAGGCGCTTTCCCGCTGGGCCGGCGGGCGGCCTTCTGGCGGTCGCCCGCCAGCCCAGCGGGAAAGCCAGAATGGCCGCCGCGGCCATTCGGCGGCTCCCGCCGGGCGTGCGGTTACCGCCGCCGGCGGGAGTCGGAATGACCGCCATAGTCTTTTCGATTGAGGATTACAATATTGCCTCCCTTATCTGCGGGCTTTATGATGATGTTTTGATTATCCGCCAATTGTTGTAAAGCTTTCCGTTCAGTTATAGTTAAGTTTTCACCCCTTTTAGAAGGTTTGGCATATTCCAATTTCTCAAGATCATTGATGACCATTTCATAGAATAAATCTACTTTATTTCCTGGAGTTAAAACAGGACAGAATTTTGAAATTGGCTTAAAGTGGCTATATTCATGAGTGTTTGTTGATATTCCCATTGTTTCCAATATCTGACTTGATGTCATCTCGTCATTTTCCAAATTATTCATTAACTCATAGCAGACTTTTATGTCTTCTATTTGGTCTATTGTTAAGCCTACATCATTCTGTATGTTATGTTGGTCTCTGGATCTTGGTTGACGCTTGCTAAAGTATTTCGCTAACTTAATTTTTCTGATAAATTTGTACGTATCTATTTTTGTTTCAACTCTGTCCATATGATGTTCAGGACAGAATGACAGTCCTTTATTTAATACGTTCTCTTCGTCCTTTGTTAGTGTATAGTTAGATCAATTTATCACCAACTTTTCTTCTTCGATTTCCTTCAGATCATCTGTTACTTCCTTTGTCTGTTGCGAAGAGGATAGTTCTTTCTTTCTTTTACCTCTTCTAATTTTTCTATGTCTGATTTTGTGTTTTTTGGCTGGCGTCTGCCCATACTGCGTCCTCAGCCCCTGCCTTTTGATGTTTGTTGATCCATGCATATAATTTGCATCTCTTCCAACAATGTTGTTCTGGTATTTATACTCCCAGATTCTTCTCCTTCACTGATTTCAATATCTGATTCACTGATTGTTTCCGACATTGCTGGGATTTTAGATTTAATATCCTTTGAATGTTGTTCTTTAATACGTTCAAACCTCTTCTCAAAGGTTAACACTGTTCCATTTTTGTAATCTAGTCCATCCCGATAGAACTTTCTTTGTTTTCGAGATTCTATTTCGGATTCATATTTATTAAGTCTGTCTTCCATTTTCTTCCTACATGTAGTTAGTTCTTCTTGATTGCTCATATCTTTCACTTTTTCTTCCAATATTTGTGCTTCCTTTATTGCTTCAGCTGCATCCATTTTAGCATACTTAATCAGAATCAGCATCATATTCCGTGAACAGATCATATTGTTTTCTCCCCATTCCGATAATAGCTCAGGTCTCATGTCTGTATGGTTAGGAAGTGTAAAAATCTGCAGTCCTCTTGGTACTCTACCAACCTCTATGTATTTCTCTAAAGCAATTACTTCCCAACTTTTATTTATCTCCTTTCGATACAATTTCTCCAATTTGAAGAACATAGCTTGTATAGTCATAGAAGTTTCTGTAGGTTTAGTAGTGTCTTCCAATTTCTCAGTTTCTTGTACCGTTGAGAATAGTGTTGCGGCTTTGAGAGCACGTTTAGCTGCTCTCTCGTCCATTTTTATTATTTGTTAAAAGTCCTACTCTTCTCTATACACAATGAAAAACAGAGAACACCAGAAAAAAGAAGAGGAGAAAGAGAGAAACAGAAGAAAGAGGAGCAAGGACAAGAAGTAGAAAGAAATGCCCCAAGACACCCGTTTGAAAAAGTAGAAAAGGAAGCAAAGTGCACCAAGACACCAGTTTGAAACAGGACGAGAAAGAAAGGGAGAAAGGGAAATAGAAAGGAAAAAGAGAGCACACAGTTGAATTATATATCAAGAGAGTGGACTAGAACTCATCAAGTTGTTATAGCTTAATTTGTTTAGTTTCCGTGCACAAGTCCTCGTGGCCTATATATAAAATAGGCTGCATCAATAATCTAATTTATATATGTTTCCGTTTTTTGTGTTTTTCGTGTATATTTATATCATCTGGGGAATGCGGTTACGTCAATTCACAATAAAAGGATATTTCTTGAAAACACTCACTGCGTGTCTTGGCGTCCTCCGACTCCACACAGGCCGTGATTAGTTTCCAATCATTTATGCTTGACTGTTTTTAAGCACCAAATCCAATATTGAAGGGAAAAACACGAAGTGCTCGCGTGTGTATTTGAACACACACGATTAGTCCAAGTTTCTAGTTACTTTGAAGTCCGTTGTCTATATATATATATATATACATATATATATATATATATAACTTTTGTCAATGCATGTGTGGTTTCCCTGGGGGCTGCGATCGGCCACTAGGAAAACCAAACACACACGTAAAAGTGATCTCTTTACATATACACGTACATATGTATATATAAAAACAAAATCAACATATTTGTACATAAATATATATATAAACATATAGCTATTAGGCAGCAATAAAAATGTCAAAATAACTCTTGTGATTATGTTCCTGCTAGAGAAAGTAGTAAGGTAAAGTAATAGTGTGTCTTTTTTGTTTTTTATCAGTGTCTTCAGAGAATATGCTGATTGTGGGAAGAAGCGACGGTAAGGTGATTGACATTTATTGTTGCACACATCACACACACACACCAACAATTATGTGTCTATGTAGGCTAGTGATTTAGAGGTACCTTTTTGCCAGTAGCAGAGATGGCGTCTTGTTGGATGACTGCTGCTCAAGCCCTAACTCAGGTTATGGAGTACAGCTCTAAGGCAGGATCAGAGACTGAGACAGCAGATATTGAGACAACATCTGAGGAAGAGGACAATGGTTCAAAATCCAGGAGTTTTTTTCAGTCTGCAGAGTCCCATGCAATGACTCCTCTTCCAGTGATTCTGAGGGAGACGATGTAGACAGGCATGATGTCCCTTCACAAGCACAGTCTGTGCTGCAGGACAACAGCAGGTTAGCTCAACCCAGAGAGCAGGTGTGTGTGGTGGCAAGCACAGTGTGCTCTCTTGGCAGCCCCCCAATTTAGTTCAGCCCCAAATTCCACCTTTTACTGGTGATGCTGATTGTAAAGTCGATACGGCCAACTTTTTCCCAATTGATTACGTCCATCTCTTTTTGGATGTTGACTTCCTTCAGCAAATTGTACAGCAAACTAATTTGCATGGAGAACAATTTCTGGGGGAGCATGGAGGCACTCCAGGGCCCTGTTGTAGGGCACGTCAGTGGAATTCCACCTTGGTGGCGGAGTTAAAGATATTTGTGGGCCTTACACTCAATATGGGGTTAGTGCAGAAAACCACCTTGCAGTCCTGCTGAATGACGCGCACGGTTAGGGTAACCTCCATCTTCGCACCAGATAGGAGCAGAGATTTTGCTATTGAAGTTCATGCTGTATTTCAATGACAATTCTGCTGCATTGCCCCAGGACCATTCAGACCATCACAGGTTGTTTAAAATCTGGCCTGTCATGGAACATTTGTCTGCCAAGTTTCCAGAGATCTATAGTCCTGAAAATAATATAGCAGTTGATAAGGCATTGATCCTGCTTGATAGTGTATACAGGGATGAACTCCATGCTAAACCCTGTAGGCTGCCCTCCCACTCTAGGGGTCACAGGAACAATTGTATGGGAGCTTGCCCAGCCACTCCTTCACAAAGGTTATAACCTTTATGTGGACAATTTCTATACAGGGGTAGAGATGTTCAGTGAGCTCTACAAAGCTGGAACTGTGGCCTCCAGTACAGTTTGTTGTCACCCCAAAAGATTCCAGCAGGAGCTTGTTTGCAAGATGTTCTAGAAATCCTACAGTACTGCGTTGGATTCCAACAAACTGCTCGCAGTCAAGTTCTCGGATAGGCGTGATGTGTACGTGCTCACTGCAATTCATGATGAGAGCACTTTTCCCATCACGGTTTGAGGTCAGATGGCGGAAGTCCACAAGCCCACTGTATACTTGATTGCACTAAGTATATGGGTAGAATGGACAAGAACGACCAGGTTCTTCAACCATACAATGCGAGTTGTAAAACTCGCACTTGGTTCAAGAAACTGTTTACCCACCTGATCCACATGGCAACATACAATGCATATGTTTATCATCAGACAACCACAGGAAGAAGCGTCTTTCCTTGACTTTCAGTTGTCTGTGATTTAAAGCCTCACTGCTGCTACAGATGCAGCTGCCTCCATTTTATATGTTCTAAAGGATGTGGCAAGTCTGCAGGAGCGACATTTTGCTGATCGCATTCCTAAATCACCCAAAAAGGATTGACCATGTCGTCGGTGTAAAGCATGCTCGAAGCAGGGAAAGAGGCAGGAGAATCATGCTTACTGTCCCCAGTGCCCATCTCAGCCAGCCCTGTGTTTCCTACTTGCTTTATGTTGTATCATTCTAAAGCAAACTTATGGGAAATTGAGTGAGATGGGGCTACAGTTGGGTAAACTTTTCAATGGCTGTGCATGGATACCTAATGTCCATGGGAAAGCAGCCACAGAATTTTAGTTCATCTCTTTCAGGAAATCATGCAGCCACAGAATTTTAGTTGATCTATTTCAGGAAATCATGGGCTTCCTTTTGGCCTGCTCAACACCTTTATTGGCCGTCAGAACGTGGTAGGTGTTCTGTTTGATGATTAACGTGCATTATAGTCCCCACACTGCACATACTCTAGGACAGAACACATGCCACAATGTAACAGAGTACCCAGTGTCGCAAAATGTTAAAGGCATGACTGTATTTCGAAGTGCTTGTTAGGGAACTTATGTGTGCTACACAAGGACCACCCTGATTGCCAACGAGAACCAGAGTAAGTGTAACAAGTCAAACAAATGTCCTATGGGACATAGTGACCACCATTTCTACTTGTTTGAAAGTGTGCAAACTCAATTTGTAACTTCACTTTCAAAGCAAAAGTAGAACTCTTGGTGAATGAGTCCCACAGGATATTTGTTTGGCTTCTTACTTTAGAGACCTTAGGTAGTATTCACCATCATGTCTGCTTTAGTTTCAACAATAGATATGCTGGCTCAGTTAGAGGAATAGGCCTCGCAAGGCATACTCGGACACCCCCAAATTGCATCCAGAAACTGAAAGGAGTTGGATTTATCACAGTAAGTGCACTGATGGCACATGAAAGACGTTTTCTTGAGCTTCCAGTAGCTAGGGATGGAAGGCATTAGTATAGGTTCACTTGGCAATTATACTGGATTAGTCAGGACTCTGATGAGGACAGACACGAACAGGTAAGAGAAGCTTACGTATGGGTGTGTTTTTCAAGAGATATTGCATAGGAAGAAGGCAGATAGTAAAGGCAGTGCAGGTACACATCATCTAGACCTATGGATTCAAGCCATCTGTACTGCTCTCAAACTGAATTACTGTGATATGCATGGGTCAGTGTTTGACCTGCCTGCCATGCGCATCCTCCATCAGAACTTAGTAGAAGTTCGATTTTGTGTATGATAAATGCTTTACAGTCCCAGCTATGTACATAATGGTGGCTGGGACATATGCTACGTTCTCACTACTCTGCGTGCCAAACACTACCCTGCTTCATAGTTTATGACATTCTCTTTAAGGAACTTTGTGAAAATTCCCCTGCATGTCTGCCTTAGTTTCAAAGGTAGATATGCTCACTCAGTTTGATGAATGGACCTCGCAGGGCATTTTTGAACTCCCCCAGCCTGCATCCTCAAACTGGATAAAGTTGGATATAGCATAGTGAGTGCATTAAAGGAGCATGAAACACATGTCTTCCTGAGCCTTATGTGGCTGTCAAGGGAGCCATGAATAAAGGTTCCTTATGCATGTGTAAATGGTAAAATGTAGTCAAACGTATTCCATCCTATGAATGTGATGGGCCCTTATCTGGCGACAGTAAGTTGATGTGAGTGCAATGATCGGTCGGATAGGGCCTGTGGCCGGCTGTATGAATGTCTTGTGTATTTATGCTTTGAAACCTGAATTTCTGGAGATGCTAAAACCAACCAGTGTGAGTGGTGGATAAACTTTAGCATACTATTACCAGGGGAGTCCAAGGGTGCAGGACTTGTGTGACTCTCATCAGATTTTCTTCACCTAGAATCCCCTGCAAATCACAAACTTTGCTTAAAAAACACATTTTCCCTGCATTTCTGTGAGGGAAAGTCCTGGAATCTGCAGGTGGCCACAAATTTCCTACCACCCAGCACTCCCCTCAGTCTCCCAAGAAAAGCGTTGCCTCACTTGTGTGGGTGGCAGTGCTAAATTTGCGCTTTTTGTTTCTGGTGTGGAGCACCGGCACTTATTTTTGAGGGACGGCACTTATTTTTCTGCCTCAAGAATTTACTGTGAGCAAAAGACACATGGGAATGACGGAGGAAGAGAAAAACGAAAAAGGGTCACAATGGAAGAAGGCAGAAAGCTGCAGGAGTGAGCTGAAGGGTCACAGAGTGGCTGTAAATGGATTAAAGAGGCCTGAGATGGCTTCAGGATTACGCCTCCTCAGTATTCCAAGTACGCACATTTAATTGCAGCAGCAGCGTGTTTAAGAGGAGAGCTTTGGGCACTGGCATGTTTTTATTTACAAATTAAGCACTGGTGGGTGGGCAAGTGGCCTCCACAGGGAAGGGCCCAAAACGTATTGTGGAGACATCAAAATTACCTATCACAAAAGAACCTGGTTTTGTAAGGTGTGCCCATGTGTTTTTGGTCCTGGGCTCAGCGGGCATATTGGGAAACCTACCAAACCCAGACATTTCTGAAAACTAGATACCCAGGGGAGGCCATGGCTGTGTGGCTTGTGTGGGCTAAGTTTTCCTACCCAGAATACACTGCAATACAAAACACTATTTGTCCATGCATTTCTGTTACGTAAACTACGGGAATGTGCAGGGATCCACAAAATTCCTACCACCCAGTTTCCCCAAATGTCTTGATAAAAATGATACCCCACGTATGTGCCTACTGCTCACGTCAGGAATGGCTCACCACAGCCATGAGGATTAGCCTTCACGCTAGGACTACCATTGACCCTTGTGTTATCCATTACTGTCACGGGCACTAGGCCCAGGCACACCAGTGCAGTAACATTTTTATTGGGACAAGTTGAGGAACGCAGGGTAGTGAGAAGTTTGTGGATCCCTGCATTGTGGTGTAGTTTATGTCACAAAAATGCAAGGAAAAATTGTGTTTTTATTCAACTTTTTACATTTGCAGGGTATTCTAGGTAAAAAAAAAAAAAAACTTTGGGGAGTCCACACAAGTGATACCTCCCTGGACTCCCCTTGGTGTCAGAAATTTCTGAGTTTGATAGATTTCCCTAAATGCTTCCCGATCCCAGGACTAATTAGTACACTCACCTTAGTTATCATTATCGTTAAATATGTTTTGGGCCCTTTCCTGCAGCGGGCACTTGGCCTATCCACACAAGTGAGGTACTGTTTTTGTCAGGGTCACTGGGGTAATGCTGGGTGGAAGGAAGTTTGTGGCTCCCTTGAGATTGCACAACTTTGCAGCAACAAAATGTGAGAAAAATGTATTTTTTAGCCAAAATGTGAGGTTTGCAAAGGATTCTGGGTGCCCACACCTGGAGATAGCCTCACAAGTCACCCTATCCTTGATTCCCCTAGGTGTCTAGTTTTAAAAAATGTACAGGTTTGCTAGGTTCCCTAGGTGCTGGCTGAGCTAGAGGCCAAAACCCAAAGCTAGACACTTTGTGAAAAACGCATCCATTTTCAGTGGAAAACTGTAATATGTCCACATTATGTTTTGGGGTGTTTCCTGTCGCGGGCACTTGGTCCACCCAAACAAGTGAGGTACCATTTTTATCTGGAGAACTGTAGGAATGCTGGGTGGATGAAAGTTTCTGTCTCCCTTCAGTTTCCAGAACTTTATATCACCGAAATATGAGGAAAAAGTGTTTTAAGCCAAATGTTCAGGTTTGCAAAGGATTCTGGGTGACAGAACCTGGTAAGAGCCCCACAAGTCACCACATCCTGGATTCCCCTAGGTGTCTAGTTTGCAAAACTGTACAGGTTTGCCAGGTTTCCCTCAGTGCTGGCTGAGCTAGAGGTCAAAATCCACAGCTAGGCACTTTGCTTGCGTTTTCAGTGTAAACTGTGATATAGGGCGTGCTGTGAAACATGACTCCTTCACTCTCTGGGCCCCTGCGGCATATTGGAAAGCTAGAAGAGCCTTTATACCCCCAGCATCGGACATAGACTTCAAGCTATTGATCCACCAATGATCAGCGACCGCCTGAGACCTTAAACCACCGGAGGGGCTGATATCTCGTAGTGCTGGGAGCTGATGCATCGAAGTCCTGGTCCAGCGACTGCCATCTTGAGCCGGGCGGCCTGAAAACCAGATGGCGGTGCCAGGGGCCAGCTAAGGCCATAACCCCCTTGGAGCCTGTCAGGTGACCACCCCAGCCTGGGCTGAGAGCAGAGGTCCCCAGGGGACCCACGAGTGCTGGGGCCTACCACTGGAGACTGGCAGTGGTGACTGCCATCTTGGGCTGACTGGCCTGATGACCGCCACCAGCAACTGAAGCAAACTAAGGCCATGGCTCCCTGAGACCCGCTGGCAGCTGTCCTGACCAGAGGTGGTGAGCGGAGGCCGCCGGGAGACCTATGGGTACTGAGCACACACAGCGACAAGCATCGTTGAAGTGGAGACAGAGGGTAGGAGACAGAACATGCTCCCAGGGGGCAGCCAGAATCCTGCTCGGTGACCCATGCTGCCAGCACCCACTGAGCCATGCTGTACCACCCCAGTCGAAGGTGGGAACAGCCAGTGGTGGTCTCTATGACGGGGGCCCGAGCAACCCACATGGAATATGGACCCTATCTACACAGCCACAGCGGATGGGGCACAGTAGGCTGTGGAGCTCCATAGGACACAGGAGCCGACTAGGTAGGAGAAAGCCTGCTGCGCACCCTCACTAAGCACATATATAGAATGTGCCACCAACTACCCGCTCGCCCCTAAGAGAGACCTGAGTTGGCAGGGTCTATAATAACGTGCAGGATCCCGGCCCACCCTTCGGGCCTTGCAGCTGACCTTGGCCTTCCCCACCCATCGAATTAGATCGGGCACACTCATGTACCCAGTTCTTCCCTTCTCAGAACAGCACCGGCCAGCGGAGAAGTGACCCTCTCCCATGCAGTCCGCTTCAGTGATCCAGGCTTTGGTACAATCACACTCGGGGGCCCATTGATTGCTCTCCCACTCGGATGCCGGGGGGGGCCACAGTCTCTCCCAGCTATCACAGACAGCCTTGAAACAACTGACAATGCCACAGCGGGGGGCCTGGGGACTCCCTATCCCACTGGCCATCCTATATTACTGGCAGCCTTCTTGAACTGAGCTTGCACACTAGATAGCCATATCAGTGGTGTTGACTCAACTGGCGCATAGGACCTGTGCCCACAGCCGCTGCCCACTAAGCACTGCAGGCACTTATACACAGAAGGCACCCCCACAAACAGCAGCGAAGGGCAGCAGCACACATTATCCCGGAAAAACAGGTCACACCATCTGAAATCCCCACCTCATAGCGGCATACTTGGCATACCCAGAGACTATTGCCAGCCCTTCATCAGAGTGCACCCATACATAATGCCATTCACCAAACTTCCCAGGGACACTACTGTGACCTCTCACTGAAACAAAGCATCAGCGGGGAAGTAGGAAAGGCCCAAGAGAGACCCAAGCCACGAAACGGAAAACCAGGCCACCACACCGATCATGCAGGAGTATCTATCTCTTTTCCTACAAGAAATCCGCTCCAAAATCTGATCCCTCAAGACAGACTTTATAACTATCCTCCGAGGCCTAAGGAAAGAGGCAACTGAACTAGGAGACATAGGGCCACATGTACGAAAGTTTTGTGAGTCGCAAATTGGTTGCATTGCTATTTGCGACCGTGCAAAAAGCGAAATGGTATGTTCCAATGCCATTTCGGAGTTCCAAATAGCGATGCAACCAATTACCGACTCGCAAAAATTGCGACTTGAGATTGCGCCTCGCAATTAAGAAATCGCAATTTGCCACTTGCAAACCGCATGGACAAGGTAGTCGCTTATTGTGAATAGTTGCAAAAAGCCTGTTTTGCATACCCAGATTAGCACTGATTCCAAACAGGTGGTAACCAGACCCAAAGTATAAAAGCAGACCCAGAAGGTATCTGAGTTTCTCAAAATGGCTGCACCCTACGTGATTGCATGGAGGAGGAGAGTCAAGGCTACCCAGCAGAGAAGGAGGAGGTGGAGACAGGAGAGGATATACAGAACCAGGCAGACCATATTTCAACAAACTGAGGAGGAAACATATGACAAACACAGATTGAGCAGCGCAGTTATCTTATAGATTATTGAACTTCTGAAACCTCAGCTAGAACGCCAGACTTTGCGCACCTGCTCTACCCCACACATGTGCAAGTGCTCTGCTCACTGCACCTCTTGGCCTCGGCTAGCTACCAGGGGATGATTGCTGTTGCTGGTGGTGTGTCCCAAAGTGCCCTGCCACGATTCTTTAGAAGGTTCTTAGATGCCATACTCGCACACATGTCCATATACATTTACCTTCCCAGGAATGAGGAGGAAATCCACAACACCAAGTTGGACTTCTATAGAATTGCAAATGTCCCCCATGTAATAGGGTGTGTGGACGGGTCACATATACCCATTTGCCCACCTGCAAATCTGGAATATGTGTTCTGCAATAGGAAATGTACCCACTCACTCAACATGTGTGGTATGTGATGCTCATAATGTAATAACTGACATAGTAGCAAAATTTTCAGGGAGTACACATGATGCATACATATTCAGGCACAGTGGGATACACCAACGCCTAGAAAGTGAGGAGTTTGGCGAAGGATATTTAATAGGTACTGTGTATTACACACCCTTGTCTTAAATACATATCACTGCAGAACCACGTGAAGCCATGCTCATATCTGCTGTTTTGTTACACAGGTGAGAGTGCATATGCTCTGAGGCCATGAATACTCACCCCATACCTAACACCTGCAAATCAGAATGAGAGGCGCTACAACATTGGACATCGGCAAACCAGAACCGTCATTGAGAGGACCTTTGGCATGTTGAAGTCACGTTTTTGATGCCTGCACAAAAGTGGGGGGGCACTCCAGTATGCCATGAGACTGCATGCAGGATTGTGGCCACATGTGCCATCCTACACAACATAGCAACCAGACGTGGGCTACATCTCACCCTAGATGACACAGATTCGAAGGATGAGGAGCAAGAGCCACCACAACGACAGCCTGGGGATGGCAGCATTGCAATGAGGGTAGACAGAGACGGGACCACATTGCAACTCACTACTTTGGCAGGTGCGTGGCAACCATTACAGCACTCACAAATGTAAGACAAACATAGCCAGGTTGTGCAAAAACAAAAATTCCCTTTAATGTCAGGAGTGTAATAATTAACTGTTGACGTCTAAACAGCAATACAACCTTAAAATTTTACAATGTCTAACACATTTGCCTCAGGCAAATCCCAGATTAGCAAAATCACACCCTCCTGCGACTACGGTCACCATGGCCCGATCCTGGGTGGTCCCCTGATGTTTGGTGGGCACTGCTACTTCGCAGGATGTGTGCATCTGAGGCAGAAACGCTACTCACACTGGAGATGTCCTTACTATCCTGAGGGGTATTGCCAATGCCCTTTGCTGCCTGGGTGGTCTGTTTAAGGTCCACTGCATGACTGATGCACCCTAGTCCCCTTGCTACATCACCGGCAAAATGCCCAAGTTCCACCTGTAGCGTTACAGTGCGCCTTGACAGACAGGTAGTAGTGGTTGCGAGGCGGACAATCGACTGACTCAGCCGATCCAAATGGGCAGCAGTGTTGCGCTCTCCAGTCCTAGGAATTGTTCCCCTGTGACTTCCTCATCAACTGCTGACTGTGTTTGACGTCGCCGTCTCCGCCCAGACCCAGCTGACCTATGTGGCCGACTCACACTCATCTGTGGCCCGGTGTCAGGTTGCCTGTCTCAGTGTCCACATCTGTCTCCTCCGTGGTATCACGTGCATGGTGGACAAGTGGTGTGGTCATGCACTCCCCTGCTGATACACTAGCTGCCTTGTCTGCAGTGATGGTGGCAGATTCATCTCCCTGCACAGTAGATGCAGCACAGTAGATGCATCAGTGGGTACTTATGGGAGACCTGTGGGACACAGGGGATACACTGTCAGTGCCTCTCATATGTGTGGTGTATCAAAATAAATATTCCTCAAAAGTTGGACTACTGTACTACATTGCCCATAATGCATTGTTCTGTAGGTTGCAATATAGGCATGGAACAAATTTGGAGGATGCATGCTTCTGTGTACTGTGGTTGGGTGCATGGTGCATTGAATGGTGTAAATAAGTAAGATTTGCTACTTACTTTTGGATGTTCCCGGTGCAGAACTGTCCAGGTCCCCAATTCCAATGATAGCCTTCGCCTCCAGAGTGGTCTCCACCATCCTCTCAATGGCTGTAGGAGGTGGTACTGTGGATGGTCCTTCACCAGTTCGGTGTGCCTCCCTCATCTGCTCTGCCACCCTTTCTTTGGTCCTGGACCTGAGGTCGTACCACCTTTTGCGAACCTCGTCAATGGTGCAATGGCTGACTCCTGTCGCATTGATCTTACTCTGAATGTCCAGCCAGATCTTCTTCTTCTTCTGTGTGTCAGGTACACTCATTGCTGCCTTGCCAACAGCACCTCATGGTGCAGGCAGCACTCCTCAGTCAGGACCTCCAGCTCCTTATCAGAAAACTTCAGTTTACTCTTCCTCCCTGCAGTGGGTGTCTCCTTGGTCTGAGCTGCCATGGCTGCAGTTGCTCTTCTCAGCTGGGTGTGCCTCTGCTGTCTGTGCTGGGTAGACTCCTGCCAGTTCCATGGGGGGGTACTTCCTGGTTCTGATGTCATCACTCAGAACCAGGAAGTGTGTTTTCTTCTTTCTTTTGGCACCCGCTCACAAATTGCGACAGTCGCAATTTGCGAGTCCGGGCCACACCCTTGTGCAATTTGCGAAATCACAATTTGTGATTTTGCAAATTGCGATGCGACTCCGCACCGAAACGCAAACTGGAATTGCGATTTCTACTTCCATCCCGTTCTGTGACTCGCAAGTTGCGAGTCACAAAACCAGAGTTTGATACATGTAGCCTTAAGTCTATAAACCAGAACGCACCACAGACACACGCTCCGAAGATCAAGAAATGCTCTTGCGCAGAATGGCTGTATTAAAGGAACAACAAATAAAGCTGCAGATTAAACAAGAGGGTCCAGAAAACAGAAGTTGCCGCAACAATATCTGCATCAGAGGCACACCCAGCGGTGGTGAAGGAAACAACATAATAGTAAACACAGTGGATCTACTCCACACGATCTGAGGCAACATGGCCCTCTCCCCCACAAAACTGTCCTTTGGCCCATGATGTGCTAACACAGCGTCAGAAATTGTAACCAAGGTCCACTACATCACAGAAAAAGGGGACATACTAAGAGCCTTAAGGGCCACAGCAGATATAAGCGACACACAATCCAATTATTCCAGGACCTATCCCCTACCACATTGTGCAGAAGACTGAACTTTAATAAAAGTAACAGACCAGCTTAAGGAACTAAACATTAGATGCCAATGGGGCCACCCCTTCGCCTTATTATTTACATGAAAGGGTAAGAGGTTCTCTGGACAAAACCAAACTCCTCTTGGGTCTAGATCACCATACAGATGATAACAAGCCTGTCACATTGGACCAGAATGGACTCGCCGTCCTTCTAAATTTCAAACGGAGGAAGGCACCTGAGATGCCAAGTGGGACATCATCCAGCAACTCCAGACCCTGAGCATGGGCTCTCTCCTTTCCTCCTCAGTTGCAGGCTCCCCCGGTAGGGCAGGCACCTCACTGAGTGGCAGAGGAAGCACTAATGATCAGGAGGAACAGTGACTCAATTTCAGTGCACCTAATGGTGCTCTCGATCTGCCAGAATGCCTGGAACCCGCCCTCTGAACTCACTACAACCTAACAATACATTACTGGGAGCCTGTAGTAATCGCGCATCCAATAAAATTAGGATAATTATCTCTTTGAAGAAAGTAGAAGTTTATTCATGACAAGACCCACGACCTTCTTCTTCCAGCGCACCAGTCTGTCGTCAAATCAAACCCAAACATTCTCTCATGACCTAGTCAGAATTCTATACTCTACATTCCTTAAAGCAACAAACATTAAATAACACTTATGCCCCTACTTACATAAGAAATTCACTTCCACATATTACACATCCCCCTTTCCATAAATCAAATAAGAAATTGAAGCAATAACATAAAATATATATACAAATATACAATAAAAATGCACACAAAATACATCGACTCTAAAACTGATAAAGGAAAATCAAACAGAGGAAATATACATATTTACAAATCATTAATAATATACAAAGTCCCTTGAATGAGTAGGAGCAGATCTCATTCTAGAACTACTCCTGATTGAAGCATCTCCACCACCTGTAGACTGGAAACTAGATGGCGGAGAAGGAACAACTGTATTGTCACTGCTTGAATGAGTAGGAGCAGATCTCATTCCACCTGTAGACTGGAAACTAGATGGCGGAGAAGGAACAACTGTATTGTCACTGCTCCCCATACCATCTCCTTGATTCAAATTATCATGCAACTCCCTACTGCGGCCCGCACATGTATGAGCATCTAAATCAAACCAATCCTGTCTTACCTTGCTACCATGTGCCTTCACCCTTTCAAAAATGATGCCAGCTTGCTTAGGAGTAATTTTGACTAAAACATTACAATTCCACCACCCCCTATCTTGCAATAGAACTGCTGTCCTGTTCATCCTTACAACTTTTACAGGTTCAGAGAATTTAGACTGCCCCTTACTAACCCTATGCGTTTTTTTGATAAGGACCCAATCTCCCACACACAACGTTACCTCCTTAACATGCATCCTGGAATCATAGTTTTTTTTATAACAATCGTGTTTTTCACGGACATGTTCTCTGAGACTTTGTAAGTCTACTTTTTGATAACGTTCCACTTTATCCAATAACCAATTTGGACTAATGGCCGTAATAGGTTTCCTACCTCTCAACAAAATGAAAGGAGCAACATCTGTTGTACTCTGTGGTGTAATATTATAATTCCACACCTTGAACTGTAAGTAATCTCTGACATCAAGGTTATTAGCAATTGCCGTTTGAACACCATCCTTAATTAATCTATTTGCCCTTTCAACTAAACCATTGGAAGAGGGACTATATAAAGGTACCCTTATGTGTTTTACATCATTTTTAACCAGAAAACTGGTGAACAACTCAGAAATAAAATGGGAGCCATTATCCGTCACAATCTCCTTAACTCTCCCCTCTATGTAAAACAGATGTTTCAAAAATGTTATGACAGACGCAGAATCAGAAGACTTAACAAAGGAAAAGTACAACCATTTTGAAAAATAATCAATAGCCACAATCAAAAACTTTTTATCACAATCCAGCATGTTAATAGGGCCCGAAAAATCTAACCCAATTTTTTCCCAAGCATTGTTGGGCCAAGTAACCGGACATAAAGGAACCGTAGAAGTTTTCCAATGCTTGTCTTAACACAAGCATTCCGTGCAAGAATCAACAAACCTTCTAACTTGCCCATCAATACCTGGCCACCAATAGATTTGTTTTATTTTCTTTGACGTTGCCGAAATACCTAAATGTCCCTCATGTGCCAAAGCAATAATTTTCGGACGTAAAACACTGGGAGGAACAAACAAATCTTGTCGAACCAAGATATCATTAACAATCGACATTTCTGAAGCCACCTGATGAAAACATCTCAACTCCATTGACATAGATCTTTCATTGGGCCAACCATCAATTAAAAATGTCTTCACTTGAGTCATACACTCATCTTTATCACAATCCTCAACCCATTCTTTCTCAGAAATCCGAAATTGTTCATTTACATCTCCAATAGTAAACACGTACTCCAATCCTTCCCATTTTTTATCCTTGACATCCACCACCTCATCACATTCAACAGGTAGGCGTGACAAACAGTCCGCTCTAACATTTTTCCCACCGGGAATGTATTTTATGTCAAAGTTGAATTCCTGTAACCTAGCCAACAATCTAATCAGTCTAGATGAAGCTTTATTCGAACAACTATCTCCCAACATGTATATTAAGGGTTTATGATCCGTATGCAATTCAAATTTGTTCCCCCAAATGTACATTTTAAATTTTTCAGAGGCCCAAGAGCACGCTAATGCTTCCCTTTCAATCGTACTATAGTTTTTCTCAGCCACATTCAAGGTACGTGAGGCAAATGCAATGGTACGTTCCTGACCATTAACCATTTGACTGAGGACTGCCCCTAAACCTCTTCCACTGGCATCAACTGTAATTATGCACTTCGCCCCATATATAAATGGCTTAATTGCAGAAGCAGACGTGATTAATTTTTTTACAGCCACAAACGCCTCCTGACAATCCTTGGACCATATGAATTTCTCATTTTTTTTCAAGAGATTCCTTAACGGCTGCACAACTACTGCATAACCTTGCACAAAACGTGCGTAGTACTCACTCAAGCCTAAAAACGCCCTAAGGGAATCTTTGTCACCCGGAACTGCCGCTTCATGTATACCTTTTAACAAAGATTCTTTGGGTCTGATACCATCACCTGAAATGTTGTGTCCTAAATAATTAACCTGTTGTGCTAAAAATTTTCATTTTTCAAAATTTACTGTCATACCCCACGCACCCAATCTACCTAAGACCTCTTCTAAAAGTACAATGTGATCATCTAGGCTTTCCGTGTGAACTAAAATATCATCTTGGAAAGTTTGTACACCTCCAAGATCTCCAAACATTTGATCCATCAATCGTTGAAAAACGCTGGCAGCAGACGCCAAGCCAAATGGCATGCGCCTGTACATATATACACCAAAAGGTGTCACAAACGTAGTCAAATGTTGTGAATTTTTAGCCAATGGAATCTGATGGTACGCTGAGCGTAAATCAATTGTAGAAAAATATTTGCTACCACCTAATCTGGCAAGCATTTCATGAATACGTGGGAGGGGATGACAATCAACAAGGATATTTCTATTAAGAACTCTTAGATCAGCACACAGGCGTATATCCCCGTTACCTTTTCGTGCGACAACTGCCGCAAAAACCCATTCTGATGCTTCCACACGTTTAATAATGCCTTGATTACACATATCATTAAGTAATTTCTTAAGATCATCTCTGGCTGACAAAGGAACAGGTCTTACTTTTTGTATCACTGGAACCGCATTACTCTTGAGTACAATCTCATGTTCAAAATTTTTAATAACTCCTATCTTGCTAGAAAACACTTGAGGAAATTTATCTTGTAGCATCTTAGTGAAATTGTCACATATGTTTTTTTCTTGAATCATTAAAATGGGCATGTCACCTAAAGTGACTGGCTCCCCATGACCTGGTCGTAACATAATGCCCAACTTAGCTTGGTCCTGCCAACCTAGAATATCCCGTCTGTTAACAGCTACATAAATTTTAGTAAAATTTTTCCTCCCCTTAAACAAAACACTATCCTCAAAGTATCCCCTCATGATTATGTCATACTCCCCAAAAGCCCTGGGATTAATAGTTGTAGATTTCAGTAATTTTTCAGACCAAAATTTGTGAAATGTGTTCTCCGCCAAAATTGTAATTGGAGATCCAGAATCCGCCATCACATTTAAGTCAATTGCTCCAATTTTAACGTCACACATAGGACCTTTACATCTTTTTCCACATTCACCTA
This sequence comes from Pleurodeles waltl, assembly GCF_031143425.1. NCBI lineage: Eukaryota > Metazoa > Chordata > Amphibia > Caudata > Salamandridae > Pleurodeles > Pleurodeles waltl. Next base: position 729,276,295 of record NC_090439.1, on the reverse strand, counting down.
ATGCACTAATTTCTAGTGATGACACCAATACATTGTTAATCGCTTCAGCCAATATGTCATTCTCAACATCAAGTTGACTAACCTTGACTCTTGTTTTACTAGCATGACATACATTATAGAAATGTCCAATTTTCTTGCAATTATTGCATCTCTTGCCTTGAGCTGGACAATTTTGAAAATTCCCTAAATGGAATCTCGACCCACATCTGTAGCATGCTCCACTCACCCTCTTGTCAACATTCCTTCTCACACTACCCTTATGTGTAACCAAATGTATATTAGCCTCATTACTAACAGGTGTGACCTCGACAGCGGAAACTTTAGCAATGTCAGAGGACACACTGATACTAGACTCCGATAACATTTTTGATGAAACCACAGAACGCTCTATACTTCTTGCTATATCCATAACCTCATCTAAAGATGGATTCTTACACGTTAAGATGCGTTCTTGAATCTTTTTGTTAAAGCAGTTAAAAACTAATTGATCGAGTAAGGCAGTGTCAAGATAATTCCCAAAAACACATTTAGATGCTAATACACGCAAAACAGCCAAATAATCTTCAATAGATTCATCCGCAGATTGTTTGCGTTTAAAAAATGTGTGTCTTTCCACCATTACTGAAGGTTCATCCACGTACTGCCTTCCCATACGTGCCAGTGCTTCCTTATAAACATCCCAAGAGTCATCTCGCGTAGGTGCAGAAACCACAGGTAAATTATCGTAGACATCTTGTCCCGCATTACCCAAAAGATTAAATAGAATGGCTGTTTTGCGAGCTGGTGAATATTTTAAACCATCAATGGCTTCCAGATAATTCTCAAAAATTCTTAGCCATTTATGCCACGGTTTGCTAGGTTTCCCAGGAAGTTCCAAAAAAGGAGGTGGTTGCATGGCATTTGAATTACTATTATTGGCCATCCTTTAATATTTCTTGAACAAATAATATGAAATTTTTTAAATCTCCTCCTCACTTGTGTGCTTTCTATCGTCTTGGATGCATGCACGATGAAAAATCATGAAAACACAGTCACTTTCCGTGTACGATCTCCGTGTCTCACTCGCTTTAACTTGTTGCTAGGCAACCTGCACCAACACATCCAAAATGGAGACACGCAGCGTCAACCACCGTGATGACGTACCACGCTATGCACCAGAGCGAGATTGCATGCGTCATTCAGCACGCTGTGATCCTCACGAAGAGCGTGTTACTGCCTGGAACTCTGCGCCCACTTCGAACAATGCTGCTCCCTTCGTTGATGGTGCAACCGTTGGAGGCCTTCAAGCCCTCACTGCAACACCACGGAGCAAACTGTAAGTCGAGATTCGCACAGAGTCACTGTACTCTCGAAGCAGTTCGCCCAAGCAATATTGCAAACTTCCAAACTGAATTCGTCACCTTGACTCGTATATTATTCTGTTTCATCCCTATGTAGTTCCAGCACGAGTCCAACACGTATGCTGCCCCCCAGCTGAAAAAACAACACCACGCAGTGCTCAGTGTCTTCAACCCGACACACAGGTCCCAAAACACATGCACGAACGGCGATCAGCACTCTTGACGAGGTTTAAATCTTCACTGTCGGTGGGTCTAAGTTTAAGATCGTCGCCATAAATTGTAGTAATCGCGCATCCAATAAAATTAGGAGAATTATCTCTTTGAAGAAAGTAGAAGTTTATTCATGACAAGACCCACGACCTTCTTCTTCCACCGCACCAGTCTGTCGTCAAATCAAACCCAAACATTCTCTCATGACCTAGTCAGAATTCTATACTCTACATTCCTTAAAGCAACAAACATTAAATAACACTTATGCCCCTACTTACATAAGAAATTCACTTCCACATATTACAGAGCCCACCCCCCATGGGCCCTCACTTCCAGAGGGTGACTTCTCTGCGTAAATCAGAGCACCATGTGCCAATCTTAGTGGACTGCGAACCATTCACTTGGGCCCAGCTGGTCCTTATTTTGTTATTATGTAATTCCGATTATTTTCTCTGCAGGTCAAGTCAATACCCCCTTCGACCTTCCCGGTGCTCATACTGGTTGGAGTGTACTCACCCGCTCCACAGAGTTGGGTTGTATCTAGCTTGGGCCTCTGTGAGGAGAGTCCCTTCCAATCTTCACCAACATAATGCCTGCTGCCTCCTGGAACCTGGGGGGGGCGGCGGAACTTAAGTGGTTGGGAGTTAGGAACACACTGATGCTTTATTGTACCCTGCGGACGCAGAACTACCGCCTTTGAACAGATCGGACACCCAGATACCAACCATTGCCACTACTACACATATGAAAGTTATCCCTCTTAATATAAGGGGTCTCAACTCGCCCAACAAATGCATGCAAGTTAGCGATACATATGCACGATTCTGATGCCATCCTATTGCAGGAGACGCACTTACTGAGGGGGGACACACATAAAATGTTGCACCTGCGTTATCCAAAATGCTATTGGACCTCAGCAGATACCAAAACACTGGGGGTGGGAATAATATGTAAAACAAGCTTCTGCCTTACCACACCTACTGTGGTTAGAGATAAAGAGGAGTGTTTCCTTAAGCTGCACATACAGCAGAGGGAAAGGTCTCTTTCCATCTTCAACATTTACACCCCTATCATGGCACAGGACCCATACTTGTGGAAAATACTGGTGGAAAAGCTAGAAGGGATGAAGGGAGATCTTGCTGTCGCAGGTGACCTCAACCTTGAATGGGACCCGGCCCTAGATAGATCGGTCCTCGGAGACATACCAGGAGGTGGGAGCCATGTCTGCCCAACTTAAGCAGGACATTATGGACCTAAGCCTAGTGGATACGTGGCAGTACACCCACTTGCCAAAAGGAACTACACTTTCTTCTCCCACGTTCACCAGTCATACTCACACATAGACACTATATTGGTCACACATTCACTCCTGCGCACAGTCACCTTTGTAAACATTTCCAATATCTCCCTGACGGACCACGCCCATGTCGAACTCCTATGGGAGGATTCCTCCCGAGCATGCACAGCCTGCTCTGGAGGATGCCACTGCGACTACTCCATGACCCAGCGGATGCAGCTGCCATCTACCAGGGTATCGTAGACTACTGTGCCAAAAATGCCACTCCAGATGTCACCATACATACACTGTGGGATGGTTTCAAAGCTTATATACCAGGTATCATTACTTCAGTATCAATAGCTAGACATAGGGAGGAACACCTGGAGGGAGACTGTCTCACGAAGAAGCTGATTAACCTGGAGCATCGTGAGAAAGGGGCTCCAACTCGACAAAACAAAAGTCAACTTGCTATACTCCGGTTCCAACTGCGTACCCTCTGGACCAACAAAGAGGAGCGAACCCTGTTGGCATTACAACAGAAATACTACGAAGGAAGCAATAAAGTAGGCACACTCCTAACGCGAAGGCTCTGTCATAAGCAGGCATAAGCAAATATAGCTAAATTATCGGCCGGGGACCAAGACTGGGCAACCAAAGAGTGCGATAAACAAAGAATATTTTGTGATTACTACTAGCGGCTATACAGCAGCAGTGATGCCCCACACAAACAGAATCACACTTTCTTACAATCCTGTGCATGGGAGGCATTGCCGAAAATACATTCAGACTTGCTGGAGGGCCCCATCACCTAGTAAGAAATTCAAGCAGCGGTTAAGGCCTTACCGTTGGGGAAAACCCCAGCCCCGATGGCCTCCCGGTCAGCCTTTGTCACTGGTTCTCTGATGGAACTGTGAATGTCGGAACAATCAATGCCTTAATAACGTGGTTAGAACCATGAGCGCATTGTTTCCATGCATGCTTTTACCACGCATGCCTTTACCACCCATGCCTTTACAATTAATTTCGTTGTGAAAGCATGCCTAGTAAAGGCATCTGTGGAAACGCATGTGAAATGGCATGCGTGGTTTTGTCACACAACCCCACTCACCCAACCTGAGGCCCAAAACTACCCTCACCCCTAATACCTAACCTACCCCGACAACCCTACCCGCCCTGAGCCCTGAAAAAAACTCCTATCCTAACCACCCACCCTGACCCCCATCTGCCCTGAACCCTAAAAAAAAAACTACCCTCGCCCCCAACCCTGCCCCAGAAAACTCAACTACCCCGAAAACCCCACCAGCCATGAGCCCTAAAAAAAAAAACAAAAAAAAAACTCCCCAACCCCCCACCCCAAAAAAGGAGTCAGGGTAGTCTACTGTGCAGAATTGCTAGGTTTCCCTAAGTCCTGGCTGAGCTAGAACCCAGAATCCACAGCTAGGCACTTTGCAAAAAAACATGTCTATTTTCAGTGGAAAAATGTGATGTGTCCACGTTGGGTTTTGGGTCATTTCCCATTGCAGGCACTAGGCCCATCCGCACAAGTGAGGTACCATTTTCATTGGTAGACTTGGGGGAACACAGAATAGCAGAAGTAGTGTTATTACCAATTGTCTTTCTCTGCATTTGTGCCTTCCAAATGTACAACAGTGTGTAAGGAAGAAGTCATTATGAGAAATGCCCCCCAAATTAAGAGATGTGCAAATAACCACTGCTTCTAAATCCATATCTTATGTCCATTTCTGAAATGTATAGGTTTCCTTGATACCTATTTTTCACTCTTTATATTTTACCAATTGCTGTATACCTGGTACACAATGAAAACCCATTACAAGGTGCAGCTCATTTATTTGCTCAGGGTACCTTGGGTTCTTGGTGAACCTACAAGCCGTATATATACTCACAACCAGAAGGGTCCAGCGGACTTAACAGTATATTGCTTTTGAAAATCTGCCATAGCTGGAAAAAGTTACAGATAAAACGTAAACATAAATGGCTTTTTTTCCAACTTTCAATACTGTTTTATTTCAACTGCTACTTTCTACAGTCAAACCTTGAAGGATCTACACAAATGCCCCTTTGCTAAATTCAAAAGTATGTCTATTGTTTAGAAATTTATAGCTTTCTTAAATCCACCATTGATTTCACACCCATTTCTGTCACTAACTAGAAGGAGGTTGAAAGCACAAAAACTAGGAAAAACAAGGTATATCCCTGTAAAATGCCAAAACTGTGTTGAAAAATGTGTTTTTCTGATTCTCATCTGCCTGTTCCTGAAAGCTGGGAAGATGGTGAGTTTAGCAACGCAAACCCTTAGTTGATGCCATTTGCAGGTAAAAAAAACAGATTCTTTTTTTTCTGCAGCACTTTTCCCCATTTTCCCCCCAAAAAACACATTTTAGCTGTATTTTGGCTAATTTCCCGGTTGGTCCCCATCAGGGAATTCAACAAATCGTGGGTACCTTTAGAATCCTCTGGATGTTGGAAAAAAGGGATGCAGATTTGACATGGATACCTTATGTAGTTATGGAGACCAAAGCATGAACTACCCCAAATAGCAAAAAAAGGGATCAGCACTGTGGGTGTTGGGGTTGGAAAGCCCAGCAGCTAAAGGGTTAAATCTCAATATATTATCTTCCTTGCACATATATTCCCTTCCTATGTAATAAAGTATCTATAGATGTATTACCTTAGCCCTACTGTACAAGAAAAAAAAATAAAAGGTTAAAAACAATCACTCTCGCCAATGCACTACTCTGTCTCACCCATACCTCTATCCCACTCTGACTCTTCCCAAACCTCATTCTACTACTATGAACTCCAAAATAAGCCTTCCTAGACTCTTATCCCCTCTTGCTCCCTCTACCCCTCCTGACTCACCCCAAACCTCAGTTTACTACTATGATCTCCCAAACAACCCTACTAAATTCTCCCTCGTGTATCTCTCCTTTGACTCATCCCAAACTTCATCTTACTACTATGATCTCCCAATTAACATTTCTGGATTCTTATCTCTTCTATCCATCCATTATTTTATTTGATCCAGCTAACAGACTCACATGTCCACCACTCAAATTAACTCATATTTCCCTATGCAAATACTAATACTATACTTATATTTCCCTATACTATTCCACCACTACTCCTTTTGGGTTCGCGAGTAGCGTGCTACTCGCTGAAAAGCATTTAGATGCCTCGTTGTGGGTAGTATGTGCTATGTAAACACAATTACAATAATTAATGTACAGATCATATGCAATTTGAACAATGTTAATGCTTGATGAATGCTTATGTTTATTATGATTTCTTCTAAAAATCTTGTTACGTCTTCATTTGTTCTGAATTCAACTACAACTCACATAATGCCACTTAGAGGCAAAATAGGTAAATCTGTATATAATGAACATGAAGAAAGGAGAAAGTGTTCACTGCTGTGATAAATACTGTGAAGGTCGAAAAACATTGGTGAAGCTGCTAACCCAATAAACTTTACAACTCTACTTCCCTGGAGTGCGATGATTAATCTTTGTTCTGTGAATATGGATGTGTATGTGTGTGTATATATATACATATATATATATATATATATATCATTTGCCAGCTTAACATTTAAGTTAAAGATGCCGCACTCACAGAATTGTGATTGATCCTGTTTTATTTAATGAAAAAGACCAAGAGGGTCGAAACGCGTTGGTGTCAGTTGGTGGGGTTGTTTTTTCATTAAATAAAACAGGATCAATCACACTTCTGTGAGTGCGGCATCTTTAACTTAAATGTTAAGCTGGCAAATGATTTATGGTAACAGGTCCTTCCCCGATGCCTGCACCGACGAGCAGAGCGCGCCTTTCCCTGTGGATCTGTTGGAGCTTAATTTAAAAAAAATATATATATATATATATCTATATATATATATATATATATATATCTATAATGGTTAGGTGAGTTAGGGCAAAGAGTATGACTGAACAAAAGACTGGTTGTTTGTTCATAGAATGACAGATTTGAGTCGTGGCAAAAAGCAAGGAGAGAAAAGTGAAACAATTGGGAGTTGGCATATTTGTTTTACCTATAATCCCTAGTATATGGTATAAAGTGTACCCAGCACCAAAACGATGAATGCCATTAGTGGACTGCAGCACCCATAGTGCCATCCACTACAGTAACAGTGCAAACATATTTATAAATCATCCCTAAGTTGACCTTATTGCCTATAAGGCAGGGTGCATGGGATTTAAAAGTAGGGCATTTAAATGTTTTATGCTACACGTCATCCCAGTAAAAAGGCCCCAAAAGCTATTTTCACAGTAGCGAGATGGGCTGTTCCATAGGAAAACACTGGGATGCAATATTAAATACTACTACTCTATCCTGGTACTGGGATCAGTTAGAAAAAATATTAAACAACTTATATTAGTGAATGGCTTGTGGGCTATGACCTTGATTAACTTTATAGAGGCCTACCCTCTCACAAGCAGATGCAGCTAACACCCAGGCCTGCAGGCTTTCTATATGCCACCAGCCAGAAAGGCTCCAACTACAAAGTGTCTCCTTTTGACATTACAGTGGTAAAACCTGCTTGACAGTTTTTCTGGGTTTATATATAACACTTGAGCACACTTCGAAGGAGGGAAACAGGATGCTAAAACAATTCTTTTATATCCCTTATTTGGTTGCTGATACCCTACTTTTTGTTCTACCTGACTTCTGTCTCTGGGGTTACTGGGGGCTATCATGGGTGCTTCAAACTGAACTTTAGTGTTAGATATTGCCAGACACTAGGATTAACATAGTACACCCCCAAAAATACTCCAATAACACCCCCTGGCCACACAGCTCCTGTTTAAAGTACCTGGAGACTTTTGCCATCTTGAAAATGCCTAAAGTGGATAGGGTTAGCTCTATGAACCTTTTCCCATTGTTTCGGTCCCCCCCTTGAGCCATTCCCACCCACTAGCTCATGCTAGGCATAAAAATGTCATCTCCAGGTATCCACTACAGAGCACTCCTGGACCCGTGAAAGATTAGAAGGGGACTGAACCTGTTGTCTGAGACCTGAGAAGAGCCCTAAAGGACTGGGTCTGCTACTCATCTTGTACCTAGGACAAAGAAGTGGACAGCAAGAGTCATAAGGCTGACCTCCTGTTCATGTCTTTCCTGCAACTGACCAGTGGCAACAGGACCTGGTTTGGACCGTGCTGTTTACTTCTGACTCACACACCTGCCTGACAACTAGTAAGTCGGTCAGTGCCTAAGATGGAGTCCTGGGAGGGTTTAGAAATGTATTCCTGTGGTGCATTGGAACTTAATTAGCTAAGTAAGAAGGTAAAATCTCTGGCCAAAGATGAACATGGTTGGCATTTCCACCCAGTGCTTCATCGTGGTCAGTGTCAAATTGTGCCTAGGTCCGGTTCTACTGCAACCATTGACTATCATTATAATTTTGTACTTCTTGGCATTATTCTACTTAAATCTTTAGAAATTCAAATCGCTGGTTCTCCTTATTACATTTTTTCTGATTTATGGTATCATTTTGTTTAATTAATTTTACTCTATTTTTCTAAATTGTTTTATGATTTGTATTGTTTTGCATTTTGACTTTACTGCACAAATACTTTGCACGTTGCCTCTAAGTTAAGCTTGTCTGCTCTGTGCTATAGCAACAAGGGTGGTGAGCTCAGGTTTATTTAGTGACTTTAGTGGTTCAGTCTGACAAGGATTGTGACTATTACTTGAGGTAGGTACTTAACCCCTTCAACTAAAAACCTAATTTCTTACAGTGGGTTCAACCACACCCTCACAAAAGGGCCCAGATTTGTTCAAGATCTCCATCTGGACCTATTTTCTAAATATTATTCTTTCACACTGAGCTAGTTTTAAAATGTATGCAATCTATTCACTGTGTTTGTAACGTAGGAGAGAGCCAGTATGTGAGTGTATAATTCATTTGCTGCTGGGAAAGCCAAAGACAACTATCACTTCTGATGATGTGTAATAACTACAATTTTGGAGCATTCATGACAGGTGAGCTGGCCATTGGATCCTCAGGATCTCCCAGGTCTGTTGCAATACATTTTGAGTCTCAGGCAGGTCCATAGAATATGTAACATATCTCAGCCTACATCTGCACATCTTTAGCCATTAAAGTCCTCTAAGAGATTCACCATTTGTAACTTGACAAGTGTCCATCATATTGGTGTAGGATGTTGAGAAGCTAAACTTCAATCTACCTTCTTATAGAACTTTATTGTGACAGTCAGCCACACCAATATGTTTGTGCAGCACAGTTTACCACTTCAACCTGAGGCCTTCCTCAACTTCTTGGGAGAAAAAAGTGAGAAACAATCACTCCATACCGGCTAGCAACCTTCCCCTTACATTGTACCCACCCTTTTAAGTAGTCCTATATAGAAGAATCCTGGGCTTTAATCGGGGTTGTCTCCTTACCTGTCTCTTATACATTGGGCAAGCTGGTTATATTTTCAAATCTGTTTGTCTTCAATAGCATATTTAGTTTGCAGAACATGGAACGGTTTTATCTGACCTTTTTTGAGTATTTGATCTAGTATTCTGATGCTAGCCTCTTCCTAAGAGACCCAGTGCGCCTCTGGTGCAAATGGCGACATTTCACCATAAAGGTGAGTTGGTATACGCCCAAGAGCCAATTTCTAAACTGGTATGTAGTTCTCCTGGAGGTCAGGGTCAACAGTATGATGGGATTATCAGTTAAAGGGCAATGTTTTAGTCAGGTATGTATATGCCTGTCTCCTGCCTCTGCTCAGGCCAAGTGTTGAATTTCTGTGATACCCAGGAGTGTGGAAGTACCTAGGGGCTTGTCTAAATGAGAGTTGGGATAGTCAATGAGGTAGTCAGATGCAACCCCAAGACCCTGACAGAATAAAAGCATTCATGTGAATTTCCCCTCCCCCCATACAAACACTAGTGCATCCCGGTCAAGCCCCTTCAGAAGGGTCTGAGGAATGATCAGGAGCAAAATGGCAAATAGGTAGCTGACTCTGAATGTAGCCGCCTTTTTTTACAGTATAAGATCTTCCCCACACAGAGTTTGAGCTACTCCAAGTGGGCATAATCAAGTTTGGTTTTGGAGATCAGGGGCCCAAAGTTATCTTCTATTATATTCCTGAGGCCTGAATTAGCATAATTAATATATATTTAATTTGTGTTTGTCTCCTCTCCACTGGAACGTTTGACTGCTTTGGCAGTACTGAAGATTATTGGTAAGGGTCCATTCTTATCCTACTTCACCATGTATCTGGTGAACCAGTAGATGTTATTGATAAGGGATAGTAGGGAAGAAAGCGAGATCTGAGAATCTAAGAGCATCAAGAGTATGTAATCCATATACAGGAAGATTTTAAAGGTTCCTATTATAGCATGCATGCGTTTGATTTCTACATGTTGTTGTGTGGCCATGACCAAAAATTCCAGTGGAAACAGGAAATACAAATTTGTAAGTAGTCAGTCCCCAGTGATGAAAAAAGTATGAAAGATAAAGACGCCAGAACTCAAACCTATCAAAGATCTTCTCGGCATCTAGGGATAGGACAATTGTGCCTTCTGGGGAGACTCTGGAAAGTCATAAAAAATGACATAGCTTTCCCATGTGATTATGAGATGTTCTGCTTGTGGCAAATCCAACCTGAATTGGATGAGTAAGGCTTGTAGTCACTTTCCATAGACTAGTTGCCAAAATGCTTGCCAGAATCTTCACTTTCACAATGATTAGTTAATTAGGTCTAAAACTGGCACTATGAAGAGAGTCTTTCTTGGTTTTCAGGAGCACAATCTTTAGGGCTTTTTTGGAAATTGCTGATAGGGCTTCAGTATGTTCCACTTTTGTGAAAGTATCAAGCAATGTATCTACCATATGTTCGTTACCCAGTTTATAAAACTCTGCAGGGAAACCATCCTCTCCAGGCCACTTATTGTGTGGAAGATCTGATATGGCCATGGTGATGTCTTCTTCAGATAATTCCCCACTCTGGAGTGCTCTCCCTTCTGCTGTGAAGCTCGGTATTGTCAATGAGGAGATTAAAAAGTCCTCTGTCTCCTGTGCTAGTGCTCAGGAAAAGATACTCATGTTCAGTGACTGGCAGGAAAAGGTGAAGGTATCTGATGTCTTCTAAGCGTGTGTTTGTAAGGTGCCTGTATAGTCATATATGGCCGTAACTATAGATAAAGCTTCTCTTTGCTTCTGAATGAGCAATACAAGTCTTATTACTTACCTTGTTCAAAGTGTCACACTTAATACTGGGCAAATTGCATTCTGCTAACACTATGTGCAGATGAAATTTAAGTAAGGAGTACTTCCCCTGAGCACAGTCTCTCCTGTTTTGTGCAGTGGACATTTCATAAAGCTCTTGTAGGATGCAAATCTCCAATTCAAGTGCAGGTTGGTCTTCTTAACAGCTCTTATTCCTAATTACACTGTCTTTCATCATCACAGAGGTCTTACCATGTGTCTACAACATCTGTGAGATAGTTTATGACGTGGTCCTTCAATGCCTGCTTCTCAGAGAGGAACTTCTACTTTGAAGAGTTCATCCTCCATGATCATTGAGCTGGGAGCACCTGACCACAGCATAGGGACATGAGAACATAGGCATGATTTGTAATGGCGCCCTCCATTATCATACAGTCCAATACCATGGCTAGTAGGATTTTTTAGGCTTGTAGTTGATTCTGTTAAGGGTGCTGGCTACAGAAGACAAAGGTTAACTCTCTGTCCATTAGACTGAAGTAGCTTCCATGGCTCCATAATGCCAGTGTCTTGCAAGATATCAGTCATCAGTGCTCAAATCGGCAGCATTATGGGGCTCTGCAGGTGACGTCTGGTCCAAGGGCCAAATTACAGCCTTCCCATGAGTGAACAAGTGGTTTAAATCAATCAGGACTGAAGGGATAGGAAGCAGGTCTTGAACATGTAGGGTTGCATGAACTGATGCCAGTCAGTGACTTCTGATAGAAAGAGAGTTTGAAAAAAATATATTGGTTCATGGGCTTAGTGTTAAGGATTCGGAGGATACCACTGTCTGACTGCTAGATTTAATCTTGCCAACCCAGTCTTCCTATAGCTTGTCAGAGTCTGTCTAGGAGAAATTGGTCCCTTGTATAGGGGATATGCCTATATGTTTGGAGGCCAAGTAAGAGAGAACTTTCTTTCTTTTGACATAATGGTGCATTCCAATAATATTCATGTGTCCATGTATTTGGGGGTTTGGAGGCATAAGTAAAGTGGGACAGTTTGATGCTGTAAGACAATAAAGTATCACAATGGAGTGGGGAGGAGAGGAATGGAGTGTTGTAGTTAGGTTGCCTGACTGGGAAGGGAAGGTTCCTGGCATGGGTGGCTGAAATTAATAGACTATTAGGAGTCACTTGCTTCCAGGTCTCCGATGACTCTAGGTTCAAGAATGGTCAGCAATCAGCTGGTGTTTGACCCTATAACAGTATCTATCTAGGTTATCCTCGTGTGCAGCATGTCTAACTCTGGGTAGTCTAAAAGGGGGGGGGGGTGAAATGTGTGGTGCTGATTATAGTAGTAATGGAGTGTGGAATATTGCAATAGGCATAAGTTAAAGTGGCCTCTGGGATGGTACTCGCTGGGGGAGGAGTATGGGCACTGAGTGAATAAAATGTGGGTAAGTCTGCTATTGTATCTGAATGTATGTATATGGAATGTGAAATAGTGGCCAGTGGATGGGGGAGGCATAAGGGCAAGGGGTTCTCACCCTAAAATTGGGAAATTGGAAAAATTGAACCATGTCATGATCACGGACTATAGCACTAGACCAGTCAACACTAGACAATGTCCAAACCCTTGATGATGTGCCAAGCGTTATGGAGCAAATAACGAGGATAAAGAGGAATATAAGGGGAAAGGAAAGGTAGTGGGTGCATGAGCTTGACTTAAAAGCTATAAAGGGCATCAAGAAGAAGACACAAAAGAGCAAGGATCTATAGACATAAAATAGTGTCAAACTCTAGCTGAGGCATCAATAGGTGTCTGTTTCAAGGGACAGCTGGACTCCCTCCTGCCAAATGCCAGTACTTCAAGACCTTCTTAAGGCATTCCTTGTCTGACAGTCTTCTGTTGTCTCTTGGTCTAATGTAGGCTTCTCCAACAAGTAGCAGTTACCTGTAAGTAGCTCTGCTCTGTGCAGCCCAGCCCACTAATTTTGAAGCTTTGCATGGCTGAATTAATATATGTACACTAACATTTAAAAGTGTGTATCTGATACGAAAATGTATGTATTTTCAGAACGCCTAAGCTAATGTTTGGTGAAAAATTATTGAATATTCATAACATATTTAAAGTTGATATGTGAGTGATATGTAATGCAGCACTGTGGTACTTATTACTAGTATATTATTCCCTTGGGGTTAGGAGCCTTTTAAGCTATACCGCCAATGTATTACTCATGTAAAGGCATTCTAAATAGACAAAACCCTTTCTGCATTACTGCTGTCAACACTGCCTGGTGTACAAAGGTGTTAATTGCTAGTAATCTTGCATATAGTGGGCACTAATCTAATCCTGTCTGATGTGGTCACTATTACAGCATTCATAATATTCATAGCCTGGGATGAATTTCATTAATCATAAGTAGCTCTTGCTACAGAAAAGGTTGGAGACCACTGGTCTAATGCATCTGTGGTAGCAAGAGGTGGGTATCTCTAAGGAGGAGTTCTGGGCGGCATCAAAGTGCGCTGAAGAGGTGTCCATGTTAACTGACTCCAGGAAACCTCCTGATATAATCTGGTTCAGTTTATTTAAAAAACACAAAAGTGCCATCAGTGATGGTCACCATAGTTAGCAGTTGAAGAAGACTGTATTTAATATTCCATTTTTTTAGTTTCGCCCATAATGCCAGGAAGGCCTTCCGTTTTGTATTTGTGGTGAAAGAGAAGTTTGCTGATATGGGGATGGTGTGACTCTCATAGGCATAGTGGCCATGGTTGTATGCACCCAGATCACCTGGCAAGCTTGCCTGTGCATAGGAAGCAGGCTATTATTGGTCTTGGGGAATATCTTGTTACGGTCTTAGGTCGAATTCTATGGGCTTGATGGAATTAAAGAGTGGATAAAAATCAAGTCCAACCATGTCAGGGAGAAATTGTGGTCAGGAATAGTGCAATATAACCCCTCTCCAGCTTCTCAGGAATGCCATAAAAACAAAAGTTATCTCTTCTTTAAGGGTCTTCTTAATCAGTTAGTTTGCTGTGTAGTTGCCAGATCACATTGCCATGGTCTGGGGAGGTGTCCATGGGTCCTTCCACGTGTCCACTCATTTTTCCGTCAGGGATAATCTTCAATGAACTTGTTGAGCAAGTCGACCAGAGGCATAGACTTCTGGGCAAAAACTGAAGAACTGGTTGATATAGCTTGTGGAGCAGTACGAAGACATGAAAATAGGGAGTCAATGGTGGAGCCACCCTACTACATGATGGTGATAATGCCTAATGACATTACATTGTAGCCGTTGTGCTATAACTTTTTCACTGTGCTTTTTTTTTATGACAATTTCTCAAGATTATGTTGTCCCTAATTGGTGTGCTGTCTGCTCTTTTATTCTTTTCATTAAAACTACAATAAAATTGTTTATTTATAAAGGATAATCTTGAATGAAATGAGGCAATGTCCATTCTGAGAAGTTTGACTTCAGAGGTCAGGGAAGATGTTATGTTATGTTAACTCCTCTTATAAAGTTCAAACAGCTACCCAAAACAACTGGCATCCCAGCAATGAAAGACGTAGCACAATAAACATAGATTTATCTGAAGCGGTTGACCAAAACATACACAAAAAGATATGTTTTTAGTTGCTTCCTAAAGCTTAGTAAGTCGCTATTTGACCTAAGCTTAACTGGGAGGGGATTCTACAATTTGGGGTCCTATAGCAAGTGAACGACCCCCTCCTTTTCCCCTCTTAATTCGAGGGACATCGGGAAGGTAGAGGTCATTAGATCTTAACACTCTTGGGGGCTAGATGTGGAGTATGAGATGTTGCAAAATATGTGAGCCTACTGAGTATTTCAGCCTGTGAACAATATACAAGGCTTTGAATTTTCTTCTTCTGATCGGCAGCCATTGCAATTCAGCTGGTGCCGGTCACGTGGAATTCCTTTTCATCACACTTAGTAATGCTCATGCTGCGATGTTTTGAATAACCCGCAACTTCTTTGTAACATATGCTGGGCTGTCCAGATACAAGTAGTTGCCATAGTCCAGGCATGACGGGATAAAGCCTTGGACAATCAGCCTCCTACACTCTAAAGGGAACAATCTGAGTGATTTCCTGAGGGATCTTAATAACCCAAAAAATTTTCCAGATACCTTCTTGGCCTGAGAAGCCATGGTCAACGTCTTGTCCAGGATGACACCAAGGCTTTTAACTTCCGGTTTGGGGATAGGTGGATCTCCCAAACAGGGGGCTATAGATATTGATGCCACAGTGAGAGGTTGTTTCCTACCACCAGCACCTCAGTATTGTCCCCATTAAGCTTTAAGAGGCTTGCTGCCATCTAGCTAGCCACCTGTTCCCTATATATGGTCAACTTTTTAGAGATGGATGTAGTATCCGGGGATAACGAGATGATAATCTGAGTGTCGTCTGCGTAAAATATCATTGTAAATCTATTGGAGCTGATAATGTTAGAAAGTGGCTGCACTTATATATAAAAAAGCATTGGGCTCAAAGAAGAGTCCTGCGGCACCCTCCAATTCAACTTGTACGTCTCTGACAAAGAATTATACAAAGTCATTAGAGTGGAAATTGCAGCATCACCACCTTGTAAAAAAATATTCAATGGAGTGGGATTGAGAGGAGATCCTGATTTTATTGACCTTGCTGTATGTAAGATGTCAGATCTGCTCACTTTCGAGAATGATGAAAGAGCTACTGCAGGCTTCCTGGCTAGCTCACAGGGTTGTATTATTGTAGGGGGGTGTGCTATCCCTGCTAGAGAGTCGCAAATCTGTCTAACTTTGACTAGAAAAACGCTTGACAGCTTCTCGCAGCGCTCCTTGATAGGAGGAGCACTTTTTCCAGTCACATCAGGTTTCACAAATGAATTAACAATTGCATACATTTCTTTAGCTGGGTGTGTTGCTTGTTTGATCTTGGTCACAAAGTCACACAGCTTGGCCCTTCAGATGGCATAGTGATACTTTTTTACTGTTTTCTTATGAAGTATTTTGTTTTCCCCATCATGTAAAAGTCTCCATCCAGTTTTTTTTTACAGATATTTTACAGACATGCTGGCATCCGATGTACCAGCTTTGACCCAATGGCATTTTCTGCACAATGGTGTCTTGGGTGGTGCCAGCAGAAGTCGAGGGAGGTATCACCAACATAGTGAGCTGTGGTGTTTTCTAGCTAACTGCCTCAGTAAAGTGAAATCAACAAAGACTTATATAGAAAACGTTGCGATGTATTGGACTTGAAGGCTGCACCAGTGGGCGTGTCAGAAAACGAAATAACGATGTATGGGTTGAGAGTTCACTAAGACTTGAGATGTCATTCAGAATATCCTCGGTGTGAGAAATGTGCACTGAGCCACCCACACACCGCAGGTTGCACAGCATCAATAACAATAGGGCCGTGAGTGGTAGTGACTGATTTAACACTGATTGGGTATCTCGTGACAGGCAGAGTGAAAACCACTCATGACTTTGGGAAAGCACTTGGCATGGGCAGTGCAGGGGCCCCCATGGCCAGTCCCTCGCTCTTTTCGAAAAGCATGATGGGTGCTGGTGCACCCTAACACCGCAACATTGTCGCCAGCTCAATTATGAGCCGGCGTCAATATTGTGGGTGGTTTTCCACTGGGCCAGCGGGAAACTCGTAATGGAGCCCACAGGAAGGGGACGGTACTGGTGGTAACCTGACTGCAGGAGTTTGGCGGACGGGCTTTTCCACCCACCAAACTCTTAATGACCCCCTTAGTGTTAGTCCTATGTTTGTCTTGAAGCTGTCCAGAACGCTGTTTAAATCTGCTGTCCTATTCTCTGAGTCTCCTGATGAGTTTCCTCATCATAGTCTAACTGCCCTATTCTGTTATGTGGCTCAGTATTAATAATGCATACAAATTCTGAACTGCTGATTCTGTCTTGTGTGCAGCCCGTGTTCTGTACCATCTTGATGCTGCTGTCAACTGCGCCAGAAGACGGTGAACGTCCTGCTTGACGAATTGCTATTGTATGCTGTTCCATGAGGAGAGGTATAAGTAAATATGGTTTTGTTTCTTGTTTCCTTTTCAGTTAGTTACTTGCACCAGTGTATTTTTCTAGTGAGTTGTTAGATGTTTTTCCAAATTATTTTCTGTCTTCCTTTTTCTTTGCTTTTGCCCACATGTGTTAGCCCGTTCCCACACATGCTAGTCCCCATTCTGGTTAGTATTAGAAATAGCCCAGCTGTGAAACCTAAAATCGGAAATTTTATGTTAAACTTTTTTTTGATGATTTACTGATGTCACCATCATCTGCTTATGTGCATATTGCATTGTTGCTAAACTATATTATTGTTTTGGAGTGTCTAACAGTATTGATGTTTAGTATGCTAAATCTTTTCAGACATTTTGGTCAGCCTATGATTTTCATGTATGTTAATAACGTAGTTTTGCACACCATATATGTGACATTGAGCGTGGGATTGTAATAAAGCTTTGAAACTTTACTCGGTTTGGAGTTTGATTTAGTGTTTAAAATTGTTTATGGCGTTTAGTATTGTTTATGGTGTAATGTTGTTGATTTGTGATTGAATGATTCTGACTACTACACTCTTTGCCAAGTTCAAAGATCCCGTCAATCTCAGTAGGTAAGATTGGTGATGGCATCTCACCCTGAACTCTAGGAGTTTGTGAACTTGAATCTGGGGAGAAGGAATTTTCCCTGGGGCACAGCAAGTCACCAGTTTCACAGACGTAAAGTCCAGGCAGGCAATATAAAGCTAAACAGCATTAGTTGTTGGAAGCAACAAGGTGAAAGCGTGTAATCCACGGTCTCGGTCTCACCTCTTGCTGGGGAACGCCTCATTCCAGCCAGATCCTTGGAGCCCCACTCCGAGGTGGCCATACTTCGGTGTGGCCAGGTTCTACCCCTAGGATTATTTTAATATTGTAGTCAACCAATAATAGCTAGAGTTTACAAATGTTTTGGCAGACGAATGGCTGTGACTACATTGCGCATGGAGGTCATATGGAAGTCTGAACAGGCCTAAGGGGTCACTAGTTTTTGCTTCTTCTTTTTACTGTAGGGTTATGGAAGTAAAGTCAGAGACATAGGGCCAGATGTATCATTATTACCAACAGCGATTACCAACTCCAGGAGTTTCATATAGCGATTCGCAAGGGCTCGCTAACGGACCTATCTCATTAATATTCATGAATTTGCGACCCATTGCGAAAGGCTACAATCACAGAGATGGTGCTGCTGGGCTCAGCAGACCACTGTGTCTGTGATTGCTTTTAAATAAAGCAATTTCTATTTTTTTTAATGCAGCCTATCTTCCTTAAAGAAAAACGGGATGTGTTTAAAAAAGAAAAATGAAAAGTTTTCTTTTCATTTTTTAAGAGTAGGCAGTGGTCCGTGGGACCCCTGCCTGCTCTCAAAAAATGTGTTTGCATGCATTCACAAAGGGGAAGGGGTCCATGGGGACCCCTTCCCCTTTGTGTATGGGTTACCACCTACTTTCAATGGGCGGTAAAATGAGAATGTTTTGCGACTGCATTTGGGTCACAAAATATTCATACATACTTTTGCGATTCAGTATTAGGAAGGGACGCCCTTGGCACGCCCCTTCCTAATTCCGAATTGGTATGCAGTCGCAAATATAATTTACAATTCGGTAACAAGTTACCAAATCTCAGGTTGGACTTGATACATACCAAAAAGCATTTTTGCGATATCAAATGGCAATTGCAAAAATATTTGATACATCTAGCCCATAAGGAACGACCGGTGTCAGTTAGGTGTACAGTACATCTCAGGGGACAAGCAATATATTTAGGAGTCAGTTACTATGCAAAAATCTGTCCAATATAGGTTTCCTCCTACGATATGCATAGATTTATAGGGAAGCTACTAAAGCCCTTAGGAGTATGATGAATTCAAACTAGTCCCTCTACATACTTTGTCTTGCACATTGTACCAGGAAAAAAGTCCGCAGGAAAAGGTTTTGCAGAGATGCCCATTGTGATGTGCATCTTTTATCTCCATGCCATTCTTTCTTGGTGGAGTAACCCCTCTCTCGTGCACCCCAATGAAACATGAGATGCTCCACAACCTTTCCCGCCGTGGAAATACTCTAATCCCTACCTTTTATAGGATTATGCATGTTTCTCGATCTCTCACCACACCAGCCCCAGAACGTTTCCACCAGCTCTAACTTTACTACTGTAGAAAATCTGCCTTGCAAGTGTTTTTCCTGGTAGTAAGTGACATTTTCGAACGAAAAAAACCCAGTAAATGCAGATTGTGTGAGCCAGGATTTGCAAAATGAACTTTTTTGCACCTAACTTGAAACTAGGTGAGCCAAAGTATGATCAACTCCAAACACGGAGTAGAAAATGATGAAGTGCTGGGAATATATATTTGAAAAGGAGTTGTTGAACGTGTATGTGCAGCTGAAATTAAAATTGTGTGTTACAATATGACCTCAAGTAAACCATTAGTTCAGGCCTCCAGAGGGATTTACTAAAACGGAGGTATAGCCAAGTAGACGCCGAGACGTGAAGCACCATGGATAGGGGAAATGTGCCAAATGAAGACACAGCACCATAAAGTGTCCTTTAGTTTTTTGGAAACCTTGCCCTGCACCATTTTATTTTTGCATACGGACTCAAAGGACACAAGCACTTCGTAGGCATTGGTGACTCCAATCGTGAGAGGGGAGGACCACCAGACAGGAACGCTTTACCATTAGTAACCAGGAAAGTGTAACTCATTGCCATGGGTGGAGTATGTGTATATGAGCTGCGGCACACCCTGCAAACAAAAGCCGGATTTACGAATAAACGTGCAAGGAGCAAACCTAATGAGCTCAAAGAAGGAAGATACCTTTATGTTCACATGTGAAGTTGTATATCTTGACTACTGCACATAAAAAAGCATAGCAGAAGCTCGGTTGTTGATAACGTTTGAGGTCAGGGGATATTCTATTCATAAAAGTGTAAACACCTATGAAAATCTGTATAGTATCAGCCAGAAACCCTTGGTAAATTTCCATAACTTCTAGACAGCATGATACTTCTACTTATGGTACCTATGACTCTTCTTAACTAACATTTCGCAGCACTTAAGTTAAACTTGTGTGCGAAAAATAGTGGTCCATGAGCGCAAACTGCCTGATTTGCAGATTTAGAATATGCAGAATTTTACGCTCGCAACTAATCAGTTAATGCGATGTCAGCAGTATGTACACAGGGGGCTGCTGTTCGCGGGTTGTATGACATTACAACAGATGCATTTACCACAAATGCCTTTTCCACGCAAATGTCTTTACCACGTATTCTAAATATATTTAAGGTAAAAGTAAAACCCCTATACTGCCCTTTACCACTACCCACCCCTAAACCCTACATTTAATATTTATTTTTATTATTTTATTTTCCCCCTTCCTTTTTTAAATGAATCCTATCCTTCCTTTACCGCTGCCCACCCTCAAACCCTAAAATTATACTACATTTAATATTTAATTGTATTATTTTCGTTTTTTGTGTGTGGGGACTTCCGGAGCCCCCCTTTCCTATTTTATGTTAATTGTACCCTCCCTTAAATACTACCCATCCCTAAACCACCACTATTGATGTTTATTATGTACCAGTCATTTCTAAAGAATGATGTTTATATACTTTGAAAAGTTAATAAAAATATATATAATCCACACCTCCATTTACCACTACTCACCCCTAACTCTAAAATTACCCATGCCTCCCTTTACTACTACCTGCCTCTAAACTCTAAATTGACCCTTACAGCCCTTTACCAGTGCCCAACCCTAAATTTACCCATGCCTCCCTTTACTGCTACCCAGCCCTAAACTCCAAAAATTACCCTTACCTCTACCCTTTCTGAAACTTAAAATGACCTAATAATCTTCCATTACAAATCATTACTAAAGAAAAAAAATATATATATATATATGTGTGTGTATATATATATATATATATATATACATACATATACGTATATCTGTACTTACCGTGCAAGGTGAAGGCATCTACATAGAGAATTTTAGCACCTGCAGTGTAGGTATGCTCCTCCAATCTATGGGAATTAATAGGAAAACAAAAACTGAGAAACCACATTGGTTGGAATACAAATCATGGAAAAACAGGTTTAAGGAAATACAAATAAATCGAAAATCATTGGTAGGATTTAAACATCATATTAAGGATTTAGTGAGGGGTTCAGGGATGGGTGATGTTTAGGGTTGATAAGTGGTCTTAAGGGGTCACAGATGAGTGCAATTGAGGTGTAGTAAGGGGATTTTAGGTTCAGGAATGGGTGGAATTTAGGGGTGTAAACAGTTTTTAGAGACCAGGAATGGATAGAGTTTAGGGGTGGTGAGTTTTATTTAGGGATCAGGAATAAGTGGAGTTTATGGGGTGGTGAGAGTTTTTAGGGTTCACGGATGAGTGTTTAGAGGATGTTGAGGGTTGTTAGCGTTCAGGGATGGTGGAATGTAGAGTCTTGAGGGAGTTTTTGAGTTCATGGGTGGGCATTCTTTAGGGCTGGTAAGGGTCTTTTAGGTTTAGTGATGGATAGAGTTTAGGGGTGGTGAAGGGTATTTAGGGTTCGGGAATGGGCTGAGTTTATGGGTGGTGAGGAGTTTTAGAGGTCAGAGATGGGCAGAAGAGGTTTAGGGTTGAGGAATGGGTGGAATTCGGGGCAGGGAGAGGTTTTGTGGGTTCAGGTGTTGTTGGAGATTAGATGTAGAAATGTTTTTTGGGGGGTTCAGCGATGGGTGAAGTTCAGGTGTGTTGAGGGGTTTTTAGGGGTCAGAAATGGGTGGTGTTTATGGGTTATATTTTTTAGGGTTCAGTGATGGGTAGGATTTAAATGTGGTGAGGTTTTAAGGGTTCAAGGATCGGTGAGGTTTAGGCGTAGAAAGGGTTTTTTTAGGTTTCAAGAATGGGTAGCATTTAGGAATAGTGATCGGTTTTATGGTTCAAGGATGATTGGTGGCATTTAGAGGTAGAAATGTTTAGGGTTCAGGGTTAGGTAGAGTTTAGGGATCGGCACTCAGTGTAATTTAGGTGTAGTGAGGGTTTTTTAGGTTTCAGGGATTGAGAGATAGGTGGAGCCAAGGTTCAGGGATAGGTAGAGAAAGGAGTCAGGGATGGGTGGAGTTTTGGTGTGTTGAGGGGTTTTTAGGTGGTGTGGATGGTTTGTGTTTTAGGGTTGTGAAGGGTCAGGGATAGTTGGAATTAAGCGGCTGTGAGGATGCAGCAAATTAAAAGCATCCAAAGTCACTGTTTGACAACGTAAAAGATATAAATCCGAAATAATATGTCTTAAAGTAAAACACTGTAATAAATACCTCTGACATAAATGGTGCTGAAAGTAAAACCTGCAACTGCATCTTAATTTGCATTTACATCTTGACTAATAAGAATGCAAAAGACAATTTCCAAAAAAGAGACATTCATCCTGCAATGTCTATTAAACAGTTTAGGTCAAATGATTTCTCAGTAATGATAGTCCATGAAATAGTTTTCTATGAAATCACACACAACCATGCTCTCCACCCTTGGAAGGCAAAAGTAACATCAATCTCCCTCCTACTGGCACAGGATTAAGCTTGCAAACCTGACTTCTGTTGCAATTGGCTGGTGGAGGCTGCAGGGTCGCTGGGGTGGAGTTCCAGGGGCACCAGGCAGGCGACATTTTAGCTGGTAGGGTTTGGGTAGAACCATCTTGTTCCTGCTTGCTTCCTCCTGCTGTCCTTGTTGCTGTTTCCTGTTTTTGTTCCTATCTGACTTTCTTCAATCTTCGCTGGTCTGCAGCTGCTCCTCGGCTACCTTTCTTTGCTGGGTACCCTAGGTGATTGCAGTGGATAATCTGGACGTATCTGGAAGGGCCTTCTTGTCTGCTAGTGAAGTGCCAGGCTGTACCATAATCAACGCCATTGAGGGATTGGTTCTCATGGATATAAAGTTAATGAGATAAAAACTGCAAAAAGACTGATTAATACTGACTCTGTTGAGAAGCATCAGAAACCTATAGTCAGCTCCAAACCTATCTACCACCCGGGCTGCTACACCTACAGCAGCCCATGTTTCTGCAGTTGTTTATGCTGCTATAGGGAGAAAGGATAGAAAAGATGAGTAACAGAGGCCCTCTAACAAATTGTATTATCAAGTACTGGTACCGAGGGACCAGTTGGGGGTTGCAATAGACTGGGGAGATGTAAAACAAGCTCAGGAAAGTAGGTTATGTGGACACGTGGGCATGTTTGAACTGTCTGTGGATCAGTCTGTGGTAGAAGACTCAAAGAAGTTTAAGAACTGCACGTATAACAACAAAAAGTCCAAGGTCAAAGAGACATTGATTATGTGGGTGAAAGGTTTTACCATTTACCTGTATGTTATATTAGAGAAATGGCCCGTGCTGGGACCACAGATGACATTTTAGCCGAGGAAAATTGTGGGTGAAGTTGAGGAGTTTGGGGAAACTTGTTAGAAGGATTATGGCAAATCTTTTAGGCAAAAAGGTGTCTAATCAAAACATGTTCTGGACAAGACTGACTACACTAGTGCTGCATGATGATCAAAAAGGGCGAGGGTGTGGGCCAGCCTTTTTTGGACCACACTTGCAGGAGTTGACAAAAAAGGGTCATGTTGAGTGTTCACCAAAAAAGCATGCACGTGACCTTCAGGCACCTATAAGTTCAAACTCACGTGGTCCCTCTGTGTGCGAGCCACCCTGAGTTCAAATGCTTAAAAAGTCTAATATAAAGGAAGGCAGAAGTGCACTTGTGACTGACAGGTTTTTAAAAACTCCCTCTCCCATGCCACTTCAGGATTTGTCCACCGGTTAAAATACTGCCCAAAATCTGATATTGCTCATCACTTTATTATGGCTTTAGATGTGGCTTTAAGAATACAGCTACAGGGGTTCCAGGAACCAGGATCTGCAAAAGCTAACATTCCTAAGCCTTCAAGAAAGAGGTGGCTAAGAAAAAACTGAGAAAAAAAGGTGGTTAGAGAGGGTGGCAGGTCCTTTTAGCAGCCCTGTATTTGATAACTGTATTTGCGCATCTTTAGGGGTAGTTTTCAAAAACGACTCAGGTGAATTCAGACTCATACACAGCCAGGCAGCCACTAGGCATGGGTTGGTAAAAGATGCACTTGATCCAGCACTGGGTTCTGTAAGGTATGCTTTGTTGGATTAGTCCCTTGCCTTTTTGAGAACCTTGGGATCTGGGGGCCCTGAATGTCAAAAGCAGCCCTGAATCTGAATTTTGCTTACTCCCACTCCATTTGGACGATTTCCATCTCCTGGGATTTCAATTTGAGGGCAGCTTCTTTTACAACAAATCTGTGATGCGTGCCCATTGAGTGCTCAGGACATTTTGATTATTTCAAACAATTCAGTTCCTTTTTGGATTGGGTCTTCATGCAGATGGTAGAGGCTGCCATTGTCATTCATTGCTTAGATTTTTTTCCCTGGGCTTCAGGGGCTCTAGGAGGTGTTAAGAGACACTGACCTCTTTCATAAGGCTTTTGGACAAATTTGGCGTACCTCTGACAGGATAAAAACTCTGCCCGAACTGCTTCCCTAGTATTCTTTGGGATGGATATAAACTCCGAAAAGGAGGAATGCAGGTTACCAGAGGAGAAGGTTTGGGCTTTTCAGAGTTCCTCAGAACCTTGTCTTAGGTCATAAAAGGTGACTCCGCACTAGTTCAAGGTGCTGGTTGGGCAGCTGAGTTTCACTCTGTGGTTCATTAAGACTGTCCCTTCTTGAGATCCATTGTGCAAGCAATGTCAGGGCTGAAGTAAGAGCACCACAGAATCTATTTGCATAATTGAAACAAGATATCAGGATATGCTTATCATTCCTAGAAAACTGAAATGGTACAATGGTTTGGCCTGCACTGGTTAAGCTGAGCCAGTGTTGGTTTTGGTGTCATATTGAGGTCAGAGTGGGGTACCCAGTCATGGCCACAATAATGATTCATAATTGGTCTGGATAAGAACTTTACCTTTCTAGAGATGTTTCTCATTCAATGGCCCTGCATGTGTGGACAAACCATTTCCGCAATGAGTCCACCACATTTCAATCTAATAGTACGCCAGTTGTACAATCTATTACTTTTGAACACACTAAATGCTAAATATCACTGAGACTGCTTAAGGAACTGGCACTGGCTTATTTGAAGAAAATTATTCATTTTAGAGGTGAGCAAGTCCTCTGTATTTGAAATAATGCAGCCAATACCCTATCTCATTTTAAGTGGCAGGATTTCCCATGTTTTGACCCTGGGGAAGAAAAGAAGCTCACCCAATTTCCAGAGCAGTTATGGAATCTTGGTGCCCTGCTGTGTCAAACCTAGTTTCTGCTAGGTTTGCACCTAAACAAACAGGGTAAATGAGAGGGCTTTTCCGTCATATCCGGATTATACTGCATGGTTCCCACTGGGAGAGCATTTATCTTTGAACAGCTGGGTGGGATTTCTGCAGCGCATGTGCGAGGAAGTGAAAATGGCTGAATTTATGTGGCGCACATAGCAATATTAGCCTTTTTCTGTATAGTGGAGGATTTGACAGACCATTCTCATTCTTTCTCATTCCGAAGTCCCTTAAAGGCTGGGAGAGGGTGGGCCAGACAGAAGGCATCCCACTTATTTGGACAAACAGGGGAAGATCCTTAGTGTCCTCTTCTTCGATTGCAATTCAAAGTGTGTTGTGGCAATGTTTACTTCCACTTTGTCCTTTTCCTTCTAAGGGGCATTTAGGATCTCAGAATTGAATTGGTGGCAGGATCCAAAAAGGATATTCAGTGGGGGTACAGTTGGGTGAGTTTGCCTGCTTGGGAAGGATTTGGTAGATAACCTCTCTTATTCTAAGACAGACCAGCTGGGAAAAGGGGATCAAGTAATTCTGAGACAGGTGGGGGGTCTCCCTAGTTGCTCTAATAAAAGAGTTTTTAAGCCTGTGTGGTCTATTGACCTGTCTACTTCACAACTAGAGCGCAGCAGTGGTGTCCTTCTCACTAAGTATCAGTTTAATAGGTGCTGTCTATGGCACTCCAGGTGCCATAGCCTTAACTTCAGTTCCCACTGCTTCATGATAGGAGCCACTTTTTCAGCTGCAGGTATTGGCCTCGATGTGGGACAGTGAAAAAGATAGGATGATGGAAGTAGGATTGCTACAAGTGTCATGTTTGCCTCAAGTTGATCAAGGTGGCATGCTCACAATAGTTTATGCTGTACACGAATACCATAGCCTTTTCCCTAAAACTTTTTGCATTAGGTCACATAGCTCCAGCCAGTGTGTAGATTCTTGGGTACTCTTGTTTGAAGACTAGGGCAGCATTTAACCTTGGTGACTACCGTAGTTGTCTGGCAGGGACAGGCCTGCAGATGCACTGGGGCATTTTAGGAGTGCTTTGCCTCGATGGTCTGCACCAGTTCGCCAAGAAGGTGGCAGGCGGAGGGCTACAGCTGCCTGTGCCCATAATTCTTCATATCAATGGTAATCTGACAGTGCTGAGGGAGGAAGGGCCTCCAATTCATGTTTCTTGGATTCATAAGATGAGGCAAGGTGGCTGCTCCTTTTTCTCATCTAGGTCCAAAACTCTGGAACTCCCTGTCTGCTTCACTTGAGCTTTGTAATTCATTTGAAAAGTTGAGAAAACTCCTCAAGACTCAGCTTTTCTAATCTCTTACCTTAGCCCTTTCGTTTGTGCCAGCGTATGGAAGCTTCAGCTGGGTTGCCATGTGCTATATAAATCTGAATAATAATAACAATAATAATGTCAATAAATGAGATTTCCTGGATGGCTAAAAGGTTCGCTGGGGTGGTCTTACCTGGTCTCATATTATACCTCGGGGACTGTGCACAAACCCCTCTGCCAGCGGCTTTAACAAATCTGTCAGGCGTTTAAACAGTCATTTGAAGAAGATGCTCAATACATCCTTGCTGAAGACACTTTTCCACAGCTGCTTTAGTAGCAACCTGTGTTTTCACAAGAATGATGTGCATTTGCCCCCCAGAAGTAATGAGTTCATCATAGAGTCATTGCTGGCTTTCGCCTGGCAGCATTTTTCCTCAACATAGGAACTCTGCCATATGGGGGCGTGGATGGTCCTTTACCAATCCGGGCCTGTGTTGGGGTAGACTTACGGTTGGCCACAAAGCAGGTGGACACTTTAGAATCTGGCAACAAAAAGTCAGGCGAATTCTAAATAGATTTGGTTTTAAAGACTTTCGCCAAAGAATGGCAATGGCACTCCAGTGTTCAGGGTGGGAATGGGGGTAGGTGCTACAGCGACTGCCCCTAGCACTTTGTGGGTACTGTATGTACTGCTGTGGGGGAAGCTGGGGAGTTGAAGCTTGCACCAGGGCACTGAGTTATGGTCCGGTTGCCCAGGCCCATCTCCCAAATCCCTCTTTTTGGCTGGCTCTGGCATGGTTTGTTACAAGCTTTTACTGTACATGTTGCCCCAGATTCCACTGGTATTTGGTAGCAAGTGAGTTCATCCAGTGAGAAGATACACTTGGGGGACCCTGGGAGTCACCTAGGGGGTCTCAAAACAATCAACTGATGCTGTAACAGCAAGTTAGGTGGTCAGCTACACTCCAAGGAACTTATAATTGGGTGATCTACAGGTGCTCTTTGGAACAGGTTGCCCAAGCGTATAAAAATTTACTTTTGTCGTAAACATTTAAAAACCTGGTTGTTCGCCTCCCACTTATAACACGGGCTGGTCTATGTGCCGACTATTCGTGCCTTGTGAATGGTTGTATAACTATGCTAGCGCCAAGATGCTCTTGGGCAGTCATGAGCTCTAGAAGTTTGTAAATCAAATCAAATCGCCTAGTTTACTCTCTCAAAAATTGAATGATGTTAAATGTTTGGACTTGTAAAGCAATATTTGTATCGTGCTTTATTTGTTTAAAAAATAATAAGGCCTGAGTAACAGTTATTGTCAAGTCCAACAAGTGCATGTTTTTAGAGTCACTTGTGTGATCTAATGGGTTGAGATTGTTGGTTTGACTGACTGGTGGGGTCTCCCTCCTGCTAATTTTAGTATAAGGATGTGTGAAAGGAAGGGGAGGGTTGGCCATGAAAAATGCATTAGATTACCCAATTTGGTCGTTTTAGGGACTCACTGAAATTTGCGGGGCAAGTTTCAACATGGAAAGGCTGATAAACCTACTCCTGCAAAATGGTAGGAAACTTAAGTGACTGCCTGCATGTTTCATTGGGGCGTGTCAGACGTGAAATATTATCACTTTAGGATAAAAATAAAGCATACGTTTTTGTGCAAATTCATCAAATCCACTAAACAGACATGCAGGTTTTCCACCCTACAGGCAATCCACATCAGTGGGTGCGGTGGAAGTCGAACATGCATGGAAATCTAGAATTTACACACATATTACTTCTGGTATTTTTATGAATCCCTGAAAGTCAGAAATACACTTAATTCGTGGGCGTAAATCCATAATGCATACATTTCCTGACTTTTTTCATACTTTTGTAAATTGTGCCCGAGTACTTGAAACAGGTATAACATATTTTTGTTCTTAGTATTTGCATTTCCTGATGTTATTGTCTTTTTTTATTACTATCTGCAGTTTTATATAGCACGAACTCGACCTGGAAGTATTGGAGAGCTTTACATGAGTACGAGTTACATGACACAAGGTCACATTATTTTTTTTTCTTTTAGGCACAGGGAAATAAAGTGATTTGCCCAGAATGAGAGGATGTTGAGCCAACTCCGAGACTACGCTCTGGACTTTAAGTCTCATCTTCTCCCCTTTAAAATTATTTTCTGTTATTATCAATTTTAATTTAATCTTTTTAAACCAAGGTCCATAGTTAGCTGAATTCTGAAATGGAACAACGATGATGAATTGGTTGACGTCGACTTTCATGAGAGCGTTCATTTCTCTGCTCGTGCCACTTATAAAAGTAGGCCTGGCTGGCATACCATCCCCAGGGCTCCTGCATGCTGTTACCTCAGTAAACTGGCAGACATAACCTCATCACAATGTGTTCTGTCATGTCTACTCTAAGGTTGGCTCGAGATGAGGCTCGGATTCCCTAAAGTGCATCTATTTACTCAGTGCCTACATCAGCTTATGGCTGAGCACATCATTTCACGTTAAAATCCCATGCCACCTCAGAGGTGTCAAAAACATTCTTTCCGCCAGAAAAGAATAGACTTGCAAGATGTTCCTGGCAGAGGTATTTTGAAAGCTACTCAGCCTTGGAAAATGCACATTTAATATAACCTTGAGAGATTGCAATCCCAGTATAATAAGAGTTACATCATTAGTAGGCTTCACAGAAAATAATTGTCAATCACGCTCAGCATATCTCCAATTGCCAGAAGCTGGTGTGCTTCTCCCTGGTGATTGGAGGAAAACATCAAAAGCACATAATGGGCCTGATAACAACTTTGGAGGAGGGGGTTAATCCATCCCAAATGTGACGGATATCCTGCCCGCCATATTACGAGTCCATTATATCCTATGGAACTCGTAATACGGTGGGCGGGATATCCATCACATTTGGGACGGCTTAACCCCCTCCGCCAAAGTTGTAATCAGGCCCATTGGCTTTACATATACACTAAAGATGGCACACACTCTTGATAGCCTCATATAAGGCTGGATAAGACCCTTGAATACCCAGCTGCCTACAGATCCCATCCAGCCCTGGGAACTCATCCAAACTTTTTTCACTTACGCTGCAAAAGGTTGAAAGGGCTGCATATGGGTGGAGCCGATTCCATAGTGCAACTTCTGTCCTTGTAGAGAGTCCTTTATTTTTACCAAGACTGGGATGCCTTTGACACATGTATGGATATTTATTCTAGTGAAATTGACACTAAGGCTGCATTTCTCTCGATTTCAGGTGGTATCTAAGCCACTTTAACTAAAATACAGCCCCAGTCAAATCATCAAAGGCCTCGGTGATTTGATGTTAATTACTCTAAAGCCCATAAACATCACTGGTTAGCACTTCATAAATTGCCCCGTTGTCCCTTGGAGGTAAAAAGGAGCAGATTAGATTATAATTTAACACTGAAAAAAAGGAAGAAGGAATTAAAAAATCTTGCATGTGAATTGCTGATTGATTTAAATGTGTTGAAAGACACCTCTGATTTTTGGTCAGTCATCGATGGTCTTTTTTAGAGTATGACCATGCCCCCAGCTTGGAGGCAGCAATTAAAGAAACTCAGTGGGTCGCACACTTTTTGAAGGTTTATTCTAACCCCAGCCAGTTGCCCATGGGGCTTAATAACTCTTCCACCTAAGTTTTGACCTCTGACTTCAGTGATTTGTGTTTCTGTTTTGATGAAATCAACATGGCAATAGTAGGAAACAAGGGCAGTAAAGCCCCAGGCTCGGATGACATCCCCATCGATTTGTTCAAGGCCAAGACTCCCTTGTGAGGTCCAATCATAAATAGGGTATTATGGGATTTCTGTCATTCCAGTACTTTTAAAATCTTGTCAGAGGCTGTATTCCTACCAATTTTTAAGAAAGGTGATTGTGCTGATCTCACCTGTTACTGCCCTAATTCACTTTTCGATTCCCTGGTTAAAGTGACAGGGAGAATCCTGCTGTAGCATTTGGAAGAGTAGCCTGAGATGAATACCATACTCTCCTACCTTCAGTACAGCTTCTGAAAATACTCGGGGACTACGGAGCAGGGGTTAAATCTTAATTTATGTATTGAAAAATATACTGGTATAAAGAATAGCCACTTATTCTTAGCCTTAGTGGACTTATTAAGCGCCTTTGACTGCATTCTTCACAGTAAATTATGGGCGATCTTATCCGAGGTGGAGGATGACCCACTGATTATATCCCCTCTAATGGAGATATACTCCTGCCGCAAGGCCTGAGTATGCTTCGGCCTTAGGGGTGAATGCACTAGCACTTTTGACCCTGGGGAAAGGGTCAGAGAGGGATGCGTGCTCACACCCTTTCTATTCAACCTGTAAATTCATAGGTGAGAGTCTGCCCTAAGCAGTACCTGTAGGGATCCTCCCTAGATCGGTCATGGACCCATAACTTGC
Source organism: Pleurodeles waltl (assembly GCF_031143425.1). Lineage (NCBI taxonomy): Eukaryota > Metazoa > Chordata > Amphibia > Caudata > Salamandridae > Pleurodeles > Pleurodeles waltl. The sequence goes on along the minus strand of NC_090439.1, from coordinate 729,245,178 downwards.
CTGCTCTGCGCTGACAATACCGTGCTTATATCCCGCACCCCGCTGTGGCTGCAGCAACCCCACGTCTGATTTTGATTTGATTTTTAACGTAGGGGAAATGTTTGTAATGAAGTGTTGGAGGCAAATACTGAAGTGCTGTGATTTTATAAGCAATGTTCAGTCTCACCCTAACCTTACATTATATCGGTATTTTATTGAACAATTGCGGTTTATGGACCCCAGCCACCGATATCAGAAAGAAGTATTTTAACAAATCTATTTCTGAGCTGCTCTATTTTGCTCTTAAGTCAGGCAACAGGCCTTTTAAAGAAATGTTAACCATCTACAGTTCAAAGTGTGTATCTGTGGCCCTACATTGGGCGGGAATCTGGGGCTTTAATAACATCACGCAGCACCAGATGCTGGAGAATGCATTTTTCAGGAATCATTTGGCTGTCCTAAGTTGTTGTTCTACTTTTGTTTGTCACACAGAACTAGGGGTCCCATTTCTGTTTCACTGATTAATATTCAGTCAACATTATTATGGCATAAAGTTTGGACCAGCGATGTTACTATTTTAAATCATTTGATTCTTAATGGTTGTCGAAAATTGACCATTTCTAGAGCATTTTGCTGGTTCAAATCTGTTACATATTATTTGTACGAATTTGGCCCATGCTGAATATTTTGACTCACCTGATGTTCTACACAACGTGAGTAGAAGTGACCTAAAAAATCAATGTCTGTACTTCCTCAAAGACCAAAGATTTTCCAGGGAAATAGCTTCATTCAGCCGTACGTCACGGCTATATAGAATGGTCAGCATGGGTTTCTTTTAACATGTTTTAATTTAGATATTTTCCATTGCTTACTCACCTTTCCTGTTGTTAATGATTGGTCAGGGGTTCTGACCAACTGACCTTGTGATGGCCTTTCCAGGCAATGCATCCTACACTTTGTTCTTTCGTTCTTTTTATGTCGCACCCCGTACACGCTTTATTTTACCCATCCTACCTAAACAATGTCGACCAGCACTACTGTTTTTACAACAATTGAATTCTTTAGTGATTTAATGCAAGATTTCTAACTTTTTATGATCTGTGATACGGTTAAGGAACAATATGACTGGGCATTAATGATGTTTATTACCCTACCTTTTATGTTTCGATGTCTACTGTTTTATGACTATGAAATGTGTGTTCAAACTGTATATTTTGCTTTTATAGTTTCTTTTAAGATAATTTACATAACATCGACTATGACTTATCTTTATGCAGCTTATTAACACAAGTTGTGGTACTTTCTCATAAAGAATACAACTCTTATTATGATACCTTACATGTTCTCTGCATAGTAAAGCCTAGGCTGTGAGCTACCACACACCCTGACCATCCAGGATTTTCTCTTCTACTTACAAACTCTTATCCAGCAAGGTCTTGTTGCCATCTTTTGGAATTGGACTGGTGACATGTTGAAGGTTCTTTTTTCTGAGTATTGATGCCTCACATAGAAGGTTTACACTCTCAATGTGTAATGTGAGAAAACCAATTTTCCAGAAGAAATCTTGTGATCTTATTATGCCTCCTGATTTGTGATGATCTTCAACAATTTTCAACAATGTTTTTCTCATGTAATAAATGATGTATTGAGTGCCTTCAAGATTCCTACTGTAATAGAGACATCTGTCTGTATCCTATTTTTCCTATTTCTTTCTGAAATTCTGTTTTGTACATCTTCATCGCTATTGCTGCATTACATTGTCTAATGCTTCTTGTAAATGATCTCTTCCGCTCTAACATCTCTTTGTAAACGGCTCAAAGCATACTAACTGAAAAAAGGCATCAGTAGTGTCTCTGTTGGAGAGGACTCCTGTAGCCCCAAGCCATACTGTCTAATCTTAGGGCTATATCCTTGCTCCCACTTTCCAACAAAATCACAGACAGCATGGTTAATGATCAATTAAGAGTACGCATTGAAAAAGCTTGCATATTTGACCATGCTCAGCATGGTTTTTGTTTTACCTTTGGGATTCAAGACAGGCTCGTGTCTGTGTTAGACAACATTTTCTCCTCCCTGGATCTGGGACGTTCAGTGACCCTTATTGTCTAGGAATTGTCCTAAGCCTTTCACATAGTCTCTCATTTCATCCTGCTTTATCATCTGCATAATGCTGGAGTGAAGCACTGCAAACTGTTTCTAGGCAGTAACTCTTCCTCCTTTCACTTCTGTCTTCACACTTCTTTTGTGTGGAGGGCTGCTGGACCATGGATACTTGCAAACAATTTCTGGGGACCAAAAGGTATGGTCTTTGGTGCGACAGAGGGCTGCACTGATACCAACGGGGTAGGTGGGGAAGAGCTAAGTGGCCATAGAGGAAGTGAAAAATGTATGTAGTTTGGACAGTGAGTAATGGAGTTGTTTTGAGAGTTTTTCATTCCATACTATCCTCAAAATTAAGCCACTTGTCTTTCCAAGAGTCACAGATTTGACAATACTGTGTTATGTTAAATCTGAGTCTCTATCCCTCTAGAGAACCCTGGGTTCAGCCTTCTCTGCTTACTATCTCTACCATTGGTGAATTAAATGTAGAAAGGAAGTAACCTCGTTATTGAATTGGAATAAAATAGAATTTTAGGCCTCACAATCTCCTTTTGCCTTTAGACTCTTATCAGTAGACATTAGGAGTGCTTAGAAACAGGCTCTGTTAAGGTTCCAGGAGAAATAAAAAATCCTTGTCAAAGACCCCAGTCACCCAATAAAATGCGCCACTGAAGTGGGCAGAAACAAACACCCAACCTCCACTGCTAGACATGAAACAGTGGGAACGTTTTAGCTATGGCACTATGAGACTTGTCGTTTAATCCTGGCTTTACCACCTTGCCAAAATAGGCTTACTGTGAGCTCTGTATTTAAAGTATGGGCAGGTTCCACAGCACAGTAGCATTTCTTTGGTGAGAGTAGTCTCTGAGTCTCATAATTGGAACCCCTCGCACCCCAGTTGTTGTGTGTGAGTAAGGTGAACACTGTGGAACCAAAAGGTGTGTATTTTATTAATCTTGATCCCCCCTCCCCTCTTTATGACCTACTGTCCACTCTTGGGTAATCACATTCTGAACATATTTCTCTGCTCCTTTTGTTTGAACAGAGATAAGAAAAACATAAACTAAACGCTGGTAATACGTATGTGATAAGAAAACTGAACTGTAACCCAACATCATTTGATGTTACTCATTGGGGTGGGAACACCCAGATTCCGAGTCCACTCACTAAAATATGGTGTAGTGAGAAAGTTATGAATCTTGAAACAAGGAGTCCTGCACTGTGATGTTGGCACTTCTGCTTCACCTAATTATTTGATAGTCAAATTACAAAACTCCCATGAGGTTGGCAAGACACTGATGATTCAAGCCAAGCTGAAACCAGAGGCATAGCTCTAACTCAGCTTGATGTTCTCTTGGATCCTTGAGCCCAAAATGAGCCAAGCCTTTGTGTGGCTTCTATCTGTCATCCACGCTCCAACCACATGTGCCATAAATTCAAGAGAAAGCATTAACTTTTGATGTAAAATTAAAGGAGGGCAGAGATACTAATCTGGTGGCTGAATTGCACAGTGTAAAGCCAGAATACCTGGAATGAATCCCAGCTTGCTCACGTGACCAAACAGTGTGATGCTAGACAATTGTTTTATTTCACTTTGGCTTTATTTTCTTTATTATCCTATATAAGAGCATCTGGGAATACATGAGTTCATGATGTGTGGGGTACAAAACGTTCTCTTGTGTTTGATTTAATAAACTATAATGTTCATGTGTAATAACAAACTAGGCCACCCACAGGGTACAAATGACAACTGACTTGCCTCTTGGTTCACTAATAGCATCGTTGTCAGGGTATAGTTGAGGCCAGTAAGGTCATGTTTGAAAACTATTGCGTTTAACAAATTGCTCTCAATGCAATGATAGAATCTAAGGTTAAAAACTTTTGCATGTTAATGAAATACATTGTTTTTAATTCTGAAGATACTTTATTATAGTTTTACATATTTAATGCACAATGTCATTAAAATTGAAGGTGTTCCTAAAGATTAGTGATGCAGGACACTTTCTTTGCTTCTTTTCCTAGATTGCCCATTTAACAACTTTTGGAATGTCAGTGCTGAGTCAAGTAAACAGCATTCCAGTGGTGACTTTCACCAGGGGGCCTCATGTGGCCCCTGGGCCAGACTTTGAGTGTCTCTGATCTAGGCTTTGTAGTCAGACCCACTCAAATCATCTGGTTTCATGTTGTATCCCCACACTGACACCGAGCTTGTAATCAGTACTGACAGTGACCGGCCTTCCACTCAGCAGTGATTCAAGGAGTGCCTCTCCCCATTGCTTACTGGAGGCAAAGCAGTTCCATGAGCTGAACTCGAAGTTAACAGAGATCCTTATATTTGGCAGGCCCACCATCAACTGGTCTAACTGGTGGCCGCTAAATCTGGGCTCTCCATCTTCCTTCTGTGCCTATTCCTGCCTATTCCCACAATTTCTGCATTATATTTGACACTAATCTTAAATGTTTGAGCCATATTACAAAGTATTTTTCACAAATTTTTTCTGCCCAACTCGTACATCAAAATTCTCCCTACTTTCCCTCTGTTTGTGAAAACTGTTAGTCCATGCTGTAACCTCATCTTGTCTCGACTACTGCAGATTCCTCTATCCCTGCAATCTCCAGACTCTAGCTCATGCAAAATGTGGCAGGCCACCTTATTTTGTGGTTTAAGAAACAAATCCATATTTAGCTTAATGTTGTTCTGCCCCATGGGCTTACGATCTCTAATTGGGCAGTTTAAGAATGTCTTTATATCTGCCACAGAGCATTAAATAGTTTGTCTGGCATTAATGTACCTCCATTTCATTACATACCTTCAAGCTAAATCTCTGTGATCTCCCACTTCTAATTTGCTAACTACCCTGCAAATTGGTGGGACCCGCACAGAGGGGTGGAGCTTTCTCAGTCCTCGCTTCAAAATATTGGAGCAATCTTCCTCCTGTGCTAGGACCTGTTTTTATTCACCATTTGATCCATCGTTGAGCAGCTGAAAATTTAGCCTGTTCTGGTTCTCTCTCCTAGTAGTTTGCATCTGCTTTACAGCTTTATTGGTCTGGTTATGAGTGCTTGCCAAGAAATCATGTTTGCTTATAATTATACAGGGGATTACTAAAATACAAACATGAAACATGCATATTTAAGAAGATGTTTTGTATATTGTAGGGGCAAAGGCAAAACGGTACAGCAACGTTGTCACTTTGCATATTCTACTTGCCAGTCCATTGTTATACAACAGATTGATCAAGCAGTGTCTTCTTTGTGCTTATGTTTTTACCTGGTTTGACTCCATTAGACCTCCTAATCTATTTCCCGAAGAGTGTATTCAACCTCAGACCACCATACCTCAAAATCCATTTTGCAGCAGGTTCACTTCCTGCACAATGCTACAACACAGGTGACATTAGAACAATTGTGAATCTCTAGTGCCAAGTTATTTCCAAGATACTTAAAATCACAAGACCCACTCTGTAATATCAAAGAGGAGACTGCAAGTGTTTCCTACAATCTATGACATAGGGTAGTCTGTTTGTGATGGAAAGATTGTCACCCAAACGCTCCTTCCCTTTCTGGGGTAGCTTATTCAAGCAGCCATGGCCTAAGTTAAAGGGGGTTTGTAAAGGTTTAAGCTACAGTACAGAAGTTAGCACATATAAAAATACTGTTAGAATATCAAGCCTGAATTGTGATTTTGTTATAAATAATAGCACTTTAATAATACAAGTCCTTGCATGCTGATAGCTGCGTTCAGGATGGCAGAGCATGGCTACGTGATTGGCTGATGGGTCACTCCTCTCCTCCACCGCTGGTGTTCTTGGAATGGGCAGGCCACGCTGAATTGCTTGTTTTAAAATGAACGGTTTCCGTAAACTCTTATATGTCGCTCAGAACTTTCAATGGCTCTTCACCCTAGGCACGATCCAAATCATACAGAACTGATTACTGGCATTTAGATGGGAAGGTAAATTCCCAAGAGTAGCTAGGAAAATCTTGTATAGTGGATGGTTTGAAGAAAGCCTGGGTTTCTCCACGATTGATAGATTCAAGATTAATTTTTTCAATCCAGATAGTGTGAGATTATGGGTACACGTAGAGAGCAAATTATACATATTGCCATGGCTTCCACCTCGTATGAAAAACCACTCAGACTTTTTGGAATCCATGCAAATTACACGAACACAATGGGTCGCCAGAGTCAGGAAGGGTGGTGTGTCCTCATATCCTCCCCACTGTCTTCAGTCTTGAATAATCCAGTTGTTTTACCAGGTTTGATATATAGAGGACCAACCTGAAAGTCCCTAGCACAACTGCAACACTAGGCAATCTTTTTAATAACGGCAAGTACCTTTCAGCATCGGTGATGCTACAAAAATGGAAGCTCGAGGTATAAACATTTTCCTACTTACACAACTCAAGCAATAGGCTAATACTGAGACAAGGCAGAAAGCAGCTATTAGAGACCCTACACACTAGAGACCCTGTTAAAAGATCACTATACAAACAAGCATTTTCAATGCAAAGGGTCTCGCATTTGCTCGAGCTGTTAGCGTTGTAAAGAAGAAAAAAAACACAGCGCGATCGAGCTGCGTGGAAAATAAATAGACAAAGTAGTCTGGACACCATGCTGAAAACATCGAGCCTCGTATGTTCTTAGTAGTTTACTGGTCCTGTGTAGGTGGGCTGAACACCAGAAAAGGCATGATGTATGCATGCCTTTCACAAATGAAAGCAAGCTGATTTTAACAGGCAAGCCCACGAACCAATGAAAGTGAGTGACATGACATGGGCGTGTTTGGAAGCCCAAAGAGAGATTACAGAATGGGACAGAGCGCTTTGTACTCGCCCATAAAAAGGATTACATGTTTATACCAATACCTAGTGAACCCCACCTCTACTTTTAGAATGATCTATGCTTTGAAGTGGGAGAGGAGCTAAGGACAGAGTTGGACAAAGCCTCCTGGATCCATGTTAGGAACCGAAAGTCATCAGCCGTGATTTGTATTCAATATAAAGGGAAGGGCTGCAAGATTATAATGTGAACGTGTGAATGCAGCTCTCTGCCACAGGATAAAAAACGGCAGGTTAGTGCTTACTGGCATGACACCTTCATGCCCATAATTCTTGATCAGAGACAGAATAGCTTTCTTCAGATAAAATCCCTGTTAGGAAATACTAAAACATCAGCTGTTCCAGCTGGTCATTCTCTTGTAATTGGAGTAAGGCTTCAGCAATAGCATTTTCTGAAGCATCTTCACTGACTGTGAGCGTGTTCTAGGATCGCGATACCTGAGAGAGGGAACTGTGGTAAAAGCCGTAAGTGCTTGAAATTGCTCCAAGTAGAATCTGTGTTTAAGATATTATTTATTCAGGATCTGGAAAGTGTTACAGGAATAAAAACTATAAATTACTCTATTGCCTTTAAAGGTTTGCAACCCAAGAAAAAACATGGTTTCTTTCTCTAAAATTGAAAGTAGCCAATCCAAGATGGTTGTGATTTTTCTTGAGTCAATGGTAAATCCTTTGTAGCACACAATTAATCTTAAATGCTCAATTTAAAAATATTCACACAAACATTTTTCAGGCTTACAGGATAATTGATTCACTCAGATGTTATAAATCCCCAAAGACACTATTTCAATGTTCTTCCACTATCTCAGAAAAGATCAATATTTTGTCTAAACAAACTATTCCTTTGATGTTCAGATTGTCTGCAAAGATGCTATCTGTTAATCTTGCACACTGTGACCACCCCAGTCACTGTGATTGCTGAAGTATCGCCCTAGCCCAAGCCCTCCCAGGACGCTGCTAATTATTAACAAATCTGATGATAAATTAACTGGTCCCGGCTTCCGGCTGAAAGCAACAGAGAATGACGTTGAAAAACAAACAGAGTCTTAATGCTAGACAAACTGTGCCCAGACGCTCAATGAGAGTATTTAGTAGACTAGTTATGATGCACCCTAAGGTAAAGCCCCAGGTGCAGGAGGAGCGGTCGACACCTCTCCTCTCCCAGGGCCCCTATGGGCCTATGTTCACAGGACCCGAGTCCTCCCCTGTTGCACCTTCCACGTCCCCTATACTCCTGGCTAGTGCCAGCAGCGAGGCTAGTAGTAGGGCAGATGGTAGACCCCCCCAGGAAGCTAATAACCAGCTTCTACAGGAAGGTGAATAAGGCACCACTGCTGCAACAGACCAATGAAAAGACCAACGTAAAGCTGAAGGCGAAGGAGAAGGAGGGGTCTAGGATCCAGGAGGGTGACCTGGAAAAAAATGACAATGCTAATGACCATGGAGTTGATGAGGATGGAGAGCCCAACAAATGTTTGGCGAGAGACAGCGAGGAAAGAGCTGCTGGAAGCATTGTCGAAGGCACTGAACCCACTCTGGTTGGACCACTTGGGTTCGTGCCAGTGGATGAGGTGGTGAAGGTGGTTGAGGAGCAAATTTATGGAAATCTGTGTTCTATGCTGAAGAGCCAACTTAGTGCACCAGGGTACCTGAGGCTGAAGTGTAGTCCTCGAATATCACAGGGGGTGAGGACTGTGGTGGCATATTCGAGCCCCCCTGTGATCTCTCTACCAGCAATTTGCTGCCATCAGACAAAGGATCTGCTGATCGGAGCCACCAGAGTAATGGTAAAATAAGAGGGAAAAGCGACTACCTAAGCGAGAGCTCCCTGATGTTCCTGGATTTAACGCTTCCCGATATACCGTGTACCTTAGCGTCAACTGAGAATGCAAAAGGACCCGGAGAACCACCTCATGCTCAGCGGGCCTTCGGTGAGAGTTCGGCAGAGGCTGCCCCAGATTTTAAGTTTATTAATAATAGCTCCTCCCCTAGTGGGGGTTTCTGCTCGATTGATTCTATATATTGGCACCTCTCTCCTTGCCTGCATCAAAAGACTAAGCCTGTACCTGCAGAGTCCCCACAAGGGTTTATAATTTCAGAAGCTATGATCACACTGAAAAATATTCTAGCATCGATCCTCGCATTATTGGAGAACTTTCTTGGGGGATCGGAGCATATAGAGTCATTGTAAACTGCGATATTACAGACTCTAGTCCCATGTGGAAGAGCAGAAGGGGCGAATCAGTACTTTTTCCACCAGTCTTTTCAGTATGCTACTCATAGCCAATCTAACCTCCCCCAGCCCTCTAGGAGCACTGTGCAGACGCAAACTGTAGATCACAATACTGTCCAAACCGGGAGCATACCATGGAGTAGTGGGCCTATGGCTATGGCTCATTCCCATGGTGACCCTACACACGGTTACGAGGGATTCATTGGGCCTGCTCGAGTAGGGCTGGCTGGACACACTGCAGAAGAGCATCGGGCTAATCCTGGAGATAGAGCGACACCCGCAGCCACCGAGCCCAAGGATTTGGCAGTAGGCTCTGGGGTGTGTGGAAGTAGGGTTGGGGGGCTGCTAGGGGAAACCCTTGATAGAATAGGTGCAAACCCGAGCAAGGACACCAAGAAGAAAGGAAATGGAAAAAAAAGAGAAAAGGGAAAAAGAGCTATACCGTTTCCAGTGCACTCCCTAAAATGGCTATTTTCTAATGCTAAGGATGATGCAGACAGAGGCCAATTTCAACCACAAACTCTAAGAATGCCCCAAGGGGGGAGAATACTGATACCAGCAATCCAGCCGTCCCCGCGCCTGATATTGCTTGTCGCAGGCTGCCGGTCGTTGGAGTGAAGTAGTCACACCACGATCCACCCAGATCATGCACCCTGAGACTACTCAGCACGAGGATGAGTTGATGGAAGGTGTTGATCATCAACCTCACCCCCCAAGGGATAGGGAAGCCTAGGAATAAGAAGAAAGACGTCACAAAGAGGAAGAGAAAAAGAATGGTGGCGGGACTGGTGTACGAAGAGTAATCGAGTCAGGTAGTCCTCTGCCCCACTCCCAGGAGAGGGCAGCAATTTCAACTGAACAGGGTGATTTGTGAACATCTAGTGAGGGATCACCCTGATTCAAACTTGAACCCGGATGCTGCACCATTCTCGGTGCCCCCGGGAACTGGATGCATGGCTAATGTGGATGCTCGCCATGCTTATAACTCTGTTACTGCTGCCACTCATGGTTCTGCATCGGCAAGAAGATACAGTGGACACTGCCTGGAGTTCATTGATCTATTCCCAGATGTTGGCCTAAATTTACCTCTAAACAGATCATGACTATTTAGCCTCTTTTATGCTGTGCCAGAGCTGAGAGTCCCCTCTTCCAGTGATATGAGATTAGTAAAACTGGGTTACAAGCGTAGCCAGACTGACAATTGCCGGGGGTATGCCTGTTCTGGATCCTTTCAAAGTGACTCAGCCCTCTCCTGCCCTTTGGCCCTGGTAAAATTTGCCTTGGCAGGGACAGCTAGACTAATCCTTAACCATGCAGATTGCTTTCATATAATGGGGGTTGATGTGCAGCTGTGCCCTAACTTCAGCCAGGAGTAACCTAGGTGTGATGAGCAGTGTGGGAATAATCTAGATACGTTAAGGACTGAGAGTTCTTCCAGGTACGGACCGTTATTATGGCAAAAAAAAGGAGAAAACCATAGCTAAAGATAGTGAAGGGCGAGAACCATTGACCATTACTACTCATTAGAACTGTAGGCAGATTAGGATCCCCAGTCACGATGAGAGGGGGTAAAGACTACCCATGACTACGAGGATTGGTCATGGGTAGCATTGGCATTGGCAGGGAGCTCTGGAGCATCAATTAGAACAAGCAAGGATTGAACGATGACTAACTATACTATTGCTCCATCATGCTCCCCCCCACACCTATTCCATATAACAAATTGAAGGGTGGTTGCTTGCGAATTATGTCCTGGAATATAGCTGGTCTGGCTAGCAGGCTGGAAGATAACGACTGGGTACAATTTGTTAGTCTATATATCTGCTGCTTCCAAGAAACCCGGGCTGTTGAAAGAACGTGTATTAATGGGTTCCTGGGTTTTGACATGCTGGCCGTTAGGCCCAAGAAGGGACGTCCATCTGGTGGTATCTCAATTTGGGTTTCGTGCAGGCTAAACTGCAAAATAGAACAGATAGATGTGCCACACTTGCTGGCTCTTGATAATGTCCAACATGTGAGACTTTGGGTAGCAAGGGATAAAGGAAGTGTACTTGAATGTATATATCCCCCTGGGATGGTCCCCGGGGGCACAGGTAATCTTGGAAGAATGCTCCTCATACATTGGTAAAATTAGAAGAGGTACTGCAAATGATAAAACATCAAGGGGTCATGATAGCGATAGGGATGTGATACTTGTATGTGGAGACTTTAATACATCGGTTTGTGATGCCATTAATAGCAGTGAAATTGTGACAGAAGATCGGAGTATGGGAATCCCGGAGACAGCGATGAATTGTCCAAAGTCTACAAAAAAGCTGAGGCCTTCACTGACCTTATGCTAAACAACGGCCTTCGCTTTGTTAATGGCCGCTCCAAGTCGTCTGGTGCTGCAAAGGCAGCCTTTGACAATGGCAGATCTCAATCTGTCATCGATTATGTTATGGTCAATGTGGAAGCATGGTCAGCTACCCTTGATATGGCTGTAGTTAGTAGGATAGAAAGTGATCACGACCCACTTGCTCTCAGCATGAGGCTAAATGTTTTGGGGCTTGGTAATATGGTAGGGCAGGCACCGGGGTTTTATGAGAGGGAGATTGTCCTGACCAATTGCAGAAAGAGAATACGGTAGGATGAGGGAAAGTACCTGCAGGACCTCCCACAACTTAAACTCATATTGGCTGATTATGGCCAATTTATCTCAGATGCTTTGCCCACCGCCAGCTTCCTTATCCTGGCGAAATATGACGCAGCAATAGGGTAGTTGAGGACCTAGTGGTCCAAACCTGCAACATCTAAGCCTTCTGATATTAGTAGAAAAGGGCAGAAGGGTCGCAAAGGCTGGTTTGACGAGGAGTGTATAAGGGTGAAAAGAGAGGTCTCACTTGCCCTATCCTGGCACCATGATAGTACTGCTGCTGAAGAGAAATTTAGAGCACATAGAAAGGGCTATAAGAATTTATTGGCAACTAAGAAACAGATGTATCAAAGTAAACTCTGGGCTTAACTTAAAGAAACTACCGCTGACCACGACCCTAAAAGATTCTGGGCATTAGTGGCAATAGTGGAGAAGAGGGCAGCAACTGTTGTAGAAACTTGCATAGGCCCCCTTGCCTGGGTTGATTACTTTAGTACATTATACAGTACCCCTATGGCTGATGCCCCCCCGCTACTGCCTTTTGTGAGATAAGAAGTTTAGTCCAGGAGGTAATTAGAGCACTGGGAACAATGAAGAGGAATAAGGCCCCGGGACCAGATTTGGTGCCGGTGGACCTTTACCATGAGGCATCCCCTTATTGAGCCAAAATACTCACCAAGGTGTTTAATGCAGCCTTGGAGTGGAATATAGTACTGCAGTCCTGGCGCTCTGCCATTATTGTTCTGAGTTATAAGAAGGGTGACCGCGGATACCCTGCTAATTACCGGCTGATCTCTTTGCTTGAAGGGGCCAGGAAGGTCCTAGGGAAAGGGGTTGACGCCCAGGGTGTGTTATCAGAAGCGCAAGCAGGCTTTCGTTCCCGAATTGGAATCATCAACCAGATCATTCGTCTCTACCTGATCTTGTATAAATTTACTGTACTCAAGAAGTGTTCGTTATATCTGGTCTTTATAGATCTGAAAGCCACCTGTGATTCAGTAAATAGGGGTAAACTATGGAGATCACTGTTTGGGGGCTGATGCCTCCCTAATGAAAGCTATAGCATCTGTGCATACGGACAACACGGCTGATGTAAGGTATGAGATGGGTGGGTAATGTACAGACCCCTTCCAGGTACGAAAGGGCATAAGGCAGGGCTGTGTCCTGGCACCACTAAATTTTAGCCTTTTTTTGAATGATGTGAGCCAATTCCTTTTAGGGGAGCAGATAGATGTCCCCACTGTAGCGGGTAGGAGGATGCCAATTTTGTTTGCGGATGATGCAGTTTTTATGGCACGCACTGAAAATGCAGTCCATAGGCTCCTTGCCCACTTTGTGAAATACTGCGAGGGAAAATCATTAACTATTAATTCCATGAAGACCATGGGGATGACCTTGCAGCCCTCCCCTAGCCTACGGAGTAAGTTGATGATTAACCATCCCCCAATTGAAGTTACCAAGCTCTTTGATTAACTAAGGGTGCGGTTTTCTGAGAACTTAAGTTGGGACTGCCAAGTCCGAAAGGCAGCCATAGCCCTTAAACAAACGGCTGGGGCAATATTGAGATTTAAGCATAAGGATGGAGGCCGTAGTGTTATTATCATCCTGGAGATATATGCTAGAAAAGCAGTGGCTGCGGCACTCTATGGAGCGGAACTCTGGGCATTTACGAATGTTAGAGTGCTGCAGGTTGCTGAGAATAACTTCCTGAGAACTTTACTGGGGCTGGGGCCAGGAACCCCCCTCAAAGCTCTCTATACAGAACTAAATTGGATAACGATTTTGGAACTTGCAGCTATAAGGCCAGTATTATACTGGGCAAGAGTAGTGCGTAACCCTAGGGCAGCGGTGTATTTAGAAACTTTGACGGAAGTCATCTCGTATGATGGTCCTGGGGGTGTTCCTGGGGAGCTTATGTTAAAAAAAACTCTAGAGAACCTCCGGTTGAAGGATTTGTGGGTGGATCCGGGTAGAGTTACCAATGATACGGCGGGCCAGATAAAAGATCGATACTGGGAACTTAGTAAGACAAGGTGTATCAGGAACTCAGGCCTGATTCAATCATGCATTATTATTTTAACAATGTCTATGACCCAGCTCCCCAGGCGTACTTGAAATGCTGTATCCGGGACTGAAGCGTACCCTCTATATGAAATACAGGTTAGGAGTGCTGCCCTTAAGAAGATATCTGGTCTGCACTCGTAGGCTGACGGAAGGTTTGGAATTTTGTGACTGCACACCTGGGGAGTACGGATAATGTGGCTCATTTCACCCTGGCCTGTAAGACATCTGATGAGGCAAGGCGTCGGTGGCTTCTCCCTCTTTTTAAGACTAGTGGAGTAAATTCCACGAAAACAGCACTTGCACTTTGCGGAAAGCCGGGTACTATGAGCGAACATAACCTGGTCGCCTCATATATATGGGCCACTTGGCCCAGGCTAATGGAATCGCCAGCCAAACGAGGGGTGGCTGTTTTTTAAAAACTCTCAAAATTTTATATGATCTAATAGGGCCCTAGGCGATAACGGTATGATGAAATATGGTCTGCCCCCGCTAACATTAGGGCCCCTCCTTCTCCTTTAAAAGTCCCTGTAGCTATGTGAGTATTACTGCCACTACGAAATACTGTGAGCACAAGCACTTTGCCTTCGGGTCCCCCCAAGAGTAGAGGACAGGCACTGACAAAGAGCTGCCCCTCTTCTAGGATGTGGATGGGGGGGGGGGCAGTCGTTCTTGAATCAATCATTTATATTTAAATTTTTTGGGGATATGTGTTTTTTATGAATAGAGAGACTGCTGCTATTATATTTTAAACTGTGACTATGGGGCTATTATGATTTCTTCATTTTTTTAAAGTTTTTTATGATGTGTACTTTTATATTATTGTAAGGCGTGTTGCTGATACAATTTGATAAATTTAAGCTAAATGTTAATCTTAGAAAGTCAGAAGGAGTGTTGCTCAGGTCGAAGGGCATTACTCCATATTCCAAATGGCTAAAAGGTGTACAGAAGTCTGTCTTCCACTCATCTCACCTTTCGGTTCACAACAAATGTCATGCTCCTAGGTAAATATCTGAGCCCCTCTGATAGATTCCAAAATAACCTTGATTAAAGGTAAGGATAATGGCCACGTACTGTGACTTGATTCAGTGCTCTAAAATCAATACATGATCAAAATTCTTTCAATTTATTTGGCATGAAACATAGTGGAGCTCTTGATAGTGCTATTGACAGTACAGTCAATTCATTTCAGATAGAGCATGCATCATTTCATAAGGAAATTTTGCCCTGGTTCCAGATTGAAAGCACAAATGTAAGACAAAGAAAGTGTCATAATGCTTTCATGACATAATATCGGCCACCAAAAAATTGCAATAATAATATTGTAGGAAAATGATCAAGGTTCAAAATATTTCCTTGCAATTTAAAGTACAAGAATATTGACTACAAATATATCATGGACCTAAATATTGACTTTACATAGGTAAGAGGGTGCATGTGTGTGTGAGCATGTGTAGAAATGTTTAATAACTTTTTAAAAGTTACATTGTTCTATTAAAAAAGTTTGACATTTATTAAAATATATATATATCATAACAATACTGCTGACCAAGTTGCTGATGATTGTCACCTGTTCCTCTGTTGATACTGATTAGTTTATACTTAAAAACTGTATTTTCCTGACCTCCCAGAGTACTCGTATTGGCAGCTTAGCCCCCGGGAGGGTACTGACATACTAGGAATAAAGAATCATTCAAGTTTTGGAGTAAGACCACTTTGAGTGTTGGAAGTGCTCTCTACAGCCTACTCTGTGGGCTCTTTGTACTGATAATAAGCCAAAGAGCTACACCATGTGGTTCTCGAAGAGAGATTAAAGCCTCTATATACATGACTCACAGACTAAGGATAGTAGATACGACTAACTTAAAAAGAGAAACCCCAACACGTTCAGGTATAAAAGGGGCAAATTTTCCTAGCACAGCAACAGAGAGAGCCTAGCCTGGCTGAGGGAGAGGGTGTACAGAAACAACTTCTCCTGAACCAGGAGGATTCTACCCTGATGTATCTGTATCAGATACCTTTCCTCTCAGACAAGATACTTTAGAAATCTGTACCTCACCCGATTGTGGACCACATGTGCCACATAATGCTGCTATGGGTTGCACTTTGCAGGCTGCACCATATACTAAAATAACTAAGCAGGTACCCTACCAAACTAGAACATGTGGGCCCAGATTCCCAAAGCTTTAGCATTACTTTTTTATTGCTAAACTGACACAAAACTGTTTTTGGCATTCACAAACCAACACAGATAGGTATTTGGGTTGGTTTGAGTGGCAAAGTAAAGCAAAACAGCGTGAAACGCTGCTTTGTGTTACTTTGCATCAAGGGGGCGTTACATGGGTGGTATATGGGTGTGCTACCACCCGTGCTTTTTGACGCTAAACCCTATTCTGAAACATCAGAAGAAAGGGTTTAGTGCCAAAAATTAACGCCTTTTTAAAGCAGGAGAAATGCTTTTATTTCTCCCTGCTTTTCTGACTTTGCTTGTGTGCTGCACAGTACAGCACACATACAATGTGGGAAAAACATTTGCACTTGTCTAGGTATAGTATTTTGTACTGGAAGGGTACCCTTCCTGTGCAAGACCTATGCTAGACTCAGGCACACACCCTCGCACTATGGCGCTAAAGTGTGTGCATGGCACGCAGCAGCTGAAAACAGCGCGGCGATAGGGAAAGGGGAGGAGAGTGCCATGTCTATCAGAAGATGACACTCTCCAGCTCTCTTCTTGTCATGCAAAGCAGCGCTGCAACTTTGGGTGCTGCGCTGCATTCACTAGCACCTACCAGAATCTCTGGGCCATACTGGGATACCATCCAACTCACCGGCACTGGAAATAATAAAAGCTTCATCGAGTACATCCAAGAGGGAGGCGATGGCAATAACTTCTATAACAATCAGTTCAAAATCATTATCTTCATGAGTGGTAACACTAGATACCCCTGCTGCTCCCGACCCTCACTTGGATTTGTGAGACTCATGAAAGGCTTCTTATAACACCTCAAAGTAGTCTATGACAATTCAGTCTCTAAATCAGATAGTAGTTTCACCAGAAGGAATCCTATTCCCTCGAACAGATAAAAACAGCCCTAAGGAACAACCAAGCACAAACACCATTTCAGCAAGATGTGCTCAATTGATTCACAGATCACGGGTCCAGAATATCAGCTAGAGTATGCATGGAATATTTAAGGCATTTGATGCTACTGATCCTAATGTTTCAAATGTGATCGAGTGGGTGCAGGCACAATGCTCAAATCAATATGCCCCTATTGTGGGCTCTGAAAACCCCTCTGAGTCTGACAGCTTTCAGGCCTCTTGTTTATCTTGATACTCAGCTAAATGTTTAAGTGTATCCTGAAAGACATAGACTCTAGTGTAGCAAATGCCTAAGGTTGAAGCTTTAACTGGAACAGGTAAAGTGGAGACTCTGGGTGGGAAATTGATTAACTTTATGTCACGTCTACAGGAGATGGATGCTACTATTACTCACATGAAGGAGACAGCCGAATTACACATCACCCGTCTTGATAAACAATTGAAATTCTTATCCAGGAAGTGGAAGGTTTCAAGAACCGGTCCACATGTACTAATATTTGTATGAAAGGGGTACCACAAGGTGCTGAAGTAGGTCAGCACAATATGATTAATGTGCTCACAACACTGCTCCTAGATGCAATGAAGGCTGAGCTTAAAGAGATGTCAGTGAATGATCTCTCTCTCTCAATCTCAAGGGCACATCGGGTCCCAACAGGACCACCAAAACCTAACACCAGACCTCAAACAATTATCGCTTACTGCTTAGACTTCTGAACAAAAGAAACAATTCTGTCCGTTGCAAGGCGTAGAAGATGCATATCCTCTGATTAAGAGTTCTCCTTCACTGTTTTTCCTGATTTGGCCTGGGAAACTGCCGGAGGACAGAAAGAATTTCGCTCTCTCATCTCAGAATTTAAAGATCTGGCTATCAAAGCATCCTTTAGATGCTCAAATCTGAGAATTTTCAAGACTTTGTAAACCCAGTTGATGCTCATCTTTTTATTGATGCACGCAAATGTGAAAGATGAGAAACATAATATTATATATAAAGATTAAAATTGTAAATGGAGGGAATGAGAAGGGGGAAGAGGAAAGGAGAAGGCGTGGGAAAAAGGGAAGTAAAATTGAAGGGAGGGAAAAGAGGGAGCTGAGAGTAAGGAGAGGAGAAAAAGAGGAGGAAATGAGAAAGTGAAGATCTCTTATAAATGTGTTTTTGTGCTTTTTTTCTCTTTCTCTTGCCTCTTTTATCCTTGCCCAGTGGGTCAAAATCTTACTAACTGGGGGAAGAGTGTGGGTTGCAGAGGATGGAAGATGGTGGGTGGCTCCCAATGTTTTTGCCAGTATGCAAATGTCTGCATCCATGAAGGGAAAGGAGTGGGGCCTTTCAGACGACCAGGCAAGCCTGCAGAGGGTGGGGTAGGTGTGGGAGAGGGTGCCAGGGTTAGAGAATGCACACAAAGGTAATGTTTATCTAATTGCTGAGTCCATAGTATTACAAAGTAAGTATTGCCATTTTGGAAAAACAACATCAGCAACTACCAAAGGAACTGATTTAGTATTTTTTAAAATTTGAACTACTGGTTATGGCTGTTTAACATATTAGAATTGTCACACTCAATGTGAAAAGGCTCCATTTAAAATCAAGCAAAACAGGTTCTACATAGAGCTCTAAGTCTAAACTCTGATATAGCACGCATGCAAGGAACTCGTATAGCAAGGAAGGATACATTATTATTTAAAAAGGTGGGTGCCAAACTCACATGTGCTATCTCAGTTAATGCATCCATTAAAGAAACTGCAAACCTTTTATCAAGACCATTTTCAAATCCTGGATTAATTAAGTTATCAAACAGGGGAATATAGGAGATACAGTATTTAATGTGTGTACGGTATATGGAACCAACCAGGATGATTCAGCCCTTTTCATCTAATACATGCAGCATTATTAGATAAGTCAGAAGACTTCCTAAATGCAGGGGATTTGAATTGTATTCAGTCTCCCTTACTCAACACCACACACATTAATGCATGCCCACGTATGACTAAAACTAGAAAAGCCACTGCACTGCTAATGGATAGGTATGACCTGATTGACCCACGGGGATGGCATAGCCCTAATAAATGTGCTTGATCATTTTTCTCACCTGCTCACCACTATTAATACATGATTGACTATTTCTTAGCAAGCATCAAATTAGTACCTGTATCAAGAGGGGAAACGTCCTTAACCACGCATTGTAAACAACATGGACGTTTAACATGCAAGCTTAACCACGCTTGTCAGAACAACAACTGTCTTTTTCTGTGCCTTAACCACATATGTGGCAAACTATGCATATGCGTGGTTAAGGCACACATAAGGCAGAGAGCAGGAGAGGACGCAGTGAGGTATGTGGGGCTGGGTTGGGGGTGGTCTTTCGGGGAGGGAGTGGATTAAAGACTTGGGGTGGGTGGGTGTAGGGTTTAGACTATTTTTTTATAGGGGCGGAAGTGGGGGGTTTAGGGAAGTTTAGTTTTTAGGGTTTACTGTAGGTGGGGGACTGACTAGTTTATTTTGTAGGGGTGGGAGTGGGGGGTTTGAGCAGTTTCTTTTTTTTAGGGCTTAGGTTGGGTGGAGATAGTTTCTTTTTTAGGGGTAGGGGGTTGGGATAGTTTTATTTTTTAGGGCTTAGAGTGGGCGCGGGGTTGGGGTAGTTAAGCTATTAGGGGTGGGGGTCATTTTTAGGGCTCAGGGAGGTTGGGGCGAGGGGGTAGTTTAGTTTTAGGGGTGAGGGGGGGTCGAAGTAGATGTTTTTTAAGGGCTTAGGGTGGGTGGGGGTTTGGGGTAGTTTAGTTATTAGAGGTGGCAAAGGCTTTAGGGCTCAGGGCGGGTGGGGGATGTTGGGGTACTTTAGTTTTTGGGGGAGGGGTAGTTTTTTTTAATTTAGAGCTTAGGGTGGATGGGTTGTCGGGGTAGTTTAGCTATTGGGGTGGGGGTAGTTTTGGGCCTCAGGTCTGGTATCGGGGTAGTTTAGTTTTTAGGAGTAGGGGTTAGGGGGTTGGGATAGTTTATTTTTTTTAGGGCTTAGGGTGGGTGGGGGGGGGGGTCAGGGTAGTTTAGCTATTAGGAATGGGGTAGTTTGGGGCCTCAGGGTGGTGGGGGTTGTATGACAGAACCACGATGCCATTTCCACATGTGTTTTACTAGGCAGCTTTTACAATGAAATTAATTGTAAAGGCAGCCGTGGTAAAGGCATGCATGGAAATGACGCGGTCGTGGGGTTCTGACTGCGTTGTTAAGACATGCGTTGTTCCGGCATGCGTGGTTCTGTCATACAACCTATCAAGAGTGTTGTTTCACCCAACATGGGTATCAGACATGCCCCGATTGCAATGGACCCAGAAATAACTAATGGATCAAGCATCAGTCTGACTTGTACCTTTCGTAAAAATTTGCTGCAGGATCCACAGTTCATTAAGGAACAACAAGCACAAATACAGGAATATGAAGACATTAATTAAGGATCAGCTAACATCTGTAAATAGTATGGTATGCAGTGAAGCATAAAGCAGGGGGGTTACTAAAGAATTCATGAGATGTACAAGGCGGCTAAGGGTAAAGGAGGAGAACCATATTAGATCAATACTTGTGACCTCGAAGAGCAACATGTCCAACTAATACTGATTTCAGATGCATCTAAAATATGGATAGTATGGCAAGAAATAGTTAAAATGTGTTCACTCATTAAAACATTTTCCATCATAGCATACACCCCACAGATCATGAGATATAGTTACCTACAATATGAACATAGGGAAAGATTGGTACCTCAGTAGCAGCACAGACCCGAACAGACATAGAGATGCATAGAATTGTGCATATTACATCAGAAAACGGAGAATATATTACAGACTAGCCAGGTATACATACTCACAGAATTCAGACGGTGTAATAACCACCTCTGTAATTCAGAATATTTTGAGTTAGAGCACTCCGGGAGATACGAGGAAGATATTAATGCATTCCTAGGTAAAAGGAACCTGCCTAATCTCTCGGAGGAGATTCGGGTAGAACTAACTCGTACAATCACTTGCCAAGAAATGGTCGAAGAGAACAAATCTTCCCTTTAGGCAGGGCAGCAGGTACAAATGCTATTCCATATGACGTCTATAAAACATTAATACAGTCGTATTGTCTTTATTCTACCAACTAGTGCCCGCAATTTGGCAAATTCCAGCATGGTAAATACAAAGGTCTTGCTGCTCGCGATGAAGAGTTATTCCTGGTGACAGTACCTTTTATTTGGACAACCTGTGACCCTATGGTGCCAATGAAACCGGTTAATGGCTGAATGTCTAAGGGGGGTTGATCATTTTAGGGGGGAAGAGGACTGAGACAGGAACCGGACCCTCTTGTGAAACAGGAGGCTGGGAACACATACAAAAACAACAAACTCAAAGACCATTTAGAATCTCTGTGTTGAGATTTCTCTACTGTGGGCAACGTCTGGATCTTAGACTTCTACACAGCAAGGTGGAGTAAAAGGATCCCCAAGTGTTACTCAGGGACACTTCCAGACATCGGGATGCTCAGGTTAGTAATGCCAGATGTAGGCTGGTGGGTATCAGGAATTAGACAATGTGAAGATAGCGGTCCCACGAAAGACAAAATATGGGCACAGAATGGGAGTGTGCTGACTCATAGGTTACCTCTCAACTCACTTGTATGTTTAAATGGATCTTGGATACCCCCAGTCTCTGATGAGGGGTAGGAGGGGCTTTTTTATTCTCCTTGTCTCCAGCTCTAGCCTAGCATACTACGCTGGTTGGGGCATCCTCACGGGCAAGGTGAGCAGTGGGGCAGAAAAGCAGAAGTTGATCAGTGCAGTCTTGGTCCTTGCCTGGGGGAAATTGGCATGACTTTAGCTTACATGCTCAGTTCTTGTCAAATAATGTGTATTTTTGAAACTTGGAACTATCATGAGTTCAGGGTGAAGATGACTGAGGGAAAGTTCCTCTCCTCTGATGTGATACCCAGTTAAACATCGATCGGCTTTTGTAGGACACCTGGTTATATCCCCTTCAGATAGGCCCTGCAGACGAAGGAGTAAAAGGGAAGAAGGGGGCATGGGCTGAACCTATTGAATCTCCATGAGCAGTAGTCATCCCCCATTTTACATTCAGATTTCATAAAAAAATATGTATATCATCATCTTGTATTTATATTTTTTCTATAACCTGAACGTTATCCAAAGGGTTGTGAGACATTTTGCAGAAGAAGTACGTTTGTGTTCATTTCAACAAGTTGTAATTCCTTGCACAAAACACTTACATTATTGGCTGATGAAATCAAATTGACATTTCAATTTGTAAATATACTATATTACGGTGGCATTGTTAAAGCATTAGGCTAGAAGGAAAGAGAGATAGTAGGTGAATAGTCAAAGGTGGTAGTTATAGAGCATAACGTTATTGAAAATTATCAGTGAAGGAAAAGGAGTTAGTGTCAAGGTTAGAACATTGAGTAGACAATAGAAGACAGAGAGGAAAGGTGAGAAGCTGGTATGGCACATTCTCAAAAAAGGACCTTCCTACAATAGAACAGAAAGGGATGAGCAAGATTCAGCCAGCCTAGATCGTCAGTAAGCCCACTAAATTCTGGTATCTCGCAGAGCTGGATAAATTGTACACTTTCAGGATGTCCTACCAAGTAGTATCTGCTGTATCTAAGGCAAAAAAACATAACTGGAAATAGTATTTTTTTCCTGCATAGATTCCTGTATTCTCTTCTTCAATGGTGCTGTAAGCATTGGATGGATCACAGAAGAGTAGCGACTAACCTACATCTGGAGAGAACTTGTGAAAGGGTTCAACACCAGTAGGCGTTCCCTCCTTTGGTGATAGGTTTGTCACTATTGATATAAACAGACAGCTTTGTGAGGCGGGTGGGGAAAGGGGTTTGTTCTGGGGCACTTTCAGAGCTGGTTTTCCAGTTTTATTTGTGGGTGAAACATAACCTGCTGCGCCCATCAATTTCTCACAGTACGGGGTTGGACAATATTTACGCAGGTAGATTGAGCAGTGTATTTCTTTTGTTTCGGATGATGCCTCTCTGTCTTAATACTTTCCAGGAAACCTGTAAGAGATGCAAATATTCTTCAATCAGTCTGTTTACCTTTCCTCTGACTGTGCAGATCTCGATTCTGTGTTGGTGTTGGAAAGTAGATTGTTGGTAAGGGCAGGTAAGTAGCTACACTAAGCAACAGGCCACTAACCTCCACTTAGGTCCAGTTAGGTCTCAATAAATTAAACCCAGCTCAACCCTTGGTAGCTTGGCGACAAGTTTAACTTAGGAGACAAGTGTGTAAAGCATTTAAAAATCACAAAACAGTAAATAATTAAAGCACAATAAAACTTCAACACAAATGTGGCTATTTTACCTCACCAGGGCTTATAAAGCTATTTTAAAAGATCCCTGCTTATAGTTACATGGCACCCAACCCTAAGGGCACACAGGCACACCTTAGTGGTGACTTATATGTAAATAATTAGTAGTTTAAGACATTGGAGGTACTTTTAATTCCAAAGTCGAACTTGCATATAACTTTAGTTTAAAAGCAGCCAGCAAGGCGGGACTCCCTTTAAAATGACACTGGGCACCTCAGCAGTGCACTTATGGGTGCACTACCTATGCTGGGGTCCCTAAACCTACGTGCCATACCATATACTAGGGACTTATAGGTAGGTTGACATAGCCAATTGTAATTAGCCTAATTTGCATACTCATTTTACACACAGCACTGGCCCTGGGACTGGTTATCAGTACCCGGGGGACCATCAGAGTCAGGGAAACACCAGCAAAAAGTGAAAAACTGAGGCATAAAGTTAAAAGGCCTCTGCCATTGGCCCTGTTTTCTCACAATGGTGTTTCTGAAACCTTATGGCATGGAGTGTGTATGCATTGTTACTGGAATGGCCAACAGGTATTCTCTGTTTTTCCTTGTTTTCCACCTCATCCACCGGGTTCTGATCCGAATAAAGCAGAAAAGGTCTAAAATTGAGGTGATGGCACTTCTGCCTGGTATAAGTTGATTTCCTTGTATCTGTAAAATGATGAATACTTCAATATGGATTATCTCTCCCTGGCTCTTTTTTAAAAAGTGTATTGTGCATTGAATCAAAAACACCAGTGCTCATCACATGCAGGTTAGGATCAAAACAAGAGAGGAGCACTCAACCTATTCTAGGACCTGAACTTTAAATGGTATAGGTGATCGTGTCACCTCTAATAGTAAGGCCATGGTCCTACACAAAGACAAAGAGAGTCATTATTTTGCCAACTATCATACTCAAATCAACAGCATAAACAGCATTATAAATACTAGCATAGGAAATGAAGGTCTATACCCATTCAGCTGCAAGACTTGGCCCGAACTATTGATCTGCCTTTATAATCAACAAGTAATCATGAAGGAATCCCCAAGTATCTTGTGGCCTGGGGGATTTTGGTTGCCTTGACTTTACATCGTCATTGCAGGAGTCCAAGGCCCATATTTATACTTTTTATAGCGCCATATGTGCATCGTTTTTTTATGCAAAATCGGTGCAAACTTCCAAAATACAATTGTATTTTGGATGTTTGCGCTGCTTTTGCGTCAATAAATGACGCAAATGCGGCGCTACAAAAGTATAAATATGGGCCCAAATCTCTAATCCAGTCCTTAACCACTTGACTGCTAAGGCTTTTCTCCCTGGTTCTGAGCCCTTTTTTAGATCGTTAGGGAAGTTTGTCCTTAACCTTTTTAAACTTTTTTTCCACAAAAGGTGTCCTCATATCTTGAAGATTCTAAAAGTACCCAGAAATTGTGGATTTAGTGAAATTAGTGAACTCATTTCCACCTTTAATATAGACTGTCTCTTCTTGACAGAAACTTGGGCGAGGCCGGACTCTGATCCCGACTTCATTGAGGCAGCTCCCGTTGGCTTCTCTTTCCATAGGGTAGACAGGACCACGGGCAGAGGAGGAGGCCTGGCTATTCACTGCAGGTCCGACCTCATCTGCATCTGGAGCAGCACGAGCTGCACATCAGAGGCCTGCAAAACTATGGCCTTTAAACTCTTTTATGGCAATTCCTTGGTCTCAGAAGGCTTGCTAATTTATCGCCCCCCTGGTCCCCTCTCTAAGTTCCTCTCTACATGGGCTCTCCTGTTGGAACCCCTCATCATGGCCCCTAAAGCAATTGTTTTAGGAGACTTTAATATTCACTTTGATGATACAAGCGATCCGCTGGTTATTGAATTTCTTAACCTCATTGCGGCTTTGGACTGGGCTTTAAAGGAAGGGTTGGCCACTCACAGAGCAGGCCATACCCTCAATGGGATTTTTACCCGTCCTGAGGAGGAACTTAAACTTTTGACTACCCCGTTAGAGTGGACTGACCACTTGCTCCTGACGTTGACATTTTTGGTTAGACAGCCTCTTCCGACACCCATTCCCCCGAAAAACTGCTAAGATCTTGGAAAAGTATTAAGGCAGAACCTTTGGAAACGGCATTAAAACAGAGTTGGAAAGATCCCAAGGTGTCTACTCTGTCACCGCTTGCCAGGTTCAATCAGGGCATCACTCTGGCAATGGACTCATTAGCGCCGGCGAGGGCCTATGCTCCACGCACTGGGAAAAAACCTAGCCAACCATGGTTCTCTCGGGACCTCAAAATATTACAGAGAAAATACCGACAGAAGGAGAGCTGCTGGAAACTGAATCCTAGGGAAAATGAGAGAGCCGATTTAAAATTAGCCTTAAATACTTATAAAGAGGCTTGTTTTGTAGCTAAATCAGACAATTTTACACTTAGACACAGGGAGGCAGCTAACTCCTCCAGAGAGCTATTTAGAACTATTAATGTTCTTACTACTCCCTTAGGCATACCTAAAGTGGAGAACTCCCAAGATTTCTGTAACAAAATTGCCAAATTCTTTGAAAGTAAAATTCTTAACATCTATTCTAGCTTCACCCCGGACAAGGTGCAGGTGAATTCTCCTCCCTGGACAGATACGCCGTTGCTCCCTGTGGTGGCATCCACTGGGGCTCCAGATGAGCCATGTCTACTTTCCAGGTTTAAAACGCCATCCCAAGAGGTTATTTGCAAGCTGCTTCTTGAATGCAAATCAGGTTCCCCATTAGACCCTTGTCCCCCCGCCATCCTTCAACTGGTCCCGGAGTTGGTGGCATCCACGCTGCTCCCTATTTTTCAGGAGGTCCTTACGACTAGCATATATCCTAGGGCATGGAAAGAAACCATCATTATCCCCTTAAAAAAGAAGGAAACTGGTAAACCTGATGATCTGACTAATCTACGCCCAATAGCTCTGCTCCCCTGCCTGGCCAAAATTCTGGAAAAATACATTAATAAAGAACTGGTCGACTTCCTGTTAGACTCAGGGGGCCTAGACAGTTCGCAATACGGTTTCCGGAAATCCCATAGTACGGAATCAGCTCTCATTGCCTCATCCGATACCATACGTAGACTGGTTGATGAGGGTCAGGGGGTCTTCCTGGTTCTACTGGACCTGTCGGCAGCATTTGACACTATTGCCCCACATATCCTGCTAGAACGTTTACATCAGGTAGGCATTAGAGACCAAGCTCTTAAGCTTATTGAATCCTTTCTATCTGATAGATGGGCCACAGTCAGCAGTGGTGACTTTAGATCCCCTGCCTATCTTCTGCCATGCGGGGTCCCTCAGGGCTCTTCTCTTAGCCCAACGCTATTTAATGTGTACGTGGCCCCGCTGGCAGAACTAATTCGCTCTTTCGATTTTATCCCGACCTCCTACGCAGATGATACCCAGCTTATCATCCCGATTAACAAAGACATGGAGGAAGTGGCGACCCGCTTTAACGCCTGCATGATAGCGGTGAACAGCTGGATGAAGGCCAATTGGCTAAAATTGAATTGTGAAAAAACAGAGATCCTGTGCTTTGGGATCAAGAGGGAATATTGGTCCTCCATTTGGTGGCCCAAAGAGTGTGGCACTCTCCCTGTGCCAGGGTCTACCTCTAGGAACTTAGGATTACTGTTCGACGATCAACTGTCCTTTAAACCCCAGGTTAATCAGATAATTAAATCTTACTTGTGGACTCTGAAGAAATTAAAGAAAGTCTTTCCCTTTATCCCACAACCTTGGAGAACTACTGCTACTCTGGCTTTGGTCATTTCCAGATTGGACTACGGGAATGCGCTTCTGCTTAACCTGGATAAAGGATCGCTAAATAAGCTGCAGCTGATGCAGAACACCGCTGCTAGGCTACTATTGAAGCTGCCTCACTCGGCCTCTGCTAAGAAGTGTCTCAAAAACCTACACTGGCTTCCGGTAATCCAATGGATCTCTTTTAAAGCCCTCTGCATTACTCACAAAGCCGTCCATGGGATTGGGCCTAAGGCCTTGACCACTAAACTGCAATGGTATAGACCTAAAAGGTTGTTGCGCTCTGCCACCATCTATCGAATTCAAACTGCCTGCACTAAAAAGGCGAAGTGGGGCAACAGAGCTTTCACTATTGCAGCTGCTAAAGCCTGGAACTCACTTCCACTGGATCTGAGGAAAGAACACAATTATCTGACTTTTAGGAGACTGGTTAAGACCTGGCTCTTCCCGCGATAAGATCCGGAGTCTCCCCTTAGCGGATACAGCCTCACCCTAGTTAGCGCTTCGATGCCCTTGGGCCGGAATGCGCTTTATAAATACTCGATACATACATACATACATACATTTCCTTGGAGGGAACTGAGAAAATAGCAAACATAGAGCAAACGTTTTTTGGAAAAATTAGGAAAAAGAGCTGTGCAAGAAAGTTTCTGTTTTTTTTCCAAAATTGTCATCAACTAAACATTTGCAGTGCTAAGATCACCATCTTCCCAACCTTCGGGAAGAAGTCATTTTCACCACAGTTTCTATATTTTCCTAACTGGTAGTCCATTTATTCTGTTTTTTAGTTTCAATCTACTTGCAGTTTGTGGTGGAAACAGGTGTGAAGCCCATGTTTGAACCCAGAAAGGTATGCATTTCTGAAAACTAAACAAGAGTGCTTATGGTTTTCCAAAAGAAACAAATTTAAGAAAATGAAAATAAATAGAACAAAATGCACTTGGCGACATTTTCATCTTATTTGTTTTTGTCCCGATGACAGATTTACAAATGTAACTTACCATTATGTTTGTCAGACTCCTCTGGCCACTGGTATGTTTAGTGTTTTTTTGGTTCTCCAAAACACATACAATACCCTTAGCAAACAACTGACCTGCAGCTTGCAATCATTTTGCTTTGTGTACCAATCATGCAGCAACTGATGTAGTAAAATCTATTGA
The DNA here is from genome assembly GCF_031143425.1 of Pleurodeles waltl. NCBI lineage: Eukaryota > Metazoa > Chordata > Amphibia > Caudata > Salamandridae > Pleurodeles > Pleurodeles waltl. The sequence continues at coordinate 729,216,938 of NC_090439.1, read as the reverse complement.
ATTACATTGGGTATGAAGGAAATGTATGCATTTCTGAAATATGCATAAGATACTTAGTTTGGAAATAGTGGGTATTGGTACACCTTTGAATTTTGGGTTACCAATGCTAACGTGATTCAGTTAATAAATTGCAAATTGTGATATTTCTTGCACACTGTCTTGCATTTGAAAGATAATAACAGGGAGAAATCCAATTCATAATAACAAATGTTATACTATTATGTGTTCTCTCACTTTTCCTGATAGAAACGCTGCCCCACTTATGCGGTTTGGCATAGCTCCAGCAATACAAAAGGCCCCAAAATGCAACATGGAGATAACATGACTTCCTGTGAAACAAATGGCCTGTTCTGGCAATAGGGGTAGCTGTGATATTTGGGTCTGGGATCGGCAACCACCCAGGAAAACCTACTAACTACAGACATTTTTGAAAACTAGACACACAGCAGAGTACATAACAAATGGTACCCCACTTGAGTGACTGGGCATAGCACCTGTAGCAAAAACAGAGCAAACCAGGACCATGCAAAGATCATATTGTCTTGGCATGGCCCCTGGTGGGAAACATTCCTGTTGAAGGCCAACCCTGCACCTTATTTTTTTTGTTGCCTTTTTTCCCTGGTGTCTAGTGGCCTTCTGTTTTCCCCATGGGAAGTCGGGGGGCACAAAGACTGTTGCAACCATTCGGGGATGGGGGCATTACCCAATGTCTGGGTAGGTTGCTCCACCCCTTCTGTCTTCTCGGACTATTTTCTCCCTACAGCCTAGGGGCCTTTTTGCCTTCACAGAGGAGAGGATTAGGGCAGACAACCTAATCTGTCTCCCGGGGGGTGGAAGGGCAGATAGACTGTTGTGCCCAATGGGTGGAGGGACCACAGGCCCATGCTCAGGGACACCCTCCAAAAAACAAATTCCCTGGTCTCTTTTGGGCTGGGGTAAAATCTATATCCAACATTCAGGCAGCAGAAAGACTTTATAACCTGTTCAGTGGTTGAGACTCGGCTCAATGCCTGTGTGTGTCACCACCCTCTCCTTTTTATTCATATATCTTTTTCCTGGCATCTAAAAGGCTTTCTGCCACACTTTGGGGGGAGATTACGAAGTAAACACCTCCCCATTTGCCCAAGGAGGTCAAAAGACTGCTGCTTCCCAGAGTGAGGGGCAGACGCAAGACTATCCTCTTGGGGGGCCTCTCCTGCTCAAAAAAACATTCTGTGGTGTCTAGTGGGCTTTCTGCTACCGCTTGGATGCACATTGGGGTTAAAACTATCCATTCAACCATGGGGCGGCAGAATGGTTGAAAGTCCCATTTTGAGGTGGAAGGTTGACCTGATGACTGGCTGACCACTCCCACCCCTTTCAGTAATGGTTCTTATTATTTTCCTGGTGCCTAGTGGGCTGTATGGCCTTTGGGGCAGATTGGGGCTAAATACCTCATCCCTTTGTATGTAGATAATTACAACTTTAACTAAACAACTATGACAATAGGAATCCCTGATCTATGGACTGCACATCATAAATCATTAGAGCATTCTTCAGTGGTGTGTACTATACTACTATCTTCTTTCTGGTTTGCAGTAATATATTCGGGCTTATCAGTGTGCTAAAGAAGACATGCTAGTATTCTTCCAGGTCTATCGCCTTCACCATTGCTGCACGCTCTACAGTGTTTGCTGAAGTAGTTCATTTTGTGATCAGTGACACCCCTTTAAGGAACTGTCCATAATGCCCGTATTATGCAATTGGGCTTTTGCAGCCCAGAGTGTTATGGGGCTTGGACTTGTTGAATGTGGGATCCAATGACCTGTTGAAACCTCCACCCCACAACATATTGGAAGTGCTGTACCTGAGCATATTGATAATAAGCCATCAAATAATTTTTGGGAGTCATTGTTTGAGGAGCATACATTAATTAACGTTATGGCATCCTGCATAGTGACACTGCAATAGTATAAACCTGCCAATGTTATCTATTTGTGACAGCAATAGTTTGAAATCTATGGCCTGGCATATCAACACTGCAGCACTCTCTCCCCAGAATAAGGGCTATAGAATATAAAGTACCTCTATAGACCCCAGCTGGAGGCAAATGTTGAGCCATGACCCAGGGCAAAGTAGGTCTCTTGTAGGCATGTCTATTAGTTTGTTTTGGTATGCAACCCAAAGTAAAGTCGTTTTGTTGTCTTTTTGGACTCCTCTTATTTTCCAGGAGCAGTTTTAAACTGTGTTCCAGCCTATCTTTCCTATTGCCTGTGGGGTGCGCGGGGGGTCATTTGTGAGATGTGTCATATTGTATATCCTGTAGACTGACAAGAGTGTCAATAGTGTAATATAGTGCCGAGGTTCATGTCATACCATGAATCTGTGTCTGTGCCCCCCTCCTTTCCCATCCAGACTGAGGACCTGATTCACAAGCTGCATGTTGTAGTACGTTTTATAGCACTATGGTAGTACTACTACTACAAATCTTACTACAAAGTGCTATTCACAAACTGCACTTGTGTAGTAACTTGCATGTATAATTTACACTTTTTTGTAATTGTAATTCATATAGCACGTTATGCTCGAGATAAGGCAATGAAATGCTTTACAACAGGCAGCACACTGCTCTGGGAACCCAAGTGGGTAGCCAGTGTTGTTGGTATGAGATATGACTTTTATAGGAGAGGTTGTGATCTTTTATATGGGTTAAGGGCAATTTTAAGCAATACAATTACAGAAATTAAGGCATACATGTAGATGGCTGAGAAGTTTGTGCTCAGAGAGATGAGAGATACAGAGGATGAAAGGGAAGGAGGGGGGCCTTTGAAAGAAAACAAAAGGGAGGCGACAATAGAAGGTTTTCAGTAAAGGTCTGTTTTTCATGTCTGATTTTGCTTTTTGAGATAGCATGCAATTTGATGATGCAAGCTGTAGAAAGAAACAGCATAATTTGCATGGAAAGATAGTACTGTTTTAGGTACTTTTGATATAATTGTAAACAGTGTGTCCACTACTTTGCTACCACTAGACCACTGCTGAAGCAGATATGTTAATTAAAATTATTAATGAGTGTTTATGCATTTTGAATAATAATAATATGTAGAGAAAATTAATGTAGAGAAATAATGTGCACGTTTGAAAATTTGCCCACGAAGAGTGGCTGCCAACTCACATGAGTTATACTAAAATGATTAAAAATGCGTGAAATATTGAAAATGCAAAATAAAAATGTAGTAATATGTCATATTGAGTTATATAATGTATGTTTATTATATTTTAGAGTTAACTTAGCCAAAGTTGTGGCCTAGTTTTGCCAGGCCTCGTGCAGAAGCTGAATAATCATGCAATGCAGAAAGCTGATGTGTTGAACTGACCCTGAACCACTTATGTTAATAAAATTTGCTTAGCTAGAATATTCTGCAATGAACCGACAGACAGGAGATGAGGGAATCAAATTTGTATCAAACCCGCTGTAAAGCAGATGAGATGTACTTTCCCAGGACTCAAACAATAGAGACACTGACTGGAGAAGAAGATGCAACATTTTTGATACCTGATGAGCCGGGTGGTGAGGACATCGTGCAGTGAACCAATCGACACCCTGAGAATGGCGAAATATTAGAATTCATAGATTTGTAAAAAAAAAAAAAAGTCATTGGCTAGCGTCATATAGGGTGATTAATTTACCAATTAGGAATTAGGGGATGGACTGGGTAACTTTAATATAATGCTGTGACAGAGGGAAAAATCTTCATAACTTATTCCGAAATTGACACGATATTGGGGGAGAAGAAATTCGAGATTCTGTCATTGGGCTCATGCTCTTGAGAGCCTGATGCGATGCTGATCGATTGATGACCTGAAGACGAAGACTGTCTTTGTTGCTGATCCATACCGTGGATAGGTAGCTATGACAATGTGACTGATTGACTTTTCGTGCCTTTTCTTTCTAGGTACCAACTGCGCTGTTTTATAGTTTTTCTCTTAGCTAGATGTTTTTCCAAATTCATGTTCCAAACTGTTTTCGCATGAAGTCCCACATGCTAATACTAATCTGGGTTAGGTAGGGTTCCTATTCTGAGAAGTTGACACATACAGTGACAAATGATTGATAAACTGATTTGCTGAACTCTGCTATTCATATTAACACATTCTTCTTTATCGATTTATGTTGAGGCATTAGAACGCATGTTTTCTGAAGTTCTGGTTAGGTTATGTTATTGGTGGTCACTAATGAATTAATCTTGAGAGAATTGACTAAAGTTTGAATTAACCTTATGATTTAGTATGTAACAAATAGGGAAATAATATTGATAAAAATTATAATTGAGTTGTGGTTATTCATGAGATGTTGACGATATTCACTGATGGTGAATGTTTTTACTTATTGGTTATTGATTGTGTAGTGATTATTGATGGTCATAGATTACTACATAGCTAGAATACTCCATACGAATCAAAAGGTTCATCGTCCCCTTGTAAGTGTACCTACTGAGGACAAGGCACGCTAGCAGTTTTTGGCAGCAGCTTGATGGTTAGTTTCCTTGGAGAACTAGTTACGTGGTGACCGATGGTTATGGTGGTAGTTTAAATTAGGGTTAGTTGTTCATTTTATGAGGTTTGAATTTTGTTTTCTGAAATGGCAATTGCAGCAAAGATGATGTCCCCTCAAGCCCAGAAATGACTTTCCCAGATCCTGGATCCCGCCAGTAAAGTTGGGTATGTTCTCGGCGTTCGTATGATAGAGTGAAAGTGGTAGGTTGCACTTGCAAAGGCTTATGCAGACCGCAGGTGAATTGTGATGTATTTGAGGAAAAGTAGGGAGCCTGCGTACTCCAGTTGAGGTTTAGTAGGAGTGTGCGTACTCCGCAGTATGAGAGTAGGGAAGTCGTCGAACTTCACATGTGTGTGGCGCTTTGTGCTAAAAAATTGTCCACATGGTTGTTGGTGATGTACGGACCCTGCGTGGTCTAAGACTCCGGAGTATATTGACAAGTGTAGGAGACACTTGGATTATATGTTGTAATCTTTCTGGTTTAGTAGGTTGATTGGGCGTGGTCAACAAGTCAGTGTGTAAGTTAAGTGAGTAAGAGAACATTTTCGACTGGGATTTGATGAGTCCTATGTGCACCAGAACAGACACATTGATCAGTTGAGAGTGAAATTTGAGGGTCGAATTTTGCTTGCGAATGTGGGAGACTGAGAAAGAGGAATAGCTGCATGAGCGAAAGGGCCATCAGTGAAAATCCGTAAGGTCCCTGAAGCGATTGTGTACCTTCTTGTAGTAAACCAGCAGGTTTATTGTTGGTTATTGGCTTTTGGTTAGTGCTTGCAATACTTTTGCATTAGTTTTGTGTGAGTTGAAGATTAGGAAGACGAGCCGCAAGACTTTGTCAGCTGCAGTGTGTGAGTGTGACGTCAGAGTGAGTCGCGCTGGGATAGGTTGGTTAGTAAGTAGAGTCGCGAGCAGATTGGCAGCTGTCCGTGAGAGACAATTGGTTGAGAAAGCGGGTGAAGGGAATCCGGGGAGTAAAAGTCATTTCCTTATTGAATCGAATAAATACAACAGAGAAGATGAAGTTTTTCAAAGCGTTCAGGAGTGCCATGAAGGGCAATACATATATTAAGGCGACAGTGGGGGAGCCAGCCCCACCGGATAATTCTCCGGCATTTATTGTGATGGAGGAGCGAGGTGTTGCACCATGTCTTTGGTTAAAGCAGTGGTGCAAATTGACAGAGAAACAGGGAGCTTTTGCGTTTCTAGAGCATGGAATGTTTAATTTGAGAATTTTGGATCAATTGTGAATTACATTATATGAGACAAAGCCACTTTCGAGACCAGCACAGTTTGAGGCATTAGCGGTTGGGAGCGCATAGCAAGACAGCAGAAAGAAATGAAATTCCAGAGGAGAATAAGGAAGGTAGAGAAGTCCTTAGCAGAGGCAAGATGGGATTGGGAACAGAAGAAGTGGAGAATGGCGACATTGCAGGGTGTAAAGTTGTTTCCTGCTATCACAGAGTAAGATGAGTCAGAAGAAAAAGAGGTAACTAGCAAGAGTGATAAGAGTTCGTCAGGGGGTAAGAAAAAGAAAAATACTTATGCAGAAGAGGAAGATTCAGATGTTGAGGACCTTATTACTCAGGTGTTGGGAGACCGACCTCCACCATATGCGATACATGAAGGGGGTCCAAGTACTAGTTCTGCTCCAACTGCCCCAGCTCAAGTGTCGGGGACAGCGGGACCAGTACAGACAGATAATGGACAGGTACAAGGGGTAGTGCAGAGTACTCCTAATGCAGTGACAACTTTGGTAGTCCAAGCGCAGATGCACCCACCACCGGTACAGAGAATTTATCCAGAGTTACCAATTCTTCTGACAACTTCGAACTTAGTGGTTCCTACAGAGCAAGTGGTTCCGAGGCCGATGCTAGTACAGACTGAACCGACCCTAATGTTGTTGACTCAGGCACCGCCACAGGGTTTGCTGAAGTTCACACCAATGACAGGGACACAGTCAGATGTGACACCATTGATGAACCAGAGTATGGGAGAAGCCCTTCCACAAAATGCGGGTGTTAGAGCCGAACCAGATGCAATATCGCTACTGATTACTGTTGGTCCAGCGGTAGCATTGTTTGCGCAGAATAAGCAGATTGCAGGAGAACAGGGTGAAATGTCACAAAGCCTTGTGAGGAGGGGGGTGAGAGAGCATGTGCAGGTGGTTTCATCTATGAGGCAGACTTTTGATGGATCCAGGCCATTAATGGACCTTAGTCCACTTGTGGCGCTTCCAGATGCCATAAATGGCCCGAGTGTAAGTCAGAGCTTAAAGCTTTTGACACATCAAACTCCAGGTGCAGTAGTACAACAGGTGCCATTTCTGAACGTGAGTAATATTTAATTACAGGGATTAACAGCACAGCAGTTAAATGAGTGGTTAGACAGTCTAAATTCCGCTCGAAATACATCCAAGGGTGAAGAGCAGATTAATAGTGTAAGGCTGGCTACCGAAATAACCGAACTAGTTGAAGGATCGATGGGAGTGAATAGGTTAGAATCCTATACAGAAGAAAAGCTGATATACTTGTGTTCGAGAATTACGAGAGAAGTGGGCAAGATACATCAGAAATTGGCAGATCTGGCAGATAAACATGTCACATAAATTAAGGAAAACAAAGCATTTGATACGAAGCTACAGGTTAGATTTTGAGGCAAAGGACTTTGAACCCATGAGGTTAGCTGGGATGAAAGCGCATCTTAAAGAATTATTGCAGAGTGCTCAGATCTGGGGAGCACTAGAGAAGTGGGAAGGCAGATGGGCAAAAAAGAAGGATAAACAGAAACAAAATTCACAAGAAGGGTCTGAAAGTGTTCAGAAAGAAAAAGAACCAGTAAAAATCTTATTAATGAGGGAAATAGCAGGAGGGCAATTTGTTCAGGTTCCCTGGCACAGGAGTGATATTCTGTCATTTACAAAAGATTATCCAAAACTGAGAGAGAAACCGGTAGAGTGGTACCAGCAGACAGATAGATTTGTGAAGCTTTCAAAATGTCTGTGGGAAGACTTGAGTACACTGTTGGAGATAGTAGTGCCAGCTGATTTGTGGGTTGAGTGCAAGGGAGCAGTGGATTGGCCGACGAGTGAACCGGAAAGGGACAGAGTTACAGGTGCACCATCACCTGAAGTGATGAAACATTATAATAAGGTGATTGACTTCCTGAAGACGAGAATCTCACCTAAAAATACTGATTAGCAGAGAATTGACAGGACAGTGCAGGAAGTAAAAGAGTCGATACATACTTATTATGAAAGATTGTTGAAGGTGTTCAAGGAGTACAGTGGTAAGGAAGCGATTGAGCCAAAAGATATGTTGCACTTTGTGTTCAGGTTTGTAGAAGGATTGAGACCTGAAATAGGTCAGATGATTAAGAGTCATTTGATTTGCTGGCAAGCGAAGTCGATTGATGAGGTATTGCAGTATGCAAAATACTGTAGTGATGAGATCGAGTTAAGGCAGAAAAAGCTGAAGGAGAAGGCAATGGTGATGCAGATTAAGGCAGCTCAAAATGGAGTGCAGGGAGCTTTAGTGCAACAGATACCGCAGCAGCAGGGAACTGTCATGTTCCAACCTCAAGCAAGAGGTAGGGGTCGCAGAATCAATATGAATAGTGGTCCGGATTTGAGTATTGTAGTGGTTCAGAATGATGTGCAAGGGATGAAAAAGATGTTGCCATGTCATCTTTGCGGAAACGTGGGACACTGGAAGCGGGAGTGTCCGATGATGGTACAGGATGGTGTTGATCAGCAAAGTGGTGATGTCAATACATTTCAAACTGTAAAGGTCCCTAGAATGAGAGGACTTAATCCAAATTTTCAGAATAACATGAATCAAGTGCAGAACTTTCAACCCATGCAGCAGATGCAAATGCCACGTGCACAATTGACACAGTTGCAACCAATGCAGCAGCAGGTTCCTATGGTACCTAGACAGCAAATGCAGATACCTCAAGCCCCAATGGAACAGCAACAGATGATGCATACTCAGCAGGTCACAGGTCTGAGACAAGACAGAAGTAGTGACACTGCACCAGTTCCCATTACATAGTGATAATGGAATAAACGACGAATGAATGTGTGAGAGTTCAGATGAGGAGCCATGTATGCTTGCAGCGTCGCTAGAGGTAGATCAGAGAGGACCTTTTGTGAAAGGAAAGGTGATGGGTCATAGGGTCTCTTTTCTGGTGGACACAGGAGCTACACACTCTACAGTGAGAAGTGCAGAAGTGCAGAACTTACCTCTTTCAGGCAGAACAGTGCAGGTTGTAGGGGTAGCGAATAGACAGCTGATAAATCCAATCACAGATTTCCAGGGACTGCATAAATTTGTAGCCTGTGACTCAAGTCCATTATCTCTACTGGGAAGGGACTTGTTGTGCAAGACCAGATGTTTGATTAGTTGTTCAACTGCTGGAATAGAAGTTCAGATGAATAGTGATGATGAGGAAGAACAAGCTCCTGAAACTAAGAATGAAACCGTTAATGAAGAGTACCAGTTGATTGAGTTTTTCTCGATGTTTACTGTGAACGAATTGCATGCAGACTTGCAGGGAACAGTACAGGAAAATGTGTGGGACCTGACAGGTAAAGAAGTGGGTTTGATCAAGGGAGTGGAGCCGATTAAGATCACTTTGAAGCCGAATGCAGCATTTCCGCAGCTTCCACAGTATAACATGGCACAGGACGTTCTGAGGAAAGTGGCGCAGATAATTGGAGATTTTCTGAAACAAGGGGTTTTGAAAGAAGTATTAAGCAGTTTATGTAATTCACTGGTAATGGGCCTAAAGAAGCCTTGTGGGAAAGTACGAATTGTGCAAGACTTGTGAAAGTGAATGACCTGGTGGTGAAGTGTTGTCCTGTAGTGCCGAACCCAGCAGTATTATTGTTTCAGATTCAATGCGATGCAGAGTGGTTCACCGTGGTTGATTCTTCACAAGATTTCTTTTCTGTGCCTCTCCATGAGGATAGTCAGTTTATTTTTAGTTTCAAATTCCTAGACAGAGTCTACAACTGGTGCAGGCTTCCTCAAGGGTACACGGAGTCACCTTCCTTGTTCAATCACATTTTGAAGAAGAATTTGGAGTCATTGGAACTACTGTACCAATCGACTCTGGTGCAGTACATTGACGACTTACTGATTGCATCCAAAACAAGGGAAAGGTGTAAGTACGACTCGATTGCCCTGTTAAATCATTTGGGAAACTTTGGACATAAAGAGTGGCCGCCCGCCAAGCTGTAACCGCCGGGCGGCCGCACTCCCGCGGTGCCCATTTGGACATCCCCGCTAGGCCGGCGGGCGGAAACCAAGATTCCGCCCGCCGGCCCAGCGGGGATGTGGGCCGCAACATGGGAGCCGGCTCCAAATGGAACCGGCGGTGTTGCGGCCGTGCGACGGGTGCAGTTGCACCCGTCGCGCTTTTCACTGTCTGCATAGCAGACAGTGAAAAGCTGCATGGGGCCCTGTTAGGGGGCCCCTGCACTGCCCATGCCCAGGGGCCCCAAGACTCCCCTTACCGCCAGCCTCTTCTTGGCGGTGCAAACCGCCAGAAACAGGCTGGCGGTAGGGGAGTCATAATCCCCAGGGCAGCGCTGCTTGCAGCGCTGCCCTGGCGGATTATCACCGCCGGGGCTAAAATGGCGGGAAACCGCCGGCCCCGGCGGTGTGACCGCGGCGCTACCGCAGCAGTCAAAATACGCCGGGAGGCACCGCCAGCCTGTTGGCGGTGCTCCCGTCGTTTTGGCCCTGGCGGTCTTTGACCGCCAGGGTCATAATGACCACCAAAGTCTCACCATTGAAATTGCAGTACTGTCAGAAGTCAGTGAAATATTTGGGACACCAAATTGAGAAAGGGTCAAGGAGAATCTCCAGAGAAAGAATTACAATGATATTGCAGAGAAGTCCCCTGAGAGATGTCAGAATGTTTCTGGGAATGGTAGGTTATTGTCGTCTGTGGATTCCAAATGTTGCTGAAATTGCTAAGCCATTACAGCAACTGACACATAAAGAGGTTACAGATCCCATTACCTTAGATAAGGATCAGATGAAAGTGTTCAGTGAGTTGAAAGAGAGTTTGTGCAGAGCTCCAACGTTGGCAATGCATGATTACACGAAGCCTTTCATATTGTTTTGTCATGAACGTGATGCTTGTTCTTTGTCTGTTTTGACACAGGTCCATGGAGGTGCTTATTCCCCAGTAGCCTATTTTCCAGCTACCTTGGACCCAGTCGCAGGAGCCTTACCAGGTTGTTTGTGTGCGTTTGCCGCAGTTGGTCAAAGCCTATCACACTGTGAGGGAGTGTTGATGGGATACCCTTTGACGGTAATGGTACTTCACTCTGTTGAGATCTTACTGACAAGGACGAAAACCCAATATTTGACTGGTGCCAGACTGACAAGGTATGAGATGAGTATTCTAGGTGCTCAAAATGTAACATTGAAAAGATATACAGTGCTGAACCTGGCAACATTGCTTCCAAGTGATACTATTTAAATTGAAAAGGAGGAAGACATTGAGCATGATTGTCTTGGGGTAATTGAATTGTGCACGAAACCCAGAACTGATATCAGAGATACACGATTGGAAGAAAATGATCAAATTGTCTTTGTCGATGGCTCATGTCTCAGAGGTGGTACAGGAACACTGAGAGCAGGATCTGCTGTATGCACAGTTACAGGCACATTAGAGGTGTATATTCTGTGCAAGTAGCAGAATTGGTAGCTCTTAATAGAGTGTGCCAGGTAGCTGCAAGACTGAGAGTTACCATCTACACATATAACCAATATGGATTTGGAATTGTTCATGATTTTGGTCAGTTGTGGTCGCAAAGAGGTTTTCTAACCTCTACTGGTACACCAGTAAGAAATGGCGACAGAATAAAGGAATTGCTGTATGCAAAACAGTTACCTGAAGAAATTGCTGTGGTGAAATGCAGTGCACATCAAAAGACACAGGATTACATCTCACTAGGAAATGGATATGCAGATCAAGTCGCAAGTTTTTGCACATTGAACTGTATATCGTTCAAAGATAAGTGGGAACTGATGTCAGAAGAAGACAATACATGTAAAAGTTTTGCATTGAAAGTAATCAATACTTTGGAAGAGTTGAAAACACTGCAAAATAATGTTGATAAGGAAGAGAAATTACTTTGGTCTAAACTAAAATGTGTCCAAAGACCTGATGAAATTTTGATTTCTGAAGAGGGTCAGATGGTCCTGCCCAATAGTTTATTGTAGCAAATGGCCAGATATTATCACAGACAGGCACACATTGGGAGGGATGCCATGGTTCGATTGTTTAAAACGGACTGGTTCAATTCTAAGTTTAGGCAGGCAGCAGAAGCAGTATGTCATCGCTGTATAATTTGTCAGCAGCTAAATGTAGGAAAAGGGACAGTGGTGAATTTGAGCCACATTGGAAGAGCAGGAGGTCCATTCAGCAGAATGCAATTGGATTTCATTGAGATGCCTGCGTGTGGAGGTTTGAAGTACGTATTGGTGATTGTGTGCATTTTTTGTCACTGGATTGAAGCATACCCCACAAGAAGGAATGGCAGTCTCACAGTAGCAAAGTAGTTGCTCAGGGAGTTGATACCATGTTTCGGGTTTCCAATCTCTTTAGAATCAGATAGGGGAACTCACTTCAACAATGAGGTGGTTAAACTCTTATGTACAGCACTAAACATTGAGCAGAAGTTGCATTGTAGCTACTGCCATGAAGCATCAGGGCTAGTGGAACAGATGAATGGTACCTTGAAATCAAGAATTGCCAAGATGTGTGCAGCAATGAATCTGAAATGGCCAGATGCATTGCCTTTGGTGTTGATGTGGATGATAAATACAACTGACAGGAAGACAGGGCTGTCACCCCATGAGGTCCTCATGGGCAGAGCAATGAGATTACCAGCCGTTCCAGCCAATGCACTTGTAAATATTACAGATGATATGGTGTTGGACTATTGTAAGAGTCTGGCTGATGTGGTTCGCTCTTTCTCTCAGCAGGAGCAGGCCACCACCCTGCCACCCATCCACGATCCAGGGCACAATCTGAGAGCCGGTGACGGGGTCGTTGTCCTAAAACATGTTCGCAAGACGTGTTTAGAGCCACGCTGGAGAGGGCCTTACTAGGTGGTCCTAACGACAACGACAGCTGTGAAGTGTGCAGGACTCCTGAACTGGATACACGCGAGTCATACGAAGAAAGTGGCATGTCCACAGGATCACAAAGAAGTGTTGTGGAGAGCACCAACAACAGCGAAACAGGTTGCTGCACCTGAACCAGAAAAAGAACCAAGAGAGCCTGAAATTGAACAAGACCTTGTGGAAGATGGTTCTATTACCCCTGTAAGAGACGAAGCTGAAGAATTACAGGAGGGTGCGGAAGAATCAATTTCAACGGGCAAAGCAGGGGAGCCTAGCGCAGCAGGGGTTCTCCTAGAAGCAGACGGTGTTGAGAAACAGACAGAGCAAGTGCCAGACCAAGAGGGGGTAAGAGTTGAGACAGATCAAAGTCAAAGTGATCCAACGCCTCCTGAGCCCATTGCAGGTCCATCAAGAGACAACACCATAGAGAAGGAGAAGAGTCCAATCCTGAGAAGAATATTGATAGAAGGATCAAAAAAAGGAGATAATTGGCCTGAGTCGCAGATAGGGAAGAGAAAGGAATTGGTCATAAATGAAACAATAGAGGGACAAGTAGATACTACGAGAAAAGAAGAATTGAGTTAAGGAGAAATAAGTGGTGATCGAAAGTTAAAAATAAAGAGAATAGCAAGTCGGCCTTACGCAGGTCCTGAATGGGCGTATGCAACCACTAATTAGTGGCAACGTGAGTTTATGTCCTTTTGTTTTGATAGAGAGGTTCTGAGTCAGTACTTTGATGTAACCTGAAGGGAAACAAGAAGCTGAATTGTTGAGCCAATCTGAAAAACCTAAAAGAGACTGTTGAAAATAAAGCGGAAGAGACATTGATAACCTGATTTTACATTGAAAACTGGATATGACAAGCTGCTAATCGATTTTGACAAAGGAAAAAGGTTCCTGGATGTGAAACTGAACTGTGAGAGAAGAATTTTTCTTTTTGATTTTTCCTGCACTTTATACAAGAGTTACTTCTGCTTTTTGATTCGTTACAGATCATGGCTGAGTTAAATAATGAAGTTAGGAATGCTTGACATTGTAAATCTATGAGCATTGGATTGGTGATTATGGGGGTGATTCTTACCTTGGCGGGCGGCGGAGGCCGCCCGCCAAAGTACCCCCGCCAGAACACCGCACCGTGGTCGTCAGACCGCTGCGGTGATTCTGGGTTTTCCACTGGGCTGGCGGGCGACCGCCAAAAGGCCGCCCGCCAGCCCAGTGGAAAACAACCTTCCCACGAGGACGCCGTCTCTGAATGGAGCCGGCGGAGTGGGAAGGTGCGACGGGTGCAGTTGCACCCGTCGCGAATTTCACTGTCTGCAATGCAGACAGTGAAATTCAAAGTGGGGCCCTCTTACGGGGGCCCCTGCAGTGCCCATGCCATTGGCATGGGCACTGCAGGGGCCCCCAGGGGCCCCACGACACCCCATACCGCCATCCTGTTCCACAGGATGGCGGTATGGGGTGTCAGAATCCCCATGGCGGCGCAGCGAGCTGCGCCGCCATGGAGGATTCTTTTGGGCAGCGGAAAACCGGCGGGAGACCGCCGGTTTTCCACTTCTGACCACGGCCAAACCGCCGCGGTCAGAATGCCCTGCGGGGCACCGCCAGCCTGTTGGCAGTGCTCCCGCCAACCCTGGTCAGAATGACCCCCTATGTGTGGGATATTGTTTATAGTGGTGATTGTGGGAATGTCTGTTCTTGATGTGAAAGGAGCCAATCATGCTTCTGCTCCCAAGACTACTACACTAACAGCTTTAGAAAGGTTTAAGTTAGATGAGAACTATTTGCACGACTATACTAATGCTCAAGGAGAGCTTTCTTCTAACGTTTTCTATTGTTTGTTGAGTGAATAGATTGAGATGATGGATGCAAGGGATTGTCTTGTGTGTACGCAAATTCCTTCGTCAGTAGAGGAAGAAGTTACGTACCATAGTCTTCCGCTAACCTATGGAATAAGCTGTAGTTTGCTACTAACAAGGTTCTATAATCAAGAGTATATACAGTATTTTTACTCTAATTATGAGTTGGTGTTTTCATTTGTTCCTATTATTAGGTATCTGAGTAGAGTAGCTAAGGATCATGATATAGTATTAGTTAGAGGATTCTTTGAGCCTACACTAACGTTTGGAACAGCATATGCGCATAGAAACAATCTTACATGCTTGTTTACACCTTTAGAAAAAAGCTTCATAGGGCATACTGATGACAGGAGAAAGGCATTGAAAGAAAAATTAGAAAAAGGCTTAGAGAAAAGAACTTATAAGAATGATTATGCTTATACTGCAATTAAAACGCAAGGAAAATTAGCACTAGATGCATTATACGTAGGGAAGCTTTGTATACATAGGCCAAAATCACGCACTGACACTTTATTTGTGGGAATGAGTGAATGTAGACATGTGATTTTGTTTCAGAGTAAGTGGACTTTCATGTTGAATGGTCAGGACCCTGCCATTCCTGGGATCTATTATATTTGTGGACTTAATGCTTATTAACATCTTCCAAGAGGATGGTATGGGACATGTTATTTGGGGATAGTTTTCCCAAAGATTTATCAGATAAATGACTTAAAGAAGTTTCTGAAATTGACTGAATTATATCATAAGCAAGAGAGGAGAGAAACCTCTTCTGCAATTGTGGGAGATATCTTTGGTGTGGTGATTCCTTCACTGGGAGTCATCCTGAAATCGATCAAGATACGAACGTTGTCTACTATTGTGGCTAACATGCTGACAAATTGTACAGGGGCAATACTCCTTATAGATACAGAATTAGCTGCGGACAGAGCTATGACACTTCAGAATCGCCTTGTTTTAGACATCCTTCTAGCGAAGGATGGCGGAGTCTGTAAAATGATTAACTCTAGGTATTGTTGCTCATACATCCCTAACAATAGTAAGGAGATAAGAGACTTAGGGCCAGATGTAGGAAGCCGTTTGCATGGTGCAAACTGCGAAAATCGCAGTTTGCGCCATGCAAACAGCCTAATGCGATGCTCATTCACAAATTGCGAGTCGGTATTGACTCGCAATTTGTGAATGCAACTCGCAAATAGGAAGGGGTGTTCCCTTCCTATTTGTGACTCGCATCACAATTCAGAATTGCTTTGTGACCGCGAATGAGGTCGCAAAGCAACTCGCAGTTACCACCAGTGTCACACTGGTGGTAACTCATTCGCAAAAGGGAAGGGGTCCCCATGGGACCCCTTCTTCTTTGTGAATGTGGGCATAAAGGTTTTTTCAGAGCAGGCAGTGGTCCAATGGACCACTGCCTACACTGAAAAAACGAAACCAAATGGTTTCGTTATTTTTTTCATTTTGCAACCTGTTTTCCTTTAAGGAAAACGGGCTGCAAAATGAAAAAAAAAACTGCTTTATTGAAAAAGCAGTCACAGACATGGAGGTCTGCTGACTTCAGCAGGCCACCATCCCTGTGAGTGCAGGGACTCGCAATGGGGTCGCAAAATGTGACCCACCTCATTAATATTAATGAGGTGGATCTTTGCGACCCCATAGGGACTCGCAGTCGGTGTCTGAGACACCGTACAGCATCTGATTTTGCGAATCGGAAATTGCGAGTCGCACTGACTCGCAATTTCTGATTCGCAAAATCGGACTTTGCTACATGTGGCCCTTACTCACTAACCTGGCTAACTCAAGTAAGGATTTGAAAGAATTGAAGGAACCAGGTGTTTGGGAAAAGGTTGGAAAAGGTTTTGCTTCAGTGGGAAATTGGCTTAGTAACATTTGGAATGGGGTATTATTAAAAATCATACAGGGAATATTAATTGTGATTGCTTGCATATTAGGATTATGGGGTTTATGCAAGTTGTGTCAATGGATTAAATTGGAAAGGTGTAAAACTAATCAGAGGAGGGAAGAACAAAACCGGGAAAGAATTTATAGGGAAGATTTGAGAAGGAGACAAAACACTGAGGAAAGTGAATTATGAAAATAAGGATGGTAAAGGTGATGTGATTACATATTTAGTCATCAGAGGAGGGATTGCTGAAGCAGATATGTTAATTAAAATTATTGAGTGTTTATGCATTTTGAATAATAATAATAATATGTACAGAAAATTAATGTAGAGAAATAATGTGCACGTTTGAAAATGTGCCCACGAAGAGTGGCTGCAAACTCACATGAGTTATACTAAAATGATAAAAAATGCATGAAATATTGAAAATAATAAAAATGTGGTAATATGTCATATTGAGTTATATAACGTATGTTTTACATTATATTATAGAGTAAACGTAGCCGAAGTTGTGGCCTAGTTTTGCCAGGCCTCATGCAGAAGCTGGATAATCACGCAATGTAGAAAGCTGATGTGTTGAACTGACCCTGAACCACTTATGTTAATAAAATATGCTTAGCTAGAATATTCTGCAATGAACCGACAGACAGGAGATGAGGGAATTAAATTTGTACCAAACCCAGTGTAAAGCAGACAAGATGTACTTTCCCAGGACTCGAACAATAGAGACACTGACTGGAGAAGAAGATGCAACATTTTCGATACCTGATGAGCCGGATGATGAGGACATCGTACAGTGAACCAATTGATACCCTGAGAACGGCGAAATATTAGAATTCGTAGATTTGAAGGACTCTCAAAACCCTGAACTCAGAACCTTCCTTAGAGTGAAGGTATCACTCTCATGCAACCTGCAGGCAAGGAACCAGTTAAATCCAGTTTACTGACTGGCAGCTGACCAATGAAGCAGACCCTGCAGCCCAACCAAAATCCACGTGACGCACCCGAAGGAAAAAACCTACCAGTGTGGCAAGTTTGGTGGCACTGGGACTTTCAGGGCCTGAGATGTACCAATACCCGGGATACTGCACCCCCAACTTCAGCCACCCAGAAGCAAAGTCCACTTTGGACTCCAAAAAGCCCAGCACCAGTTGAGGGACTTTAGGACGCCCAATAAGTAATGCCCCTGAGTGGCCCTGCTGACCTGCAAACCACCCTCCAACTGACCAGCTCCTGGCTCCAAGGACCCTAAGATGCATGACTCCTGACTGACCTATCTGCGCTGAACCCAGCCTCCCTGGCACCTGCATAGACAAATGAGCTGTGCTTTAGGGGTCCCTAACCTCTTTCAACCTCCACCCTCCAAAGGCACCCATCGGGCTTACCTTTAAGTCCATCTGGGCAGTGTGTTTCCAAGTGCTCCCCCTCTCCACTGTGCACCAGCTCCAAGACTTTCAGCCGCTGCTCACGGTTGAGCAAGGAACTGCCTGAACTTCTCTGGCTGGCCCACAGGACATCTCAATGACCTCGACCTAAAAATAAGTGACACCTGTGAGAGCATTGCCTGATTTGATATGCATTTTTAAAAGGATTTCCCATTGATTGCTATGGTGCGTAATTACTCACAAAACAGTACATTTTATAAACTTTGAAAAATCATAGCTAAAGAAGTACGTAAATTATAATGATGATCTTGGTCTTAAAAAGTTTATAAAAATCTGAAGTATTTTTGTAAATTGTTCTCGAGTTATTCTTCCGAGTATGTGTCCATATGTATTGGTACTGTGAGTACAACAAATGCATAGCACATCTCCAAGATAAGCCTAACTGCTTGCCCACACTACCACAAAAACAGAGCATTAGGTGGTCTGCTTTTTTACTTCTGGATACCAAGGCGGGGTTGCTTGGACTCGGCACTGTGCACATCATTTTCATACCCTATATAGAGAGCCAGCCTCCTACATTCCTTAACAGAGATTTAAGGTTTGGTAAAACGCTGCAACTCAGAACTCAATATTATAACTACTTCTGGCTACAAACAAGTGTAGACCACAGTGCAATTACTGATTTCACAAAAAGCATGAAGTGTTCCTTGAAATATGGTTAGGCGGGACAATGATGACCAACTGCTGAGCACAAGAGGAAAACTGCAAAACACCACCATCTTTGTAATGTAATACCTATGATTGTGTGCCACATCTTAAACTGTAAAGGTTTGAATATGATAAAAAGGACTTTTATTACTTTTGTAGTAAATGACAACTGCACCACTTTAATTGTAGAAAAGTATACAACATTGCTGCCTTCTTTTTAGTTACATATCCTCAGATATTATTTTATCCTGAATTCAAAATCTGCTAGGGATAGTTTGCTGATTTATAGAAATGGAAGCAGAGGGGACTATCAACTTTAAGACTCACTCTTTTCAGGTCTAGTTTAAATTTTTTTAAATATATTTTTATTGGTTTAGCAGGTATCAGATACATACATGTTCAACAATAGGTTTAAACTACCCTTCCCCCAGTGCCCTCCCCCCGTATCAACTCTCAAAAAGTCAATAGACGCTCCTCACTTAGTACAGTTCATTTTACCGACCAGCCTGACCAGGGACTGAAATCTGTGTGGGAGTATCAGTTGGGGTCTTCGTCTACATCCGTTCTAGCGACTGATTGTGATTGATCTGACATTGTATCATACGGGTTTCTAAGGCAATCAAGCAAGAAGTCCCATTGTCGTGCTGTGTCTCTATGTCTACAACCCCTGGCCGCCTCCCGGTGTAATATTTTCCCCTCCGCATCTGCCCATCGTATAAACTCGTCTTGCCATTTTTGTAGGCGGGGCACCCAGGCTCTTTCCAGTGCATCGTAATCTCTCTTTTGGCCAATAATAAAGCCAGGTCTATATATCTGTTAGTGGTTTTTTTAGCGCTAGGTCTGGGAAAGAACCCCAGTAATGCTACTAGAGGAGACCGTAAGAGTTTCCTGTCCGTGACTGCAGTTATACTTTTAAATATCCCTTCCCAATAGGGCTCAAGTTTTGCACAGCTCCACAGCATGTGGTCTAGGCCAGCCTCTGGCTCTGAGCAACAGGGGTATCTATCGCACCCAGTCGCAAAAATTTTTGCTATTTTATAGGGGGTAAGGTATGCCCTGTGATAAATGTGGAGGGTAATGAGTTTGAAAAGAGCGTTCCTAGACACTGTGTGTACGTGTGCTGTGATTCTAGCCCATCGCTGCTCATCTATGGGGGTCCCTGTATCCGTTTGCCATGCCAGTCTCAGTTTGTCCAGTGGAAGAATTGTATCTTTATGTAATGCCCTGTAGAGAGCGGATATCACTTTCCTCTCCCCTCTTTGAGTACAAATGGCCTAGCATCCAGCATGTGTAGGTGGTTTGTGTAGTCCCAGTTTCCAGTGTTGCTGTATGATATTTATGATATATCCATACAAGAGGAACAACCCCGGGGAACATCATATTCCTCCCATAGAGCAGTGAAGGTCAGTAATTCTCCGTTATGGTACAGGTCTCCCAATATGGTAATGTTATGTGTAGCTAGTCGTGAGAACCCCGTCAGGGCCCGCCCTCCAGGTAACCCGGTCAGACTGCCCATCGGCACCTCCGGTGTGTACTGTCGCGCTGTACGCGCACGCTGTAGACTACGCCCCCAGCACGCACAAAGGCATGTAAGGCCGGCGGGTGTTGCTCCCGCCGTCCCCTGGGATCCAACAGTAATACCAGAAGGGTAGGGAGTGAGTGGTCCGCACAGTGATTCGGCCTGGTCCCCTCATGTTCAATGTGCAGTGTTTTCGCTAGCCATTGGAACTGACAGGCCAGATAGTAGATTTCCACATCCGGAGCTGCCATTCCTCCCTCTGCCGTTGGCCTCTGGAGTGTGCCAACTGCCAGCCTATATCTGCCCATTCCCCAGGTAAAGCTAGTTATAGTGGAATTCATGTCTTTGAATAGTGAATGAGGAATGAGTAACAGCAGGGTTGAAAAATAATACATCAGTCTGGGCAATGCTACCATGTTTAGCAATGCCACTCTCCCTGTCACCGACAGCGGCAGTGTTTTCCAAAATATAGTATTGGAGCGCAGTTTCCGAACCGCCTGGTGCACATTACCCTCTAATAAAACTTCGGGTTTGTGATAGATATGTATCCCTAGGTAACGAAATGTGGAGGGGGTCCATTCGAGCCCTCATGTGTTTTCCACCCTCGGGGTACCCTCCCGTAGGAGGAAAATATGAGATTTCCACCAATTAATGTGTAGCCCCGACAAGTCTCCGAATTCCTCCAACAGAGCCTTTGCTCCTGGCAGATCTGTCTCAACGTCCCCCAGAAACAGCAGCATATTGTCTGCATAAAGCGCAGTGTGGTGCTCTTGTGTCTCAGCTCTAAGCGCTGTGAAATAGTTGCCTGATCTCGCAGCCTGTGCCAGCAGCTCCACCGCGATCACGAACAGCAGGGGCGACAAAGGACAGCCCTGTCTGGTGCCCCTGACGATCAGGTATGACTCCGACACTGTCCGACCCTTACGCACACGTGCCGTAGGGTTCATGTAGAGTGGATTTATCCACCGGATAAAGCCCTGCCCCTATCCCATTCGCAACATCACCTGTTTTAAAAAGTCCCACTGAAGGCTATCAAAGGCTTTTTCGATATCTACCGCTATTATTGCCGCATTGTGCATGTTTGGGGAGTCAGAGTGTAGGATCGAGATCAGTCGTCTGATATTCAGAGCTGTGTTAAGCTGGGGGATAAACCCATACTGGTCTGAGTGAATCAGAGTGGTTAGGTGAGGTAGGAGCCTGGTAGCTAAAATACAGCTAAGTATTTTATAGTCCATGTTGAGCATGGATAAAGTACGGTAAGAGCTCACACCTGTTGCTGGTTTCAAGAGGGGTATTACTATGGCCTCGTTTGTGGACGGAGGTAGCGTGCCCAGTATGTCCAGATATGCATCGTGGAACTCTACTGGGAGTCCATCCGCCCCCTGGACCCTTCCCCCTGGCCATTGACTTCACCTCCCCCTTGATGTCTGAAGGGGTCACCGATTCTTCCAGGGTCCGCCGATCCTCCCCACCTAGTTGTGGGAGCTGAAGGTCATCTAATACCTGTAGCTGCACTGGGTGCAAAGCCTTCCGGGGCGTGGCATACAGCTGAGAGTAGTAACAAGCAAACCTTTCATTAATATCTCTCTGCCCCTTAAGTCTCTTGCCCATAGGATCCTCAATTTCCATTACTAATGATTGAAGCCGCAGCGGCACGCAAACCAGGCCAGCAACAATCCTGCTTTGTCTCCCTCCGCGTGTTGTCTGGTTATGTATTGGGTGTAATCAAAACATCTCAATTTTTCTACAGCTGTTACAACCTTTTCCCTAGTGTCGATAAGGAGGGGTGACAAATCTGGGGTGGTCAGTCTTCGATGTTCAATGTCCCTAAGGTCTCTCTCATATTTCTGGATGTCGTGTTCTAGGGTTTTTCTAACCCCTACCACCTCTGCTATACATTTACCCCTAATGACCGTCTTAAAAGTCTCCCACTCAATTGCGCGGGACGAGGCAGTTCCAGTGTTGTGACCAAAGTATTTGCGTATTGCGGTCGCAATGGAGTGTCTAAAGGCGATATCTTCAAGTGACTCTACTCTGAAATGCCAGCTAGGTATACGTGGTCTGTCTCTTTTCCAGACCAGCATAAGTAGGAGGGGCTTATGATCCGAAACTGTGCAACATTGATATTCGGTCGCCTCCACTGCGCTATTTACCTCAGGGGACACCAGAAACACATCTAAACGGACATGAAGGTCGTGTAGGGGAGAATAAAAGGAGTGATCTTGTTCTGTGGGGTGGAGATATCTCCAGCAATCTGTGAAGCCCCAGTGTCGCTGCCAGTTGGAAAACGATTTGGCCGTTCTATAAGTCTAGAAGCCCTGCAGGGCAGGATGCGACCTGTCTACTTCTGGGTCAGCAATGCAATTAAAATCGCCACCTAAGATAGCTGCCTGTGTGAGATGGGGCCCCACAGTGTGGGAGAGTGCTGAGAAGAAGGAGCCCTGTTCTTGATTTGGTGCATAGATTCCTCCTATCGCTATGTCCCTGCCCTCTAGTCTTCCAGTTACTAGGACATAGGGGGTCATTCTGACCCTGGCGGTCATTGACCGCCAGGGCCAACGACCACGGAAGCACCGCCAACAGGCTGGCGATGCTTCCTGGCCAATTCTGACCGCTGCGGTAAAGCCGCGGTCAGAAAAGGGAAACCGGCGGTTTCCCGCCGGTTTTCCCCTGGCCAAAGGAATCCTCCATGGAGGCGCTGCAAGCAGCGCCGCCATGGGGATTCCGACCCCCTTCCCGCCAGCCTGTTCCTGGCAGTTTACACCGCCAGGAAGAGGCTGGCGGGAACGGGTGTCGTGGGGCCCCTGGGGGCCCCTGCACTGCCCATGCCACTGGCATGGGCAGTGCAGGGCCCCAGCAAGATTTTCAGTGTCTGCTTGGCAGACACTGAAAATCGCGACGGGTGCCACTGCACCCGTCGCACCGCAGCAAATCCGCCGGCTCCATTCGGAGCCGGCTTCATCTTTGCTGGGGCTTTCCCGCTGGGCCGGCGGGCGATCTTTTGCAGATCGCCCGCCGGCCCAGTGGGAAAGTCGGAATGCCCCCTGCGGTCATCTGACCGCGGGCGGTGTTTGGGCGGTTTCCGCCCGGCGGGCGGTGCCCGCCGCCGCCGGGGTAGGAATGACCCCCATAGCGTCCTTCCCTATCTATGATCTCATTTGTTTTTTAAACGGGACCCCCGGATGGTCCCATATCAGTACTCCTCTAGTAAAAGCTGAATAGGTTGTAGCGTATATTTGGCCTCGCCATCTCGTAGTGAGTGCCCAGACTTCTTGGTCCATCAGATGTGTCTCTTGAATTATGGCTATATGGACCCCCTTCGTTTAAGTTGACTATAGACTTTATACCTTTTGCTCATACTGTTCAGTCCTCTTACATTCCAGGAAAGCAACTTGTAAGTTAAGGGGGGTTCCATAGAATGTATTTGTGGAAAGTGTGGCTATGACCAACCCCCCCATATCCCTTGGTGGTGGGCTGTTAGGAGTGCGCCTTCGACAGTGCCTAGTGTGACGGATACCATACTGTTGGGAGTGACAAATCTAGGAAACATTAAACCGTAACCCCAAAACCCCAACTCCCTCTCCCCGGGACTGGCATCTAAAACTATCCCCGTTCAAACTATAACTAGTTAAACTACCATAAATGCTCAGGGGCGAGGTACAAAGGACCAAGAGCCAGCTTCCCCGGTGAGCCATCCAGAGCGTGTTCAATCCGAGTCAAATCTCACCGCCCGGCCATATCACCGCAGGCGCAGAGGCGCCGCGTCGGGAGGACCAATGGGGGCCTCGAAGGGCAGGGGGCACAGCATTGAGCCAGTTTATAGTTCATTGTGGGCCACTCCCGGGCCTTGACGCAGGTTTGCGAAAACAATCCTCTCCTCTCAGCGCCAACAAGTGAAGTGTCTCCTTTCTCCTGTGTGGGTGAGCTACAGGCTTGTCGTTCTATATGGTGGCAGGTCTCATAGTATTTTGTCCGAGGGCCCAGGGGTTATCCTTGGCATTATGTCAGAGTCCACTTGAGACGATAAAGAAGCGCTGGCAAAGTTGGACTCCCGATCAGAGGGGCTGGATGAGCCCTGGTCCCCCCGTTCAGTGCCGCCGCCACGTTCACCGCATCTCACATCTCCTGTAGTGCCTGGTGGTGTGGAGGCGCCGCAGTCGTTCCTCACCTGTTATGTCTCCTGCGCTGTCTCTTGTTCGTTTGAGGCGTCTCCGCCAGTGGGTCCGCAGTGAGCAGGGCATTTGACTCCAACCACTCCCACACCAGTTGGGGAGTGGCAAACAAGTGGACTTTGTTATTAGCGGTGACCCGTGGTTTAGCCGGGAAGAGCATGGCATACTGGATTCCCTTCTCTTGGAGTTTCTTCTTTGCTTCATTAAAGAATGCCCTTTGCGTTTCTCTAGTGAAGTCCAGGAAGATCATTATCTGCTGGTCTACCTTCCTGATCTCTCCTTTCAATTTCGCCCGGGTCAGGATGTGATCTCTATCTTTGAAATGGAGCAGTTTGGCGACCACCGGACGTGCCCCAGTGGGCGGTGGCTTCGCTGGCACTCTGTGGGCCCTTTCAATTGCAAAGAAGGGTGACAGTCCCTCAGAGGCTACCATCTCACGTATCCACCATTCCAAAAATGCTTCCATGCTTGTTGCCCCCTGTTCGGCTTCTCCGGGAGGCCTACCAGTCGTAGATTGCTTCTGCGTGCTCTATTTTCTGCGTCTTCCGCTCTTGACCCCAGTGTCTTAACTCGGGAGGGATTTCGGATAGGCTCTTCGTCAATGTTTGGCTATTCGGGGCCAGGTGTTCGAGAGATTTTTCAGTGGAGACCACCCTATCCGTGAGTCGACAAAGGTCGTCTCTGAGCAAACTCAAATCGACTGTTAAAGTTTCCATTTTTTGCTCCAAGGCTTCTCGGGACGCCTGAAGTATGGTGTCCAGGGTGGTCTCGGGGGATAGGCTGCAGCTACCGGCCACCGGGTCGACGTTTCTCCCCTCCAGTGAGTCCACCCCAGTAGTCTCTCTGTTGGGGCCCTCTCTTCTTTTGGGTTTGCCCATTGTGCTAGTCGCTGTCCCCCATCTGTCCACGGGGGCCAGTCACCTGGTTCAAGAGTGAGAATGGATCCTGGGCTGACTCAAACTAGGCCTCACCAAGCAGCCGCGCTCATCCTGTTTTTGCTCACGCAGTGGTGCTCCCCAGGTTTGAGCAGGTCCTCAGCCTCTGCAGCAACACCGGTCCCTCCGTCTCGGCTCGTCAGTTGTCGCCGTAGAGAGCCTCGAGTTCACCAGAGGTTGACCTAAACCTCCCCCTGCTCATGCTCTTAGCACAGTCCTCAGGGGGGGTGGGCGGGAGACGGAACCCCGACAGCTCCTCTACAGCAGTTAGGGCACTGGCCATGGGCCACGCCTCCCCTTCAGGCCCAACAGTTGATGCCCTTATTCACCCCCGGAGCTTTTGTCCAGCAATTACTAGCCTCCTGGGGGAGCGTGGAGGGGGTCTCCCTCACCAGTGCTGTCACCTTCCCGCCTCTCTTCATGGTAGTGCGCCACGTCTCGGCTCCGTTACCGCAGCTCCGCCCGTTCTTGGCTCGCGGTCGCCATATTGTTCTCCAGCCGTGTCTCCTTCTCTCGTTTCAAACAGGGTGCCAGGGTGCCCTGGAGTCATAAAAAGGGTATGTGCCAGTGCCCCAGGCTCCAGTCACGGTTCGGCGCCCCCCCGGCCCAACTTTCAGGCCGACCGACATGTCAGGATATTGTGGGCTTGCAGACGGCTGCCGGGAGCTCCGCTTCAAGAGTGTCGCTCCATCAGCCTCAGGCCACGCCCCCATCTAGCTTACAGTTATCACTTTGGTATTTATCGACTGAGCAGAATGAGTATATCCTCAGACGGTGGCGATTGAGAAGGAGGCATGAGAGGACATGGGCTGAGTACTGTGCAGACTATGAGGACTTGGCAACAAAAGGGCAACATAAATTCAGAGAAGTAATTTTGAAATGCACAACCCTTTGTAAATAAGTCACAACGGGGCTTTGGGAGGTTCAGACAATGCCCCCATCCCCTGGGGTCTTTAGGTGAGTGGCGCAAGCCAAGGGCCTTCTGGGCAGGGGTTGGTCAGATGGGCTAGAGGGGTGGGACTTAGGGATTGAAAGGCTTTAGTCAGTTTGGGTGGGGTCCTTTTAGGCAGGTACACACTGGCCCCTGGAGCTAGGTAGGATGTGGATGGTCTTTTAGTGCAGACTAGTGGTAGACAGTAGGCCTGAGAAGTGGATTGTGCTTTGAATCAAGGTAGAGGTCGCTTTTGGATAGCTTAAAGGACCATGGCCAATGAAAAAGTTATTGAAGCACTAAAGACTTTTCAGGAGGTGGGGAGGGCTGATTTAATGAGTCAGGGAGTTTTATAACAGGCTTGTGTGCAAGGCATGCAGTGGGGGGTGGTGCTAACCTATTAGCTTGCTCACCACTCAAAGCCAAGGTGAAAAAAGCCCCTCTACATGGATTGGACAGACCCAGCAGGGCTGTGGCATGGGTTCTCAGGTGCAAGAAAGGCTTACAAGCAGCAGGAGAGGTGGTTTGGAGCACTGACTGTTTGTTGGCCTCTGCAGTGGTGGTCCGTGAGCCGGGGTTGGCTACCATGGCCTGCCAGGGGCTTCTGCGTGGGGAGAAGGGGCAGGCCTACTGGTAATGTGAGTGCATGGGCACGCCCCCACACTGGAAGCATGGAAAGCAGACTAATTAGTACCAATAGAGCAGAGAAGGGTATGTGAAGCAGTGATGTGTGCATCGTGCTGGAAGTGGATGGTGCTTACGTCCGCAGAGTGTTGCACAAACTTGTCAGAAAAAGGGTTGACACACTAAGGGCCCTAAATGTTTACTGATTGTTGCAGGGAAGCTGGGCTCTTGATGCCTATTGGGGCAGTATGTGACAAGGGGTAGGCAGACAGGTAGGGACAGCAATACTAGGCTGGATGAGGGTACACGTAATCTATATTCCAACCAGACAGTAAAGAGAGGGGAGGACAAGAAAGGAGATTATGGGAGTAGAGGGAAGGAAGAGCAATTAGGAGCCCCTGACAGTAGGTGGGTCTGGTTACCAGAAGAGGAGCCAGAGGGTAGCAAAAGGGTCAGAAGAGGCAGTTTTTAGGTGGCACAGCGGATGAAGCAGATGCTGGTCAAATTTGTGAAGATGAGCAGGGATAGTCCAGTGCAGCTTCAATGTCCCAGCACAAAGAGAAGGCTTAGTTTAGTGTGGGGGGGCTGGACACCACCACTATTGGACCATCATGGAGAGGAGCAGGCTTTGGGTGGCCCCTTGTGCAAGGCAGTGTGTTTGGATGATCATAACTGATGTTTGAGGTGATGGTGGTGTTGGAGATGGACAGAAGCCAAGCACAAGTGCTTGTCAGGATGGGGCAGGGCCATGGGGACCTACTTTGGATAAAACTGAATTGGATTATGATGAGGAGGAATAGGAACTTGAGGAAGACGAAATCTTGGACTGTGAGGTTGAGGAACATGTAAAAGAGCAAGAGTGGCAATGGTGGGCTGATGACTTGGGGAAAGATCAATGGGTTTGAGGATCTAGAAGGAAAGACCTTGTTTGTGGCAAGGAAAAGCTGTACAGCGGAAAGAGCTAGAAGTGGAGAGACAATGGCTGGATGGACAGCTGAATGAGTCAGGACAAAATAAGTTGGAAAGTAAAGAGGTGACACATGTAAAACTGCCCTATATGGGTATTACAAAACTATTGGGAGCACACATGATGGAAATAACGAAAGAAAGGATATGAATGAGAGGGTATATGGATGATTTTTAGCTAGTGCATACTAAGATGTATGAGCTAAAGAGGGGCCAAAGGAAGATGAATGACACAGATGCCGAGGTAACCAGTGACCATAGATAACTGGGCGTCAGACTTATTAAGTATACACCAGCGTGTACTGTGAATAAAAACTCAGTGGGTTGTACTTCTCTCTTTTATGAGTGTAAGGAAATGCCTCCTGGCAGGGTTATCCCCTGACTTTTTGCCTTTTGCTGTTGCCAAGTTATGATTGAAAGTGTGCTGGGACCCTGCTAACTAGGCCTCAGCACCAGTGTTCTTTCCCTAAACTGTACCTTTGCTTCCACAATTGGCGCAGCCCTGGCACTCAGATAAGTCCCTTGTAAATGGTACCCCTGGTACCAATGGCCCTGATGCCAGGGAAGCTCTCTAGGGGCTGTAGCATGTCTTATGCCACCGTAGGGACCCCTCACTCAGCACATACACACTGCCTCACAGCTTGTGTGTGCTGGTGGGGAGAAAATGACTAAGTCGACATGGCACTCCCCTCAGAGTGCCATGCCAACCTCACACTGCCTATGGCATAGGTAAGTCACCCCTCTAGCAGGCCTTACAGCCCAAAGGCAGGGTGCACTATACCACAGGTGAGGGCATATGGGCAAGAGCACTATGCCCGACAGTGTCTAAGCAAAACCTTAGTGCAGCGTAGCCATAAAGAGAATATGGTCTGGGAGTTTGTCCAACACGAACTCCACAGTTCCATAATGGCTACACTGAAATCTGGGAAGTTGGTATCAAACTTCTCAGTACAATAAATGCGCACTGATGTCAGTGTGTGATTTATTGTAAAATGCACCCAGAGGGCATCTTAGAGATGCCCCCTGAATACCAGTCCGACTCCTAGTGCTAGGCTGACCAGTTTCTGCCAGCCTGCCACAACCAGACGAGTTTCTGGCCACAAGGGGAGAGTGCATTTGTCACACTGTGGCCAGGAACAAAGCCTGTACTGGGTGGAGGTGCTTCTCACCTACCCCTGCAGGAACTATAACGCCTGGCGGTGAGCCTCAAAGGCTCACCCCTTTTGTTACAGCGCCACAGGGCATCCCAGCTAGTGGAGATGCCCGCCCCTCCGGCCACTGCCCCCACTTTTGGCGGCAAGGCTGGAAGAGATAATGAGAAAAACAAGGAGGAGTCACCTACCAGTCAGGACAGTCCCTAATGTGCCCTGAGGTGACCCCTGCCTTTAGAAATCCTCCATCTGACGTTTGGAGGATTCCCCCAATAGGATTGGGGATGTGCTTCTCCCCTCAGGGAGGAAGCACAAAGAGGGTGTAGCCACCCTCCAGGACAGTAGCCATTGGCTACTGCCCCCCAGACCTATACACACCCCTAAATTTAGTATTTAGGGGCACCCAAGAACCCGGGAAATCAGATTCCTGCAACCTGAAACAAGAAGAAGGACTGCTGACCTGAAAGCCCTGCAGAGACGACGGAGGCGACAACTGCTTTGGCCCCAGCCCTACCGGCCTGTCTCCTGACTCGAAGAAAACTGCAACAGCGATACATCCAACAGGGACCTCTGAAGCCTCAGAGGACTGCCCTGAACCAAAGGACCAAGAAACTCCTTTGAGCAGCAGCTCTGCTCAACAACAGAAACAACTTCGCAACTTTCTTGCAACTTTTAAAGACTTCCCTCTTCCCGCCAGAAGCCTGAGACTTCACCCTCTGCACCCGACGCCCCCGGCTCGAGCTCCAGAGAACCAACACCACAGGGAGGACTCCCAGGCGACTGCGACCTCATGAGTAGCCGAGACGACCCCCCTGGACTCCCACAGCGACGCATGCAGAGAGAATCCAGAGGCACCCCCTGACCGCGACTGTCTGTCACAAGAAACCCGACGCCTGGACCAAGCACTGCACCCGCAGCCCCCAGGACCAGAAGGAACCGAACCTTAGTGCAGGAGTGACCCCCGGGCGACCCTCTGCCTAGCCCAGTTGGTGGCTGGCCCGAGAAGCCCCCCTGTGCCCTGTCTGCACCGCTAGAGTGACCTCCGGGTCCCTCCATTCAATCCAATACAAAACCCGACGCCTGCTTTGCACACTGCACCCGGCCACCCCTGTGCCGCTGAGGGTGTGTTTTGTGTGCCTACTTGTGTCCCCCCCGTGTTCTACAAAAACCCCCTAGTCTGCCCTCCTGGGACGCGGTTACTTACCTGCTGGCAGACTGGAACCAGAGCACCCCTGTTCTTTATAGGCGCCTATGTGTTTTGGGCACCTCTTTGACCTCTGCACCTGACCGGCCGTGAACTGCTGGTGTGGTAACTTTGGGGTTGCCTTGAACCCACAACGGTGGGCTGCCTATGCCCAGGAACTTAGACTTGTAAGTGTCTTACTTACCTGATAAACTAACCATTACTTACCTCCCCCAGGAACTGTTGATTTTTGCACTGTGTCCACTTTTAAAATAGCTTATTGCCATTTTTACTAAAACTTTGTATGACATTGCTCTAATTCAAAGTTCTTAACTTATCTGCGTGGAGTACCTTGCATTTTATGAATTTACTTCAAATCTTGAACTTGTGGTTCTCAAAATAAATTAAGAAAATATATTTTTCTATATAAAAACTATTGGCCTGGAGTTAAGTCTTTGAGTGTGTGTTCCTCATTTATTGCCTGTGTGTACAACAAATGCTTAACACTACCCTCTGATAAGCCTACTGCTCAACCACACTACCACAAAATAGAGCATTAGAATTATCTAATTTTGCCACTATCTTACCTTTAAGGGGAACCCTTGGACTCTGTTCACACTATCTCTTACTTTGAGATAGTATATTCAGAGCCAGCTTCCTACAATGAGTGTTAAAGGAAGGCTCAAAACACATGTGTGGGTCTTGCCTGTGTACGCTACAAGGAAACATTTTGGGCAAGGCGGTCAGCAGAGGCGGAAGGAAAATGGAATAGTTAGATAATGATCTGTGGCTCCACGCCATGGTCCCAAAA
Organism: Pleurodeles waltl; assembly: GCF_031143425.1. Classification (NCBI taxonomy): domain Eukaryota; kingdom Metazoa; phylum Chordata; class Amphibia; order Caudata; family Salamandridae; genus Pleurodeles; species Pleurodeles waltl. The sequence goes on along the minus strand of NC_090439.1, from coordinate 729,186,110 downwards.
TGACATGCAGTCACGAGTTATGCTGCAAGTGAATTGCTGGTGATTTATTGTCCCTTTTAGGGCGTCCCAGCTAGTCAGAAGTGGATAACAAAAATAGAGTGGCTAGAGCCTTAGGAGCCCAAGGAGTGTGCTGGAGTCACAACAAAGCCTTTTAAATGTGCAAGTACTGTCCCTTTAGACAAGATTGTGTTCAATAGCAAACACCCAATTACCCAGTATGCTGTGCCTGCAGGCCCCTCACAAACAGGACTGGGAGGGTCAGTTGCAGCTTCCACGCAGAGGAAGGTGGCAAGGAGAGTGACGCAGCTCCCTTCTGCAGGGTGAAAGGACGTATATGCCAATTAAAATAGAGAGTCTGCACGTTTGGTTACAGAGGTATGACAAAAAGAAGAGGTGGAGATGCTGTGGCAAGGACTTTGTTTTGGCTTTACGTTGAGTTACAGTGGTCCCAGTGAGGCACAGTGGGTTTTGCCTCAAGTGGCATGGACTATGGAAGTCAGTGAAGTGAGAATGGAAGAACCGTTTCTGGACTGGTCTTTGAAGTACTTGACTATCTCTCTAATAGGGATTGTCCTGAAGAAGAAAAAAGGCAAATATCGATTAATCCAACATTTATCATGGCCGGAGGATAGTTCAATGAACGATCATATAGTGGATGAGCTGACAAAGGTGTCACATGCCTCTATTGACTTGGCATTCAAACCTGGTTGCAGAAGCAGGGACGGAGCTTTTATAGCTAAGTCAGACATCAGGTTCACCTTTCAGCTATTGCCTGTGCAACCAGAGGACTACCATTTGATAGACATTCAGTTGAAAGGACAATTTATTGTGGACAAAGCACTGCCAATGAGATATTCAATTTCTTGTGCTATTTTTGAGTTTTGTTGTTTTCTGCAATGGGCCTTTGAATGCTATACAAGAAGCAAGGCAGCGACTCATTATCTTGAGGATTTTGTACTAGCGGGGTCTCAAAATCAGAAGTGTGGCCAAAATGCTCTCTGCCTTTCACTAGCCCAGAGAAGACAATGGGATTGCAGAGGGTATTTAGGTATTGAGATCAATGCAGAGGCGATCGAGGCCGGAACCCACGAAGAGACTGCTAGATGACATGCCCAGGAAAAAGACCAAAGTCAGGGAGATACAAGTTTTGTCGGGCATTTGAATTTCACCTGTCGGTGTTGATGATTGGGCAGACATTCTATAGAAGGCTTGGTTTGGCAATGACAGAGAAACCTGTGCCACACCATAGAGTGGGGCTGTTAGCTTGAGTTAAGGCAGATTTACGAGTTTGGAAGGTTTTTGCTGATATATTTAATAGCAGGCATAAGGGAAGAGAAAGAGTGGCCCATTCAGACATTTTCTGATGCAGCGGGGGTGACTTTGGCCTCTACTGGCAAGGGTAGCGGTGTGCAGAGGATTAGCAATGATTTGAGAGGAGGAGAGGGGAGGCAAGCTCACTGCCACATATTCTGCAGCTCTGGATTTGGTAAAGGAATGCAGAGGCCTAAGCACTTGATCACCAACACTTTCAGTATGGTCACCCGTATGATCTTCTGTGGGGGCTGAAGGCTGTTGTCTCTCTTTCAAAGGTACCTCCTTCTCTCTTGAGTGTCCTGGCACCCAGTACCCGTTAGTGGGATATAGGGCCTACCTGACTTAGCAGCACGGGTGTGAGTGCTGCCTTGTGTCACCCTACATCTAGTGGGCCTCCGTGTCACTCAACCTCAAGTGATTGAACATTGTGGGGTTCACAGCCCAGAGCTCTGCATTCATGCAGCTATCTTGTCTACAATGGCACACAGAGAGCTGGAGCATGCCCACAAAAGCAAGCTTTCATTCATCCATCCGGCCATCAATCCTTTCACTCAATCACCCATAACTCATCCAATCATTCTTCTACCGTTTCATCATTTCTACCATCCATCCATCTTTTAACTCCTCCGCCAATTACCGGTCTACCATTTGTGTTTTCATCATTCCATCCACCTACCCTATCAACCATCGATTCACCTTCCCCCTCTATCTTTCCATCCTATCACTCCTCCATCCATAATTTCACTCTTCTTTCCTTCTTTTACACCCTTATTTTCACCTGTCTTTCTTTTCTTTCAAGAATTCTTACTCTCCTGTTATCCTCTTTCCTTTCACATTAGTTTCAAACAACCTTCATTACTGCTTTTCCCTATTTTTCCTCTATCATGCATCTTTTTCTTTTGTTCCCCCCTCATAGTTTTTCTTTCTTATCTTTCTTCAGCCCACTTTTTAGCTCTCCTGCTCTGTTGTTCCCCATTTTCAGGATTTCTGTTCTGGTGTCTCATTCTCTGTTCTTGGCTCATTCTGCTGGCATTCACTCCCCTTATTACTTCACTACGATGTTACTTATGAGCTACTGTCTGCAGACATGCAGACAAAAGAGACTCCTAAAAACGAATCAACATTTGAGTGGCCTAGTGGCAACCCCGGTAAAAGTAGGGATTCATGAAGCCACTGCTATCAGTGATACCTTTATAAATTCAGTTGGCTAGAGTTAACTCTTTCGTGGATCCCAGGTGGTGGGAAGCAAGTGAGGGGAAAGAAATGATTCCTAAGGATGCCAGAATAGTTAGGGGCTTTTTGTCCTTTCCCATTATGAATTAATTGCTCTTTATTTGGGATTCTTTTGAAGAGAATATCTAAAAAGTGTATTTGTGTATTAATATACTGGTGGAATTCCTGGGAGTTGTTACCCGACTAGGCGGGGTGACTTGAGGGTTCATGTTTTTTTTTTATTGATTTTATGTTTTTTGCTGAGACACTGATTCTTAGGTAGGATCTGCCATTACAGTCCAAAGTACTCTCTGCTTTTCACAGGTCACTGTACAAGACCCACCCACCTGACATGCAATAAATGCCAAAGCTCTTCCTCACTTGAAGCTGGAGATGAAAGTCGAAAAATGGGGTACATGTACCCCCTTTTTCGACTTTCATCTCCAGCTCCAAGTGAGGAAAAGCTTTGGCATTTATTGCATGTCAGGTGGGTGGGTCTTGGACACTCTGAGAGGTCCAGTTTATTCAGACAACAACGCAGTCTTTTTGTCACATTTGGAGCTTCTGGTTAGGGAAGTAATGTATCCAGAGTGTCCCAAACCCACTGGATTTGGTCCCCAATTTGTTTGCCTTGTGCTTTGGTCCCAATCTGCAGTGGGGTTCTATCTGTGGGGAAGGATTGGTTGATTAGGGGGTGGATTGCTAGTTGGAAAATGTATTTAAAAATCAATGTAATTAAAAAGTAATAATACAAGCATTTTAAACAAACAATCATTAAGTAACTCTCTGATATTTCAGGAAGTTAATAAATTAAGTAATGGACTTGCAATCAGTAAAAGAAACATATGGATTAACCCTAGTCCCCTGCAAACACTTAAACCCATATTTATGGGCTTTCCCTGCAGGGTAGCTGCCCTCAGTCAAAGGGAAAGGGCAGGATTGTGCCGTATTTAAGCAATATGGCACATTCCTGTCTTTTAGCAACACAACAGGATCAGGGGTGTGAAATTTAATAAAATATCTACTTGCCAAGGGGACAGGTTGCTTCATAAACCTACTTATTATGTAACAAAATCCACTTGTCCCTTTGGTGCCATGTAGTGCAGTGACAAATCATGGCAGCAATCTCATTATATAAGGGCTTTGAGAATAGCCTCTCTGATTATTCCAAGGCTCATACTACAGTAGGGTTTGAATAGTAGTAAATCCCTTATTTTGTCATCTTTCTACAGATGTACATACTGAGGCTGTAGGTAGCAGTAAGCAATAGTTCCAGAGTTCCAGCTTTGGAATACATGTTTGTTTTAGGGTTTTTTTTTACCAGCTCTTCTCCGTTTTCAGCACTGAGTAACCCTGGACATTTATTCCTGACACTTTGGGAGAAAAGTAATTAGAGGGAATATAAACTTGTAAATACTCAACAGATTTTTGCATGAGCAAACGTAGACATACATATTTGCTTGAGCTAAAATGTAGTTAAAAAATATTTTCTAGGAGTACCATTTCCTGGCCTACGTCTGAAAATTCTTGGCAATTTGTGAGTCATAAATGCACTAGTGCAAGGACATATACCACAGGTGCACTTTTGTGAATCCTTTAGGAATTGGGCCCCTAACTAGATCTGTTGTTAACCAAGACATTTTGTTTTCATTACAGTTCTGTCTCTCTGTCTATTGGCTGGCTTCACTATAAATGACAGCATTGGGCTCTTTAACAAGGACCATATTGGCACACAAAGCAGTTTGGTTCGATGCCAGGAAGTACTGTGGCAATGTTTCCTTTTTGAGATCAAAAATATTTTTGCTTTTGACAATGTCTGTTATAATAGTGAGGGCCAGGCCCCTCCCACAACAATAAAGTTTCACAAAAAAAATGTCAAAACAAGATATGAAATCAAAAGGCTGATGACCAATGTGGTACCTACCGACTTTGACACTGCTTGTTTATTTTCATGTTTCCCATAATCTTGTTGAAACTGGTTACACTGATCTTTTCATTATGGATATATTTTTTTTAAATACTAGCATGCATCAACACATTTTACTAAGTGATGCTTCAAAGAGATGGTACCTAAAATTTCACAGCAGCTTCTCAAAACTGATTTTTTTCTTCATTTCATTTTTTAATGCATGTTTTGATTTCTAAATAAGGAATCCTCCATATTGCTTTCAAGCTTCTGCAAATATTTGCATCTAATCAGAGAGCCTTCTTGGAGCATTATACGTAGCCCCATTTTGTTCAACTTTACAAACTTGTCTACACATTTTTATACTGGAACTACTATCAGTACTGCTGCTGGAGCTCAATATTTCCTTAGTGCGCGCTCACCCTAATAATAAAGACTTTGCATTAAGGAACCATAAATACAAGTTTGAATAGTATTAACATATAGACATAAATGTTACCTTTACTGTAGACAATGCCCTTACCTGAACTATAATGTGGAACAGTAAACTGACAGCAAAATGGATTGTGTTGCAGAAGGTTGGGCCTACTTATCCTAACGGAAAAGCGTCGGGCTATAGGAATTCCACACCCCTGAGGATGAGAACAGAGTGCTGAAACCTCTCAAACATTCACCCCCAGTCACAGATCTGGGTTTAATCAATTGTTCTTTTGCTCACTTGCCACCCCAGTTTGGATTCAACCATACGCAAATCAGTCTTACCCCTGCTCCTCCTAGGAACAGTCCAGCCCGAACTGCCAGGCGAAGTCCTCCCTGGACTGGAAACGAGCATCCTGGCACCAGTTTTAGGGTATCACCCCTCATCAGCAAGGCAAGCTTGAACCAAGTGGCACAGTGAGCAAGGGACCCACATCTGAGCATACCCTTGCTACTTGGGGTGAATTTATCAATACAAAAGGGTGATGGACATAGTACTGAAAATTTTCAAACACTCATCCCCAGTCACACTCCTGTCCATTTCCCACTGTGCTGGCGCCATTTTGGCAGAGTAGTGCCAATGCAGGCACCCTTGCACCATGATGCAAGGGTGTCTGCATTTTAGGCATGATTGTATTTATGCAGGAAGGGACACTTTCCTGCACAAAAAGAATCCTGGGAGGCATTTTCCTCTTTCTAAGTGTACTGCACAATGCAACACACATAGAAAGAGGAAACAAACGAGGAGAAATACAAATATTTCTCCTCATTGCACCTCACCTGGGAAGGCGTAGGGTTTTGGTTCATTCCCTAGTTTACAAGCTGTTGTAAATTTGGGGATGTGTCACAATCAAATGGGTGGTGCGTGGGGGCACCCACAGCAATGCCCATGGAATGCATCCCTCGTGCAGAGTAAGGCAACGTAGCGATTTGTGCTGCCTTACTCCATATTTATGAGGCCATTCAAAGCCACGCAAAGTACCTTTGCATGGCCTCATAGATATGAGTTCAAGACTTGCACCGCCGTCTTCACAAAAAGTGACACAACTGCGGCGCAAGAGGCTCATAAATATCCCTGCATAAGCGTTGAAATTAATTTAAGTGGATTTATTCATTCTCCCACCTCAGGCTCTTTTTTCTTTGTACAGGCCAATTTAAAAAAAAGGGCAGACTAAAACATAAGGACCCAGTTCCCTACATTTTATCTCAATTGACTGCCTGTGGCCCACAATTGTAGATACATGGAAGACAACTCAATGTTTTGGATAATTAGGAAAATGTTTTTCAAATGAATAATTGTAAGTATGGTCTAAAAACATAAGCCAGCTAGACAACATTTCTAATTACTAGGCTACAGTGTAGTTCAACATTTTCATATGATATAAACCTGTATCTTGATGGACTAATGATTTCTATGCACCCAGGAAATGCTTTTATTTAACTAGTCTCAATATTTAAATGATTTCTAAATTTGATGTTTAATTTGACTCTCTCTGCAAGACAAGTCGAGGGACACTGTTCATCAACCCCATGATCCTGATTTCTAATTTTGTGGTTTGCTGTTTGACCACTGAGAGTGTAATCCATCATTTTGACGAATTTCTAGAAAGAAGAAAGCCAGCCTGACGAAATCAACCTGACGAGAGAGACCTTCCCTACAAAAATGTAATTTGTCAATGGAAAAGGCAAATGTTTATTTGCCCAAGTCCCAGTTCCAGCTCGACCCTAGGTAAAGCAAGAGTGGAAGGGGGTTTGTAAGGAAGGCAGTAAAGTAGAAGAGAGCAGAGGGTTTGAGAAAGAAGAGGATAAAGCAGGGGCGGCTCTTTCGCTATGGCAAAGGAGCGTCGCCCCACTGGTTCTGCCAGAAGCAGAAAAATATAACTACAGCCAGCAGTGCAGGGAAGGTTGGGGCTGGGCCGTGGGGGGTGGGAAGGGGTAGGAGGGGAGAGTGCATAAAGGTGCACATGTGTGTTTGGCCGGCCGTCTGAGGCCAGTCAAACACACATGCGCACTTAGGTTTCTCCAGCCCAGATGTGTTTAACAGCTGGGCTGGAGAAACTACACAGACCCCAGGGCAGTGCTGAACAGCAGTCACTGCTGCTCAGACCAATCTTGGTGCTGCTTTCATGCAAGGTTTTCGATGAAAGCAGCACCAGGATTGCTAGGGAGCCTGTGCTGGCGTCCCAGCAGTGAATGTTGGGACACAAGAAGAAGAGGAGTGCGAGGCGGCAGGAGGCAGCAGGGATGGATGTAAGGTAAGTGCTTTTTTAAAATTATTTTTACCTTTTCTCTGATCCTCTCCCACCCTCCACCCCTCCCCTAGAGTTTTTGCGGCCGCCGCCACTGGGATAAAGTATGGAGGGAATAAGAGGTTTGTAAAAATAATGGGAGTAAGGCAGGGAGGAAAGTAGGGGTTTGAAGAAAGGAGTAAAAAGGGAAGAGCACTAAAGGGCTTAAAAAAGGGAAATGGGCAGGAGTGGGATAGATTAGATACAAAAAAAGTAAGTAAAGCAGGAGAAGTCAGAAGGTTTAAAAAAAGGGGGTAAAGAGGGAGTTGGAGTAAGGCTTTTAACAAAAAGGGAGTGAAGCAGGAGGTGCAAGAGGGGGTCTGTAATAAAAATGGGGGTATGGTGGGAAGAGGAGTAAGGGGTTTGAAAAAACGGAGTGAAGCTGGAATGAAGATTTTTTAAAAGGAGTAAAGCTGGAGGGAAGTAAGGTGTTTGAAATAGAGTGTATAGCAGTAATGGGAGTTAGGGTTTTACTAAAAAAATTGAAATAGGGCGGGGACGTCAGCGGTCTGAAAAATGGGAGTAAAATAGGAGTGGGGGCTTGCAAAAAGGGACTAAAGCTGGAGGGTGATTAAAGGGTTTGAAAAAAATGAGTAAAGTGGGAGAGAGTAAAGAAATTGAAAAAGAAGGTAGTGCAGTATGAAATAAGGGGAGTAAGGTTGAGGAGAGTAAGCAAAAAAGGAGTAAAGCAGGAGGGAAATAAGGGGTTTGAAAAAGGGAGTAAAGCAGGAGTGGGAGTGAAGAGTTTGTAAAAAATAAAAAGGAAGAAAAGTCAGTGAAGTAGGGAGGTTAAAAAAAAGGGGTAAAGAGAGGTGGATTAATGGATTTGTTAGAAAAATAAGTAAAGTTAGAGGGGTAGAATGAGGTTTGCAAAAGGAATTAAGGGCCTCATTATGACCCTGGCGGGCGGCGGAGGCCGCCCGCCAGGATCCCGCCCTCCAAATTACCGCGCCGCGGTCAAAAGACCGCGGCGGGTATTACGAGTTTTCCCCTGGGCTGGCGGGCGGTTCCAGTTAAACCGCCCGCCAGCCCAGGGGAAAACGACCTTCCCACGAGGATGCCGCTCGTAATCGAGCCGGCGGAGTGGGAAGGTGCGACGGGTGCTACTGCACCCGTCGCGTATTTCACTGTCTGCAAGGCAGACAGTGAAATACATTTTGGGGCCCTCTTACGGGGGCCCCTGCCGTGCCCATGCCATTGGCATGGGCACGGCAGGGGCCCCCAGGGGCCCCGCGACCCCCCCTACCGCCATCCTGTTCATGGCGGCTTTCCCGCCATGAACTGGATGGCGGTAGGGGGGGTCAGAATCCTCATGGCTGCGGAGCGCGCTCCGCAGCCATGGAGGATTCCAATGAGCAGCGGAAAGTCAGCGGGAGACCGCTGACTTTCCGCTTCTGACCGCGGCTGAACCGCCGCGGTCAGAATGCTCATTGGAGCACCGCCAGCCTGTCGGCGGTGCTCCCGTGGTCGGTGGCCCTGGCGGCCACCGGCCGCCAGGGTCAGAATGACCCTCTAAGTCTGTAAAATGGGAATAAATCAGGAAGGGGATTAAGGGTTCGAAAAAATGGAGCAAAATGGAAGTGAGTAAAGATTTTGTGAAAAATTCGAGTAAGGCTGGATGAAGAGTAAAGGGTTTGAAAAAAAGGAGTAAAGCAGGAATTAAATAATTGGTTTATTTAAAAAAACAGGACGGGAAGTAAGGGGTTGAAAAAAGGGCATAACATTAAAAATAAAGTGGGTTTGAAAAAATGGATTAAAGCTGGTAGGGAGTAAGGGGTTTGAAAGAGGAAAATGGGGCCAGTTGTACTAATATTAGAGCTACTGGTTTCCTAATTGTGATTCTCTTCAAATAGCAATTAGGAAATCAGTATGTCTAATGTATGAAAATCATTTGAGTTTCATTAACGATTCCTAGTGGGTTGCACATAGACATCCCTCATTTATATTCATGAGGCAGGTCACAATTAGTGACCCATTAGGAATCACAACCATCACAGTGATGGTGGCCTGCTGAGTTCAGCAGACCACCATTTCTGTGACTGCTTTTTAATAAAGATAGCTATATATATATATATATTTTTTTTTTTTCTTTTTTTTTTTTTTGCAGCCTGCTTTCCTTGAAGGAAGGCAGGATATGTTTAAAAAGAAAAAATTAAACTTTGTAGTTGTTTATTTTTAGGTTGAGCCTAGACCACGCTTGTACCGTCTCGAGACATGTAGTATCTACTCTGCGAGCTCCAGCTTGTCTCTCACTTTCTATGTGTGTGTTAATGTGTCCTTTAAAAATCCCTCCTTCCAAGTGGTTAATGTTTGTTTTTTGTCCCACCCTTTTGTTTTTTGTTCACACCTATGGAGCAGCACCCCAGTACTTGTCGCCTTCCACTTATCCTGTTTTCGTGTCTGCCCCAGGGACTCTTTTTTTAATTTGGAAACTGCATTTCAGAGGAGTTTTACGTTTTGACTAGCTCTCACTCGTCTCTTTCTTCCCCCTCCCCAACCAGTCCGTGCTGATCTCTTCTCTTACCCTACCCAGCTCATTGATGTTGCTGATTAGCTCGTAAGCACTGCTATTAATCACCGCTTTCAAAACTCCAGCTTTATCCATGCTCTGCACAGGCCTCCTGGGACTGTGCTCGAGGCTCTCCCGTCTGCCTCACCTGGCCAGCAGCTTGTCGGCTGCTGTGCAGGAGCAGCTCCTCCACTATGGCAGAGGAGCGTCGCCCCCGCCAGCAACTGCAAACCTTTTACAATAAAACCATAATAAACCATGTTTATTATGGTTTTATTTGTAATGGGGTGGGGCCACAAGCGATGAAAGGGACAGAGGGGGAGTGCACAGCACTCCACCTTAGTGCACTTGTATGTTTGGCCGGTCGTCTCGGATCGCCCCAACACACATGTGCACAGGGCTCTCTCCAATCTGGCACTGTGTTGCCGGGTTGGAGAGAGCAGACAGATGCTCCTACTCTGCCTCAGAGCACCCAGACAGGGCGCTCTGTCCAATCCTAAAACTGCTTTCATGCTGGAAGCAGCATGAAAGCAGTAATAGAATTGTCCGAGGGGCAGGCTTGGAGCCTATGCCTGCAAGTACTAGAGCCAGAGGAACGCAGCGGTGCGGCGAGGAAGGTAAAAAAAAATTAAATTATTTTTTTGTTTGTTTTTCCTACCCCCCCACCATGTGCCACCCGGCCACTTTCCTCCGCCGTGAGCCGCAACTGCTGCAGCGCCCATCCCGGTGCCAAACCCAGAGTCTGACATCTAGTACAACTAATTGGTATCCCACATCTGGGATATGCCATCTTATTTAGTTAGAAAGTGAGCATCCATGGCGCTAGGTTTAATTGTAGTTCTTAGGAGTTTGGAAACAGCCCCGCGCCTCCCTTGTGTTGCTTTCTTATCCATCCTCCTACCAAACCCCAAGTTGCTTTCACATCCATCCCGCCACCTTTCCCTATGTTGTCTCTACGCTCCCTGCCCATCCCTCCCCCTTGTTTTTTTGTATTCTCCGACGAGAGTCTAGCCTCTTGGCTGCCACAGAACAAATCCTACTGTGGTCAGAGCATGCTCTGCGCAAGCCACATGGGACTTTACTCCATTCTCTCCCATCTGCAGTCCCCCGCTTTCAAATCCACCAGCTTTATCTATGCTCGGCACAGGCTTTCTGGGACTTTGCTCTCCCGTCTGCCTCACCCGGTCCACAGCTTGTCGGCCGCAGTGGCCATCCCTGTACCAAACCCGGAGCTTGATATCCAGTACAACTTACTGGCCTTCCACATCTGGTCTATGCCCTCTTGTTTAGTTAGTAATCGAGCATCCACAGCACTACATTTAACCGCAGCCCATAGGACTTTGGAAGCGACCCCACTCTTCACCCATGTTGCTTTCATATCCATCCCCCACCCAACCCCATGTTGCTTTCACATTCATCCCTTGTGTTACCGCTGCGCTCACAGCCGAACCCTCCCCTTTGTTTTTACTCTCTAACCAGAGTCCAGGCTCTTGCCTGCAGTGGAAACACTCCTACTCCGGTCTGAACATGCTCTGAGCAGACCTTATGGGACTTTGCTCCAGGCTCTCCCGTCTGCCTCACGTTGTCCACTGCTTCACAGAATGCTGTCAGAACGATAAATGTTGCTGCACCTCATGCCCTGTCCAGATATCACGCCCCACCCCCGGTGCCGTATGGCTTTGCAAAAAGCAATTGTCAGAGCTAAGAGAGACCTATTGGCTATGCCAATGCTTGTTTAAGAGTAGGCAATGGTCCATGGGACCAGGACCCCTTCCCCTTTGTGAATGGGTTACCACCAGTTTTAAATTGGTGGTAAAATATCACTGTTTTGCTATCAGAATTTGGTTATAATATATACCATACCGATACGGTATTTGGAGGGGAAGCCCTAGACACACCTCTTCCAAATACCGAATTGCAAATGCAAATTGCGATTCGATAAGTTACCAAATCACATTTTGCATTTTGTACATTAGGAAAAGCATTTTTCTGGTCGGAAACGGTCCGAATCTGTGTTTCGGACAGTTTGCAACCGGAAAAATGATTTGTAAATCTGTCCCAATGTGTTGGTAAGGGCTTTGTAAAAACAACGGGAGTGATGCAAAGGGGGAAGTAAGAGGTTTGAAATAAGGAAGCAAAACATGTGTTAGTATAAGAGGATTGGAAAAAACTGTGAGAAAAGTGGGAAGGGGAGTAAGGGGCATGTAAAAAAAGGAACAGATCGGGAGAAGCAGTAAGGGAGTTAAAAAAAAGCAAGAATAAAGTGGAAAAGAGTAAAGGGTTTTAAAAAACTAGAGTAAAGTAGGAGGGTGAGCACCGCTGGGGGCATGAAAGGCAGAGAACAGGGTTGTGAAAATAAAACAGGCTAAGTAGGGGAGCCACCCCCTTAACAGCCACCAAAAGACAATGAAGCATGGAAAAGTACAAATTTCAAGAATGGCTTTCAGCTCTATTTTTTCCTCAACCTGGTGAAAGCAATTCTAAAAGAAAAATTGTCAACAATGGTTCCACGAAATAAATTCTTCAGAACCATTTAAAATATCTCATTGCGAAGCTTCACAATTTACCTTCCATTTGAATTACTAACACTACACTTGTATCCCATCTGTTTAACAATTTCTATAACTCTAACACGAAGTTAATCACAATCTTCTATTTCTTTTTTTGCAAGGGAAACGTCACTCCTGCTTTGCTATTTCTCCGTAAATAGAATCAGTATATATTGATTCGAAATTCACACGGTTTCAAATAGGAAGCCTGCAACACTGTCCAAATACTTCTAAAATATTTATGTTTAGGCCCAACAAATCAGTCCAATTATTCAGTTTTGGTTGTGACCGACTTCTCCCCGTCCCTCTGTCCCTTTCTTATGCCTCACCTGCTCTAACTGCACATGATGCGCCCTCCTGACTTCCAAAAACAATAGACGGTTTTCCACTCCTCTCCACTTCAGGCACAACCGCCTCACCCCAGATATGAGCTTTTTATCCAAAACAAAATCCCATCTTCAGAAGACGGACCTTCCTAAGGGACCTTTGATAGTGGTCTCTCACAGAAGAAAACCCTTTCTGTGAAGACTCAGTTCTTCTCATTAACCTTTCACCTGAAGACAACATAGCATGATTTAGTGTACTGGACTTCAAGCTGTGGGGTGGGGGCCCCCCGGGCGACATAAAGTGATGTCAAGGGGTGCGTGAGGCACTGGGCAAGTGGAGCACTCAAACTGCTTCTGGGAATTGCAGATAAACTTCATGCTGAAAACCTGTGCTGTGATTTAGTGAAAGTAAACAGAGCAGCTGTGCCTCACTATGTAATGGGCCATCAGTAACCCTCTTTTGTCAGTCATGTCCCGACTGGGAGTTGGTGTTAAAAGATACCTCTAAATAATCCCAATGCCTACCTCCCTCAATTCTGATACCAGGTAATTTTAGGATACCGGGTCTGACAACGACATGCTTGCAATCGTGTTTAATGGGGATGTGTAGAATGGTGACAGTGGGCAGAAATCATGTGCAGTATTTTAGCCTAAAGCGTTGCAGTTTGGAACTTGTAGCTTACTGTTAACACTGTAAGAATGAGTAGGAAAATTCCAGCTTGCAAAGTGTTTTTAGCTGAAAATCCAAGATTGATTTAAGAGTGTTGTACATTACACAAGACCAATTGCCAGCTAGGTATGACAGACAGTGCGTGGTAAATTGAAAAGCAGTATGTTACAATGTTGTGTCCAGTTGTAGAGTGGTACCATCCGGCACTATTAAAATTATTCAGCTTGCTTGCAGTATTTAACATTTTATAGTTGAATTGTGAAAAAATATGTTTGCCCTTTTGGGTGGGGAGGGGTGATGAAATTTTTATGCTGGGTGGTGGGTACGGCTCTTATGGCAATAGCACACTAGCTCCCTGACTACAGGTGATTGTTCCTCTTCACACTGTGGGCAACTCTAACAGCTAACATCAATGAGTTGCAACGTTGTGTTGTTTGCGCTGCCAAAACAAGATGGCACCAGATCCTGGATATGTGTTTTCGTCTGTATAACAGTGCAGATATTGCCTCTTCCTTTGTTCTAGGTGTAGGACGTCGGTACAACGGTTACACGTTAATTTATGGATTGTTTCCAGACATTCTAACTTCCAATAAAAGATTGGCACGGTATTACCCATGGTTAATTAAGGTTCGTTTCCCAGGATTTGGAAACCGTGGAATACCAATGGCCAACCTCTTCAATGGAAGTTTGAACAATGTCTGGGCTGTTGTGCCTCCCATCTGAGATGTGTCAAATAATATGCACATGTGGCTCTTTTAAAGGTCGGGTTTGATTTCCTAGACCAGGAACCTTTATCTATACGTTAAATGGCTGACTTCTCAAATGGCCAAGATACGTTACATGTTGAATGTGGCACATTTCTAGCATTTGAAGATCCTTGGAGATGTTCACAATCATGTTATGGTCCCTTTTCATTAATGGTCACCAGCTTCTAACCAAATATGCTTGTCACATTTCCCCAGCACACATGCTACTGTGCTCTAAACGATCAGCTTCCAACATGCTTTCTGAAATGTGCATCTGCTCTTTGACGCACGCGTGTTCATCTGGATGGAAGGCCCCTGCATGTCTTTTGATGCCATCCTCTCCCTGCCCAGTCTCATATTTCCAGTACAGAGTCTGTAGGTGTTCGTCCCAATTTTCTTGACAATCCTGCAAGGTCACTGAGGGCTTTTTTAGTAAAATGGATGATGACCCCTGAGTCTAACATGGCTTTGGGGGACTGGCAGTGGTGGCACAGCAATCTCTAGCACAGGAACAGGCCTTTCTGTCTCCTTCAGCTGGAGATACCTGCTGGCCTCCATGTAAAAGGTTTTGCCGGTCTTCCATAACTGTGTCTTTCACTTCCATGTGTTTGGATATGTGTGGATAGTGTGGCTGCACATTATGTGTGTTGTAGGTTGAGTTTAAGGAGTAAGTATGTTGAGGAGGCATCCATTGTAGAATCCATTTTGGAATGAGGCAAACTAAAGTGGCAGAGAGCTCTGTGAAACTGGTGACATGAAAGCCAGGGTCTCGTCCATTATTTTTTTCACAGTCTCTGCTATAGTGTGAGACAGTGTTTCTGTGGTTGGGTGTGTCTGGGACTCCTTCTTTTGAAGCTTGCCACTCTGCCAGACCGGTCTTAGCTCTGCCTCTTTTCCTGACTTATCTGCATCTTAAGAGAATAGGATCTGCTGTCTAGACCAGACTCACCCCTGAACCTAGGCTGGTGAAAACCAGACCAGGAGAGGCTTCTGTTATCCATGGCACTGGCATGAAACAATCATATAGCAGCCACGCAGGATTTGATTGGAAGAGCCCATCAGATTTTAAACAGGACCAGAGAGCTTATTGTCATGAGGGATCCTGGAAATGGCCAACGGGAACAGAGTTAGGATCTGTGGTCATTGTAGTTAAGGAGGACTGACTTCCAAGGACTCAGTCTGCCTGTCTGCTGTTCCCTGTTATACAGTGATCAGGTCTTGAACAAGAACCCTGTTGAAGTGTTACTGGATTGTCCTACGAGGAGATACATTCTGCTTTCTGTAAGTAGAGTTACTGATTGCATCCTACAGGAGAGTCTGTATGGAAGGAGTTCATCAGCTCAGCTGCTTGAGGACCTTTGGGAGCTGTCATAGGGTCCATGCCACCACAGTACACACGGTTTCCTAGCTATCGCGCAATAGGACGAAACCAAAATCACATTTCTGTACATTGCTTGGGGCCCAGGAGAAGAAGAGATGGCAGTTTTATTGTTGTTTGAAGGGTCTAGTGTGTCCCTTATGCATGTCAATGCTGCAAGGAAGGAAACCTATGTGAACCACATCTTACCTCAAGGAACACCAAGGAACCTGTTCAACCAATCAATACCCTAGCCAGAGGAGGCTGGAGAGATATCTACTGGAGGCTGTGCTGGTTCAAGAACCACTGACTGCATGACAATCCATCAAGAGGTGCCTGTGATATGAGCACTTGAACCCAGTCTTCATCCTGACCACTGGAGACCATGTCCATTGATGCATGGACATCCCTGGTACTTAATTGGACCGGTCTATTTAAAAGATATAAGGCCATATTTACAAGAAACTGGTGCATCAGCAGTGATGCACCAGTTTTTTTTCCGTCGCTCCTGCCCCACCTAACAACACCATGGGTGCGCAATATTTACAATACGGCGCACCATGACAGTTGTTAGGACAATAGCGTCAGAATCTTTTACGCTATTGTTGTGCTTTGCTGCACTAGCATCAAAAATGTTGACGCTAGTGCAGCAAAGTGCACGGAGGCCTATAGGTTACTATGGGTGCGTCATTTTAATGCCTGCTTTGAGCAGGCATTATAAATGATGCCAAAAATGGCGCAGTGAAATGTTGTATGTGAAATGTGACGCAAGGGGGTGCAAATGCCGCAATGCATGCATTGCGCCACTTTGTAAATATGGTGCAGCAAAAATACCTCCTTACACCACATTAACACAAGAAATGGTGCTAATGTGGTGCAAGGAGGCACTAGGAGCTTGTAAAAATGCCCCATAGTGCTTAGAAGTAGTTTCACCCAAAACACTGGGTCTTCTGGTGAACGGGCACCGGACCCATCTGTAGCCTCCCATCGTAGGTGCTTCTGTGTGCTGTGCGGTTCATTGGACAGTGGATACTGGAACATATCCGCTTTACCACCATCAACCGCCTTGTGTCTGTTCAGCTTCAGCAGGTTTCAGACTGTCTTTTGTGGCCCTTTCAAATTGTGTTTATAAGTTTCGCCCTGAGTGGTTATAAAGTAGATCATCTAAAACTTGTAACATTTATAAAAACATTGAAAATTTACACAGTAGCACACATCTGTGAGTAATAATCATAGCAATACTTTCCCATCTGAAGTGTAGCAAATCAACCTGTGGTTGACTGATGGTCACATTGGTTTGCATCTAGCAGAAAGCTGAGATTATGCACCGATTCAGACTGTCATGGCCTGTGCTTGTGGGCATGCGGTGTGAGCGGTCCTCAATGAAGCAAATGATCAAGGATCTGTTTGCCTAGTCCCTTGCTCACAAAGTCACCTTTGTTTTCTGCTTGTGAAGTCAGTGACTGATGGTGAACAACTCCGTAGATTAACCTTGTATCCTTCTAGTTCTTGGCGTGTAGCATTAAATGATTGCTTGGGGTCGGATCTCTGGCTAAAAGAAGTGAGAAGGTTCAGGTTTTCTTTGTGCTACCTTAATTTACGTGAAGTATATTTCTTTAATCTTTACAATTGAGTGGTAGCCTTATTGAGTGGTATTACTATGTTCTGTATGTCTAACCCACATCAGGTCCTTGATTAAGCCGTGGACTAATCTGCCTGGCTATCCTCAGAGTCGCCTGCTGAAGAGGAGAATGCGCACTTGGTGATCCAGTTTGGGGTCCAGTAGTACAGGGGACCAAGAAAAACAGAGTTAAGTGATTCCAGTTGTTACAGTCGAAGCCCTGTTCTATGCCTCATATAGGCACATTTCTATTTCTTGAAGTAAGGCAAGAAAGGGTCTTTCAGCCTCATGGGATGGGAGCCAAGGCTCCGGGCCACCCTTGTCAGTCAGACTGCATGTGGTTTTGCCATTCAGGCAGAATAAACTACATTTTACCCAACATATCCCACAATCCTGTTTATTAACATACAAGAAAGGTCCTCTCGTACTTTGGCTCTTCTGACGATTGTGGAATGGGATGAAACGCAAGTAAAGAAATGTTCAGCATTGGCTCTGTCTGTATTTTGCAGCAAATGTGTAAGACCTACTGGGGGGTATGGTGCTAACACACCAGTGTTGTGTTACGCATCCCTGTGGAAATATTACAAACGCATTCAGGCAAGAGGGGCCTTTTGTAGGTTGTTGAGTCAGTGGAACACGCCAGTACCTGCCTGGGTACTTTTCCACTGGGATTTTGAGGCACCAGGACACCCCACTGCCCAAAAGACATGACAGCTCTCTTTGAAGGGATTTCAAGCAGCATGAAGAACGTGTAAGGAGCTGTCCAGCAGTGATAGCGAAACTCAGAACATGTGAGTGAAGACAGTTTTAACTGTATGTAGCACTGTGCACGGGAATAGGCAGTGCTAACACGTCACCCGTGTGTGCACGACCCCCCTGAAAGTTACAAGAGACTCCTTGCAGCTCGGGGGAGCTGCCAGTGGGCATGCATGGGGTTAGTTGAGTAGCTGACGCCAGGAACCTAAACGCAGTATGTTATGCATCCAAACAGCTCTCTAATGATGAATGCCAAAGCGATATGGAACACTTTTGAAGCTGTCCAGCACCAGCTGCGTTTGTTTGACAACAAAACAGACAGCGTAACTAAAACATTTGTTGTGAACTTTGTATAATTTAATGCACTGGAGAGACTGGTGCACACACGCAGCCGTGTTTGATCAGCCCTACATAGAAAACTGGGCTTTCAGTCATTTTTTCAGGTCATTTACCCCTTTATAGAAGTAACACAAATGTGATTTGCAAAAAAGTAAAAATCAAATACATTTTTGTCATGTTGATGAATGATAATATTCCAGTTGCTATTTTTCTATGGAGACCACTTCGGAGTATTATTAAAACAAAGACAAAAAACTCATGCACTTTATCTTTTTGTTTTGACTTTATCGCAAATATTTGCCTTTTACTTTATGGCATCCCTGATATCACCTCGATAAGTTTTACTGTCCAAGAGTGCAATCTGTATTAAAAACAGTATCTACATTCCTTGATATGTCTGTTTGCACAACAGGAATTTATATGACATGCAAATATTTACATGCACCCATTACAGATTGAATGTAGATTTGTTTATAGAAAAAAAGCCTTTGGGTTATGCTTTCTGTGACATCACTACCTGTGATGGCAGTGCACAATGCCTTTGCTGATCAGTCCCTCTACTTATTCTTTAGGGCTAGTAACCTGCACACAGGACAATAGAGGCTAATGTATAGTCAGTCCCTTCTAATTAGTAAAGCCAACAATTGTCATTTCCAAAAGGCCAATGCTTTATTCCCAGCTGCACGCTTGCACAGATGTCAACGCACATGCAGACAATTTTGCAATGTTTTTTCTATTACAAATAATAATTCCAAGATGGCCAACAATGAGCAGGCATGAGCTGCGATGAGTCCCGGGATCAAAAAAAGTGTGTTTCCCATTATAATTCCCATAGGGATTTTGAACATGACTACAGCCCGAACGGTTGGACGAAATTACACTGAATTTGGCCGAAATGTAGCCTTTGGTCCAGAAAGAAGCCTTTTTGTTGTGTAGTGTAAATCCGTTCAGTAGTATTTTCAGATATTAAAAAAAAAAACCGAATTATGTATATCTGGATGCGCGAATAGTTCGGGAATACTCCTAGTCTCATGCAGAGATTAGATTGGCTGCCAACACTTCGTCTAGGAAGTGTTGCCAGCTATTTTGAAACTCTGCGTAAGCAAAGTAAAAAAAAAAAAATATGAAAAGCGGTTAGGTACTGTTACCTACCCCTCTAGCCTTGGTGAAAGGGTCACCCAGTGACCCCCCTTCAATGCTTAAAAGTATGTATTTTTTTTTTATGGCAAAAATCGAGGTGGATCTGTGAATTTTGCTGTGATTTCCCCCCCCCCCCCCCGAAAAAACAAAGGCAAGTGCGTTCTCCCGCGCTTGCTTTTATTTTTGCCCCTGGGTGGGCAAGGTCCCGGGGTCATTGCCATAAAATAGGAGGGGGGCACATGGGTCCCCCCGTCTTTGGGCTTATCAAACCCTGGGGAACATCACCTCCCTGTGGCCAAAGAATTTAAATTAATGCAGGGGGCCCACGCCTCCCCCTACAGCCCCAGGGACTGCCACCTCCCTGGGGCAAAACTTTTACTGTTAATGCAGAGGGCCCATACAGCCAGTACAGGTGGTCCGTACAGGTGGCAGTCCCGGGGACTGCCACCTTTCCAGAGCTAAACATAAAATTAATACGGGTGGCCCGCATGGCCCTCCCAAGGACCACCACTCCGCAGGGTAATTTCTATAATTAATAGGGGGGCACGTGCCTCCCAGCGCACCGTGGACCGCCACCTCCCTGGGGAATTTCAAACCATATATGGGGCCGTGCAGTGCCCCTGATTCCCGGGGACCGCCACCTCCCTGGGGCTCAAATAAAATAATAAAGTGGTCCATCATGGGACCACCATCTCCCCAGGGTGAAATTAAATGATGGAGGGGGTCAGGTGGCCCCCGTGATGGAGTCATTGAAGGCCTTGTGGACCTCCACCCCCCCAGGGCCGGCTCCTGCTACCTCCCGAGGTGCCCACCCTTGAAAGGTAGCAGTTTGCTTTTGCTTGGTGGAAGCTGACAAAGCAAACATAACTCCACTTTCTACAAGCAGAAGCTGTCAAACAGCTCCTGCTTGCAGAAAGCGGAGATTTTATCTCTTTCCCTGCAAGCAAATATGTGTACAGGGAAAGAGAATAAAAAGCATTGCTCCCGCAAGCAGGAAGCAGCTATTTCAAGCAGCTCCTTGCTTGTGGGAGCAATGCTGGCTCCCGCATGATGCAGGGAGTTGGTTAGGACTGCAGGGGCCTTAAGGCTCCCTGCGCAGTCCTGTCAGAAAACATCTTGCTTGTGTACGGCTTTGAAGTCACAGGATGATTTCAAGGCAGCACAAAAGCAAGGTATTTGATTTGTATGTTGCTTCTGGCCTACTGGACTGTCACTCAGCAGGTTGAAGGGTCAAATCCTGGTATTTCCTGGCAGTGTACCTGTTTATTTGCTAGTGTTTTGAATGGTAAACATTCCTTGTGATGAAACATTGCAGCCTATTTTCCCCAGCAAATTCTTTGAGTTGATTGTTATAGTAATGTCTGGACACTGTATAATCAGGAATAACCTGTGGTGCGGTGGTTAAGGTCATAGACACTCACACTGAAGGTTGAGGGTTCTAGTAGAGGTGTGTCTGTGGTAATTTCCCTGCTTGAGTTTCTTTTCAACTTCAAATGTTTTAGGTACATACTGAACGGTGATCTCAGTTATTTTTAATTGACAAATGCATTTTTCTATTCAATTTGTTCTAGGATATCTCATTCTAAGTATATAATTCATCAAAGTCTAGAAAAACTCTCTGTATGGTTATAGGGGAGTGGCTGCAAGGCCTGGTCACAGGCCAGGCCCTGTGACCAACTCCCACCACGCATGGCCAAAGGCCGTACACGAAGCAGGGATGGGTGATTATAAGGGGTTGGCAACAGGCCAGACCCTGCAGCCAACCCCCGCCCATGGGGTTGGGTGGCTATAGGGGGGGTTGGGTGGCTATACGGGGTTAGCCACAGGCCAGCCCTGCTGCCAACCCTGCAGGTGGTTGGATTAACGTATAGTAATTTAAACTACTTTACATTAAGAAAACAATTGAAATTCACTGGAAAATCCAAAGTTTACAGGGACGTTATAGTTAGGAAATAGAATTTTTTTTAAACATAAAAATTCACTATAAAAATCAATGGTTACAGGGACGGTATAGTTAGGTTCTGAATTTATTCACATTTATTTATTCTATAACTGCTGATTTCTATGGTTTTGTGTGAGTAAATTCAGAACCTAACTATAACGTTCCTATAACCTTTGATTTTTAAGTGTATATATGTATATATATCACCCCAAAAAAAAAAACACTGCACCCAAGGAGACTTCACTTGCCAAGTTTGATTTAATCACAGGCAGCATTAACCAGACAACATGATGCGTTTCAACAGCTCGTCTTTCTCAAATGGTTTCAGTCTGTGTCCTGCGAGATATATATATATATATATATATATTTTTTTTTTCAGCCTACTAACCACAAAACAATAACATAACTCTCCATTCTACCATGCACTGTGTTCTCATAAAAGCTGGGATTTCAGTTGTCATAAGTGTTGTTATAAATAGTATGATTTCAGATGGTGCAAGTCATATAGTATGAAAGGGTAGAAGCATTGCATGGTAGCACTGCGGATAGTTTGTGCGACTTATGGCATCATTTAGGTGAGCAATTGAAGGATAACTGACATTTACCACTTAGATGTAGGATAGGAGTGTAGCCATTGTAGTAACTTTTAGGGCACAATACATTGCTGCAGTTTTCATGGGTAGTACACTTTGTTCTGAAGCAAGATTGTTTGGAATAGGGGACTGTATTGGTATGACTTTATTAAATCCCTCTTCAACACAAGGGTTATATTTCCCAATTGTCTTTTCATATGTACATCCATGAAGGGTGATTTATCTAATAGAATGCGCATCAGCCCATCACTGTTTAAGCAATTTAATGGAATAGGTTTTAAGTAACTTTCACATTGCCTGCTTTCATCACAAACGTTAATGAGAATATGTTTCATTTATCGACTTTTTTGAATGTTTGTTTTTTCTTCCCACTTTTAGATTGACTTTATACTGATGTTCTTTGCATTTGTGTCAATACGCATATGAAGTGTTCATTTTGGGAAATCCGGACAACAAACAGTAATTAGGTATTAATTGATTCTTGCTGAATGCTCACTTCATCACGTTGGACTATAAATGGTTTGGGGAGTATCGAATCATTGGTTGCTAAAGCTTTTGTTGCTCCTTTCCCCCGCCCCCTTTGTTTAATGTTTATTTCTGATTGCTTATCATTTGCATTCATGATGTGGCTCCAGAACGGACATTGACTCACTTAACTGGTGAGAGGACTAAGGCACTGATTTTCACACGTGGTGTAGATGACATAGTAACTTTTCGCACAAAATCTACTCTACCCTGTTTACCACAGGTTTGAAAAAAATATATTTTTTCACACTATACAAAGACTTGTCAAGTTATAGTGTTCATTGAGTATGTTCTCCTTTTTTTATTCACGTTCATTGTATTGTAATTATGATGAATTAACTAGAGGATATTTATTAGTGATTCTGACATTTTCTTTTTATTATATGTTGTAAGTATATTTTACTTTTCTTTCTTCTTATTACTGGTTATGGCCACTTTCTGTTTTTGGTGTGTGACAATTTGTATATTACTTTACACAGCTAAAAGATCATGAATTGGCCCTGATGAAGCAACATTGATATCACAAAACACGTGTTGGCTCCTTTTTGTTTGTGCAAAAAATATAAAAATTAGATACTTCAATCAATAAGGATCCTTTTTTGTTCTCATAAAGAAGAATTACAATACTTAAATCATCTACCAGTCTAGTATCCAGAAAATTAATGGATATTAATGCCTACAGTCTTTACAGAACGTTGATTTACTACTTCATTGCACACCTCAGACCTAATCTGTCTCTATTATAAAACCAGGGCTGGAAGTCCCAGAAGTCGTGAAAAATTAATAGACTGCATGTTTTACTCATGCATGGAAGTGGGAATGAAAAGAGAATGTATGCGGAAGAGTCCAAGGACACACAAACATGTGCACTCCCATGGAGGGCTGAATCTAAAGTAAAAAAAAAAATTCTCAAGTGTGCAGTGGCAGTATGTGATTTATCCAATCAGAACACCAGTACGCTCCTGGGAGGAACACACAAAAGGATAGGGAGGAAAGCAGTAGCACACAACAGAACTAAACAATAAAGCCATCCAATCATGAGCAAAGGGCTGACAACCAAGCAAGAGGCTGACCCTGAAACCCACTCAAACTATTTGTTATGAATGGAAAACAATAGGTCTAGCCCAATAGTGCCTAACCTTTTGACTCCTGAGAACACCCCCTGAATCACTACTAGAAGCCGCGGACCACCAAGCAATTTGTACGATTTAAATTTCAAACATTAAAACAGTAATTCACAAATAATAATGTTAGACTTTTCAGCCTTGGTGTGGTCTCCCTTAACTTTTTGCCTCTTTTTCCCAGGTTGTTGATGTGTGTTGGACTCTGATCTTGCTGTTTTTGTTACTCTGGGCACTTTACCACTGCTAACCAGTGCTAAAGTGCAAGTGCTCCTTTACAAAATGTGTATGTAATTGGCTTATCCATGATTGGCATAATTGATTTATTAGTAAATCCCTAGTATAGTGCAGTAGAGGTGCCCAGGGCCTGTAAGTCAAA
This sequence comes from Pleurodeles waltl, assembly GCF_031143425.1. Lineage (NCBI taxonomy): Eukaryota > Metazoa > Chordata > Amphibia > Caudata > Salamandridae > Pleurodeles > Pleurodeles waltl. The sequence goes on along the minus strand of NC_090439.1, from coordinate 729,162,340 downwards.
TGCTACTAGTGGGTCTGCGGCACTGGTTGTGCCATCCACATAAGTAGCTCTGTAATCATGTCTCAGACCTGCCACTGCAGTGTCTGTGTGTGCAGTTTTAACTGTAAATTCGACTTGGGAAGTGTACCCACTTGCCAGGCCTAAATCTTCACTTTTCTTACATGTAAGACACCCCTAAGATAGGCCCAAGGTAGCCCAAGGGGAGGGTGCAGTGTATGGTTGAGGTATGACATATAGTAATGTGTTTTATATGTCCTGACAGTAAAATATTGCTAAATGTGTTTTTCACTGTTGCAAGGCCTGTCCCTCTCATGGGTTAACATGGGGGCTACCTTTAAATCTGATTAAAGTGTAGATTCCCTTTAGGAGTGGATGGACATGTGGAGTTTGGGGTCTCTGGATTTAAAAATACATCTTTTAGTAAAGTTGATTTTAATATTGTGTGTTTGAAAATGCCACTTTTAGAAAGTGAGCATTTTCTTGCTTATACCATTTCTGTGACTCTGTGGATTCTCTGTCTGGGTCGGTTTGACAGTTGGGCTGGTTGCACCTCACACTAGACAGTGACACAAAGGGAGCTGGCGTATAGCCTGCATATCCTAATGAGCCAACAGTGCTAGAAGGGAGGGGAGGAGTGGTCACTTACACTTGAAAGGGCTGTGCCTGTCCTCAAACAATGCAGTCTCCGACCCCCTGTTGAGTGTCTGGGGCCTGGCCTGGGCAAGGCAGGATTTCACATTCCAGAGACCTTACTTTGAAGTAGGCCTACTTCAAAGGAGAAATTGGGTATAAAAAGGGCACCCAAAACCACAGACTTTAGAAACCCTTCTGGAAACAAGAGGAACCTCTGCCTGGAGAAGAGCTGAAGAGCTGAGGAAGAAGAGCTGCCCTGCCTGTGAGTATGCTTTGTGGAGCTATCCTGCAGTTGCTGCTTCTGCCAGAGTAAGAGGGCAAGACTGTACTTTGTGTGCCTCCCATCTTGAGAAGAAATCTCCAAGGGCTTGATCTAGAGCTTGCCTCCTGTTGTTTGAAGTCTCAGGGACAGCAAAGACTTCTCTCTGCCAGCACCTGGAATCTCTGGAAAGACTCTTACTCTGCCCTGTGATGCCCATCCAGTTCCTGGGACCCTGAAAGGAGAAGCTGGTAGCCTAAAGACAAGAAAATCCACGCACAGAGTGCTGTGCGGGGAAAAGATCGATGCGACTCCGATCCGCGGCTAAAAATCGACGCTCGTCGGAAATGTGACCAAAGAATCCATGCACGAAGCTGGAGAAACGACGTGCAGCATCGCTGACGGAGGCTGGGAGATCGTAACCCACGCTGCGTGGTTTTTGGATCATCGTGCGGCAAGATTTACAAAGCAAGCACGGCTGGGCGCGTAAAAACAACACAAGGCCTGCCTGGACCCAAGAGTGCTGACCGGATCGACGCATCGCTCTCCTGCGAGAGAAGAAACGGCACGCCCGACCCTACAAAAGGAGAAACAATGCAAGGTCTCGCTCGTGAGTGAAATGGACGCATTGCAAGCCCTTTTTGACGCACACTCACCCGTGCGGGGTTATTTTTGACGCACCCAAGGTACATTTTCTTGCTAACAGTGTTAGTGTGTGTTTTAAACTACATAAAGACTCTTTTTGCTTTTTAATTGATAACTTGACTTGTGTATTGTGGATTTTTGTTGTTTTGGTCTTGTTTTGTTTAGATAAATATTTCCTATTTTTCTAAACCTGCGTTGTGTCATTTTGTAGTGATTTCATTAAGTTACTGTGTGTGTTGGTACAAATACTTTACACCTAGCACTCTGAAGTTAAGCCTACTCCTCTGCCAAGCTACCAAGGGGGTAAGCAGGGGTTAGCTGAGGGTGATTCTCTTTTACCCTGACTAGAGTGAGGGTCCTTGCTTGAACAGGGGGTAACCTGACTGTCAACCAAAGACCCAATTTCTAACAAATACCCAAACATGTACACACCAAAAAGTCAAATTACTATGACATAATTATTCTATATTGAAAAAATACACAAAAAGTGAATACATTTAATTGGAAGGTTGGTGCTGCTTCTCGGCAACTAACTTTTCAATGTTTTTTTTTTTAGGAAAATGGAGTCCTCAGGTCAAATTCTACTTTTCCCAAACGATTTTTGTTTTTATTATTTAGGTATATAAGATCTCAGAAAGGTTTTTACATAAGTATATAGTGGAGAAAGGAAATAAAACGATAAAGGCCTCTCAACTCTCCATAGACTGACACATGCACTTCATTTGTTTTATAGTACCTCATATACCACGGTAGGGTGTCAGAGAACTTTACAGGGGACTACAAGGTGTAGCATTCACATGTCAGTCATACTGGTAGGCATTTTATATGGGTGCTTAGGCTGGAGAAGCGCAAACTCAGGATTCAGAACATAACATGGTGGCTAGTGTTGACTTTAATAGTAATGTATTTCTACACAGGCAAACCCTTTTTTAGCAGCATAAGGATAATGAAAGACTGGGAAAAAAACATAACTTTCTAATTTGTTCCAAGCAGTTTGCATGCAGTTCTTTGATGGCAGTTTATAGCTCACTGTGCTAGATTACAATTGTAACTTATGAACTCCACAGTAACACAAACTGTGACAAAAGCAGTAAACCACTGTCCTCCCACATAAAATACTCTTCTTTGCATGATACATGTTCTCAGGAGCAGCCATGTTAACCATCTGAGCTACCTTAGATGAGTAAAAACTGACACTAGACAAAACTCCCTTCTCTCTCCAGCAGGTACATTAATAACCAGAGTTATTGTGACGCTTTTATTTTTGCCAGAAAGCTGCTGGGTGTACAAGGAACTTTGAAGAGCTTTTAAAGCGGCTGCACAGATGAAGTAACACATATAAAAACATGCACGTGTTTCTGTAGGAACCACAGATGAAGAAGTGTCTCTGGCCCAGGCCTGCGAACCCCATGGGAATGTATCAGGGACCCCTGGGGTTCCGGGGACCACAGGTTGGGAACCGTTGGTCTAGCCAATTCTGTCTGTAGCCAAGACCTAAAAAGAGTTTTCCATTGTAATACCTTGGCGACATAATGCAATAATATATGTTTGGGCCCATTCTTTTTCATTTCCATAACCCACCACCCAAAATTACTAATTTATACCTTAATCACTTTGGCACAAGGAGTGGCTCCACTTGGAATAAGACTGTTTTCTACTACTTATTTAACCCTCGCCCGTATGCACTCCATCCACAAAGAGGAACGAATATTACAAAACAACAGACTTTTGCTCCACTTAGAATGAAACTGTTTTTTTTACTATATCTTCAACCCTCGCCCGCGAACACTCCATCCACACAACGGTATACATATTAAAAAACAACTGTCTGATAAAACCCTAAATTCCCTTTGAAATCACTATTTAAATATCAATACAATGCACTTTTTTTTCTTTACTCGTGGTGCCCTCCCTTCCCCACTTAATTATGTCGGGTTACGGGTTTTGGGTTTCAGAGAATAATAACAACTAAACAGTAGTATTCACATCACTCCCGCTTGGTCAACATCTTTGGAAATGCATAGGAAGAAAAGAAAATGGTCGTAAATCCAGGAATCATGCAAGTTTTCCTCTCACGACAGTTATCTGGTATGTCACTTGTAGTAATTGGAGACGATAAGGAGATAGGATTTAAGATTATCACCATTTTCATGGGCCACCAGGGCCAGTAAAGTAAAGAGATGACGCTCAATTCGGAAGCTTTAAGTTTGTGCTCAACCGAAAATAAAGGGCCATATTTATACTCCGTTTGCGCCGAAATTGCGTCGTTTTTTTTGACGCAATTTCGACGCAAAACTAACGCCAACTAACGCCATATTTATACTATGGCGTTAGAGGCGAATAGCGCCAAAGTTCCCGGAATGTGCGTCATTTTTTAGCGTGAACCCCTTCCTTGCGTTAATGATATGCAAGGGAGGCGTTCCCGTCTAAAAAATGACTCCCAGGCCTTTACGTGGTATTTATACTCCCGGGCAAAAGAGACGCCCGGGAGTTGGCGTGGCTAAAAACGGCGCATTTGCGCCACTTTTTAACGCCTGCTCAGGGCAGGCGTTAAGGGGCCTGTGGGCTCAAAATGAGCCCACAGGTGCCCTCCCATGCCCCCAGGGACCCCCCCTGCCACCCTTGCCCACCCCAGGAGGACCCCCAAGGATGGAGGGACCCACCCCAGGGACATTCAGGTAAGTTCAGGTAAGTTTTATTTTTTATTTATTATATTTTATTTTGGTGGCATAGGGGGGCCTTATTTGTGCCCCCCTACATGCCACTATGCCCAATGACCATGCCCAGGGGACAGAAGTCCCCTGGGCATGGCCATTGGGCAAGGGGGCATGACTCCTATCTTTCCAATGATAGGAGTCATGTTGATGGGGGATGGGCGTCGTTAAAAAATGGCGCAAGTCGGGTTAAGACGATTTTTTCGACGTAACCTGACTTGCCCCATTTTAAGACGCCCATGCGCCATTTTCCCCCTACGCCGGCGCTGTCTGGTCTACGTGGTTTCTTCCCACGCAAACCAGGCAGCGCCGGTCTGATTGCGCCGTCTAACGCCATTCCATAAATACGGCGCCCGCATGGCGCTTCAGAATGGCGTTAGACGGCACAAAACTTTTTGACGCTAAACTGCGTTAGCGCAGTTTAGCGTCAAAAAGTATAAATATGGGCCAAAGTCTCGATTTCTAGGATATCCGTATTCGGTTGAACCTAGATTGTAGGCTGGTGTGGCTTTTTGACTCCACACAGCTTCAGGGCCATATTTATACTCCGTTTGCGCCGAAATTGCGTCGTTTTTTTTGACGCAATTTCGACGCAAAACTAACGCCAACTAACGCCATATTTATACTATGGCGTTAGAGGCGAATAGCGCCAAAGTTCCCGGAATGTGCGTCATTTTTTAGCGTGAACCCCTTCCTTGCGTTAATGATATGCAAGGGAGGCGTTCCCGTCTAAAAAATGACTCCCAGGCCTTTACGTGGTATTTATACTCCCGGGCAAAAGAGACGCCCGGGAGTTGGCGTGGCTAAAAACGGCGCATTTGCGCCACTTTTTAACGCCTGCTCAGGGCAGGCGTTAAGGGGCCTGTGGGCTCAAAATGAGCCCACAGGTGCCCTCCCATGCCCCCAGGGACCCCCCCTGCCACCCTTGCCCACCCCAGGAGGACCCCCAAGGATGGAGGGACCCACCCCAGGGACATTCAGGTAAGTTCAGGTAAGTTTTATTTTTTATTTATTATATTTTATTTTGGTGGCATAGGGGGGCCTTATTTGTGCCCCCCTACATGCCACTATGCCCAATGACCATGCCCAGGGGACAGAAGTCCCCTGGGCATGGCCATTGGGCAAGGGGGCATGACTCCTATCTTTCCAATGATAGGAGTCATGTTGATGGGGGATGGGCGTCGTTAAAAAATGGCGCAAGTCGGGTTAAGACGATTTTTTCGACGTAACCTGACTTGCCCCATTTTAAGACGCCCATGCGCCATTTTCCCCCTACGCCGGCGCTGTCTGGTCTACGTGGTTTCTTCCCACGCAAACCAGGCAGCGCCGGTCTGATTGCGCCGTCTAACGCCATTCCATAAATACGGCGCCCGCATGGCGCTTCAGAATGGCGTTAGACGGCGCAAAACTTTTTGACGCTAAACTGCGTTAGCGCAGTTTAGCGTCAAAAAGTATAAATATGGGCCTCAGTATCGTCCGAAGAGCGATTTAAACCAAACCTCTCAGTCATACCCTGAGTTAGCCACTGGAGGGCGTGCTTGTGCATAACAAACGACACCGCTTCGTTGCTACTTCTCTTTCTAAGCAGCCATAAATCAAAGTGCAGTGGGCGTCACAAACTACATAACTTTGAGGTACACAGTGCGGGTGGAGAACCGCTGCCCGAACACGGGGCTTTATATTTAAATCACCTAGCTTAGTTACGGAGAGGGGAAACGTGCGGCAATAACATTTTATTTACTGCTTTGGTTGACTGTCGTGGGCCTTTTATATGCCTTGCGTGAGGGACTTCATATTGCTTCTTCAAGCTCGTTTTTGCTAGATAACGCAGGCGCAGTCTTTTACACGTCATATGATAAAGTGGGCACATAGCCCGCCCACTGCTTACTTTTAGTTGGCTTTATTGTCACTCTCATTAGCTCGCTTCTTATTTGCTAGACCATGTGAGCTCTGCTTCCGCTGTACGTTCGTCTAGTGGAGCATGGATGTACGTGCTAATACACTCGATTCATGCGGAAATTGCCTCTGCTTCCGTAGAAGTCAATGAGAGAAATACTTTCTCCAGATTATTTTTTGAAATGTCTCACTTCTTTCTTATAACATGTCGGCATGATGTGAATCCAATACTAGAGTCTTTGCACTGTGCGCTTTTGAAGTGCTGCTTTTCTTTCCTTTAAGCAACACCACAGTGAATGTTTTCCATTTTCTCCCTCGTTTACTTCTCTCCCACATTGTCCGTGCTCTGTGTTGCTTTCTCTTGCCCATGTGCTTCCCCCACTTCCCTGCGTTGCTTTCTCACCCGTGGGCTACTCCCCACCGCCTCCACATTGCTCTTTCGCCAGCTGGCTTGCCCTACCTGCGGCTTTCGTGTTGTTTCCCTCTTCCAGCTTCCCCAGTTCTGCTTTACCCCATACCTGCGCCGTGCTTCCACCCCCATGTTACTTCCTTCATCTCCATGTAGCCACAACTGCTTTTTTTTCCCATCCCCGCCCCACCAAAAAAAAAAACCAAAACACTTCCATGCATTTTTGTTTTCCTTTTTAGTTACTGATGCAACACGGATTAGTAACTAAAAAAAAAAAAAAACCTGCAGCATTTGTAAGCGCTTGCAAGCATGGTGCTTTTTTATTTATCTATTTTTTTTACATTCTTTAGCCATGGTGTACAGTATTAAGGATTTCGTGCAGCATTATTAGAGACCATCGCAAAGTCAAAAGGTCTCAAAGGCATGACATTAGTTTTGCAAATGCTTGTTATTTTGTATGACAGCTGTAGCAAAGACGCAAGGGTTAAATTCGCAATGAGGAGGCTCCCACTGTCAGGAAGGCTTCCTATGATCGTGCCCTTGAATGGAGTGCATGAATCATACAATCAGAATTTACCAATGTGCCACCCTCCGCAGGCACATGTACTCGAGCCACAGAAAAGCTTCAATTTAGGCTGTGTGCATATGGGTGAGCAGTGGTGTTATTTGTTATATGGAGAGGCACACTCCAAACATCCGAGGTATTTATAGAGGCAATCAAACAGAACAATTTAAACTTGCACTCACAGGTCACATCAGTGCAACATAGATAAAGTTTCTGGCTTTGCAGGTGTTTGTTCACAATGACAAATTGGAAACCAGATTGTCTAGGAAGACAACTGCTGGTAATTCAATCTTACATGCCCACTTCTTTCATCAGAGTCATCTGAAATCTAGCATCCCATATGGCGAGATGCTTAGATTAAGAAATTGTAGTTGTATAGAATATTGGGAGGCCTGTAGGTATGTGACAGTGGCTAGATTTGTGCAATGTGGCTACACAAGAAATTCCCTTAAAAAAACAGTAGGAAAAAGTGGAACGTAAGAGCAGGGAATACTTACTGTTCCGAAACAGGCAGAAAGAGGAAGGTGTATCAACCAATAGGTTGATAATAATATGTAACAAGCAAGATAGCAAATTGAGGGCCATTTTATGGAAGAATTGTCACCTAATCTGAGGGGGGGCTATTTTAGGGCTGAACATCCCCAGATGCCCTTCTATTGCATACTGGAGAGCATATGTGATGACCGATGCCCTGGTTAAAAGCAGTCCAGAAGTCATGAAGCAAGAAAATTGGTTGCAGCAAGTCAGGGGTTTCCACAAATGCCAAAAGTGTAAGGCATGTGTTCATGATGTAAACACAGTTGAATACACCACACCCTTTACAGTAAAACCAATAAAGATAGCAGGCTCATTCAATTGTAGACACAGTTCGTTGTGTATGCATGGCTTCGTGACTGTGGGGTGAAGTACCAGGGCAGCACGATTCTGCAGGTCCACAAGGGGATCTTTCAGGGCTGTCAAAAACAATGACTGTTCGTATCCGGTAGCTAGGCATGTAAATGAGTGCCACAACATGGATGTCTGAAGTATTTTTGTAATTGATGCTGTCCCAAAGCACATCAGGGGCAATCATGAGCAGCTTTTCAGACAGACTGAGGGAAGGTACATAATGAGTCTTGATGCTAAGGCACCAAATGGCATAAATATCGAAGAGGAGGTATACACTTTTTTTTGTAAAATATATGCTGCTGAAATCCCTGAAGTTTCATTAAGAGTAGTGTCCAATCAAGAGATATAAACACTGTTGAGTAAAGCAGGACTAATTTTTTGTTGTGCACATTAACGCTGAAGCGAGGGCATGATGATTAATGAATTAGTTGTTATTGGTTGGACATGAGGCCTCAGCCATGGGGTGGTAAATACGCATGTTGAAATTTATGTCAAAGATGGTATTTGTTGGAAATGGTCCTTTTTGCAGGGGTATCCTCAAACTTTTTGCCTTCTTTCTCCTATTTTTTCTGATCTGTTTTTGCTGGTTTATTGTCTCTGCACACTTTCCCCCTGTTGATCAGTGCTAAAGTGCAAGTGCTCACTATGTAAATTGTATTGGTGATTAGTTTATCCATGATTGGCATATTTGATTTACTCATAGGTCCCTAATAAAGTGCACTATGTGTGCCCAGGTCCTGTAAATCAAATGCTACTAGTGGGCTTGCAGCACTGATTGTGCCACCCACATGAGTAGCCCTATGACCATGTCTCAGACCTGCCACAGCAGTGTCTGCGTGCACAGTTTTAAACTGCCAATTCGACCTGGCAAATGTACCCACTTGCCAGGCCCAAACTTTCCCTTTTTGTACATGTAAGGCACCCCTAAGGTAGGCCCTAGGTAGCCCCAGGGGCAGGGTGCAATGTATGTTAAAGGTGGGACATGTGCTGATGTGTTTTACATGTCCTAACAGTGAAATACTGCCAAATTCGGTTTTCACTGTTGCAAGGCCCATCTCTCTCGTAGGTTAACATGGGGACTGCCTTTCAATATATTTTTCCCATTGGGAGCAGATAGAGATATGTCGTTTGGAGTCTCTGAACACACAATACATTTTTGGTAATGTTGTTTTTTGGATTGTGCCTGCACCGTGACCTGCGGGCACTGCATGTCCCGACGCCATCCACGTCAGCGCTTCTGACTTCGTCATCATCCTGGAGTTTGATCTGCAATGTGTGTGACTTTAAGGGACCAACGGCCCCCGCACCACACTCCAGAACTGATGCCAGCAACGCCGCACTTCGGATCTCATCATGAGGATCAAGATACCCTGCATTTCCAAGATACTGTTTGTGGGTCTTCCCGGCACCCTAGCTGGCCGCGGCCAGCCTGAACTGTTGGATTTGTTGTTCACGATGCCGTAATAGCCCCAGATGGAGCCATCAACTTCAAGGAACAGTATTTTTAAGTTAATTTTTGCAAAAATCATACCTTTATACTGTATGTTGAATCTTTCATGTTTTGGTCTTGTTTGACATAGATAAATATTGGCTATTTTTCTAAAACTGGTGTGGTGTCCTTTTGTTTTCACTGTAATAAAGTGTGTTACGTGCAAAAGCTTTACTCATTGCTTCTGAGATAAACCTGACTGCTTGTGCCAAGCTACCAAGGGGGTGAGTAGGAGTTATCTGAGCTGATTATCTTCCTTATCCTGACTAGAGTGAGTGTACCCTACTTGGACAGGGTGCAAACCGACTGCCAACTACAGACCCCTTTTCTAAGAGTATTCATTCTGGTTACAGCAAATATTAATGTTGTAGAAATGAATTCAATATTTTTAGATTCCTGTTTGCCCACTTATGCCCAATTTTGTAAATTGTGACTATTGCATGTGTCCATGTTAGCTTGGATCCAGATTTCAGTAGGACCCTTAATGCTATGGAGGTTTATTTTAATTTGAAGTTACAACAGATTTGAAATAATATGCTGCCACAGTATGAAATTAAGGTATTAACCGTTATGAACCACAAGCCCTTATTGTGCTCTTGATTCCAACTGCAATTCTCATTGAGTGAACCTCAGCTAAATGTAGTTGACATTTTATTTTTTATACTTATTCTTTAATTTCATTCATTTTCAATGTGAATGATGACATTGATTAAAAGCATTGTTTACAAATTGTGCAAAGGAATGAATGTCTTTACTCAATGTTGATTACCATGTGGCTCTACAGAAATGAAACAATGCTGGTGGAATTGTAGTTCAAGAATAAACATTTGTGGAGAAATGCTGATGTCTGTACCCGGTTGGATTGTTTGAAGTAACAGGCTTAGGAGTATGTGATATTCACTGAAAAAACAAAGGTTACAGGGATGTTATAGTTAGGAAATAGAATAAAAAAAAACATAGAAATTCACCGAAAAAAAACTAAAGGTTACAGGGACATTATAGTTAGGGTCACATTTTAAATGTACAAAATCATAGAAATTCACCTGTTAGAGGTATCTCAAGTAATCATAACTCATGCACTAAGGTAACTATAACTCCTCTCCACCGTGCACAGGTTTTCATCAAAAGTTTTACCGCAAATACTACATTGATATTATCAATGATGCAATCTAAGATGTCATGAGTGCTGTAATTTGTTGGGTAATTAGCAGTGCATGGCGAGGGTTACTTGAGATAACTCTAAATATAACAGGTGAATTTCTATGGTTTTGTAGGCTTTGAACCATCAACCTACTGAGTGACAGTCCAAGAGCTTTATCATTAGGTCAGAAGAGACTCTATTCTGCTTTGCATCAAAACGTAACAGTAACATTTGAACCACACATCTTGCTAGTCTAGCTATTTGAAGTGATTGCATGGAGAGACCATGCAATGACAATCTCTCTCTCTCCCGTGATATGAGAGATCTCTCTCCCATGATGAGAGAGAGAGAGAGAAAAGAAAAAAAATAAAACAAACCGGGGTTGGAGTCTCATGGCCCCGCAGTCCTAGCCGTCTCCCCCGTGTCTTGCAGGAGCCAGCACTGCTCTCACAATCAGGGAGCTGCTTTAAATAGCAGCCCCTGCTTCTGGGAGCAATGTCTTCATATGACAGATGAAACTCCGCTTTCTGACAGTGAGAGCTGTTTGACAGCTCCTGCTGTCAGAAAGTGGACTTTGCTTTTGCTTGTTGGGGCCTGTCACTTCCCACCAAGCAAAAGCAAACAACTATGTCCCGGTCATCCTAGGACATAGCAGGAGCTGGCCCTGGGGGCAGTGGTGGTCCCCGGGCCATCTATGGCTCCATGAGGGGGGCTGCATGGCGCCCATCCAAGGATAAGCAGCCCATGGGAAGGTGGTGGTCTCTGGGGCTGCAGGGGGCTGAAACTGGCCCCCTTCATTCTTTTTTTTATGCCCCAAGGAAGTGGTGGCCATGCGCCCCTGCATAATATTTGTGTAAAGTCCCAGGGAGGTGGTGGTCCCTGGGGCTGCGGCGGGGCTGTGCGGGTCCCGCCCCATATTTCTCTAAAGCCCCATGGAGGTGATGGTCCCTGGGGCTGCAGTGGGGCCGCATCTACTGTATAATATTTGTGTAAAACCCTGGGAAGATAGTGGTCCCTGGAGCTGCAGGGGGGCCACGCGGCCCGCATAATATTTCTGTGCAGCCCTGGGGAGGTGGCAGTCCCCAGGGCTGCAGAGGGCTGGGCATAGGACACATAGAGGGGTCCAGCGCCCCTCGTGGGCAAAAACTTATTGCTCAAATATTTTTTTTTGTCTGATCCGCGGTCCACGGATGGATCCTCGGATCCGGTGACCCACAGATCCAATGTTGAATCCGCAGATCCAGAAAAAAAAATTCCACTGCATTCAACCTCATGCTGCGCATGGCCCAAAGGCTCTGCACAGCATGGGTTTGGGTGCATGCAGGTGGCTTGGCTGTGCAAGTAATAGTTACCCTAAGGCGCAAGTTATAGTTACTTGAGTTAACTATAACTGCTGAATTTTCTGGTTTGTACGAGTAAATTCAGAACCTAACTTTAAAACCCACACACACACGCACACACACATCCCGACCCCTTAGAACTGGGACCAAAATGAATAAAATAAATATTTATTTTGGTCATTGTGGTCTGGTGGGAGCCAGCACTGCCCATGTGTGTTCCTGCAAGAGCTAGCGCAGACCCCCTGTGCTCTTGCAGCAGTCCCACGGGACAAAAAAAAGGAAATGTGGGGAGGTGGTCTGTGAGTGTTTGGCCACTTGCAGCCTCTTTGATTGCCCTCAAGAAGTTGGGTGAAGTGTCTGCCTACACGCCATGCCCTACAGCCAACCCCCTGCAGTGGACAGCCAAAGGCCATTCATAGCTGGCGCCTGCCAGCAGGGATTGGCTGTACGCGGTGAAGAGTTGTCCACATACATAAGGTCAGAAGATGATACTCTACATTAAAAAGACCCTGATATCCACTGAAAAAAACAGAGCTTGAAATGGAACTATACGTTATTAAGATAGTAAGATTTTAACTTGCATTAAAAGAAAAAGTAGAAATTCACTGAAAACAAACCAGAGATTAAAGTGGAGTTATGCATGAGTTTTCTAATAGCAAAAACCTAATTTTTAAACCTCCCCAAACAACTGAAATTCAATAGTTATACATTACTGACCTAAGTATAACCTGCAGTGCTACGATGCCCTGCATATGACCGCATATATTACATCACAGATGACATCTGCAATATATGGTGATTCAGGTTATACTTAGGTCTTTGTAAGAAGCTCCATAAAGCCCAGAGCACCGCATTCTGTTCCAATTAACTGCTTGCAGTCAAATACTTAGATGTGGGTATGTATACATGCTCTCTATAATCCATGCTGACAACACTTCCCTAGTCATGGTTTGGGGTATGCTGGGAGAAGTTCACAAGCCAAAGCTTATACTGGAATATAACATGTACATGATTGGAGTGAATAAAAATGGCCACTTACTTTAGCTGTATAATGCGAGTTGTAAAACTTGCACATTGTATAAGAAGTTGTTTAAGAAGCACCTGATTTATTTTACTACATGCAAAAACTGTAGGTTTTATACTGTCAGACCACCACAGGAACATCAATGTTTTTACTTGACTTTCAGTTAGCCATAATTGCAAGCGTTACTGCTGCAGAAGCACTAGTCCCTACTTCATCTGCTGTAGAGGATGTTGAAAGTCTGCATGAACGAGTTCTTGCAACAGAGAGAAAGTCAATCATGTTGTCAATCCAGATTTTTCTCTAAGCAATGAAAGAGGTAGGAGAGCTGGTTGTTCTGTACCTAGTACCCATCTCAGCCATGCCTGTGTTTTCCAAATTGCTTCATTTTGTACCATACAAAATTGAAGCTTTCGGAAATTGAGTGAAGGGGAGCCGTTATACTGATGGTATGTAACTTTCAATGGCTGTGCATGGATGCATACCTTCCATGGGCCTCTACTTGACTAGGCAAACACCTTTTCAAATTGTTTCCTCTATTTGAGAAAATCTTGGTCTTGTTTATGGCCTATTTGACACCTTCATCCTCCATAAGAACACGACTCAGGTTCTGTTTGCAGAATGACAACTGCATTATAGTGACAGCACTGCACATAACGGTCGAAGGCACATAATGGTTGATTGTCACAGAGTACCCTGTGCAACAAAACGTAAAGCCCTTACCATTTTTGGAAGTGCCCTTCATGCAACTTAAGCATGTTTATCTTTGATTTAAATGTAGCTATGCTCACACAGATCAAGGATTGCAGGCAAAGTCCCAAAGGCTTCCTCGGACCCCCCAAATTACATCCCAAAACTGGAAAAAGTTAGATGTAGCATAGCGAATGCACACAAGGCCGATGAAAGAGATGGCTTCTTGATCCCTCAGATGGCTGTCACAAAAGGCTTTAGAAAAGGTTCACTTGGCATGTGTACAGATCCACTCAGGACTTCAAGGGAGGCAGATACTTGACAGTTATTAAAGATTTAGACTAGTTTTCTTTTTATTTGGGATTTCTGGAAGCTTGTTAAGGCACCTACCTTCAACATGCTTGGTGGTATATGTGTAGACAGGTTTGCTAGTGATGTTTTTGTACACAATTTGGTTGATGTCTGGGTAGGAGGTGGTGAGATTGGTGATTCACTCCTGTGGCATAGGAATGTCATGAGCCCTTGAATTGTGGATGTATGTTGATGTGAGTGTTATGCTATGTTGCATTGGTCCTGTGGTTGGTGGCATAAATAGCATTGTGTCAAGAGAGTGAATGGCCATTAAAGTGTTTGGAATCATGAAAAGGCTTGACAGGTAACCTCGAGTAATCATAGGTTCAATATTCAGATATTGTAATTAGTATTTACTTTTTGAACCAAGCAGTTCTGGAAGTTGTAAAACCAACCAGTTTTAGCAAGTAGTGAAGGGACTCCTACTGAGCAAAAACAACCCCACATAAATGGGGTAGCCTTTCTAATGAGACAAGTTAGGGAACATTGGGTAGTAGGAATTTTGTTGATGCTTGCAGATTTTGGAGGTTCCTGTCACAGAAATGTGGGGAAATGCATGATTTTAGCCAACATGATGTTTGTAGGGCATTGTGGGTAAAAAAACATCATCAGATTCATGCAAGACTCGTCTGGGTGCCCATTTGTCAAAATGTCTGTGTTTGGCAGATTTCTTTAGGAGGCAGATGAGCCCAGATGTAAATACAGCGGCTTCCCCCATTGCCAAATTAGGCCATTTTTGACAGGAAATGTTGATATCTTCAGATTACATTTTGGAGCCTGGTGTGTCCCAGGTGCTAGGCCCACCCACACAACTGAGGTACCATTTTTTTATCAGGAAATGTGTGGGAATGCTGAGTAGTAGAACATTTGTGGATAGTTGTATACTCCAGAACTTAACCTCACAGTAATGTAAGGATATGCATGTTTGTAGTTAAACGTTTGAGGTGTGCTAGGGACTCTGGGTAAGAAAACACCATGAGATTCACACAAGTCACACCACAATGTCTAATTTTCAAAAAGGTCAATTTCCTATTGCAGGCTCCAAGGCCACCCACACAAGAGGGGTATTATTTTTATCTGTACACCTGTGGAAATGCTGGATGGTAATACAAAAGTATGTATTGCTGCAGATTCTGTGACTTTTCCTCACAGAAATGTAAGGACAAAGAGTGGTTGTACCCAAAGTTTGAGGTTTGGAATGGCTGATGGGAAAGAAAACTCTGTGATATCCTTGGAAGTCACACCCCCCCGGACTCCACCTGAAGTCTACTTTTCGGAAATATCTGGGTTTGTTAGGTTTCCCTGGCATGTGGTCTATCCCATGTTCAAAATCCACAGCTACAATTATTGCAAAAAAGCTGTGGTTTTCAGTGGAAAATGTGATCTGTCCATGTTGCATTTTGGGGCATTTCCTATTGTGTACTCTTGCCCACATGCACAAATGGGGGACCATTTTTATCAGGAGATGTGTGGGAACACTGGTGGGAGAAAATGTGTGGATTGCTGCAGATTCTGGAACTTTCCCTCACAGAAATTTAGAATGTGTGCATGTTTGAAGCCAAATTTTGATGTTTGGTAGGTTTCTCTGGGTGGCGCTAGCGGCCACATTTTGCAGCCACCCACATTGTAAAAAAAATCATTGATTTTGTTGAGTGAAATGTGATGTCTTCAGGTCACATTTTGGGCGGTGAAGGTGTCTGTGTTGTGGGCGCTAGGCTGATTTAATGCTGTATTGCTTCTGTAATTGGCCATTGTGACCAAAAATTACAGATGGAAACATTGTCACCAGTCAATCAATCAATCAGGATTTGTAGAGTGTGGCTAATCACCCTTAGGGTCTCAAGGCTCTGTATGTAGGTGTGCTGCTCAGTCGAACAGCCAGGACTTGAGGTCCTTCCTGAACTGCTTCATTGATGCGGTCTGCTTGAGCTTGAGAGGTAGTGCATTCCATTTTCGGGGCTCATAGGTAGGAGAAGGATCTTCCTCCTGCTGTACTCTTCCAGATCTTGGGATCGGCTGCAAGGTCGAGCTGGGAGGAACTGAGACATCTTTTGGGTGCATAGAAGGTGAGGCGGTGGTTGAGGTATACCGGTCCTATGTTGTGCAGTGCCTTGCAGGTGTGGATCAGGAGTTTGTATGTGATGCCCTTGTTGACTGGGAGCCAGTGTATGTCTCTGAGATGGGAGGAGAGGCGGCTGTGTTGAGGGATGTCCAGGATGAGTCTGGCTGCTACATTCTGGACTCTTTGTAGTCTTGATTGGAGTTTCTTGGTGATGCCAGCATATAGTGCGCTGCCGTAGTCCACTTTTCTAGTGATGAGTGTGTGGGTGATTGTCTTCCTTATGTCGGGTGAAATCCATTTGAAAATCTTCTGCAGGAGTTGGAGGGTGTGGAAGCATGATGAAGAGACAGCGTTGACTTGGCGGGTCATCGATTGAGAAGAGTCCAGGATGATGTCCAGGTTGCATGCATGGTAGGTGGGGTCGGGAGCGTTACCCAGAGCGGTGAGCCACCAGGAGTCGTTCCAGGCAGAAGGGGTGGAACTGATTAATAGGATCTCTGTCCTGTCTGAGATGAGCTTGAGGCAGGCGGCGAATGCTCTCATCCCATTGTGGAAACTCTTCTTGGCCTGAGCAAATCCCTCGTACAGGGAGAGGATCACTTGGGTGTCGTCGGCATAGGAGACTGTTAAACTTGTGTTGTTTGGTCATCTTGGCAAGCAGAACCATGTAGTTGTTGAAAGGTGTCGGGCTGAGTGAAGATCCTTGGGGCATTCTGCAGCAAGTGTCTTTAGGTTCTGACGTGAATAGGGGTAGTCTGACCCTCTGTGTTCTTCCGGTGAGGAGGGACCTGATCTAATCCAGGGCTTTGTCTCGGATCCCAGCGTCATGCAGTCTGTCGCAGAGGGTGTAGTGGGAGATGGTGTCAAATGCGGGAGAGAGGTCGAGGAGGAAGAGTGCGGCCATGCCTCTGTGGTCCAGTATGATGCGTATGTCATCAGTGGCTGCTAAGAGTGCGGTTTCAGTGCTGTGGTTGCTTCTGAATTCAGACTGGGATGGGTCTAGGATACAGCGTATCTCGAGGAATTCAGTGACTTGCTGGTTGACAGCTTTCTATGTTACCTTGGCTGTGAAAGGGAGCAGAGAGATGGGTCAGTAGTTGTTCAGCTCCCTAGAGTCCGCAGTGGGTTTCTTGAGAAGCGGGCTGATTTCAGCGTGCTTCCAGTCTAAGGGGAATGTCTCAAAGGATTGGTTGATGGTTCGGCAGAGCTGCGATGCTATGGTGGTGCTGGCCAGGTTGAGGATGTGATGAGGGCATGGATCTGAGGGTGCTCCAGAGTGGATGAAGTTAATTTGTCTTTGGGTGTCCTCTATGGTGATGGGGTTTCAGGTGTTCAGTATCTGGTGAGGTGGTAGGTACGTGGTGGTGAGCGGTGCTGGCGGGATTTGGTTCCCGAAGCCTTCGTAGATATCCTTGATCTTACGGTGAAAGAAGGTGGCAAGGTTGTTGCAGAGTTCTTGGGGGAGAGGGATGGAAGAGGTGTCTATCCCAGGGTTCATGAACTCTTTGATGATGGCGAAGAGCTCTTTGCTGTTGTGAGCACTCATGTTGAGGCATGCTTGAAAGGCGGCTTTTTTGGCAGTTCTGGTGGTGCGTGGTGACTGCATTTTTGTAGGCTGTGTGGTCTTCGGATGAGTTGCTGATTATCCATTTACGTTCCACCCATCTGCAGGAGCGCTTGTTTCCTGTAGGTCTGTCATAAACCACTTGGGTGTCTTGCTCTGTCATTTCCCTGCTGTTTTCTTTAGGGGTGCTACATTGTCGGTGCAGTTTGATAGCTAGCGGTGTAGGTTGCTTGTGGCTTCATTTGTGTACACTGCATCCGGTGGGAGGGAGTTTGTTGAGAGCTTTGGTGAGTTGTGCTTCTGTGACTTGGCCCCAGCATGTGCGGGGGGGACGGGGAGTGTAGTGGCATGCAGTTTTCTTTGTGTAGGTAAAGTGGATGCACATGTCGTCAGTCCAATGGTGTTCAGAGGTGTGGGAGATGGTGATGTTGTCCCCTGCTGAGAAAACAAGGTCGAGAATGTGTCCGGCTCTGTGGGTGGGGATGTTGATGAGTTGTTTGAAGCCGAAAGTTGTGAGGTTGTCCAGGAGGTTTGAGGTGTTGGGGCCATTGTGATCATCAAGGTGAAAGTTGAGTTTGCTGAGTAGCATGTAGTTGGAGGAGACGAGCCCTTGGGGGGCCATGAGGTTGACGATGTCTTCGCAGAACTGGGGTCGAGGTCCGGGTGGCCTGTAGAGGAGGGTGCCATGTAGGGAGGTGTTTGAGTTGGCCTGGATCTGGAAATGTAGGTGCTTGTGAGTTGACTGAGACTGCAACTCAATAGTGGTAGTCAGGCAGAGGTTCTTATAGATTATGGCAATGCCTACTCCAGGCTGGTTGGCTCTGTCCTTGTGAATGATTTTGTAGTTGTCCGGGATGGCCTGGCGATGTCTGGGGCAGCAGTGGGGGTGATCCGAGTCTCCGTGAAGAAGGCAACGTCTGGGGCTGTTGAGTTAAGGAGGCCCCAGACTTCCACCGCATGCTTGACCAGGGAACATGTGTTGAGGAGAATGCACTTGAGGTGGCTATCTGTGCTTGGTGTGAGTTCAAGGGGTGGTCCTTGGAGGGTGCTGGAGGAGGTGCGGCAAGAAAATGGTCTTTGGTTGTTCCTGGGATCGGCTTGCTGGCAGGCTGATGATTTTCCCAGGTTTAGGGCGCGTAGAGTGCTGCCGTCAAACCGGCGGGTGGGGCGAGAACCATGGTCCGTGACGCTGAGCAGGGTCCAGGCACGGATGGGTGCAGACGGGCTTGCCTTTGGCGCGCCTGCTGAGCAGCCACACTGCGGCCACCATTAAGAAGGGGAGGGAGGTGGGGGGTCCGGTCAGCTGGAAAATGGAAAAAAAGAAAAAGAAACAGAAGTAAAAAACAGAAGTAAAGGCAGAAGTAAAAAGCAGGAGTAAAGAGAGACAGAAGATACTTACTGGCAGGTGGCCACTAGGCCATCAGGGATGAGGCAGAGGCAGGAGCCTGTGGTTGAAGGTGGGTCTCGAAATGAGAGTCAGGCAGGCTCTCAGTTCGTCCAAAGGAGAGGCAGCAGCAGCAGGAGGAGATGCACTTGAGAGGGCAACAGACACTGACCAAGAGGTCAGAGTAGTCGCCCTCTCACAGCGCTGTAGCTGCCATTAGGAAGCAGAGGAAGGTGGGGGGTCTGGTCAGCTGGGAGGTCAGGAAAGGTGCTTAGGGCTGGGAGGTCAGGAAAGGTGCTTAGGGCTGGGAGGGGGCGGGCCGCAGGGGCAGCAGCGACATGAAAAAAAAGGCAGGAAAGAGAAATAGACAAGAGGGAGAAAAATTGAAAAAAAGACAAAAAAAAGAAGCAGAAGTAAAAAACAGAAGTAAATGCAGAAGTAAAGGGCAGGAGTAAAGAGAGACAGAAGATATTTACTTGCAGATGGCCACTAAGCCACCAGGGATGAGGCGGGAGCCTGTGGGTGGAGATGGACCTCGAACTGAGAGTCAGACAGGCTCTCAGTTCGTGCAAAGCAGAGGCAGCACGAGGAGCTGCACCGTGGAGGGCAACACACGCTGACCAGGAGGTCAGAGGAGAGACACCAGTAGCTTTTGTTTAGGTCGAGCATAGCCGGGCGCAAGCTCTGCTTTTCCGACATGTTGGTATGTATCTGGGCTTTTAACCACATCCACTGCACGCCCACCACTTTCACTCATTCATGGGCTTATCTTTTGAAAATCCTTTGTTTTTGTTGGTAAATGCTTTACATTTGTTCCTCCTTGTGGTGGCTTTGTTACCACCTTGGCCATCGACCCTTTTACATGGATAATTGTACTTTTGTCAATAACTTTGACTGCGGGCGAACAGCTTTTTCCTTTTGTCTCTCTCTTTGTGCTCACGGTGGTGCTTTGAATCGGCTTGCTTATGTCAACTGTTTTATTGTTTGTTTTCAGTTTGTGAGGCAAGAAAAGTCCAGTTAGGAATTTACAACTCTAATAGCTCTAAAGCAAGCAAACGCGAGACCCATTGCATTGCAAATGCTTGTTTCCTACTCCTTTTCGTAAGTTTTTTTGGGTGGGTAAGTACGGATATGTTGAGGGATCTACACCTACGACCCCTTTCTGAATTCCGAATTTTATCTACTTTTTTGAAAAGTATAGCTTTTCAGGATCACCCATGGGTTTCACACCTGTTTCCACCACAAAAGTTAGCTATATCTTGATTCCGTCTAAAGGAATCTACAAACCTTGTGCACCTTTAGAATTCCCAGGATGCTGGGAAAAATGGAGCAGAAGGTTGGTGAGGGTTTGTTACGTGGATAAAAACGTGCAATCACGAAGTACTGCAAATAGAATAACCCAGTAATACTTCATGTTTTTCATCGTGCTGCTCTACAAAAACATGGAATGTGTAATATTTTTGCTGAAAAAATTCCACTAGTTTTTATCAAGCAAAATTTGGGCCGGAAAAGGTGTGGTATTACTGTACTAACTGAAATTGACCAAGGCACATGCTCCTGCCTGTGTTCAAAATGGGATTACTGCCAGGCAGGAATGGTATCTTTTAAATTTATTACTGAAGAGACCTAAGATGATTCGAATAGGGCATCTCATGGGCTGTGGGGCTGTGAAATCATAGCATGAGCTAAGCATTGAAAGTGGCGGTCTTCTGGCAGGATTTACTATTTTTAGAGACTGAGGTGGAATAAAGCACAACGAGATATGGGTGTGTCCACGTTTTCAGATGAAATGCTGACAACAGGACCTGCAAAAAGGACACTACAGTCGTAAATACTCGATGCAGTGCTTAATTTTTGGTTGTTGTTTCCGGTGCTGAGTGCCGGCCCTTATTGTTGAGGGCCGGCGCTTATTCTGTGCCCCCAAGCATGGGCGTAGGAAGTGTGGGGGACGCGGGGATATGTCCCCCCAGATTTTGGAGTGGGGGGGGACACGGGGAACAAGGGTGGGGGGGACGAGGGGACAGAAGAATTTTCCCTTCTCTCCTGTATTTCGCAGGGCCATTAGCGCATGAAAGCGCTACCTATAATGGCCCTGCACTTGACCTGTGACCTGGCTCCAGGACACTTGCCCTCCTCCCTTTTGTTGTGCTGCAGCACACAAGGGATTCCTTCTCACCTTGCCACCACAGCCGCCTGCAGTCTGCACTTCTGAGAACAAAGGGAGAAGAGAGGCCCTTTGTTGATTGCTGTCTGCATCCCGTCCCTCCTGAGCCCTACCCTTCCCTTCCCTTGAAAATCGAACCCTGAAGACAGCAGCAAGACTTCTGAAGATAAGGAGGTTTGGGTAATTAAATAAAGTATTGCCAAGTAACTCCCTTTCTTTTTAAATCCAGTGCTGTGTGGCAGAGTATCTCCCTTTCTAAAAACAGTATTGTTGAGTTACTGTGAGATGTGAGCAGGGCAGGCTTTAGCGCGCTAGTGGCACCCTGTGCGCAAATGTTTGTTAGGGCCCCCCTTTCTGCCGCCTCTCTCTCACTCTCTTCTCTCCTCTGTCTCCAGCTTGCCTGCCCCAGTGCTAATTATTGTCCCCTAAGTTGACATCCTGCCCCCCCCCAACATTTCGGTCCCCTGTCTCTCCCTCAGCCTTCCTGGTATTTGTGAAAGCCTGCTCTGAAGGGCAAGGGCTGTCTGTAAATCTCATTTCCTGCCAATGGCCTGTGGATGCAAAGCCAGCACCGTGGCAGGTCACAGGCTTTACAGGACTTAACAGGCTGTGGTGGAACAGAGCCTGACACTGCTGGATAGACAGCGGAGAGACCAGCACACAGGATGGGTCCCAGGAAGAACCAGATGGCCTGAGAGATGGACAGGGCTAGGTAAGGCAGCAGGGCCAGCTCTAGGGCGATGCAACTGGTGCTGCTGCACTGGGTGCTGACTTAGGATGGGGGTGCTGTGTTTGCAAGTATATTGTGACTTTAAAAGCACCTGGTGGGTGTTCCTTGCCACCAACAGTTTCAGGCAACAATAAAAATCTCGTTCCTGGAGAGAGATTGAAGTTTTGTCTAGTCGGAGTTTTGACTCATCATAACGTACAGGGTTACTATGCCTGCTACAAAGAACGTCTACATGCAGATCACAAAGTGTATATAATGTGAATAGGTCAGTGAGTTACTGATTTTGTCCGATGCAGGAAAGTACCCTCTTTTTGGCATGGTTACCCCACTTTTTGCCTGTTGTCATTATGCTTTGACTGTGTTCACTGGGATCCTGCTAACCAGGACCCCAGTGCTCTCTCCCATTACATTTGGTTGTTTGGACCACACACACCCCACATTTGGCGTACTGGTGCCCCTTTTAATTCCCTAGTATATGGTACCCAGGTACCCAGGGCATTGGGGGATCAGGGGTGCCCCATGGGCTGCAGCATGCATTATGCCACCCATAGGAGCCCATGTAAACTGTGTCTGCAGGCCTGTCATTGTAGCCTGCGTGAAAAGGTGCTTGCACCCTTTCACTTCAGGCACTGCACCAAGTCACTGTAAGTCACCCCTATGGCAGGCCCTCCTAGCCCCAGAGGGCAGGGTGCAAGTACCTGTGTGTGAGGGCACCTCTGCAGGAGCAGAGGTGCCCCCACAAACTCAGCTCCATTTTCCTGGACCTCGTGAGCGCGGGGAAGCCATTTTACGCGTGTACTGGACATAGGTCACCACCAGCTCCATAATGGCAACTCCGAAACCTGGGTATGTTTGGTAACAAACATGTCAGAATCATACGCCAATCCTATTGTTAGTATTGATTGTATGATTCCATGCACTTTGGGGGCTCCTTAGAGGATCCCCAGCATTGCTCCTATCAGCTTTCTAGGATTTTCCGGGCAGCCCATGCTGTTGCCACCCCTCAGACAGCCCTCCTTCTGCTGCTTGAGCAGCTCATGCCCAGGAAGGCAGAACAAAGGATTTCCTTTGGAAGAGGGAGGCAACACCCTCTCCCTTTGGAAATAGGTGTTACAAGGCTTGGGAGGGGTAGCCTCGCCAAGCTACCGGTATGCTCTGGATTGCATATTTGGTGCCCTCCTTGCATAAACCAGTCTGTACCAGTTCAGGGACCTCAGCCCCTACTCTGGTGCCAAACTGGACAATGGAAATGGGCGTAACCACTCCCCTGTCCATCACCACCCCAGGGGTGGTGCCTGGAGCTCCTCCAGGTGGCCACTTGATTCTGCCATCTAGAACCCAAGGTGGGCAGAGGCCTCTGTGAGCATCTGAGTGGCCAGGTCAGGCAGGTGACATCACAGCCCCCTCCTAGGTGGTCACCCTGCTAGGTGACCAATCCCCCTTTCTGGGCTATTTAGGATTTCCCTCTTCGGTGGGTCCTCAGATTCAATGTGCAAGATTCCAGCAGGACTCCTCTGCAATGTTTAGTTTGACTTCTGGCCACTGGAACCGCAACTGGACTTCACAGGAACCTACAATCTGCAGCTCCAGCAACGACTTCGCCCTGCAACATTGTTTCTCTGGCTCCTTCCAGCAACTGCAACATTTGCCCAGCTGTGCTTCCTCTGATGGCAGCAAGTCTTCATTCTGCATGAGAAGAAAGAAGGAAAATTCCTTGGAGTGAAGGAGTCACTTAGCTGCATCCGCAGGCACCAACTGCAACAACGACAGGCTGCGTGGATCTCCTCTCCTCTTGAGCTGCGTGGATCCTGAATCAGGGGTGGTACTCTGGAGTGGTCTCCTTGGTCATCTCTACCAGCTGTCCAACTTTGGAGTTGGTAGGTCCTTGCCTTACCATGCAGGACAGTACCCCCATGCACTGTGTCTCTTGCAGTTACCAAGGCCTGTTGTTATCTCCTCCAAGGGATCTTCAGGCTCCATGTGGCCCCAGCCCCCAGCACTCTTCTCTGTGAAGCACAGCCCTCAACGTGCTTCGCCTGAGACGTAGGACCTCTCTCCAGGTGTGCTGCGTGGGCCTCTCTGCAGCTCCTGGGCTCCTTGCCTGTAGGTCTTTTTTGGGGGCTGCCTCTCCTTCTCCAGACTCTCTGCCTTGCTGAGGGTCACCTGGGACTCCCCTCCATGGGTTGAGTCCCACTGGACCTTGCTGGTCCCCGGCAGCTCCACTTTTGTCCTACTGCGGCATTTGTCTTTGCCAAGGCTTGCTGGTGGGTTTTCCACACCACAGACACTGCAATTCTTCATTCGGCGTGGGACATCGACTGCATCACCTAGGAACTCTTCATCTGCTCCAGTGCTGCATTGCTGACCGTCTTCGTCTCCCCATCCACCAACTCCTGCATCCACAGATGGGCGGGTAGTGGCTCCTGTCACAACCTGACACTCCTACGTAAACTGGATTTGGTCCCCTTATTTCCCAGGTCTTCCTCTTCCAGGATCCACCTCTAGTTTTTTGCAGTCTTGCCTGCGTTTTGCAATATTCTTCTCTGAAGTCCTTTTGGTGGGTGGGGGAAAAACCAGTAACTTACCTCTTTTCTCATGGTCGCTGGGGGGCATTCTGTTACTTACCTTTGGGGTTTCCCAGTTCCCGCAGCTCTCCTCTACTGATTACACTTCCTTGCATGGGGACCCGGCTTTCGCATTCCACTTTTTAAGTATATGGTCTGGTCCCCTCTAGCCTATTGCTTTTCACTGTTTTCTATTGCTTTTTATGCCAATTTCTGATTGCTACTGTACATATAACAGTGTGCTACTTACATCCTATTGGAGTATTGCCTATCTAGTTTTTTAGTGTTTGTGGTACTGTAATAAGGAACCTTTAATTTCGTAACACACGTTTCTTTCATGTGTGTAAGTGCTGTGTGACTACAGTGGTATTGCATGATCTTTGCATGTGTCGTAAATAAGTCTTGGCTGCTCATCCACAGCTACAGACACTGTCTACACTTCACTAATAAGGGGATACCTGGACCTGGTATAAGGTGATAATACCATAGGTACTCACCACACACCAGGCCAGCTTCCTACATCAGAGAGCCCGCTCCTTTTTTGTCACCTGCAATTTATAAATTAAAAATGAATATAGAACAGTGAGCAATGAACTCATCAAAGAGCTGCATGCAAACATCAAGGTATAGATTAGAGCGCTATGATTTGCCCCCACTTTTTAATTAACTTAATGTTGCAAAACAAGTTAATTTGAGCGTAAATCAATTCTTAATATTAAAGAGAGTCCCCAACCATGGTGTTATGTTTTTAATTCAGAGTTTGCGCTTCTCTAGATAAAGCACTCAAACTATACCTGCTACCAGTATGGATGACCTATGACACCAACACCTTGTAGTCCTCTGTCTTATGTAACATTTCATATCCACTGATTTACACATATATGATGATTGTCTCTGTGTAATGTCTGTGTGATATAAAGTGCTTTGAAACCCTAGACTGGTATGAGGGCTGAATGATGGAACAACACATACGTTTATCATGCATGCCTTAACATTGCGGTCTCAACAACGACCGCGTCTTTACTACTCATGCCCTTACAACAAATTGCTGTAAAAGAATGTTTGGTAAAGGAACATGCATGGTAAATTCTCCCCGCCCTGCCCCCTTACATCTGATACCATACTCCACCCTGCCCAATCACTTATAACTGCCCCTGCCCTAAACCCTAAACCTCCCGCCGTGAGCCCTAAAAGTAACCCTGCCCTGTCCTTAAAACTACCCAGCCCCCAGTATGAACCCTAAAACCTACCCTGAACTGCCCTAAAAACTACCTTGACGCCTCTGCCCCCCTGAACCCTAAAACCTACTCCGCTCTGTCCTAAATACTACATGACCCCCACCCTGTTCCCTAAAACCTACCCCACCATGCTAGCCCCATATCTGTGGTAATGGCAGCATGGTCAATGCATTGCACTGCATTGATTGCCTTGTAAGGGATATTTCCCGGTATGAGTGGTGCTATAAAACGAATGAAATGCATCTGAGAGAGAGTTGTGATGGATTGTAGTGAGGGAATCCGTGGCGGAGGTGGTCACTGGGGGGCACCATCAAACAATGTCGCACAGGGCACCACCAGCACTAAGGCCGGCCCTGTCAGACAGCACAGCAGTTCACAGGAAGGCGGCAGCACAGAGACTGCCACTTGACAATCAGACAAGGACCTAGCAGCAATCATAGGCCTTACTGACCTTCACAGGCAGGCGGGGGGCCAGAGACTGACACAGCCTGACTAGAAAGAAAGCTCCTAACAGGCAGCACAGTGCATTGCAGGCAGCACAGGAATCGACAGGAAGCACTGCGCCCATCAGGCAGTACATGCCTCTTAGGACTTCACACAGGCAAACAGCAGCACAGAGCTTGTTGCTGTCTAATAGGCAGCCAGGGGCCCAGCAGACAGGGAATTGATGGCCGCACAGGACTCGAACGGAGGCGACCGCCTCCTCCCAACGTCCCCCCCCCCCCCCCCCACGGCAACCCTTCTGGGTGCAAACTTTGTGCAGGCGGCCCACCTCAAGGTTGTCCCTGTCCCCCCCAGAAATTTTGTGTCTCCTACGCCCCTGCCCCCAAGCATTTGTTGCGGGCAAAAGACACATATGGTAAAGACGGAGGAAGAGAAAGACGAAAAAGCGTAACAATGGGCGAAAGCAGAAAGCTGCTAGAGAGAGCTGAAGTGGCAGGGAGTTTATTCAAATGGATTGAAGAGGCCCGAGATGCTTTCGGATTACGCTGCCTCAGTATTCCGTGTTCCCACATTTAATTGCAGCAGCCGCGTGTTGAAGGGGAAAGCTTTGAGAACCGGCACCTTGTTATTTACAAATTAAGTACTGACTCGATGGAATGTGAAACATAAACGGACAAAACATATTTTGTAAAAAACATAGACTCCAAGCAGTAGATCACCCACATCCAACCCTTAAACAAATATCACTCTAGAAAGATTTCGGCTTGCCTCTTACCACACTGGATCTGCTTGTCCCATAGTATGCTGGGTTCGGAATCAGAAACACAGTCCTCATATTTCTGAGAGGTCAGGTTGGTGGGATTTCGTTATTAAAAACAGCAACATTGTTCACATGGAATCCAGCACACTGTTGCTGTTAGAATTTGAAAAGCTGGATTCCTGGCGGTCCGTGTGGAGGAGAGGGGACTTGCCATTGCCGGAGAACCAGGACCTAGAGCCAGGGTCCATGATGCACAGGGTGATGAAACCGACTACCTGAAGAGGAAGCATTTCTAACCTCCCAACAGTTTACTGTGTAGTCTTCGGCCAAATTAAATAGAGAGATCAACAATGGAAAAAGCACTGATGCTTGGGTGATCAGGACAATGACAGACATGGTATGTGCTGCTCTAGGCTTTTGCGAGTAGGAAGCTACAGGACATTTTGGGGACCAGGATGAAGTTTGGCAATGTTTTTATACGGACGAGTGGTAATTCTCAAGAAATATAGAATGAAGCTTCGAGATTCATGTTTTCTTCAACTCTCCTGGTGAGAGTACAAATGTAGAACCTGAATGGATTCATGAAATATTTGTAGAAATAGTGGGGTGCACTTACAGATAGGTATAGAGTCAAGAAGTTATTAACTCTTTTCAGGCCCCAATTCTGGTCGGCTTTACACGTGCATGTGTACACAGGGAAAGTGTTGTCAATGAAGTATTTGAAAACTGTAGTGTGCTATTTGCATTTGGTCATATGTTTGTTTTTATCATGTTAACAGTTTCATCGAGCTGTAACAGTTCAGAAACATTGCATTTGATATATAAATGTATGAATGAATGAAGATGGATTTATAAAACACGGCAGCTACCCCAATGAGACAAACATGGCAGCAAAGTCAAAAGCTAACCATTAAGAATGCTAAAATGTAGTAAATCCTTGTAGTTTTACAAGGGTTTACGAAAAGCCTGAAGCCAAACATGGGTGGCCGTCAGGGAGGTGGTGGTGAGTATCACAAATTTCAAGAGTTAGACTGGAGAAGATACTATGGCTGCAGCGAGTTAGCAAAATCTTAGCCATTGAGAACTCATGACATGCTGAGCTGAGCAGAGTGTGTGAGAGGGGGTGGATCTGTGAGGTGGATTTGTAGAGCGCTGCTTGTCACCCGTGAGGGTATCCAGGCACAGAATTCTTTTGTACACTGGTAGCCAGTGAAGTCTGGATAAATGTGGTCCAGTGTGTGAAGTCAAGAACTAGTCCAGTGCCTGCGTTTTGTAAAATCTAAAGTTGAGGAATGACATTCTTAAGCAGGCCTAAGTGGAGTTTTCATAGTTGAGGAGAGATTACATCACTGCTTGAAAAACCCTCTTCTGGTATTTATTGGAAGCATGGGGCTGATCTTTCATAGGAAGAAAGAGCAAGTGGTGGAGAGTTTGTTTCTCTGGGAATGGAGGGTCAAAGCCTTGTAAACGATGATGTCAAGATTCTGGGCCTGATTACAACTTTGGAGGAGGGTGTTAATCCGTCCCAAATGTGACGGATATACCACCCGCCGTATTACGAGTCCATTATATCCTATGGAACTCGTAATACGGTGGGTAGGATATCCGTCACATTTGGGACGGATTAACACCCTCCTCCGAAGTTGTAATCAGGCCCTCTGTTTCAGCTTCCGAAGGTATGCAGGTGGGACTCATAGGTGTTGGTCACTCTGGGGGTCATTCTGACCCTGGCGGCCGGTGGCCGCCAGGGCCACCGACCACGGGAGCACCGCCAACAGGCTGGCGGTGCTCCCACGAGCATTCTGACCGCGGCGGTTCAGCCGCGGTCAGAAGCGGAAAGTCGGCGGTCCCCCGCCGACTTTCCGCTGCTCGGGGGAATCCTCCATGGCGGCGGAGCGCGCTCCGCCGCCATGGGGATTCTGACACCCCCTACCGCCATCCTGTTCATGGCGGGAAACCCGCCATGAACAGGATGGCGGTAGGGGGTGCCGCGGGGCCCCCGTAAGAGGGCCCCAAAAAGTATTTCAGTGTCTGCTTTGCAGACACTGAAATACGCGACGGGTGCAACTGCACCCGTCGCACCCCTGCAACTACGCCGGCTCAATTCTGAGCCAGCGTCCTCGTTGCAGGGGCATTTCCTCTGGGCCGGCGGGCGCTCTTTTGGAGAGCGCCCGCCGGCCCAGAGGAAATGTTTGAATGGCCGCCGCGGTCTTTTGACCGCGGTGCGGTCATTTGGCGGCGGTACCTTGGCGGACGGCCTCCGCCGTCTGCCAAGGTTAAAATAACCCCCTCTATGTCTTGATAGAGGATGTTTGCTCCACCGAATTGAAGAATCTTCGTTTTGTTAGTTCTGAGATTTAACAAGCTAGACTGCACCAAATTAGTTCTAGAGTCAAAACATTCTTGAAAGGCTGCTTGAATGTTGATGACTTTTAGCTTAATTGAATAATGAAGTGGTTATTATGTGCTTGGCAAGAGAAAGGAGAGTCTTAGGAATGAATGAGGTTTGTGGAGAGGTGACCTAAACATTAAGACATGAGACTCGCTGGGGATAAGCTTTAGGAGCTACCCACCACCATTCACTCCAACATGGGAAGGGTGTGGCAGAATTCTGTGAGAGCTGATTTTACTAATAATGAATTTATATTGATTGTTAGCTTAGAATTGACATGAATTATGATAATATAAAATAACCAAGGGTTCGGAAAATGTGCCCACCAGTGTGGCCACTATCATGTATACAACATTAATAAAGGAAATAACATTAACTGTTTGAAATAAATGTGTAGAGTGATTAAAATGTATAAGGGAATCATACTGACATATTAACGAAATGTGTTTGCTAAATTTACTAACTGTAGAGAAATTGTGAACATCGTGGGCCTAATCGAAAGAGACCCATGCTAAGTTACACAGCATTAATAAATGTTCGTAAATGTTTTTCTGATGCAGAAGAGAAGCTTTGTTCATTTTTCCTTGTTCACAGAGTTGACCAAATAGATTGTAATGTTAAACTAGCTGGTGTCCTAACTCTCTCATGAGAACTGCTTGCTGTAATGTTCTGTGCTAGGTGATGATACTTTGTATTTTTGGTGTTTGAGAAGCTAAGGTTCCCAGGAGTTAACAATGACTGTACTGATGGGAGATGTGAATTGCTATAAAAGTTACTAGAAGAAAAGTAGTAATAGGAACAGGAGAAGAGGAACCAATCATCAATGTGTGAACGACTGCCTAATTATATCACTGATTTGAGAATTAATTATTATTGATTCTAGTGTGAACATTTGATATTCTGACCTATGACGAAGTGAAAAATTACTGTGTAGTTTTAGTTTATCCCCGACTTCACTTGACAGTAGCAGTTAGTTCTTTAGATAGTTCGAGAAAGATGAGAGATGAGTGGGCATTATAGAGTTTTGTCAGAGCGAGACTTAGATGCTGTTTCCATAGTTTGATGCTGTTATGTTGGTTCAGTTGACTTAGTGCCCACAGTGGCTGAGCTATTCCCTTTCACTGTCCCCTTTACGAATGCTGACCAGACGGATGTCCAGCTGATGAAGAAGTCTCTGCTTGCTGATGTATAAAGGAGAGGTATGACTGAAATGAAATGTGCTTGTTATAGATTTTTGTTGTTTTCTTTTTTAGGTACTAACCACTATATTTATTCTAGAGCCATAGCTAGATGTTTTCCTAATTAATTTTTGTCTGTACTTTTGCATGAAGGCCAATCATGCAATTCGAATTAGAGGGTTAGTTAGAGTGTCAATGTCCAACAAGTGTTATTAACAAGGGATTGATTTTGTCCATCTGCAAAAGTCTAAATGTATGCTATCTCTTTAATTCAGTTATTGTTGATATTAATCTGTTTGATTACTCTTGAATATTTAGTGTTAAATGCATTGGTTAAGTTGAGGTTTTTCTGTCGTTTTGGTCAAGCTGTGTTGTTCATTTATGTGTACCAATTGGTTTTGAGATTGTTTTACATTACCTTAGCATTGTTAATATAGGGAAATAAATATTTAAACTTTTACAAAAGGTGTGGTTATTCATGGTCACACGGGCCATGGTAGGTGAAGGTTTCTGACTCAAAATTGACAAATGTTTTATTCTAATTGATTGTGTTATTGGTAGGCGGGTTATGTGCAGGTATTGCATCCACGATAGAGCACTCTTAACTGAGTCCAAAGGCCCATCAAACCTCTAACTCATCCCCTTATAATTAAAATATAAAAAGGACAAATAAGGTCAGACGCGCTCACAGTTTCTGGTACCAGAAGATGGTTTTGTCTCTTTAAGAGGCTATCATGAGTTCCCAGTTGTAATGGTCTAAATTTGGCAGGTTATGTCTCCCTAAGAGCTTACCATGACATTCCTGAAACCTTGGGTTTTGCCTATGCTTGTTTGAAGGTGTTTTCAGCACTCCTAGTGTGACTTAAGAGAGAAATAGGGTTTTTGTGCTTGCACAGCTTAAGCAAATCGCAGGTGAATTGTGATGTTTGTGAGTAATAGGGAGTTTGCATACTCCAAATGAAGGTATTTAGGGAGTTTGCATACTCCAAAGTGTGAATGTAGGGAAATTGTCGAACTTCACATGTGTGTGGCGCTTTCTGCTAAAAAATTGTCTGCGTAGTTGTTGGTATACGGACCCTGCATGGTCTAAGACTCTGGAGTATTGGTTATTGTACAAGTGTAGAAGACACTTGGCTTATGGTGTAATTTGTCTGTTTAGTAGATCAATTGGGCGTGGTTGACAAACTCATAGTGTGTGTGTTGGAAGGGAGTGTAAGTTTTTCGATGGAGATTCAATGATTCTTATGTGCACCAGGAGGACCCGATGATCAGTTCAGAGTAAAATTTGATGGCCGAATTTTGCTTGCATGTCAGGGAAACTGAGATCGAAGGAGTATCTGTCAGAGCTAAAAGCCGCAGATGAAAATTCAGTAAGGTTTCCGAAGTGATTGTGTTTCCTACCTGTAGTAAACAGACAAGTTTGGGATAGATTTTTCTTTTGTGCTCTCAATATTTGCATTTAGTTTGGAGTGAATCTGATTGAAGAAGACAAGCCGGAGGGCTTTGTCAGCTGCTGTACGTGAGTTGACATCATTAGGCCTGCGCTGGCATAGGTCGGTTAGTGAAGAAAGCTGCGAAGGGATTGGTGGACAACCGTGAAGCGTTATTGGTTGAGAAAGGCAAGCGAAAATGATTTTGGGATTGAAATTTACTTCCTGCTTTGACTGAAGAATAGTTAAATTCGAAAATTAAATTTTTTAAATCATTAAACAGTGCCCTAATGGGAGCTACGTTCATTCCAATTAGAGTAGGAGAAGTTACACCGCCAGATGTTACACCCGCATATATCGTATTTGAAGAACAAGGTGGTGCGCCATGTCTTTGGTTAAAACAATGGTGCAAAGAGACAGAGAAGAAAGGGAGTTTAGCGTGTCCTGCCCGTGGAACTTTTAATTTGAGGATCTTAGAGAACTTGACAAGAGTACTGTACGATTCAAAACCTCCTCCGAGATCGGCACAATTTGAGGCATTGGCTGTTTGGGAATTAGTAGCCAAACACAACAGCAACAGAAATTGGAGAGGAGGATGAGCAAAGCTGAGAACACTTTAGCTAAGGCGAGATGA
The DNA here is from genome assembly GCF_031143425.1 of Pleurodeles waltl. NCBI lineage: Eukaryota > Metazoa > Chordata > Amphibia > Caudata > Salamandridae > Pleurodeles > Pleurodeles waltl. The sequence continues at coordinate 729,129,755 of NC_090439.1, read as the reverse complement.
GATAATGAGCAGAAATTTTGGAGAGCTGAGACTTTACAGGGAATTAAGATGTTTCCTGCAATAACACAAGAGAGCGAGAAAGATGTCAGACAGAAAACTAAGAAGGGTTCATATCCTTCTGAGAAAAAGGAATTCCAAATCTCAGCCCCATATGTGGCTGCTGACACAGCAGTGGCCCCATAAACGTTTAGAACCGGCGAGACCAAGCCCCCACCAGTAGCTTCATATCTTCTCCGTATGGCCATTGCCCTCTGAAATAGGATAGACTTACTTTTGTCTAGTTGAGGTCTCCAGTGCATGTTATCTGCCAGCCTTACTCCCAGGTAGTCGAAATTTTTGACTTGTTCAAGTGGAGCTCCACAAATCATTGGCTTCTTTCTGGAGGACCGATGTGGGTTGATCGTCATAAACTTGGACTTTGATGGATTTAATTCTAAACCTCTTTCATGGCAGAAAGCAGGTATCCAGCTCACATTGTAGTCTCATAGGGGATCTTGATATTAAAAGCATATCATCCGCAAACATAAGGCGTGGAACAGATACCCCTGCACTTTTAAGCGCATCATGCCTACATTGTAGTAACCTTTTTTTACTGCGCCATTTATGTACAGGCTAAACAATGTTGGCGCAAGCAAGCACCCTTGTCTAATGCCTCGCCTAATGGGGATTTTAGATGTAAGGTCCGCTCCTCTGCTCCATCTGACTTTTGCTTATGAATCTTGGTGCAATACTCTCAGGATTCACAGGAGATCACCAGGAATTCCATATGCTTCCAAAACCTCCCATAAGGTGTCTCTAGGTACAAGATCAAATGCTGCTCATAAGTCTGTAAGTGCGACATACAGGTGGTCCTGCCTCAAAGATGCATATTTCCAGCATATAGTGATGAATCGAAAAACCTGGTCAAGGGTACTAGTTTTGCCCCTAAAGCCTGTCTGTTCCTCTGCAAGGATCGAGTTGTTATCAAGCCAAGATTGAAGTCTAGCCAGGACCTGCCTACAGAAAATCTGGCTTGTGTCAATTAGGCTTATGGGCCTATAATTGGCCAGCTCGTCTCTATTTCCCTTTTTATACAATGGGATTATAACTGCCCCTTGCCACAAGGAAGAAATACCCTTACCCCTCAGGAAAGCATTACTGAGGGTGTTGACATAAGGGATCCATACATCAGGTTGGGAAAGATACATATCACATGGGATACAATCAACACCAGGGGCCTTTTCCCTTTTCATTTGTTTTATGGCGATAGCTGTTTCATTTAGGGTAAACACCATCGCCTCCCTCTCTCTGACGCCCAGTAGGTTAGCTTTACATGTAGGAACACTATGCTTGCTTGCTAAACCCTAGTCATGTTTCTGTGGCCTACTCATTATATTGCACCACTCTACATAAAGGCCCTCAAACTGTGTCATCCATTTCTCAGGAGGAATCACTAGCTCTAGATGGCTATTTGCCGTATGCGTTCCATCCAAGATGTCTTTCCAAAAGGTTTTCGCATCACCTTGTGTAAGGGCTTCTGCTAGAGTAACTTCCCATTGTTTCTTTGTCTCTGTCAGGGTAGCTTTGTAAGCCTTCCTGGCTATTACAATCTGAGCCTGGCCGTCTGACTTAACGGCTTCCAAGAGAGTATTCTTGGCAATCCGACACTTTCTGGTAAACCACACAGGGGGCAATTTGGGACAAATACCTCTCTTCACTGTCTTTATAAATAGTTTGCTTATATCTCTCATCAATTGAGTATGTAGGTCCAGGAAATGTATGCTGCCTTTGTTTCCTACACTAGTGGAGAAAAGCTTTACATGAAAGAGGCTATAGATCTGGGTCAGGATCATACTATTATTCATAACAGCTCGCCATTTTAAATTTCTTCCATTCATTGTAACCAGAACTATATCAACATTGCTAATTGGTTTCACATTTGCGCATTTCAAAAACACAAAAATCCAACATGACGCTTAATGCATAATGATCACTATCTACTCTAGCAATAATCTCCATATCCAATAAAAAGGGCCACAATTTATTATCCAAGAAGATATAACCTATTTGAGTTGTTATTCCTCCTTTTTTTAATGTTGGGTGCGAGGGCAGTCAGATCTTGTATTTCAATTTAGTATTTTCATCCCATGTGCCATACCTAGATCCAATAATTGTATAGCAACATTGGATGACTTTTTCCCAGTAACATCTAGGAGCCCTAGTCTAGAAAATGGCTCAGTAGACTCAATCTTGCACATTTGCGAGGCTATTTGTGTATTACAATCCCCTGCTATAATTTTTACTGCTTCCTTGTGTAGTTTATCAAGCATGTCAGAAAGTTGGTCAGCCGTGGTAGAAAAGCAGCTTGATGAAACAGATCTTACATATATGTTCATTATGCCCACATACTTAAAGCCTTGTTGGTGGATATACATATTTCTATGCCTAAGAGATCACTACTCTCGGAGCGAACAACCTTTGCTAAGGGCAAAAGGTCCACCCGTAACCAGATCAAGAGGCCCCCTGAGGCCCTTTCTGATGGCAAGGGGATGGCATTTTTGGTAAAAGTCATAAAGCCAGGCCTATGGACTTGATCGGTAACACGTCTCCTGTAGGAGTATTATATGATCTGAATCTATAAAGTTTCCCCATTCAGAATCTGAAAGCTTAGCCTTTATCCCAGCAACGTTCCAAGACAGTAGTCTTATGCAATTGGCTTCTACCATGGGCATTCCCTTATCGTTAGCAGCTTTATCTTTGATCTGTTTCTCCAAGTACAATTTACTAGGCCGATCTGTTTGAAGATTTGGGATAACCTCTGGGGGACTATCGCCCTGGCTTATGGTCTTCAAGCTTACCATACTTCCCCGCTCCCTTGCAAAGATTTCCCTGTGTGCAGGCCCAACATTACTTGTAATTACCTCTTGTCAAACAATTTTCTGTTGTCCTTCATATTAGCCTTGTGCAAGATTGGTGGCATCTAGGGGCCTAATTTTATTTGAGTCACTAAGTTTGAGTCTTTTTTGTGACATTTTTGGTGGCCGGAATCTCAGTTTGAGCGCTATTAGTCCCGCCACCAAATACTGGGACTTTAGTTTTATCCCTGTTGTGTCATGGGATCTATTTGTATTGTTAAGGCACCTTGCATACAGAGTGTCTTCTCTGATGACAGACCTGCAGCCTCTAGAATGTCTTATCCAGTGGATCATTTTGTTGGTAAGCAAGTCTTGTGATTCCCTCCCTTCCGGTGGTAATTTGGGAACATTAATAATATGAATATCATATTGATCATTAAGTCCATTATTCTTCCCTAATCCTCTGTTGGCTATGTAGATAATTCCCAAGTAGGTTTTCCCCTGGTCATGCTGTGGGTTGCTTTTTGTCAATTCCCTACATGAATTGACTTGGCCCACAGATATAGTGCCCCTTATATTCCTAGTTTCAGTCAAATCTTCTTTGGCTGTGCTACTGTGGTCAACATGAGGAACAACGTTCTCATATTGGTAGGATCTAGTATGTGAGGGTGTTTTACAAATATTGGTCCCATCCTATCCCACAGATCTTCCATAGGCTTATATGTTTCCCTGACCAGTGTTGTTAATCTATTCAATTTACTATTTAAATTGTCAACCAATCAACTTATGCAATCCCGTAACTGCATAATTTTGTTCTTTAAGGATTGCAACTGATCGATGAGAGGGATACTATCTCTATTGGAGAGATGCCTAAATGCCGTAGTTTGTACCTCAATGGGCTCCACGGTATCCAATACCGTGTATCTATTGGAGCATTCCACTGTGGTAATTTTAGATGATAAAGTTGGGATTTGTTCAGACACGTAGTCCATGTCGATCATTTCAGGGGATGTTGAGTTGGGTAGATATTCCTACTTGGTGTATCCTTAATGTTAGGGTTGGGGACTGCACCTTTTAAGTTTGTCGGAGAAAGGGCCTAATTCCCTTGTGGAGTAACCCTTTGGATTATGCCTTTATGAACAAGTAATCCCTCCATCACCTCAATTAACTCATTGATCTCTGCCAAAGTACAATTCTCTGCAGCGTTTTTAGGATTTACCTCACTCTCCCTTGCCTCGAGGGTCCATCCATTGCTTTCCGTTTGACTATGGTAATACCTTTCTCTTTTGCCCCTGCACTCTAGTTGTTGGTACGGCATACGAAATTGAATACAGATAGTCTTGATTTGAATATATAAATTTGAGCAATAGAGTTCTAGCTACTGGTACAAGATCTAAACAGCACGCCAAGCTATTGCATTACCTTGTTTCAATTGCACTGGACACTCCAGACCACTGGTAAGAACTTTAAATTATATGTCGGGCTGGGCATGTAATTCTAGTGTGATAAGGACAGAGAGATTGGCTAGTGTGAAAAATAGGTGCCTGGGATCGTGCAGCCCCAAACCTCAGGTAGGGCCTCCTGGGGGACCAACCAACTAAGGGGGGGTGGCCCTGCCATGGCTTTTCCTGGTGCTGATGGGTGCAGGTCAGGCCCGCCCTTTGCCTGGGTGCATCCCGCGCTACGGGAGTCAAGAGCTTGTTGTAAAGCACCAGTAACCCAGCACAGGTGAGGTGGAGCTTTGGGCCACCTCCAGGGACCCAAGAAGAATGCTGGGATCTGTAGTCATCCTGCCTCCCGGTTTTCTCGCTGTCAGGAGTTGTATACTCTAGAGATTAAAACGTCCAATCGAGCCCTGACGCTGTGTCAGTACCTGTGACTATTGGTCCCGTTCTACCCTTGCTCACTCAGGGAAATAATAAAAGCAATGAGGAGAAAATTCTGAATTAAAACGTAGAGATTGAAAGATGTAAGGCAAATACAGGGGTATTGACCCCAATGAAGCAAACGTTTGACAGGTCCGTTAATTGATTTGAGTTATTCCAGAACTCCACCGAATAAAGCAGGGAGACCAGATGTAGATTTCAACCCAATTTTAAATGACTCCGGAGACTCAGTGCCTAATGTTACAAGTTCCCACTGTGAATAGTAATAATATCTAATTGCAAGAAAAAGCTGAATAGCACACCGAGAGATTCAAATAGAGGAAGTCCCCTAAATTTGACCAGGCTTAAATTAGAGGTAGAGGAACTAATTGAGGGGACACTTGAATTATTAAACAGAATTGACTCATGCTGTGAAGATGAATTGTGTTTCTTGTGCAAAATAGTTCACAACAGAGCAAGATTGATACACCAGAAATTAGCAGAATTGGCAGAGAAATATGACTTAGAGATTGAGAAAACAAAGCATCTGAGAAGAAGTTACAGGTTAGAATTTGACTCAAAAGGTATTGAGAACATGAGGATACTGGGAATGAAAATTCACATAAAGGATTTAATTCAGAGTATTCAGACACGGGGAGCATTAAACAAGTGGGAAGGCAGATGGGTAAAGAGACAAGATAAGAAGAAAAAGGAGTCTGAAAATGTAGTCGCTAGTGTACAGCAGACATTCTGTCATTTACAAAACACTACCCGAGATTGAGGGAGAAGCCAGTGGAATGGGACCAGAAGAGGGATAGGTTTGTGAAGCTCACAAAATGCTTGTGGGAAGATTTGAATACCCTATTTGAAATAGTGGTTCCAGCTGATTTATGGGTTGAATGCAAAAGGAGCATGGGTTGGCCAACAAGAGAGCCTCTACACGATCCAGCGGCAGGTGCACCATCTCCAGATGTGAGGAAGTGCTACTATAAGATAATGGAATTTTTGTGGACGAGAGTTTCTCCCAAGAACATTGACTGGCAGAGAATAGACAGGACAGCTCAAGAGGTAAAGGAGTCTATATATGCATACTATGAGAGACTGTTGCAAGCGTTCAAGCATTACAGTGGCACGAAAGCAATTGAGACATGATTCATTTTGTGTTCAGGCTTGTTGAAGGATTGAGACCTGAAACTAGCCAGATGATTAAGAGTCATTTGATTTGTTGGCAAGCGAAGCCAATTGATAAAGTATTGCAGTATGCCAAGTACTGTAGTGATGAGACTGATATGAAGCAGAGAAAGTTGAAAGAGTAGGCAATGGTGATGCAGGTTAAAGCGTCACAATCAGGAATGCAAGGACGTTTTCCACTGCAGCAGCAGGGAAACATGTGGTTTCAGAATCAGGTAAAAGGTAGAGGTCCTAGTGGAAGTGGAAATGTGAATTGTAGTGTTGACTTGAACACAGTGGTGACTCAAAATGATATGCAGGCAATAAAAAGAATATTACCTTGTCACCCTTGCGATGGCATCGGGCATTAGAAGTGGGAGTGTCCGATGTTAGGTCAGGAAAGCGTTGTCTCACAGACAAATTAAAACAATCCTTTTGCAGGCATAAGAGGACCAAGAATTAGAGGTCAAAATTTTAATTTCCAAAATAATGCGAATCAGGTGCAAAGTCCTCAGCCTATGCAGCAGATGCAAATGCCACGTTTGCAGATGCCACAGTCCCAGCAAGTGCGACATCAGATGGTATGTAGGCAACAAATTCAGATACATCAAGCGCCAATGGAATAGCAACAGATGATGCTTACTCAGCAGGGAACCGGTCAGAGGTTAAACACCAGTAATAACACAATACACCAATACCCATTACACAGCGAGGATGAATCAAATGATGAATTGATGAGTGAGAGTTCAGACGAGGAAGAATGCGTGCTGGCAAGTTCATTAGAAGTAGACCAGAAAGGTCCATATTTGAAGGGAAAAGTAATGGGTCACAAAGTCTCATTCATAGTTGATACAGGAGCTACATGTTCTGATGTGAGGTCTGTAGAAGTCCCTAACGTGCCCCTCTCAGGAAAAACCGTGTAAATTGTGTTGCAAATCATTATTTGACCAACCCAATCACATAACCAGTTCCAGTTATAATTGGGAATGTCAAAATCTTACACAAGTTTGTAGTTTGTGGCTCAAGTCCGGTTTCCTTACTGGGAAGAGATTTGTTATGTAAGACAAGATGTTCAATTACCTGTTCAAATAGTGGGATTGCCATTCAGACAAATAGTGATGATGAGAACGAACAGTCTGAGGAAACGGAGTGCAACTCAATAAATGATGAGTACCCACTGATCAGTTTCTTTCCTGTCTTTACAATACAAGATCTTCCTTCTTATTTACAGGGAACAGTTAAAATTAAAGTTTGGGCTTTTTCAGGGAAGGAGATTGGTCTAATCAAAGGAGTTGAGCCAGTTAAAGTCCCAGTCAAGACAAATGCAGTTTTTCCTCAGATTACCCAATACCACATGACACAGGATACTATTAGGGGGATTGCACCCATAATTGCAGAATTTGTGAAACAAGGAGGCCTGAAAGAAGTGTTGAGTAGCCCATGTACTTGCCCTATCATGTGACTGTGAAAACCCTGTGGGAAGTTTCGGATTGTTCAATATTTGAGGAGAATCAATGAGATTGTGATTAAATGTTGTCCATTAGTGCCAAACCCAGAAGTAATATTATTTCAGATCCCATGTGATGCTGAATGGTTCATCATAGTGGACCTATCTCAAGCATTCTTTTCTGTACCTCTTCATGAGGATAGCCAGTTTATTTTCTGTTTCAAATTCCTGGATTGAGTATATTGTTGGTGCAGAATTCCTCAAGGTTTTTCAGAATCCCCGTTTATTTTTAATCAGATCCTGAATAAGAACTTGGAGACATTGGAAATGCCTTTCCATTTGACATTGGTTCAGTTCATTGATGAATTACTAGTTGCTTCAAAAATGAGGGAAGCATGCAGGCATAATACTATTGCCTTACTAAATCACTTGGGAAAGTATGGCCATAAAGTGTCCCCAGCAAAGTTACAGTACTGTCAGAAAGAAATGAAATATTTGGGACATTTGATTGAAAAGGGAGTAAGAAAGATTTCAAGAGAGAGAGTTACTGCCATCTTGCAGATGAATCCCCCAGTTACGCAGAGAGATGTCAGAATATTTTTGGGAATGGTGAGCTATTGTCGGCAGCGGATTCCCAATTTTTCAATTATTTCCAAGACATTGCAGAAATTGACCGACAAAGATGTTACTGATCCCCTAGAACTAGATCAAGTCTGTATGAAAGCTTTTACGGAGTTGAGAGAAAGTCTGTGCACAGCTCTGGCTTTGGGAATGCCTGATTACACAAAGCCATTTATGTTGTTTTGTCATAATAGTGATGCATGGCACTCTCTGTTTTGACAGAGTTACATGGTGCTGTAAACCGCCCAGTAGCATATGTTTCGGCTACTTTAGACCCAGTTGCAGCAGCTTTGCCTGGATGTTTGTGAACTGTGGCAGCAGTTGGATTGAGACTCACTCAGCGTGAGAGCATTGTGATGGGACATCCATTAACTGTTTTGGTCCCTCACTCCATTGACGTTTTGCTCATCCGAACGAAAACTCAGCACCTCACAAATACAAAATTGACCCAATATGAAACTGAAATTCTAGGTTCACCAAATGTAACTTTGAAAAGGTGCATAGTGCTTAACCCAGCAACCTCATTTCCAAAAGAAAATGTTGAAATTTACAATTTGAAAGATGTTGAGCATGACTGTCTTGAAGTGACTGAATTGTGAACTAAACCTAGACCTGGCATTCGAGATACCCAATTGGAAGAAAATGATCAAATTATTTTTGTTGATGGTTCCTGTTTAAGAGAGAACATGGGAACATTAAGAGAAGGATATGCCTTATGCACAATTTCTGGCATACTTGAAGCATCCTGGCTTCGGGGAATATTTTCTGCACAAGTGACTGAATTAGTGGCTCTTACTAGAGCATGCCATACTTCTGCACCGCTTAAGTCAGTATGGATTTTGAATAGTGCATGATTTTGGCCAACTGTGGTCACAGTGAGGCTTCATGACCTCTTCTGGTTCGCCAGTTAGAAATGGTTAAAGAATTCATCATTTGTTACAAGCTTTGCAATTGCCTGAAAAAATTGCTGTGGTGAAATGCAGTACACATCAGAGATTGCAAGATTTTATTTCAGTGGTAAATGGATATGCAGATCAAGTCACAAGATTTTGTGCCTTGAAGTGTATATCTTTCAAAGACAAATGGGAACTGTTACCTGAAGAAGAAATTTGTACAAATTATGCGCTATTATTGAGCGAGAGGTCCGTTTAGCAGAATGCAAATGGATTTTATTGAAATGCCTCTGTGTGGAGGATTGAGATACGTGTTGGTGATTGTTTGCATCTTTTAGTCACTGGAGTGACGCGTACCCTACACGTAGTAATTACTGCTTAGTGAACTGATACCGCAATTTGGTTTTCTGGTCTCTTTAGAATCAGATAGAGGAAGTCACTTCAACAACAAACTAATTAAATTACTGTGTTCAGCCTTAAAAATTGAGCAGAAGCTACACTGTAGTTATCGCCCAGAAACTTCAGGACTCGTAGAGGAGATTAATGGTATCCTGAAGTCACGACTTGCACAAATGTGTGCATCAACGAATCTGAAATGGCCAGATGCATTGCCGTTTAGTTCTGATGAGCATGAGAAATACACCTGTCAGGAACACTAGACTGTCGCCACATGAAATCCTTATGGAGAGAGCTATGAGGTTACCAGTGGTTCCTGCAAATGCTCTTGTGAACATAACAGATGATATGGTGTTGGATTACTGCAAGGGTCCAGTTGATGTGGTTTGACCTTTATCTCATCGGGCGGAAGCTAAAACTGTGCTGCCATCTCAAGATCAAAGTCACAACCTGAGAGGTGGAGACTGGGTTGTGATCTGGAAACATGCGAGGAAGACTTGCTTGGAGCCTCAATGGAAAGACCCTCACTAGGTGATACTGGTTACCAACACAGCTGTGAAGTGCGCAGGAATTCCAAACTGGATTCATGCCAGCCATACTCAGAAAATACCTTGTCCTTTGTACGATGAAGAAGTGTTGTTGAGAGTCCCAACAACTTTCAGACAAACTATGGAAGCGGAGAAGAAGACAGGAGAGTCAGAAACAGACTCTGAAACGTCAGAGGAGAATCCGGGTACCCTTGTAAGAGACAAGACAGAGGACTTATAGGAGGTTGATGTTGAACCAGTCTCAACTGAAACAGCAGGAGAGTCTAGTCAGAGGATCGCTCTCCCTGAAGCAGACTATTTGAATGCACAAAGAGAGCAACCCACCAACCTGGTAGAAGGGGATGAGGCAAACCAGAGTCTAACAGAGCTGACCTCTCAAAAAACATCTGCAAGTACTTCAAGCCAAAATCCTGCAGTGCAAGAAGAAATTGTAAGTCCAACACTGAATAGAGCATTGAAAGAGGGAACACAGAAAGAAGATAGGTGGCCAAGGTCACAAGCTAAAATAAGAGAATCAGTTACATTGTCAACAATTTAAGAAGAAATAGACACCACACGAAGGGAAGACCTGAGTGATGGAGAATTAAGTGGAGACCGGAAACTGAAAAGAAAAAGAATAGCTAGTCGAAGGTATTCAGGGCCTGGATGGGCATATGCAGCAACTGAGGAGTGGCAAAGTGATTTTTTGTCATTTTGTTTTGATTGTGAAGTTCCAGGTCAATATTTGGCATGTGAAATTGGTTCATAAAGTGAAAGGAGAAAGTACTCTGTGAAACTGAAAGCGAAAAGCAAGAGAGACATTAAGAATTAATTTGAAGAGACTTTTGAAATTAACTGATTTGACAAGCTGCGAACCAAATTTGATAATCATCACTGATTTGACAGAGACTCTGAAGAATAAACTGAAAACTGTAAATAACTGCAAAGAAGATATGAGTTTTGTTGTATAAGTTGTACTTCTACTTTCTGATTCTTTACAGATCATGGAAAACCATAACAAGCATGTTAGGAATAGTAGTTGTTGTAAATACATAGGTATTGGCTTGCCAATTGTGTGTAGGATAGTATGTATGCTATTGATTGTGAGCGTGAGCTTTCTCAGTAAGCATGAAACTAATCACACTTCTTCTTTAGGAGCTACTACACTTACAGAATTAGAAAAGTTTAGGCAGGATGAGGAATATTTGCATAAGACAACTCGCATGGAGATCTTTCTTCCAATGTTTTCTATCGCTTGCTGTATAAATATGTTGAGACGATGAATGTGAGAGAATGCTATGTTTGTACACAAATTCCTTCATCAGTGGAAGAAGGAGTAACCTACCACAGCTTGCCATTAACATATGGAATTAGTTGCAGTCTTCTATTAACAATATTTTACAATCAGGAGTGCATTCATTATTTCTACTCAAACCATGATTTAGTATTTTCTTTTGTTCCTATTATCAAGTATCTAGAGCAGAAAATATAGAATTGGTAAAGGGTTTCTTTGAGCCTACCCTAACCTTTGGCACAGCTTACTGTAGGAGGCTGGCCTGGCTTATAGTGGATACCTTGTGGTACTTACACCTTGTGCCAAGTCCAGTTATCCCTTATTAGTAGATTAGAGGTGTTCTAGAAGCTTAGGCTGATAGAGGTAGCTATAGCAGAGCAGTTTAGGCTGAATTAGGAGACATGCAAAGCTCCTACCATACCACTTATTTTAGTGACAATATGCCAAAAGTATCTCAGAGGATATACTCCCTTAGGAGGTAAGTAAAATACACAAAATTTACACACACAAACCAAAATCAGGTAAGTAACAGTTAGAAAAGTAGTGCAAACAATGTAGAACACAATTGAATAAAATAGGGAAAAATAGGCCTAGGGGCAAAACAAACCATATACTCCAAAAGTGGAATGCGAACCACAAATGGACCCCAGGCCTAGTGTAGTGTGTAGAGGGTCACTGGGAGTGTAAGAAAACACTAAGGGTGTCCAAGATACCCCACCCCAAGACCCTGTAAAGTAGGAGTAAAGTTACCCTACTACCCCAGAAAGACGGTAAAGTCGAGATAGGGGATTCTGCAAGGACAACAACTGACTGCAAAGCACTGAAGATGGATTCCTGGACCTGAGGACCTGTAAAGGAAGGGGACCAAGTCCAAGAGTCACGCAAGTGTCCAGGGGGGGCAGGAGCCCACTAAAACCTGGATAAAGGTGCAAAAGGGCTGCCTCTGGGTAAAAGAAGCCAAAGATTCTGCAACAACAGAAAGTGCCCGGAACTTCTCCTTTGGTCAGAAGATGTCCCACGGTGTGCTGGAGGATGCAGAGTTGTTTTCATGCAGAAATACTGCAAACAAGCCTTGCTATCTGCAAAAATCATGGTTGAGGATTTTGGGTGCTGCTAGGGCCCAGGAAGGACCAGGAGGTCGCCCCTTAGAGGAGGAGACAGAGGGGGCACTCAGCCACACAGAGAGCCCATGCAAAAGTAGGCAGCACCCGCAGAAGCACCTGAACAGGCACTTAGAAGATCTGAGGATGACAGTCAACTCAGAGCAACAAAAGAGGGTCCCAAGACGTTGGAGTCCAACTCAGCGAGTTGGGCAATGCAGGACGGAGTGCTGGGGACCTGGGCTAGGTTGTGCACAAAGGAAGTCTTGCAGAAGTGCACAGAAGCCGAGCAGCTGTAGTTCATGCAGTACACAGGATTACTGTTTGGTGTGGGGAGACAAGGACTTACCTCCACCAAATTTGGACAGAAGGGCCACTGGACTATTGGAGACACTTGGACCCAGCTCCTGTGTTCCAGGGACCAAGCTCGTCAGGACGAGAGGGGACCCAGAGGACCAGTGATGCAGAAGTTTGGTGCCTGCGTTAACAGAGGGAAGATTCCGTCTACCCACGGGAAATTTCTTCTTGGCTTCCAGTGCGTGGTGAAGGCAGACAGCCCTCAGAGCATGCACCACCAGGAAACAGTAGAGAAAGCCAGCAGGCTGAAGCGCTACAATGTTGCTGGTAGTCTTCTTGCAACTTTGTTGCAGTTATGCAGGCGTCCTGGAGCAGTCAGCGGTCGATCCTTGGCAGAAGTCGAAGAGGGAAGTGCAGAGGAATTCTGGTGAGCTCTTGCATTCGTTATCTGGTGAGATGCCCACAGGATAAACCCTAAATAGCCCACAGAGGAGGATTGGCTACAGAGAAAGGTAAGCACCTATCAGGAGGAGTCTCTGACGTCACCTGCTGGCACTGGCCACTCAAAGCTGTCCATTGTGCCTTCACACCTGGGCATCCAAGATGGCAGAGGTCTGGGACACACTGGAGGAGCTCTGGGCATCTCCCCTGGGAGGTGTTGGTCAGGGGAGTGGTCACTCCCCTTTCCTTTGTCCAGTTTCATGCCAGAGCAGCGCTGGGGGGGATCCCTGAACCAGTGAAGACTGGCTTATGCAAGGAGGGCACAATCTGTGCCCTTCAAAGCATTTCCAGAGGCCAGGAGAGGCTACTCCTCCCAGGCCCTTCACACCTATTTCCAAAGGGAGAGGGTGTAACACCCTCTCTCAGAGGAAATCCTTTGTTCTGCCTTCCTAGGACCAGGCTGACCAGGCCCCAGGGGGGCAGAAACCTGTCTGAGGGGTTAGCAGCAGCGGTAGCTGCAGAGGAGACCCCAGAAAGTTAGTTTGGCAGTACCCGGGCTCTATGCTGGAGACCTGGGGATGCATGGAATTGTCCCCCCAATACCAGAATGGTATTGAGGGGACAATTCCATAATCCTAGACATGTTACATGGCCATGTTCGGAGTTACCATTGTGACGCTACATATAAGTGTTGACCTATATGGAATGCACGTGTGTAATGGTGTCCCTGCACTCACAAAATCCAGGGAATTTGCCCTGAAAAATGTGGGGGCACCTTGGCTAGTGCCAGGGTGCCCACACACTATATAACTTTGCACCTAACCTTCATCAAGTGAGGGTTAGACACATAGGTGACTTATAAGTTACTTAAGTGCAGTGAAAAATGGCTGTGAAATAATGTGGACGTTATTTCACTCAGGCTTCAGTAGCAGTCCTGTGTAAGAATTGTCTGAGCTCTCTATGGGTGGCAAAAGAAATGCTGCAGCCCATAGGGATCTCCTGGAACCCCAATACCCTGGGTACCTAGGTACCATATACAAGGGAATTATAACGGTGTTCCAGTGTGCCAATCAGACTTGGTAAAATTAGTCACTAGCCTGCAGTGACATTTTTAAAAGATGAGAGAGCATAAACACTGAGGTTCTGGTTAGCAGAGCCTCAGTGATACAGTTAGGCACCACACAGGGAAAACATACAGAGCATACTTTATGAGCACTGGGGTCCTGGCTAGCAGGATCCCAGTGACACAGGCAAAAACAAACATACAAACAAGTAAAAATGGGGGTAACATGCCAGGCAAGATGGTACTTTCCTACACTTATGTGCACAGGAATAATCTCACATGCTTACTAACACCAGTGGAAAATAGCTTTCTAGATCAGACTGATGACAGGAGACAAGCATTGAAGGAGAGAGTAGAGAAAGGGTTAGTGAAAAGAACATTTAGAAATGATCATTCTTTTAGGGTCACTAAAACACAAGGGAAATTAGCTTTAGATGTGCAACATGTAGGGAAGCTTTGTATATATAGGCCGCAATCCAAAGCTGACACATTATTTGTGGCAACGAGTGAGTGCAGACATGCATTTTTTTTCCAGAGTAAATGGACATTCATGCTAAATGTACAAGACCCAGCGATTCCTGGAGTTTACTATATTTGTGGACAAAATGCTTACTACCATCTTCCAAGAGGATGGTATGGTACATATTACTTGGGAATTGTTTTGCCAAAGATTTATCAACTTGAGAAATTAAATGAGACACCTAAATTAAATGAATTACACCTTGCTAGATCAAAGAGAGAATCTTCTGCTGCAATAGTGGGAGATAAATTTGGAGCAGTTATTCTGTCAGTGGGAGTAATCCTGAATTATTTGAAAAAAATCAAAAGTTGTCTACTATTGTGGATGACATGCTGACAAAATTTTCTGCAGCCATAGTTTTAACAGACACTGAAATGGCTGCGGTAAGATCTATGACTCTTCAGAACTGCCTTGCGTTGGACATCCTTTCAGCAAAGGGGGGCAGAGTCTGTAAAATGCTGAAATCACAACATTGTTGCACATATATTGCTGACAATAGTAGAGAGGTTAGAAGCTTTATTAACAATTTGACTAATGTTAACTTGGACTTAAAAGCTCTAAAAGTACCTGAAATTTGGGAAAAGGTTGGCAAAGGTTTACTGCTGTGGGAAATTGGCTGGGCAACCTACAGAAAGGTATAATTATGAAAATATTTCAGGCAATATTAACTATTATAATTTGTATCATTGGTCTATGGGGAATTTATAAATTGTATACTGTGATTAAAAGACAGAAAATGAAAAATGTTCAGAGGAGGGAAGGAATTAAATCGGAAAGGCTGAGGGATAGATACTTTGATGAAAATTGGAGAAAGAAAAGAAATGCAAAATGTTATGAAAAAACAAAATTTTAGATTGATGAAATTTGTGTTATTTAATGCAAGGTGTGATTACATTTTTAGTCATCAGAGGAGGGACTGTGAGAGCTGATTTTACTAATAATGAATTTATATTGATTGTTAGCTTGGAATTGACATGAATTATGATAATATAAAATAACCAAGGGTTTGGAAAATGTGCCCCCCAGTGTGGCCATCATATGTATGCGACATTAATAAAGAAAAGAACATTAACTGTTTGAAATAAATGTGTAGAATGATTAAAATGTATAAGGGGATCATAATGATATATTAACTAAATGTATTTGCTTAATTAACTAACTGTAGAGAAATTGTAAACATCGTGGGCCTAGTCGACAGAGACTCATGCTAAATTACATGGCATTAATAAATGTTCATAAATGTTTTTCTGATGCAAGAAGAGAAGCTTTGTTGTTTATTGTTCCTTGTTCATACAGAGTTACAGAGTTGACCAAATAGATTGTAATGTTGCAATGTTAAACTAGCTGATGTCCTAACTTTCCCAAGGGAATTGCTTGCTGTAATGTTCTGTGCTATATGTAGATACTTTGTATTTTTGTGTGTGTGAGAAGCTAAGGTTCCTAGGAGTTAACAATGACTGTACTGATGGGAGACGTGAATCGCAACAAAAGTTACTCGAAGACAACTGGTGCCAGGAACAGGAGAAGAGGAGCCAATCATCGACATGTGAACGACTGTCTAACCTATATCACTGTTTTGAGAATTAATGATTATTGGTTCTAGTGTGAACATTCGACATTCTGACCAATGACGACGTGAAAAATTACTGTTTTAGTTTATCCCCAACTTCACTTGACAGGAGCAGTTAGTTATATAGGTAGTTCGAGAAAGATGAGAGGTGAGTGGCATTGGAGAGTTTTGTCGGAGAGAGAGACTCAGATGCTGTTTCCGTAGTTTGATGCCGTTATGTTGGTTCAGCTGACTTAGTGCCCACCGTGGCTGGGCCAGTCCCTTTCACTGTCCCCACTACGAATGCTGACTAGATGGATGTCCAGCTGACGAAGAAGTCTCTGCTTGCTGATCCATAAAGGAGAGGTATAAATGAAATTAAATGTACTTGTTGTAGATTTTTGTTCTTTTCCTTTCTAGGTACCAACAGCAATATTTATTCTAGAGCCATAGCTGGATGTTTTTCCAAATAAGTTTTTGTCTGTATTTTTCCTTTTGCATGAAGGCCAATCATGCCTTTGGAATTAAAGGGTTAGAGTGTCCATGTCCAACAAGTGGTATTAACAAAGGAGTGATTTTGTTAATCTGTGAAAGTCTAAATGTATGCTATCTCTTTAATCTCAGTTATTGTTGTTATTAATCAGTTTTATTACTCTTGAATGTTTAGTGTTAAATGCAATGGTTAAGTTGAGGTTTTTCCATCATATTGGTCAACCTGTGTTGTTCATTGATATGTACCAATTGGTTTTGAGATTGCTTTACATGACCTTAGCATTGTTAATATAGGGAAATATATATATTTTAACTTTTAGAAAAGGTGTAGTTATTCATGGTCACATGTGCCATGGTGCGTGAAGGTTTCTTACTTGAAATTGACAAATGTTTTATTCTAATTGTGTTATCGGTAGGCGGGTAATGTGCAGGTATTGTGTCATGATAGAACACTCTTAACTGAGTCCAAAAGTCCATCGAACATCTAATGCTTACCCATATAATTATTAAAATATAAAAAGGACAAATAAGGTCAGACGTGCTCACAGTTTCGCTCCTGGTCTCCGGGTGGATACTAGCCATATTTGGAAGCAGGCTATCTTCAGAAGAATGGGGAACTTATTTCATGAGGGGACTATTAAAACTTTCTTGGAACTGCAGACAAAACTGCACCTCCCTGTAACTGAGCACATTAATTAAATACATTATTCAGCGGATATGATAACGGAATAAGAGGGAATTAACCCCATTTGAAAAATGGGAAACCCAACCAATAGAATCTCATGCATGTACAAAGTCCTTAAAGGAACAGGGGAGCCCCAAAACTCTGTCTCCACTTAATATGATAAAATACTTTGGCAGTTGAGGTGAATGATTAGCAATGGGGGTGGTATCTTTCTCAGAACCAGCAACTTGAAGGACATGCAAAGGGGAGGGAGACATCCAGGATCTTATACAGGTGGCACCTCAGCATCTGCTCGAAGGGTTCAGACTTCTGGATGGAAATACTCGAAGTAGTTAGGGAGGCAAGAGATTAAGAGTGCAATGCAGAGCTGGTGGGGAGTGGTAACGGTGCAATGATTAGGAGAATCGGTTGTGTCTGATTCTGAAGAAAAATGGGCTTAAAAGCTAGCTCTCCATGTGCCTGTTATAGTTCTTTCTTAAAATGAGTGGCATTATCAGGATGTCACGTTGATCCTACTGAATGCCCTAAACACTTGAAAGTAAGGGCCAGATGTAGCAATACACACACATGTACCAGATGTGCCAGATGTACACACATACACACAGGTCACTGTGCACGACAATCTGGACTTCCTAACAGTGTACTTTTGTGCCCAACAGGTGACAGTGCATATGCTCTCAGGCCTTGGATCATGACTCAGTTTTTAACACCCAGCAATGATTCAGAGAGGCAATACAACAGTGCACATAAGAGGACCAGGAACCTCATCGAGTGCACCTTCGGACTCCTGAAGGCAAGATTCAGATGCCTCCACCGCATTACCGCATTCAAAATTGTGGTCGCATGCGCCATCCTCCACAACATAGCCACCCGACGTGGGCTACCTCTCACCCCTGCAGACCCAGATCCTGATGATGAAGAGCAAGAACAACCACATCGCCATCATGGGGATAGGAGTATGGCAAATCAAGGCAGACTGAGACGGGAACACATTGCAACACAATATTTTGGATGGTACTTGTCAACTCCCACCATACTCACCTATTAACCAAAAACTCCATTTGTTAAGTGGAACAAAAATAACTGTTTTATTAGTGCATTAATGAAACTATTCACAAGTAAAGATTGTCCATGGGCAGGAAAATGCTAACCAGGCATGTGGCACATTAACGTCATGTGCCACATTTTATGGTCCAGGGTGATCTCTAAGACCTTCTGCCACTCCTGAGCACCCTGCTGTCAGTGACAGAGACACTGCTCACTGTTGAGCCCTCCTCACTGTCCTGGGGTGTTTCCCCTGTGGCCCTCGACATTTCCCGTGTCTCCACCATTTCTATAATGTGGGTCAGACGTCCCAGGCCCATAGCCACATCCCCAGCGAAATGGCCCATCTCCACTTGCAGCCCAACTGTCCTCCTCGACAGGCCTGTGGTGTTCATGGCGAGCCTGCCGATGGATGTGGCCATCCTGTCCAGTCTGTGCAGGAGCTGCTGATCCCTGCGCCGCCCACCCTCGGCCTGGGCCAGTAGTCCTCCCGCCAGTTCCCTCATGGCAAGGGCAAGGTCCCCAGTGTTACTGCAGATCATGTCCATCCATGTGTTGAGGGGCTGCATGCTGGCATGGTTGTTGCGCACAAAGCAGTGCAGCACACCACTAATTGTCCCCAAAATTCTATTCTGTAGGCGCTGACCACGAAGCAGATGTGCCTCACTGGTGCTGGGAGGAAGTAGCCCGGATGCAGACTGCAGCCCTGATGGTATGGACCTGCGACACCTGAGCAGCGGTGGCTGCCCTGTGCTTCCACCTGTCTCATCCCTGCCTGTTGCTGGGGCAGCCTCTTGTGGAATTGTTGCAGCAGGTGTGGCTACTGCAGGGATGCTGCTGACCGTGCAGGTGGGGGTGCTGGCGGGTCCTGGGGTGTCCTCATGGGCCTGGCTGCTTGGAGTGTTGGTGGTGTCTTGCTGGAGACCTGTGGGACATGGGGAACAGACTGTCAGTGTCTACTATCTATTGCACACTTCATAATAAACATTTGCCTATGAACTGCCTACTTGACTACATTTCCCATAATGCATCATTCTGGCATTTGCTACCCTGAAATGGAGCTATCTTGGTTGTGCATGCCCCTGTGTACATGGTGGGTGGGGGTATGGCATTGATAGGGGTACAGGCATATCACATGGTACTCACCGGTTGATGTGCTGGGCTCTGAGGTGTCCAGGTCCCCAAATCCAGACACAGCCTCCTGCTCCAAGGTTTCTTCCACCCTTTCTTCCAGGGGTGTGGGTGGTGGCACAGATGATGGTCCCCCTCCTGTGCCTCTCATCTTCCGGAGCCTTTCAGCCACCCTCTCCTTGGTCCGGGAGCGGAGGTCATACCACCTTTTCTTGATGTCGTCGATGGTCCTATGGCTCACCCCCAGGGAATTAATCTTGTCCTGTATGTCCTGCCACAGCTGTTTCTTGGTGGCTTCAGGAACATTGAGGGCTGATCTCCCAAACAAGTCATCATAGTGCTGACAGCATTCCTCTGTCAGCACCTCCAGCTCCCTCTCAGAGAATTTCAGCTTCCTCTTTCTTGGTGTTCCCTCCATGGCAGCTGCTGTTTGTCCTGTGTGAAATTCGGCAGTTATAAAAGGGTGTGGTCCTGCCTCCTCCCAGGTGTATTTGTAAACTTCCTGGCTGTGATGTCATCATCATGTGCCAGGAAGTGTTTCCAGAGTGTTCTGGAGTGGTTTCTGGAGTGTTCTGCTGCACCTGTAATCAATTTTCAAGGTAATCGCAATTTGCGACATCTACTCGCTAATTGCGAGTTCGTTTTTTGCACACTCGCAAAAAGCGACCTCGCAATCTGCGGACTCGCACACTGCGTTGCGAGTCGCTATTTCGGCACGTTTTTTTTCCTTGCATTCCGAATTGCGACTCGCATTTTGCGACTCGCATCAACTCGCAAAATGCGAGTCGCAATTTTTTGTTTTTGCTACATCTGGCCCTAAGTCCCTTCTCGAGGGAGCCGTACCCACCCGCCCTCTTTTTTCTCTTCTGCTCTTTATCTTTCTTCCTGTCCTCTACTTGCTCAGCTATGGGGTTCGTTATATTTACCTTAGTTCTCTACCTCACCTATACCCTCTTCTACTCCTACCCATACATATTTTCCGTCTACTCATCTATAACTTATTAGCTTTGATGTTGCTATATTTCCTTTAGGCCCACCTATATTCACATGTACTTCTTTCCATAACCTAATCAGAATACCCTTATCTTTTCCCTAGAACCTATACCCTGATACCTCAGCACCTACCTATAGCCTAGTAGTTCTAGCACAACCTATACCCTGCTAGCTCTTTCTCTTATACCTCTACCAATATTTTTCCCCTTTGCCCTGTGTATCCCAGGGAGCCTCTTTCTATATACTTGCAGTTTTATCCAGCTATAACAATCTGTACTCCTTCCCATACCCTAAATACTCTACCCCCTAACAATAATCTTGCTCATCCATCCATACTTTCTAGTACCTTTGCCTATACCCCAGTACATCCACAGCTGACTATCCCCAGAGTATGCCAATGCACTACCCCTTACTCCAACCAGTGCCAGCGAAGTCAGCATATTGGGATGAGAGGCCATGTCCAAGCTAGCAGAAATGCCCTATAGAATAAGGCCAGCAGATCTGCCCTCATACTAAGTATCAACTAAAGTCAATGGCCTACGAGGAGATCATTTACAGATCAAATTAGAGTTACTGGCAAATATTTATGCGCCCATAAGATGTGACACATCAACAAACCTATGAAACTTGATCAAGCAAAATTATTTCCAAGTAATCAAAATAAAACAAAACTGATAGAACATCAATGAACAAGAATACAAAATAAGCTGCACCTGAGAGAGCAGCAACAAACACGAATTATGTGCCATCGCAAGGGTGCAAGCTGCTCTGCTGGGTGAAGGGCGTGGCAAATGCACACAGCAGATATTCATGACATGGCCCCTGATCCATCTGTATGTGGGATACAGCTTCTACAGCAGGCCTTTGAGGCCATCACAAAGTAAACCTAAGAAAAGGAGTTTTGTGGGCAATACTTTATAGGAGGACATTGATTCTGGGGGCACTCATATGTATAGTGATGTTGTTGTTGCAGTTTTACGTAGTACTTTACGTAAACACCAGATTACATTAGTCAAGGACAGATTTTTTTATAGGGATTGGGGAGATTAAATGATTTGCCCGTAATCACAGTATGTTGCGCTGATGACGATACTCAAACCTGTTTCCCCAGTTCCGAAGTTGGCTGTTCTGGCTCATCAGCTCCCACAGCTGAGCTTTCAGAAAGAAAATCACCATCCTTTTTAGGGACTTAGGCATTACTCAGAGTTCAGCTGCAAATCTGCTGGCCACTACACAGCAACATGCAGTGAATAGTACCTTAAAGCCATATAAAGTGAACCATGCTCCCAAGACTGGAGTGAAAATAGGTTCTTGGGGTTCAGGGACCTTGTGGATGACTACAAACACAAAATGTGTGGCGTTCTATTGCCAGAGTGGGAACATCCATCACAGAAATGGTTATGTGCCACTAGACCAGTGATAACATCAGGCCCAATTATTGTGAAATCTGTACCCTGTTCCTAATAATCTTCCCATGCCCCTCTGTATTGAGTTGTGTGTAGAATAAAGTATGTCTTTTAAAGAATACGCCCTGCCTGTACATTGATTTGTTAAGTGTTATTGCGTTGTTATTGACTTCTGAGTCGCCAGGTCATGCCACCTCCTTCAGTAAGCCTTGAATTGCTTTACCTAGCTACCTTAAGGGTGAAGTGGTAAATTAATGCACTTAGCACTTAATTTTGATTGTAAGCTATATAATTAGACATTAAGATGCCCCAATTGACCTGGTATGTACCCAGTAAACCATGATTGCTCTGTGGCCCCTGAACCAGTTGCCAAACTGTATGTAATTGGTCAACTGATATTTCCCATAGGGAAGTGTCTCACTGTGGTCTGTGGTGGAGTTGGACCCCCTAAGCACAGGAGTATTTGAGTGCTCACATTCTGTGTTCTCAGTGACCTGTCTTGGAGCTCTGCACCATTTGTGTCTGGTACCTGGGCATGTATCTGTGCCCTCTGTGTTCAGTGTCTAATCCCAGAACTATAGCTCTCTACATTAACGGTCAGGGATGCTGCAATATCTTTACTCAGTGTCTGCCCAGCTTTCCAGTTTCATGTGCAGCCTGTACTCAGTTTCTGTGGCTCAGCTTTCCCTGTCCTCAGAGTCTGAAGCTCTGTGCACCTCGTGTGCTTATTGTCCGTGCCCTGTGCCCCTTTTGCTAATTGTCACAGGCAGCTTTGCACCCTTTGGGCTCAGTGTCAGCAGTTCTCGCCCATGTATTCATTGTTTGTAATTCTGAGCATGTGCCCTGGCGGCTTCCTGTGACAGAGAATGAGACCCAGAGCTAGACTCTGCAGCATACAAGACATATTAGGTGTCTCACATTTAGGGGCATATTTACAGGCCCCTAGCGCCACCTTGTGCCACATTAGCATCATTGTTTTTTACGCAATTGTAGCCCAACGAGGCCAAAATCCTTGCGTTATATTTACAAAGTGGCGCAATGCATGCACCACTTTGTAACCCCTTGCGCTACATTATGCTTGCGTCAGGCATAATGTATGCAAAGGGGGTTCCATTATTTATAATGGGCCCCTATGTACTCTGCAGAAGTAGCGTCCAATATTTTGGTGCTACTCTTGCAGAGTAGATCAATAGCATCAATAAAAATGATGCTATTGCCCCATACCCTGTGCCATGGTGTGCCACGTCTTAGATACAGCACACACATGGTGGCGGCAGGGGGGCTAAGGGGTGCATGGAATGTGGCACTGCCCTAGGTGCAGCGCCACTTTCCTTAAATATGCCCCTTAGTGAGCACACGTACCATCCGTTCATTACTGACAGTGGTGGCAGCAATGAATTATAGTGTCAGGACAGATCTATTTAAATGTTGCCTGCCAAGAAGAGTTGCCGATTGGCTCTTCCATGTTCTTATTGGTCTGCCAGTTCCCTTCAGAAGTGTCCTTTGCTCTATCCCTGTGGGACAATGTGTGTGGAATTACTGTGTTTGCCTCTGCTAGGATACTCCTTCCTTACCATCCTGCCATCTTCAAGAGAAAGACTGTGCCTTTACTAGCCTGGGAGGAATACACAGGCACTGACTGAAACTAGTGCCATAGTTGAATTTGTGTAATTCAGTGTCGGACTGCAAACTTCCAAAGTATGGGCAGAAAATACCAGCCACTGGGCCACGTTTTCCGTAGCAGAATCCGGGTTCCCACACCAATGAAGATTCTTTTGTGTTCAAGGGTTGGGCTTGCTAACTATTAACTCCCCTTTGCTACGTTCAGGAACCTGGAAGTTCTGCAACGAGGCAGGGGAACAGCTGCTTGGATCCTGCCTTGAGTGAAGAAGCAGACTGACCGCTGAGGAGGGGGGCTGTAGGGGCCCATGCAACTAGAAGATGATGTCTAGAAGCTTGCAAATGTTAGGAGTGGAGGCAGGAAGATCTGGAAACCACCTGCTGTGACCCAGAAAAGTAAATGCATGCCAGGCTATATGGCGAAGCTTTCAGACCTCAGTACTCCTGCAGTGTGCCCAAAAACTGCGGGGCTGTCATGGAAACCACAAATAATCTTGCAGGTTTCCTGCCAAGAAGACTTTGTGCCTTCGACAACATGGTGCTGAGAAAATCACAACCTCATTCAGAAGCCCTATGTGAAGAATTGGTGCCTTTAGAGGCTTGCTGCTAGCCCAGATTCCTCACCGCAGTTGGTGGTGGCTTAAACCTCCATCTCTTAATCACCACTGTGATCCAGAGTGGGCTGTTCCCTGTTTTGGGACTGGCTTTGTGTTTGGCCTGAAGAAGTCGCCTCAGTGAAGATTCACCACACTGATCAGCATGAGAGGACTGCTGCCTCTTCATCACAGGTGCTGCCCACCGTCACCAGACTCAGAGAACAAAAACTGTCAAAAACTGTGGCAACATCTGCTGGGCCAGTTCAGTGCCAGCATGATCCCACCATGGTACCTATAGATTGACACATCACCAGAGCCTCTGCCTTCTGCCAGCACTCATAGACCCAGCTAGCCAAGGACAGCAAAGACTGAAAGGTTTTATGCAAGGATGAGACACACATGGAGAACTATTGCTTGGGACTATCCATTCTCTCCATAACCAGGATCTCTTGAGGAGGGGTAGAGGGAGCCCATAGGAGCAATCCAAGAACATTATCTACCTGTTACCCTAGGACACTTGCATTGTATACCCATATGAAACCTTTCGCCAAGGACCAGCCTAGGTTATCAAATCAAATCAAATCTTTATTGTTTCAGCCAAAATGACCATAACAATTAAAAGTACTACATTCTACAGTTTAAAACAAAGTATTGTTGAATTTTAAAATTCCTCAGTTAGAAATTGCACAGTGCAATCAACAATCCAATAAAAACATTTACTTGATGGCCTTTTGACCAAAGTTTGGCTCGACTTATAAAAACATTTATCCCAAGTAGGATGAGCGTGTCTTAACTAGTGCAAATTCAGGCCCATATTTATACTTTTAGCGCCACATTTGTGCCGCTTTTTGACGCAAAAACGGTGCAAACTTACAAAATAAATGTGGGCCCCAGTGTTTTTTGCAGAAAGCCTATGGGTTGATCAAAATGAGGTAATATAACTGGGTCGCCTTATAAAAAAGGCTCTAGGCAAATAATGCAAGAGAAATTAAGAAAAGACTGATAGATATAGCAGACTGTCATTCAAGGAAGCGCTAAACGTAAAGTGCTAATGCATTTTACTCATTCAACGGAGGGCCCCAAAGCAGCTGCCACAGAAGACGTTTTAGAGTGTAATAGACGTAGAGTGCTGGTCCATTTACTCGCCCTCCAGCAGTCACCCCAGCAGCAGCAGCCGCCGCCTAATAAAGCAATTTTAACCCATTTAAACCACAGAAAAGAGAATACGTTCTTTTTTTTATAAATTATTTTTATTATCGTACAAATACAGATTCCACACTTTTATATTTCATAAAGCATGGGTGTAGGAAGCTGGCCTGGTGTGTGGGTGGTACCTGTGGTACTTACACCTTATACCAGGTCCACATATCCCCTCTTAGTGAAGTGCAGGCAGTGTCTAGAAGTCTGGCTCTTTAGAGGTAGCTGTGATTGAGCAGCCAAGGCATATCTAGGAGACATGCAAAGCTCATGCAATACCACTGTGGTTGCAGTTGCAGTCTTCTGAGGATGTACGGCCGGGGGAATGTTGCAAAGCTGGCAGGAGACGTGAACAAAATTGCAGAAGATTCTTCTTCATTGTAGCAACGTTTGTTGGTTCCTGGCGGGGCCAGTCGCAGTTCCAGTGGCCAGAAGTGGAGGTTGCAGAGAAGTCCTGCTGGAATCTTGCAAGCTGAATCTGAGGACCCACCCAAGAGAGAGACCCTAAATAGCCCTGAAAGGGGGATTGGTCACCTAACCAGGTAAGCACCTATCAGGAGGGGGCTCTGACATCACCTGTCTGGCCTGGCCACTCAGATATTCCCAGATTTCCATGTCAACCTAGGAAACAAGATGGCAGATGCCAAGGAATGCCAAGGAATATGCCATCAAAACCCTTATGGCACTTTTACAACCACTTCATGCAAGGGAAAATTCAACACCCCACTCCTCTGATGGTCCTCCCCTGTAACCCAATAGGAGACAGCCTCTCAGTCTCCCCACACTTTCTCTCATTTCTTAGGGCTGCCCCTTCCTTTGTATATAGTTTTTGTCAGCCCTCTGGCACCAATCCAAGTCAAGCTGCCAATCTATAAGCTGAGGGGCGACTGCGATGCTCCAGGCTCTCGCTATATTACGTTTGGCTACTCCCTATGCCAGTCTCAGCCAGATCTCCTGATACCTAGGCCATGTGTTTTCCCCTGCAATTCCCAGTAGGAACCATTTAGGATCCAGAGGTATCTCTAGTGTGGTGGCCTGGGACATCTCCCAGGCTATGCGTGTCCAGTATACTCGTATCAACGGACAATCCCAAAGTATATGTATGAGTGTGCCTTCCTCATTACAACCCCTCAGGCATAATGGGCTCTCTGCCCTTCCACTTTTGTGCAGGGGTGTGCACGAGTAGTACGATCTATGTAGTATCTTTAACTGAACTAGTCTGAAGCTGGTCCTTATAGCTACGTCCCTGAGCCATCCAAGAGCTTTGGCCCATTCATCATCTTCTAAATGGCCCAGATTCGGCTTCCCAAGCCTCCCTCAATTTACTCTGAAAGTCTGGAGAGTTATTGAATCATTTCCTGTAGATCACAGATATCCCCTTTTTTGGAACTGGTTCCGACAAGACTGTTTCTGCCTGAGGGGAGGCTTCACACAGCTGCTCCCCCTCTCGGAGGTACCTCCTCATGGCATGCCCCAGCTGTAAGTATCGATAATGTTCTGTAGTTGTCAAGGAGTATTCATCCTTTAGAGTCTCAAAACTAATAAAAGCCTGCTCCTTCCATAATTCTCCCAGGTGTTCTATTCTTATCAGCTCCCACTTCTGAAACCCCTGCAAGACTTGCACCTCTGATAGGCTGTTGCTATACCAAAAAAGGGAAAGTCTGGTAAGTCTTCCGGCCCAGCCCAGGTATTTGCTGGCTTCCTTCCAGGCTCTAACTACCGCCAACGTGTGGTGTGGCAAGTTCTGCTCTCGCCTGGCGTCATGAAGTAAGGCCTCTGGGTCCCCTCCCCATCATGTTTATCAAACCTATCCGCAGGAGCCTGCTGGTCTGTGAACACCCATAAGTCGGCTATGAGGAGATGAGATGCTTAGTATTATTTCTAGATATCCGTAATTGCCAGCCCTCCACCATAGACCCCGTTTCTGTAACTTTGCCAAGGCTATTCTAGGAACACTCCAGCCCCACAGGAGCCGGTGCACCTCTGAAACCATTCTATTGAAAGCTTCCTGTGGAATATTATAAGGCGTGTTCTCCCCAATCTGAACTCCAGGGATACGCCCCATTGACCTTCACCCATGCCATGCGCAGAACCTTGGTCCATATCCAAGCCTCCCCAAGACCACGAACATGTAGTTCCATTCTAGAGAGGCAAATTCCATTTTGGCATCTAAAGCCATCAGAGCTTTTTTCTCCGCTCGGAAGTCAGCCGTCAGGTAGAGTACCCCATACAGGTGCCAGAGGTTAAGCTGTGTACTCCTGTCTGGCATGAACCTGAACTGGTCCAGGTGTACCAAGGAACTGAGGACCCCTGAAGTCTGTTTGCTAGGACCTTGGCCTCCATACTTAATAAGGATATTGGCCTGTACGAGCTGCAAACCGTCAAAGGCTTACCCTCCTTCTGCATAACCGTAATTGTTGCTGCTCTTTGATCTACGGGTAAGCAACCCCTCTCACAGTCCTCCCCATGCTTTGCTAGCAGTAGGCCTGCCACTACACCATCAGTCCTTTGTACAATTCAACTGGAAGCCCATTCGAGCCTAGGGCCTTTCCTGACTGCACAGGCTACCTCTTTTTCTGTCATGTCAACCTCCAGCATGTTTCTATTTTCACTTTGAAGTCCCTGAAGCTGAATATCCTTGAGGAAATCACACAGTCTTCTGTAGACATAGTAGTTTTGGAGGCGTAGATGTCTTCATAGTAGTCTGCAAAGATCCCTACTATGGGTGAGGCCATCATCTATAGGGCACTCTATGCATTTTCTATCTGTAGCACCCATGAGCATTCCCTGTCTCTTTGTTCCAGCCAGGCCAACAATTTGCTGGCTTTATCACAAACTTCGTATAGTCATCGGTGGGCTGTGATAGCAGAATTCCTGGCATGATTCTCCACCAGAGATCTCAATTCCTATTGCCTTTGTTGTAGTTTACTTCTGTCTTCCAAAGTGCTCGAGGCAAGAGTCTTTTTCTCTAGTCTAACCACATCTCTGTCAATGGTGTGAGCGCGTCTGACCTTATTTGTCCTTTTTATATTTTATATATAAGGGGACGCGTTAGAGGTTCGATGGACCTTTGGACTCAGTTAAGAGTATTCTGTTATGGACACAATACCTGCCCATAACCCGCCTATCAATAACACAATCAATTAGAATAAAACATTTGTCAATTTTTAGTCAGAAACCTTTACGCACCAATGGCCATGTGACCATGAATAACCACACCTTTTGTAAAAGTTAACATTTTATTTCCCTCTATTAATAATGCTAAGGTCATGTAAAGCAATCTCAAAACAAATTGGTGCACATAAATGAACAAAACAGGTTGACCAAATGATGGGGAAACCTCAACTTAACCAATGCATTTATCAATAAACATTCAAGAGTAATCAAACAGATTAATATCTACAATAACTGAATTGAAAAGATAGCACACATTTAGACTTCCACAGATGAACAATCACCCCTTGTTAATAACACTTGTTGGACATTGACACTCTAACTAACCCTCTAATTCGAGTGGCATGATTGGCCTTCGTGCAAAAGGAAAAATAGAGACAAAAATTAATTTGGAAAACATCCAGCTATGGCTCTAGAAAAATATAGAGGTTGGTACCTAGAAAAGAAAAGGTCACGAATCTATAACAAGCACGATTCATTTCATGTATCACTCTCCTTTATAGATCAGCAAGCAAAGACTTCTTTGTCAGCCGGGAATCTGTCAGGTCAGCATTCGTAGTGGGGACAATGAAAAACACTGGCTCAACCACAGTGGGCACTAAGTCGGTTGAACCAACATAAAGGCATCAAACTACGGAAACAGCATCTAAGTCTCTCTCTCTGACAAAACTCTCTAATGCCCACTCATCTCTCATCTTTCTCGAACTACCTAAAGAACTAACTGCTCCTGTCAAGTGAAGTCGGGGCTAAACTAAAACTACTCAGTAATTTTTCATGTTGTCATTGGTCAGAATATCAAATGTTCACACTATAACCAATAATCATTAATTCTCAAATCAGCGATATAGTTAGTTATTCACACGTCCATAACTGGCTCCTCTTCTCCTGTTTCTGTCACCAGTTTTCTTCGAGTAACTTTTGTTGCAATTCACGTCTCCCATCAGTATGGTCATTGTTAACTCCTGGGAACCTTAGCTTCTTACACACCAAAAATGCAAAGTATCAACATCTAGAACAGAACATTAGAGCAAGCAGTTCTCATGAGAAAGTTAGGACATCAGCTAGTGTAACACTGCAACATTACAACCTATTTGGCCAACTCTGTGTGAACAAGGAACAATGAGCAACAAAGCTTCTCTTCTTGCATCAGAAAAACATTTATGAACATTTATTAATACCATGTGACTTAGCATGGGTCTTTGTCGACTAGGCCCATGATGTTCACAATTTCTCATTCTACTCCTTTATTTCAAACAGTTAATGGTATTTTCTTTATTAATGTTGCCTACAATATGATGGCCACTCTGGTGGGCATGTTTTCTAAACCCTCTTTTATTTTATATTATCATAATTCATGTCAATTCTAGGTTAAAAATCAATATAAATTCATTATTAGTAAAGTCAGCTCTCACAATGGCTACGCATTCCAGTCTGGACTCCTTTTTGGCTGCCCCGAATGTGCCTGCACCTGTCCCCACAAGCCTGCCTTGAAAGCCTCCCATGGTATGCATGCAGGCGCTACGGAGCCCTGGTTTTCTTTAAAATAGTAATCTGCCCCTCCTAGAAATTTGTCCCAAGTTCTCCCGTCCCGCAGGCTCCAGGCATCCAGGCCACCTGGCAACGAGTAGTCCTTCATGTGCCTCGTCAGTGAGACCCCTACTGAGGAATGATCCGAGATCCCTCGTGCATGAATGACAGCGCCCCGAAATCGGGAAGCATGGATGCTCAATGCGAAGATGTAGTCCAGTCTAGAGAAACTCCCATGAGTTTCAGAGCAGTATGTATATTGTCTCATGTGAGGATTGCCATCCCTCCACAGGTCGACCATGCCCAGTGCTCCGGCAGAGTGGGAAAGCGGGACACCACTTCCTCTGTCATAGGGCGCCTCAGATCTGTCCACCCGGCATCCATAGATAAGTTCAGATCACCTCCCATAATCAAGATCCAAGGGGGAAATTCCAACAGTAGGTCCCCAACCTCCGGAAGTGTCGCTTTTTGTAGGCAAGGGGGGAGATATAATGAACAACTTATGGGACACACCTCCGCCCTCTCAGTCATTGTATGCCGGAAAAGGGGGGCTTTCATCCCAGCAACTACCACACCATCTCCTCTCTCTTCCCTGGCCATCTCCGGGTGCCGCCTGCCATTTTTTTTCAGGCCGCACAGGGAAGCCGGATCAGCGATCGCCATCCCAGATGCTCCAATGACCCCACTAGGGGTCAAGAGCACAGGGCTTCCATTGTGCCCTGTTATGCACAAGATTATTGCAGGATTGGGGGGATTGATTCCCTTGGTGGCGAGAGAGCTCTTGCAGCCATCTTCGCCTGCAGCAAGCTCCACCCCAAAAGAGAATACTTGTGACAGTCAGAGACCGTTAAATAATGCACCCTCTGTGAAAGGAACTGTCCTTATCACTTGAGTAGAGTACATTTCAACTGTTTACGCCCCATCAGTCTATTGCAGATGTTATGAAAGTGCATTGGTGCTGAACATTTAATAATGCAGTCGTGCAGGGTTGTTGATGGACAAGTGAATCAGAGTTCGATGTTCAGCCCACCTGAATCGCCAGGGCACCATTTCTTATAAAGTTTAATGGATGCCAAGCCTAGGCTACAGAAAGTTAATAGCCACCGCTTTGCAAGCATAGGTTATCTGTGTGCAGCATCTCGTGCACTTCTGTTCTTTTTTTCCAATACTACATAGATGTGTGACGAAACAACCAACACAATGTCTCTGTCGTCTGATCTCATACACAGAGACGCAGCCTCGTTGCACTTTCTAACCTTGCATTTTATGAAAAGTGGGCCTAGATAATGCTTGCGAAGACAGAGCATACGGTGGCATAACAAAAGGAAGTTGAATGTTTCTCGGCCACTCAGAGAGCACGGACAGTAATCCGACTCCTCAGGAGAATTTGACGCCCTCCTTTTGAAAACTGACGTCAGCGACAATATTCTCAGTTGAAATTTTAGGTAGAGAGACCTTTTTTTTCTACTAGGTAGGTATCATCAATGGAAGCAGCAAGAGCCCACTCCTGGTTTAGTAACAAATAGCGTTTTAACCCGGTTGGTTAAACAGTGCTTGATTTTCTATGCTCCCAATATGCTTTTGTGGCCACATCAACACTGTCCTTCATAATTGTTTCGGGGTGGGGAGAGAAACCTTTTAGGCTGGTATTAGCTAGGACGTTTGATTGATTGATTGATTACTTTATTTGATCACATAAATATGGATCATAAAAGACACATGAATCAAAATACATGCACAATAAAAACAATTAAAATATATAATCAAAACGGTAACAAATTTAAAAACAACTGCAGTTAATATTAACAATTCATCCGGAATTCATCCCACAGCCAAGAAGGGTAGGTCCACTGCAGCTCAAATACATGTAGGCCAGCTAAAAAAGATTCATTAAAATATCATTGATTCCACATTCAAAAAGCTATTTTTAAAAAGGATTGCTCAATGCTGCACACCAAAGGCCCCTCGAGCTGTTGAATGAAAATCAGGGCAACTCTACCTCTCCTGATCCTTTGGGCGTGTAATAAAGATATTAAATACTGTTTAGTAAAAGGGGCATACAATTTGCAACAAAAAAAACATAGAATGTCAGCAGGTGCAAATTGCCCCAAGCGGAAGCATACCTGCCACCAAATCGAGCCAGTTCGAGACCGGGTAAGCAATGCCTGTTCCCAGGAATTCTGCACAAGAACCAAATAAAGGGCTACAGTTTCCATGATTTGACCAAGGGAAAAATCCTTGATAGATGGTTTTATAAGCTCCACCCTCTCCCGTTGGTCTGTCCTAGAAGCAAGAACGATCCTTCAACCATCTTTTATCCCTCCTAGTGATGCTACTGGGGTTATCAAAAATACGGGGGCATCCTAGGGCCTGAGTGGTCACACATATGTACCTCATCCACGGAATTTTAAGCCCATGATAACACGAGAGGCAGTCCATAATAACAGTACGATTAACAAATGCCTCTTCCTTGAGCCAAATAGAACACCGTAACAATTTTAGAGCAAGGTTGATTAGATCCTCTACATAATCAAGGCCACGTTCCTGATGGGCTACATAATAGGAAGTGGATGGTGGGACACCCAACAAGCGTCAACAAACTCTATTTTCCTCCACCTGGGCCCTAGTGATGTCTCTGTAGCCCGAAACCCCAGAACTATACATCAAAGAGGGGAGGCACTTTCTCCTGTAGATTTCTAGGATCGGACTGATGTCCTTTCCCCCAGGAGTGGTGGTTAGGGAGAAAATAGATCCTACTGCACGAACAAACAAATTAATCCTAGTCGTAAGGCACGGAGGCCAGGAGCAGGCTTCGTCAAACATAACCCCCGGGTATGGATAGGGACTCACCCTAGCAATATATTTGCTATTAACACAAATAGGGTGCGTTTTCATACTCTTGTGGACACATATCATTTTGTGTGTCTTTGACAGATTGGTCTTAAAATCCAGCTCCTCCATGAAGCTAACAAAGGGAATAAATAACAACTTTAGACCATTTGCGAATAGCACGGCGTCATCGGCATAGAGGAGTGCCAGCATTGGCTTGCTGCCTACAATTGGAACATCAGCCCCCACCATATCTAGAACCGAATCAAGCTTATGAATTTATAGAAAATAAAATTATTGGTGCGTGCAAGTACCTTTGGCACACACCTCACCCAACAGAGATGTTCGGGGTACACTCATTGTTATTACCAAATCTTACTGCAAATTTCAGGTCCCTATGAAGAAGGCGAAGAAAGGTGACATGGTCAGCCTCCACCCCAGCAGATGTTAATGTGGCCCACAATTTGAAGGTATTTACGCAATCAAAGGCGCTTGACAGATCCATAAACGCCAGCTGGATGGAGGCACCCTTGGGCACCTTTTATTTCACAACTAACAGATGAAGACTGAGACAGTGTGCTACGGTTCCTAAGCATTTACTAAGCCCATACTGTGCAGGGGAGATAATGTTATTACTCGAAGCCCAGGCCAGAAAGGAGTCCAAAACAATTTGCCCAATTAGTTTTGCCACTGAGTCGAGAAGTAAAATGGGACAATAACACGCAGGGTCATCTTACCTGCCCTTCTTAAATATGGAAATGATTACATTTTCCCACCAAGACTCAGGGATACCAACCTTATATGCAGAGTTGAATACATTGGTGAGTAAGGGTGACCAAAATTCAGGGTTAGCTTTAAATAGGTCCAGAGGAACTCCAATCAGACACTGACTCTTGTTGACCGGACTATTGTAAATAGCAGTAAGAACCTCCCCCTCAGAAAAAATAATGTCCAAACGCAGGGTAGCACCCAACAACCCATCAGCATCCTACTTAGAACCAGATAAATATATACTACTAAAATGCTCTAACCAGGAATCAGAGCTAATGTGAGTGGTTACTCTGCCGGGGGACCCGCCAACCCAGGGCTGGAACAGTCCTAACTGACTTCCAAAACCCTTGAGTATCCTTCATCTGTCAAGCTTCTGCCGTATGTTCCCATTTTTCACCCTACATCTCAACCTTCCTTCTGTTTAAGGCAAGTTTGTAATCTTTCCTACAGGCTCTAATGAGCCCCTGATCTCTCGGGCTGGACTTCAAAGCTGATTGCAGTTTGTCACTAGCAACTCTACTGGCCCTATCAAACCAGAACTTCCCTTTACCCCTGGTAGCTCAATGGGGTTTGGACAATGAGCCTTTACCATGAACCGTGAGGGATTCAAAGTTGGCGAGAACATCAGATGGCTCCAGAACCTCCGAACAGCACCTGAGATACTCACAGTGCACTCTCTTTCCAATCCTAACAGCAGATTGCCCATATCAGCAGAGCACCAGACTAATTGCAGACCACCGTCCTTAACAGTTAACAGCAAATGATAACTTTTGGAACTAGTGCCCTTATCCTTGGAATTAATAGAGAGTGAAAGGGGGTTATGGTCACTGTGTAGAGTAGGAATTAGCCTCCCATCGGAGAGCAAATGGCACAAATTCCTAGTTGCAAATATGTAATCTATAACAGACACACCTTCTTTAACTGTAAAAGTAGGGATAGAACCAGAGGCCGGAGATGGAGTGGCACAATACAAGTCATAGGCCAGCAACCTGGGATACAAAAGACACTCCCTGGAAACCATAAGGTTACTATTGCCAATGCCATCCAAGTCTAGGTCGGGTCCACCGGTTACAATGCTTATGGAATGATTGGAACCTAACTTGGCATTTAAATCGCCAGCTAAAATCAGATTAAAAGAGCTAAGTGTGTAAGCATGTTTGACAACCAGGTTCTCGATTAACAAGAACAACCTTCCTAGAATACTATTGTCCTTAGATGAGAACTCATTGTTATAGAAATTAATCATTTGCACGACATGATTTGGAACCCATCTAAAATCAAAAGCTTGCATGAATATCTTGCCCAATCCTATTGAGATGATTTTATAGCTGGGGCTTAAATTAAACCATGGCACCAAACCCCCATTAGCACATCCTGAGTCAGAGGGAGAGACAGGAAGATTAAAGTACACATAACCATCAAGATAAATGCCCTCATAGGACCATGTCTCCTGAAGAAAAACAATTTCAAACCCCTCAATAAAGCCCACCCAGTCATCTTTATGTAGTTTATCTTGGATACCTTCAACATTCCATCTTAAAAAATGTAACTTTGGTTTACCAATAATTTTAAGGACAGGTGGCACAGACACGGCCTGATTCGTGCCAGAATCTTGGGAATGTATATCTGGAATCAAACCAGTGGTCTCTTCCAAATTCACATCCACCGGCATGGCGAAACAATCTCGTTCAGCACACCTGTGCACAGGCTGACTGTGGGTATTATGGGCCCATCCAGGATATAGAGGAATAGCTACATCCTTGGCCACCCCATCCCCCGTTATAATGTTTTTACAGGGTATTCAACAGGCTTTATCACAAATGGTAAGTCAATCAGTGCCAGGCAAGTTTGAAATTGGGGCATATCTATTCCCTTACACAGGATGAGCCAAAGACTTTGGTTTGAGTGTGGGCTGCAGAGCTCCCCCCCTTAAATGGGGCACAGTGTGCCTATAAAAGAATCCTAGGGGAAAGATCCTTATTTGACTCATGTAAGAGAAGTGGGATTCAACTTTAAATAGGATGTCTCATGCCACAACTGGTCTGTGAAAATGTATGACAATGCAGTCCCATTTCAATTGACAAGGCAATGCACCTATCCCATCCACTCTACACACAAAAATAACTTAATCATGGAAATTATATTAAGGTCCATCGTGTTTGCGAAGCCAATGTATCATCTTGTTCTTAAGTGTCTTCATGGGTCCCCTCCTGTAGAACTGGAACATTGCAAAGAATGACCACAGACAAGAGACAGCGGGCAAATTAATCACAGGGAGGGTAGAACGGCAGGTTTTCAGCTCAGCTGCCCTTGGGGTAGCTTCAGCCCCGACCCTGATTTCTTTATCTTTTATCGTCTCAACCAAGTCCTGAGATGAAGAAGGAACTGGGAAGCATTGCTCTTCTTTAATTGCCGACAGACACTGGTTGGGATCGAGTGGCTCTTGACCATGGGGTGTAATTGGTCTTCTTTGAGCACGCCATTAGGAGCATTTGGAACATTGAAGGGGGTTATTTGGCCACCCACCCACCATTTTGCATATAAAAGATAACCCTACATCTTCAGTAGACAATCGCTCAAACAGTGGGCCAATAGGGTGCCGAACTGTGCACTTATACTGTCACAGGAAACCCAGGGGTGGGAGCGCCAATAGCCGATATTTAGATTTCCCTGAGTGAACAGTTTTTGGACAACCGCACCTCCTTTTACCTGGATTTTTTTTTGCCTCTTACGTGTTTGAGCACAAGGGGATTGGGGGCACATCAGAGTCTGCCCCTAGGATGCACACCTCCTTTCCCTTATCTAACTCCGACTCTTTTGATTCAATGTGGTCGGGAGCAGTACTATTTTTAAACAATGGACCCAAAAGGCCACGGCTCCCAGAGCTGTCCCATGGCTGGCTCTCAGCAGAGCACACATCCTAATGAGTAGCAGATAGAGGGAACTGACCAGTCAGGCCCCCTGAAGACAAAAAGAGCCTTTGTTCGGTCAGGGCAATCTCTTTGGATATTACATCCACAACCTGTACTATAAAGCTGTCTATATTAGTGTGAGCAGGGCTAGCTACACTTACACCCTCTTTCTGCATCCCCCATTGCACAAATTGACACTGTCTTGTAAACCAAGTAATGGCTAATAAATAAGAAAGCAAAACAAAGCCAAACATTGTAGAAAGCCTGCAAAGGTACCTTGGTTTAGGAATAAATCCTGAGTAAAACAGTGATGGTAAAAACTGGACAATAATCAAAACAAGAAGGGTTTCCTGGCCTGACCTCTTCTGGTCAATGAGAGGCAAAGCCAGGCCCTGTCTTGGCCCGGCCGCTGCCGGAGCGTGTCCCCTGCAGAGGGAGCCTTCTACACACTTTAGGAGCACAGTGTGAGGTGTGTTAAGGCTGCTTCCAGCAGTCAGGTGGTTGCACCTCCTGGAGTGATTGGAACTGGGACTCCGAGTCCCTCTCAAGCATCCTCCTCTCTTGCCCCCCACACAGAGGGAGCCTGTGACGCACTTTAGAAGTGTAGGGAGAGGTGTGTTCAGGCTCTTCTCTGCAGCCAGGTGGTGGTACCTCCTGGTGCCCATGGAACTGGGTCTCCGAGTCCCTCTCAAGTGTCCGCCTCTCTTTCCCCCCTCCCTTTGACAAATGGGCAAACCAAACTAATTTGTGATAGTCTTGGAACTTTGTGATATCTGTTAGTATGGATCTTACATGACATGAGGTCCGCCTTGGACCAGATACAAAACCAATAATGTGATGGTGCCCATGTGATGTCGATCTATATGACACAAGGTCCGCCTTGGACCAGATACAAAACCAATAATTTAATGGTGCCAATGTGATGTAGTCCTCCATTTTTTGCAATGTCTAAATCTATCCTCACACCATCCATTGGTGTCCCACACCCCAGGCAGAGTAACCATTGGACAAAGTTATTTTCAGTAATTTGTAATGCTGAGGTCTTCTTGTGTCCCCAAATCTCAGCTCCATATGTGCTTGTGGCGCTGGCTTTCGTTTTATAGGCCAAGATTGCTGACCTTAGTGGGTTATTGCCACAGAATTTTGCATAGCTCAGCACCTTTCCAGTTTGATGGGCCCGTATGATGTTGCATTTGGATACCTGCGAGGTCCATGAAAGTTTGGCATTGACACAGGTGCTTGGATAGTAGTACGTACGGACTTGGTCCACAGGTTTATTATAAACCTTCAATGTGGCTTGCAATTTCTGTTTTTGATTAAGGACTATATATTTTGTTTTCCCAGTATTGATGGTCAATCTTCTGGCACTGCAAAAGGGCCTCAACCCTTTCAGCAAATGGTGCATCAATATCTCTGTTCTGGCCAACAAGACTGCATTGATGGCGAATAGCGGTATGGGTATAAATTATTTCCTTAACTTAGGCACATCAAGATTGAGATCCTTCAAAGCATTTACAACATCATTAATATAGCAGTTAAAAACGGTTAGTGCTAATATGCAAACTTGTTTGATGCCTCGCTGAATAGGAATCGTCTTTGTAAATTTGCTTCTAGTGCTATAACTGAGCGTAGTGGTGTTATCAGAGTGCAATTGAATTAATAGCTTCAGAATTCTTTCTGGGACTCCCATTTCTTTTAGAGGTTTGCCATAGTATGGTGCTGTCAAATGCTGTTCGAAGATCGATGAATACCAAATATAGGGGTGACTTTTTTTAACAGGCATATTTTCAACAGATTAGATTTAATCTGAGCATTTAATCTACTGTGCTCTGTCCCCTCTGGAAAACGGCTTGATATAGTGATATTAAATCTTTTTCTTCAAGCCACTAGTCCAAGCGCCATAGCAGCAGTTTTCCAAATATTTTGCCTGTGCCATCAAGCAGTGGAATTTGCTGGAAATTGAAAACAAGGTCCCTGGAGCCTTTTTAGCGTAGTGCTATAATTATTGATTCTATCCATGATGAAGAGATGTCTTTTACATACCAGATATTATTATAGGATCGAATCTGGATTGACAGCTATAAACGTAGGTGGTTTGTGGTACACGTCTGAAGAGGTTCGATATGGGCCAGCAGCCTTGTAAAGTTTTTGAGCCATGATTGCTTGGGCAACTTCTTTTAAACTGAATTTGTGCGGTTGCTCAAGAGCTAAAGACATGCCAGAAGTTGTGTAAGTTGTATCAGCTAGTGTGTGATCTAGAAGGTGCTGTTTTGGAACCATCTGCTCAATTGCTGTTGGCTTTAAATCTAGTTTCCAGCAGTGATCTTTTGGCTGAAGTACCTCAATTGGATTGAGATTGCAGCCAATCGCCTCCTGAGGTTGGATTGATAGATTGTTTACCTCGTGCAGCGAGATGGGACCATGTCTCTGGTACAGGGCAGTAAAGTGATCTATCCAGAGTTGTGTGATAATATTCAGTTCCATGCTCTCTGGGGGACGTCCACAGCCCCATCTGATTATTTCCCAAAATTTCTTTGAGCTTCGTAAGCAAAGTGTATCCAGGAGAACTATACAACTGTGCAAATGATACTTAAGTAGTCCTTTGTACAGCTTCCTGTGATCCAGAAATAGCTGTTCGCTAATTTCATACCTGTGTTGATTCTTTAGAGCTAATGGCAAATAGTTTTTTAGTTTCATACATTCTTTGTTGAACCTGTCCTGGCCCTCAGGCGAGCGGCATTTAAGGGCAGATTTGATCATGTTCAGAGCAGGCGTTAAAAGGGGGTTTCCATTATTTAGAATGGGCCCTTATGTACTCTGCAGGAGAACATACAACATTTTGGCGCTACCCAAGCAAAGTACATCAATAGCGTCTGTTGTATTCTAGAACAGATAGGTTCTAGAATGATTGAGGTAGGAATTTGAACGGGAGACGTTGAGAGGCACTGCGTCTGTCAGGAAGGGCTGTAAAGTCTTCTATCAAGTGGTCGGCCACTTTATGAGGAACCTGAAACTTATAAATAAAAGAGTTTACATAAGAACCTGCTGTTTACCTCCCATGACCTACTTGTAACACTGGCGATGAGGATGGGATGGTTTTTCCGGCTCAACACACTCAACTCGACGGCAGCGTGGCATTCAGTTGATCCGGCGGTGAGGCGAGGCACCTGCTTCTGACCTACCGTTCCAATTTATTCCGGTGGTGAGGTTTTACATTTTTTTTGTCTTTTTCCACACTTCCCTGAGCATATGCGCACTACCCAGTAGTTTTTAAAGTGGTGCGCGAGGGTGTTCGTACTGCGCACGCGTCAGCGCGGTCCGTGCTGTTGTATATTTACATAGCAACGGAGATCAGGCACGGTGTACTAGCGCAAGGGAATCCTTTACGCACGCATCAGCGAGCTCTGGGCTGTTGATATAATTACATAGCAACGGAGTTCACGCACGGTGTACCAGCACGAGGGAACGCGTCAGGGCGCTCTGTGCTTCTTGCTATATTTACATAGCAACGGAGTTCACGCACGGAGAGCCAACGGAGACCTCACACCTCACTTCCTCAATACGCTTGCCGTCTACACTGGTTGCTGTGTTTACATAGCAACGGAGTCTTCTTACCTTGTGACGCCTGCCGTTTGCTTCTATGCTTCTGGAGAAAACGCCCCGTGGTTGTTGCTGAGGAACGTACATCTAGAAAAATGTTTTCTTTTTCTTTCATTTTTTTTCAACGCTGATATACACAGCTTCCTGATTTTTGTATGTACATTTCAGACAATACTACGCTGATGCACACAGCTCTACTCAAGAACGTGCACAATCTTTGGATTCTTCTTTCGCTGATGTGCACAGCATAATTGCGCAATTTTAATATTTTAATATACACTCTACTGAAGAACGTGCACAATCTTTGGATTCTTCTTTCGCTGATGTGCACAGCATAATTGCACAATTTTAATATACACTGTTTCTTGTATCATTTTAAGTACATGTTTTCCCGCATTGGTTACTAAGTAATATAGTCTGGTGTGCAGAGGGCTCCTTCTTGGTTCTGAAAATGCAAAATGTAACAGCGCCTCTGTTTTTTCTATCTTCTCCAAGGGAACATCCCATCAAATGGGCAAAATGGAAGAAAGTATTTGAGCGGTATGCCAAAGTATGCGGTACATCACTAAGTGCTGAACGCCGTACTGCTTTATTACTTCACTGTTTGGGATCGGAAGGCCAAGAAGTATTTGATCATCTTCCAGACATTCCTGACAGTGAAGCAATAGATATTAATGAATTTGAAATTTGTATACGTAAACTAGATATCCACTATCTTCCTAAAGAGAGCACCATCTTGGAAAGTTATTATTTTGGGAAAAGACTGCAAAGGGAGGGTAAATCAGTGGAGGACTATGTGACAGATCTCAGGCGTCTACCTTCTTTGTGCAAATTTGCTTTGCTCACTGATGAGAGAATAAGGGACCAGCTCATGTTGGGTTGTAACATCAAGAAGGTTCGGGAGGAATTGTGGCTTAGAGATGAACCCTCTCTGGATGATGTTCTGATGGTTGCAAAAAGAATTGAACACACTTTAAAATGTGTGGATGTGATTAAAAAGGTTTCCCCTAGTGTAGAATCCTCTGGGGTGGTTCGTACTGCAGCAGAAAATAATAAGAAAAGCTTCTATACTAAAAAGAAAGTGTTGGAATCTTTCCCTTCTGTGAGAGAGAAAAGTTGTTTTCGATGTGATAAACAGGGACACTTTGCTAATGATAAGAAATGTCCAGCTCTCAGAGCAGTATGTACAGTTTGTAAGAAGCAAGGACATTTTCGCTTATGTCTGCAGGTTACGAAAAGCAAAATCAAGTGTCTATGATGTTCACACTGATGTCGATGAAGTCCTGGACTCTAAAGATTTTGATTGTGGACAAATTGTTCTTCAGGTGGGGAGGAATGGAGGCCCTCTTGATTTTATTTTAGTGGAAGGAATGCAGACACAAGTTTTGTTTGATTCTGGGGCTAAGATCACCATTGTCTCCAGTGATTTTTTCTTTCGTTGTCTGAAAGGTAATGTCACTCTTGTTAAACCTGACATCAAACCATGTGCTTATGGGAGTGAAGTAATTCAACTATATGGATACTTCATAGGTCTAATTGAATACAAAGGCTGTTTTACGTCTGGTAAGATTTACGTGTCTAAAAAGGGTGACAGTATCATTAGCTGGTGGCATCAAAAGGACCTTGGAGTCATGTTGGATCCCAATAGTGTTGATCCTATTATAGTGAAAGACATCTCCCATGCTGAGTCTGTGTCACATCGGGACTCTGATTTCAATTTGCAACAAGCCTTGTCTCAAGGGTTTCCGGGTGTTTTCAGAAATGAGTTGGGTTACTTAAAAGATTATCGGCATGACAATAAACTTGTTCCAGATTCTGTTCCTTTCTGTAGTAAAGTTAGAGATGTTCCGATTAATGTCAGAGAAGAGATGCTAAATGAACTGAATAAGCTAAAGTCACAAGGCGTTATTGAGGAGGTTGAAAGCACTGTTTGGTTGGCCCCGGTAGTTACAGCTAGGAAATCCAATGGTTCACTCAGGTTATGTGTTGACCTCAGACAGTTGAACAAATGTATGGTTGTAGATAGGTACCCATTGACTAATATTGGCCAATTACTAATGATGATAGGAGATGCTAGGGTATTTAGCACTATCGATCTGGCTTCAGATTATCATCAAATCCAACTTACTGAAGCTTCTATGGATCTCACAGCCTTCATAACACCATTTGGCACATTTAGGTATACCAGACTTCCGTTTGGTTTAATCTCGGTGGCGTCTGTATTCCAGAGGGTTATAGAGAGGATCCTGAGAGGTTTAGAAGGGGCTTTTGTATACCAGGATGATGTTCTTGTTTATGGGAGAGATCATGCCGAACATGATGTTAGAGTCAGACAAGTGTTAAGGAGAGTAAGTGATCACAATTTAACAGTCAAATTGGAGAAGTGCAAATTTGGTACCAAGACTATTGACTACTTAGGCCACACATTAACAGGTGAGGGTGTTGTCCCCAAAGCTGATCTTGTTAACACAATTCAGGTGATGGTGTCCCCTTCCACAAAAGAAGAGCTCATGAGGTTTATGGGAATGGTTGAATATTACCATAAATTTGTTAAGAATTTTGCAGAGATCACCAATAATATGAGAGGCCTTTTAAGAAAAGGAGTTGATTTCGTATGGAGTGAGGTGTGTGAAAAGGAACTTAATTTGATCAAGGAGAAATTATCTTTGGCTCCCTGTCTCAGAAATTTTGATCCAAAAAAGAATTCCATTATCCAGCCTTAAAGGGTTTGGAGCTGTATTACAACAGGGTGGTTGTGGGCCCCAGAATACCATAATGTTTTTGTCGAGGAGTCTCGAAGGTGCTGAAAACAAGTATTCAGTGATAGAAATAGAAGCGTTAGCTGTACATTGGGCCATCAAGAAATTGAGAAATTTGTTGTGGGGATCCACGTTTATTGTTAGAACGGATCATAAACCTTTGTGTGAGGTTTGGATTCCATTTTCTCTAGAATCTCCAGGTGGGTGGTTGATCTCCAAGAATTCAATTTTGAAGTGAAATACATTCCTGGTGTTGAGAATGTGATAGCAGACACCTTAGCCAGATTAGTTTCTGAAAACACCTCAGTTTCTTTTGATGATGGAGTATGTGAGGAAGGAATAGATTTTGTTTGTGAGATCAATCAAGCTGTGATTTTGGAGGAGAAATGGCACCATGAATTGGATGGTGATTCTACACTACAGGGTGAAATTAATCTCATTATATCTGGATGGAAACACAAACACCAAGGTGGAGACAAGTGTAAGGAGTTTTGGCTTATAAAAGACCAGTTAGCGACCAGAGATGGGTTACTGTTACGGGGTACAAGACTAGTACCTCCAACCAAACTAAGAAAAGAGCTACTGGATTTAGCTCATGAGGGACACTCTGGGATCTCTAAGACGAAAGAGAGATTGAGATCTAGTTACTGGTGGCCTGGTATGGATATCCAAGTTGAACATCTGGTGAGGGAATGTGTACAATGTTCAGAGAGTAAGAAAAGTATTAAACTGAGAGTCCAACCCCTGGTGTTGAGAAATCGGCCTAAAAAGCCGTGTTGGGATGTTGCCTTGGATATACTTGGTCCTGTACATGGATGTGGTCAGGAAATGTATATCATTGTTGTAATTGACATGTTTTCTCGTTGGCCAGAAATTAATTTCTCTAAAGGTATTGAGACTCAATGTGTGATAAGTTTTCTCAAAGATCTATTTCTAAGGGAGGGTTTACCTGAAACTCTTCTTACAGATAATGGAGTTCAACTTGTTTCCAGGGAGATGGAGGACTTTCTTCAGCTGTGTGGGATCAATCACAAAAAATGTGCTTTGTACTATCCAGAAGCCAATGGTATGGTTTAGAGGTTCAATAGGACTGTGAAGGAGACCATAGCACTAGCCAAGAATTACAACAAGAACTGGAAAGATGAGGTCATTAAGAGAGTTGGAATATATAGACTGACGCCACATACGACAACTGGGGTATCTCAATTTGTTTTGTTTCGCGGAAGGTGTCCTAACACTGTTCTAGAACCAGGTTGGGTGAACAAATTTTTGGATAATGGGGTTCACCTTAATAAAAATATCTATAGAAAAGAGAGAGAACTATCCAAAGTGAGGAAAAGCAAAGTCCATTTTGATCGTAATCATGCAGTCAAGGTGACCAAAGTGAAAGTTGGGGATTTGGTTGTGATAAAACACCCTGGTCTGTCTATTGGTGGGAGTAGGTTATCCAAACCATTGAGAGTCAATAAGATATTTACCAATGCTGTCATAACCTGTGATCATGAGTGTGGAATCTTAATAGAGTTGTTCTATATAAGGGCGGAGTGGTACAGGAAAATCAAATGATCACGAAGACTCGACCAAGGTTGAAGGCAATCCTGGAGACAGAGAGTTGGAAGATAAAACTTTGCTGAGGAAGTCCTCTAGGAAAACGCAGAGTCCTGCCTATCTTAAAGACTATGTGTAACCTACGTATTTCAAACATTTTCTTTTTTGTGTGGCACTTTAGTTTTTTATTTTCCCCTTTGTTTTCTCA
This sequence comes from Pleurodeles waltl, assembly GCF_031143425.1. Taxonomy (NCBI): domain Eukaryota; kingdom Metazoa; phylum Chordata; class Amphibia; order Caudata; family Salamandridae; genus Pleurodeles; species Pleurodeles waltl. The sequence continues at coordinate 729,085,246 of NC_090439.1, read as the reverse complement.
CAAGTTATTCTGTACATTTTACTGTGTTGTTTTATGGTTGTTGTAAGGGGAGGGGTGTGTTGTATTCTAGAAAAGATAGGTTCTAGAATGATTGAGGGTGAAGTTTGAACGGGAGATGTTGAGAGGCACCACCATCTGTCAGGACCGGCTGTAAAGTCTTCTGTCAAGTGGTTGGGCCGCTTTATGAGGAACCTGAAACTTATAAATAAAAGAGTTTACAGAAGAACCTGCTGTTTACCTCCCATGACCTACTTGTAACAGCGTCACATAGAATGAGCTATTGCAGCCTACCATGCACCATGGAGCATCGTATTTTAAATACGGTGCACACACGGTGGTGGTAGGGGGCGCTAAGGGGCACAGGGAAAGTGGTGCTGTTCTCGGTGACTCCCCACTTTCCGTAAATCTGCACTTCAATTCCATATTATCCAAGATGAGAGTAAATCAGCTAACATGATTAATACCGCTAGATGGCGCCAGAATCTATACCTGTTGTCCTTTGATTGCAGGACCTTAAAAAACATAATAAGCTTAGAAACAGGACCTATGACGGGCCCTGGTTCCATTTGTTACTAGAGTGCTCCAACCTTTTTCGACATGCCTGATCCTGAGCTCATGTCTGGTGCCCTGTATTGGAGAGTCTGTGTTCCTGGTGGTCAGTGACCGGGCCCTGCCCACTTTGTGTTCACTGTGACCAAGGCACTGTTCCCACGCTCAGAGGCCACTGTTTGTCGCTCTCATGTATGAGTATTGGGGGCTCTAATTCTCAGTGTTGTCTGGGCCGTGCACCCCTTGTTCTGCACTCTGTGGTGCTCTGGTTTCTGAGGTTCTACCCCCCTTCTCCCATTATCTGCTCCCCTGTGCTCCGCGTCGAGGGGTGGCACCCTCAGCTCTCTCCTCTTGCGCGCAGCATCCGGTGGTCCGAGCCCCATCAGCTCGGTGTCTAAGGGTGTTGCGCCCCCGTGCTCACTGCACCCACCCCTTCACCCCGTGCTCCGCGTCTATGGCCCTGCGGCCCCGTGCTCAGCCTCCGCTCCCTGCCACCGCCGCTAATTGTAAACGCCAGGAGTTTTATTGCCCTCGGCGGTGGGCGTGCGTGGATGGAGGGTACCATTAAAAGCTGACCGGGGGAGGTGGGGCGGGGCTGCTTTTTGAAGTCCACGAGCACTTAAGCACACTACGCACATCCACCGGGGAACAGTAGTTTGTGAAATGCACCAAGGTAACATTTTATTCTATCAGTGCTAAAAAGGGCAGCGCTCCGGGGTGCCAGACGCAAAGAAACATTACCCCACATCAACATTAACACTCCCCAGGTACCGAGAGAGCGGACGTCACTCCAGCACTCCGGTGCAGTGAATGGGAGGTAACGCCGCCACCGAACGGCTGCGATGTGTGCGCGCACGCCTCCGCCAGTCAGCGCTACGAAACCCTCCTGTGTGGAGCTTGCGCTACACTGGAGATCAATTATGTAAAGGCCGCGCTTACCCCCTCGCCTGCTTTTCGAAAGTCTACATCTTCGGATAAGAAGGAGCTCTCTCGGAGAACGGGTGTGCTGAGCGGAGAGGCCAAACCGCGGAGAATGGGAAACTGCAGACATGACGACGCATTCCTCAGGAATGGGATACAATCCTTGGGTTAATTTTAAGAAATCGGTAAAAAAAAATGTGTAGAATATGTCCCTTAGACCAATGGCCAAAAAAGTTCATCAAACTGCCCTCCTTGTATTTTCAATAAAAATGTTGTCACTCCCACGCTACATTGGGTTGCGCTATACAGTGGTTCCTGGTGCAATAGATTGGGCAGGGGTGTGGTGAGACGCTGTGGGCCAGGTTGTGAGTGCCCCGAATATTGTGATCTCTCAGAAAATACCGGTTTCCGCTGCGGTCGCAATTGTAAGTGCTGCAGTGTCCGGTAAGCACCGGCATCTAGATGCTGTTCCCCAGAATCGACAAAAAAGAATAACTCTGAATGAGTGTTATTTATCGCAGGAGGAGCTAAGCCGGTCAGTAGTGAGAGTGCTGCCTTTGGAGACAGAAAAACAACATGCTGTTCTCCTCTACCCAGCTCCCAGGGCATGAATGTGGCTTTCTGCCATGTTGGATCTAGCAGGGCCAGGTTTATAATGGGAATAGTGGGACTGCAAGTTCCAGCATGCCTTGCACCACTGGCTGGAATACTGCAGATCACCCTCATCATGGCCCGAAAACGCTCATGGCTAGAAGTCTCTGAACTATACACACGGCCACCGGAAGAAGGGTAATTGTGTGATTGAACTGTGGATTTACCATACTGACTACGTATTCCACCATCTGCTGCGCAATTTGCAAATTTTAACAAAAAGTATGTTTGTAGTTCAAATGGATTAATCCCTGCGGACACAGTGCTACCTCACCCGGACACTACAAAAAATAAATAATAAATAATTAGCACCTATTTTGAGTTCTGGGGAATAACATGCGGATTTCGGTGCCCACTCGACTGGTCACCTTCCAACTATTAACTTGCAGTCGGGCTTTAGAAGAAGTGACGCTTTTGCCCTGATAGTGTAAAACAATCCCATCAATGGACTGCGAGGGCGGATTTTGTCTGCAATAGAACAGAAAACCCTCAGTACGTAAATGCAATTAAAGCAGCGAGAAATTATTCAGAATCACTACTCACACATTCATTTTTACATCTCTGTCAGCAAATAGCATTTTTTTTTTTAAAAAGCAATCAGACTTCAGCAGACTCGCAAACATGGAACAGCACGTTTTAAGGTGCAATCCCTGATTAAAAGCGGTATTTCAGGGTGCAGGCCACCCCTCAAACTGAAGACAGCTTTTACAACGTCATTCGGACAAGGGGAATAAATGAGTCCCCCCTTTTTATCACAACAAGTGTGTGCGTACAGGACATCCTTTTACAACGTTGTGCGTGTTTCACACAATCTATGTATCTCTGCGGGGGCTGAATACATCTGTGATTACCGTGTTCCAGGTCTTGTCTCTGTCCGGTGTGAGAGACAACTACGGGTTGCTGGACAATACAGTCTGGAGTATGATTTGTTGAATGTGTGCATGTTTTCTTTCCATAGCACCAGAATCTCTTTGTGGTAATGTCAAATTATCTAATCTAAACAATAATGGTAATTCCTGCTACCTTAAAGACGTAGTCAAATACACAATATTTAAGAAAGTTGTCAATGTTATTTGCCTTGATCATTTTAATGGCTGCGTCATCAGGTTGCAGTGCATATTTTCCGGCATATCTAAATCTGATTTATTAGTTAGACTTTTTCATATTTTGGATACGAATTCGAACAGGAGCCCGCGTAAAACCGACCTCCAGGATATCAAAGCCTTTAAAGTGTATTTTAAAACAACGAAAGATTCACGGGCCAGGCGAATTGAGTAAATTGAAGATTAATATTTAGTTGCTAAAAAAAAAAAAAAACATAAGTAGTTCTTTGATCCCATACAGGGGTGTTTTCCAAATATAGATCAACGCCGGTACGAAACAAGCCGATATCCGGCATCGAAACCGTCAATTTCGGGTTCTCGGAAGCCCCCCACCCTGGAGGGTCAGCACGCACCTAAATAAGCGTGGCTTCCGTTTGTGCAGCAGGTGCAGTGGTACCGGGGCCTCTGCACCCAACTGAAGGGACACGTGGTCGAGCCCGGGCTCCCATCCCCAGCAAGCACCCAGGGGCGGCATTTAGGGGTCTCAACTGCGCCGCCTGCTTGCCCCTTGCGACCCCTGACACAGATCAGTGTCTGTATTACAGGGCAGCTCATCCATAGCTGGTCCTTGTGGGTGTCTGTTCGGGCGCCATTCTCCTTGCCTTCTATCTAGTGTCTATTACAGGAATAGTGAAAAGAATTATATGTTTCATTATTATTGTAATAGAAATGGAGTACAATTAGCTGGAATAGTACTTTCCCTGACAGATGAGGTAAGTAAAACAATGCTTTAAATGTATGTTGTGTGTGTTTGCAGGTGACAGTGTTTTATGTGACAGGGTGTGAACATGTGTGCATGTGAAAGTGAAGGTCAAAGGGTGCATGATTCCACTTCTGCTACCCTTGGATTTTGGTAAACCGTAAGTGTTATTTAAGGCATTAAATAGTTTGAAAACCACTGTTGTGCAGTAACCTGGCGCTTTAACGCGGAGCGGTGGGCTTCCTCAAGGCACCGCTTGTTGCACAATAACAGTATCGTTCGTTGACTCGAATGAAGAGCGCGATTAAGAGTCGAACCTGCGACCTGCAGCGCCAACCCAGCGGCGAGAAGCTGCCTCAGTGAGCTGCACTGGGCTGCGACTTCTGTCCTGCGCGCCTGCTCGTGGGTAACAAGGAAGCTCGCATTCTTAGGGCCCCCTGATGGTAGGGCAGGCACGGTCACACAGCGGGGATCGGACTGAAGCTGGCTGCTGCGGGGTGTGCTCAGTGAAAGTGACTGTGTAAACCCCTGGGGGAGGCTCCTCACCTCCAGCTGGTAGGCACCGGGCAGGGGGGTCCTACACAGGGATGAGCTGCTCTCCGGCCAATGGCTGCCAGGGAGGAGGGAGCAGGAGGGGAGGGGAGCCCGCCCACCCTGCCTGCCTCTCAGCAGCACCATCTGCCTCTCAGTGTCCTAAGCACAGACAGCAGAGGCAGGGACCCTCACCCGGAGACAGGCGGGGACCCTCACCCGGAGACAGGCGGTGACCCTCATCCTTTGAGACTGGTAGGAGCTACTACACCCACAGAAGGACATGCAGTGACTACCCCCCCCCCCCCCACCACCACACAGAGACAGATAGAGTCCCTCACCTACAGGGGGCAGGCAGGCACCCTCATCCCCCGAGAGACAGGCAGAGACCCTCACTTACAGGTAGATAGGCAGAGACCCTCACACACAGGGGGGCAGGTAGGTCGCCTCATCCAGCAGGAGACAGACAGGGACCCTCACCCGCTAAGAGAAGGGCAGGGACCCTCAACCACAAGGAGCCAGGAAGGGACCCCCACCCGCTGAGAGACAGGCACTCCCCCCCAGACAGCTTTGGGCGACCTCGCGTGAAGGACAGCGCCGGAAGATCGGATCCGGACTGAGGAGACCGAGGACTGAGGGTTACGCGGGGAAAGCCACCACACTCACGGGAGACCACCGCTCCACGTAGAAGGAGGCCGCCACCCCGAGAGACACTCCACCCTGGCGACCACCCAGAGAAGGGGAGCCCAGGTCACACGTGTACAGACACCGGCACACGGGACACACAGGCATGCAAGTTTGCAAAGCGTCTTTTTATCCAACTTCTCCAGCGCACTGAGATAAGCAGGTAAGAAAAGCACCCTACAAAGAAGAACGCATGCCTATTCACCAGAGCAATAACTTTGGCCCGCACTGTGTGCTTCAATGCGCTAGATTTTAATATTTGCAAATGTGTTGAAGATGCGGTGGATCTGGTTTGTTGCATGGGGCACGTGTGCCAGTGTTTATGTTTGAAAGCTGTAAACAGTCGCCGGGCGCTTCTGCCCCTGGAGTCCCGGGTCATGTCATGTTTCACTGTGTGCGCTGAGTGAAAGGTGTCGCCTCGCACTCAATGTTTCCTGAATCTGGGGAATGATGTGTTCATCAAGGCTGACCTCTGCCTCTGACCCCATGTTCGTGCAGAGAGGTGTCACGACCCCTGTTTTGTCTCGGTTATCGTTCGCCATTGATCCCAGGCATTGCTGCACAGCCAGGACCTTTCATTGCCTCCTCCGCACCCTGGGCTGCCGGGGACGCCCGAGTGTGTCTGGCAGAGGGGGCCCGCACCCCCCCCCAAACTGCTGCAGCAGTTCCTGCGCTTAAACAGGCTCAGAAACATCTGCGTCCCATAACATCTACCGTATACAAACATTTGCACGCACACATTCCGTCATGCGCACCCCCCCCCCCTCCAATATGACACTTCCGGCGTGGGCATTTCACCGAGTCCGGCCACGCTTTGAACTTTGGAACCCGCAGCCACGGGTTTCAGGTGCGAGAGATAAAACTGAGAATGTGGCTTTGACCTGGCCCACTCTGTGGCGTTGCCGAAACGAAACAGGTAGGGGGGGCTGCAAGGTACACAGAGGGCTCCCCTCCAGACTCAGGCCAGGCTACTGTGGTGAGGGGGAGGAGGTGCTGGCACCGTGGGGGCCTATGTTACCCCACTGCTCTGGGGATGCTGCACCAGTGCCATTGGAGTTAGTGCCGGCGTAAAGGATGCTGAGGGGCGCGCACTCCAGCCCCTCGCTGGTGCTGAACTCAGAGGCATCTTAAGGATTTTAGGGGCCCCCGTTCGGAACAGGTCCAAATTCAGCTCTCGTGCCCTCTTTGGCCAGGCCCACATTCTGAATGTGTTTCCATCTAATGCTCATGGACAGTGATATGTGTTTTCATTATTGTAACACTACAGCATCTCACTAATACTGCAAAGAATCTCAGTAATACCCCCCATTTCTCATATGGAGACCCTGCTTTCACCTGAAACAAACATTTGATGGTTGTTGCATGAAACAAACGCAACCTGTGTCTGCAAATGGCTGTAATAAACCCCCACACATTACACTCATTCAATATAATTTAAAGGAAAACACTACTTATTTTAAGAGTTATTGGAGGTAATCAGGGAAAGGCTATGTGCAGAACAGAGTTAGCTTTATGCGGGGGAGGGGGGCAGAAAGGCTGGGGCCTTGGGCCAGAGCCCACTTTGCCCATGCCTTAAACGTGTCTGCCTGCACAGAGTAGAAAGAGCTCGTCCATGGGCCAGAGAATCGCCACCTGCCCAGCAGTGCCTGGACCCTCCACATGTGGGGCAGCGAGGCTGCCATAGCTCCAGGTACTAGACCCATCCCCGGCCTGGCTATTGAAATGCAGCATTAAAGCGGTGCACGCGGGTCCCGATGCAACAGCACCTACTGCACCATTGGTACCCACGCCCCGCGTCACCTGTTGATCCGTGTGGAGCACACTTAGGTGGTCCTTGGCAGGGCTCGGCCTCACTCCCTTCCCCGCTCCACAGGATTTCCGTCTCTCTCCCGGGGTCTAACCCGCTGAAGCCCGGCAGGGCACCCGCAGTCCGTTTATCCTCAGACCTGCCTCACACGAGGTGGCCGTCAAGGTTTGGGCAGGGGTGGGTTCTGTGGGGCGCGCCTGCCTGGTAACCTGCCCGTACTCTGTTCCTTACACGCCTTCTCCCTGCTGCACCAGGTGCCCGCAGGCGAGCCACGAGGTAGGCACGGAAGCTGATTTAAAGGGAGGCCACTCTACTTTTAACAAGACTTCGAAGCCAGTGCTGCCAGGTGGCCCAAGTCCTTGCGTCACTGGGTAGTCCAGGCAGGGTTTTTCCTCGGAATTCTGGGACTTGTAGTGGTGGGTTCATACATCCTTAACCAGACCACAAGTCCCCGAATTCTAAGATGAAACCGGGACTGACCTAACAATTCACGCATGGACATGGATAACTCAGCAGCTATGCAAAGCTAACCACCCCCGCCCGCCCCAATTCGTGTGTTTATACACAGGGACTGACTGTTATTTTCTTCTTTCTGTTGTGTGGAGCCATTCACTTGAAAGATTGCCATCTATATGGAACTGTACCGCCACATCCTTCTCCGACCGGTACACGTGTAGGGGGCGTAGCATACACAGCTCTAGACTTTTATTTTATAGTCAGGGTATTCTGGGACTTGTAGTCTTGATTCGCGACGCACCTGATCGAAATGGTTAGTGGAAGGAAATAGTGCTAAAAAAAATCAATCACAGAATCATCTGGGAAGTACATGCATTTCAGATGGATGATTGCCAGACATCTGTACTAGCTGCTCCCCATATGACAGCGTCTGTAAAGTAAAATTTCATTTGTCCTTAGGAGTTTAGAAATAGATAGATATATTTGCGGTCGCATATTTTAAAGCCGGCTGAGTTTAGTGATGTTTTTATCTGACCTGCGACTGGGTCCGCGGTTCCGACTGTGACGCGTTTTCAGGAGAAATTGTATCTAACAGACCCCCCCCCCCCGGAAACAGGCGCTACTTGAAAAGCAGTGGTCACTTAACAAAGGACACGCACTCTTCTGTCGCAATACCGAACCATCTTAATGTTAGTGCCAGACGGCAAATGACAATCAAACAGGGAGATTGTGGTCTTGTTTGACCTTGTTGGGGCTGGGGCAGTGTGTAATATATTTGATGTAAATACAAACGAGAAGCCCCACATATGATGTGAAATCTGCAGCGCACTCCGCCTCCTCGGCTGTCCTTGAAGGTGGGCCCGGGTGGCTCCGGATTTCATTCAATCGACAACTCATCTCATATGTCCGTGCTGAAATCTTCGCGGGCTTCCGGCCGTTAGGTGGGGCCCCCTGCAGGCGTGGGGTGCAGATGTGTCCCCTGGACGAGTCAGTGCATATATTTGTATTCATCAGATACGGTTTTTATCGTCTTAACTATGGGGTTCTCGTCATATCAGTATTTCTAGTTCTCCTCGGTTTGTTGGTTCTGTGCTTGCGTGAGCTGCACAGCCTTTTGGGGAAAAGGGGCTGATTAGACGTTTTTAATACTTTTGAGTAATTTCGAAGACTTCGCGGCTCCATAGTGTTTGCTAGTGCTCTTCGTCAAAACATAAAATTCTTTTCAAAGTGTAAACACGGAAGTCGTTTATTTGTTGTCGTTTGGCTGTGTGTAAAGTCCCCGCGATTCGTTGTAGTTTTTCTGATAAATGACAGAAATACCACATTTTCAAGCGGGGTAGAGGGGCCAGTGGCTGCCCTCGTTAACAGGAAGCCAAATGGTTTGTTGTGACGGCGGAGACCTGGGCCTGGCGTCCGAATTCAGACCGAAACTAAGGGAAAAGTTCGGAACGCGTTCTCGAACCTTCGAAGCGGAACTCGACACTCCGCCGTGGACACGGGCCCGTTCCTCACAGAGGCCAGCTCCCTTTCATTTCCCAACTAAGTGGCCATTTAATGAGGGACTTTACATTTTTCCTTTTTTTTAGTTTTGGTTTACGAACTCTTCAAACGCCCACCACCCCTGTTCGTGAACTAAACCGTTTTACAAACAGAACTAGAAAAAGCACCAAATATTAATAGCGATAAATATATAAAAAATAAAACCCACATAGGTGCCGGGTACGATTAATGTTTCGAAATACTGCGGAGGTGCCGGGCGTGCCGTGAGCATGGTTTTAGGAGCACTGAAACATTTTAGACCGAAACGGGTTTTGTACACTTCAGAGGTCCGTTTTTTATAGCGCGTTACTATTCGTCTTTTTGTGAGGTGGTCTATTCACTTGGCTAACCCCTGAACACGCTTTTGATCGTGGGGTAAATGCAAAATTACATTTTTGTTATTACTTTAAGATACTTTGATGGTAAAACATATCGAATACTCGGGGGGGACAGCGACAGGGGATCCCCGAGTGCAGTGCACCAGGGCTGCCCCCACCATAGATCACCATGAAACAAGGAACGCAAGGGCTAGAAATAAGTCTTTCGCATCCACAGGTCTCAAACAGCCACTCCTATTTTTTTTTTCTTTCATGAACTGTACCTGCGACCGCGGTTGTGTAGAGCTATAACGAACGTGTGTCCCTGGTGCTTAATTTCTGCCGGTGGTGGGCACAGGTATACGTTTTTTGGAAATGGGACTTATTTTTCATCGTCAGATTTTGCCCCAGAGCAAGAGAGAGAAAGGCAGGGAAGGGAGGGGAAAGAGGACGACGGAGACACAGAGAGCAGGAGCATTGAGACGGCCCCACAAGGATAGATAGAGACCGGAAGTCTAGGGTCTCGGAAGTAAAGGGCATGAGGTGGAATCACGACTATGCACCCTCGGTCTTTAGCAGACTCGGCACAAGCCAGTATCTTCAGACGAAACACGGGGCACTTATTTATTTCCACGCATTAAACACTGGTTTCGAACAGAATTAAACGTCTTTGGAGTCAATGTATTGCGTGGTTTTATAAGGTGTTTAGTTCCGTGACTTAGCGCCTTGTGTTTTCAAAGCTGCAAACGTGCAAGATTTGAAAGGGCAGTCGCTGACCCTGGCTGTTCTTTCCTTCATGAAGCCATTCTTAACGCTCTGAGCGCCTCGAAGCGCCCACCTAGACTGTATACTTGTCGGGCGGGGGACAGGGGAAAGGGATGGGCCAGTTCTGGGCGTTTCACCAGCCAGCCAAACGGTGTGAGATCAGAGGAGCCCTCCATGCGGCGAGAGCCTGGCCGCAGGAAGGCCTAAAGCCACCGGGAGATGGTGCATTATTCCTGACACGGAGTGTGTTTGTGCGAGGGGTGTAGTTTCAGGGCCTACGCGGAGGGCTTCCTCTTTCCAGAGTTAGGGAGGAGAGGGCGTTATAAACTCAGGGTCTCACAGTGTTTTACACCAGTCTTAGGTTTGATTTTCCTCCCGACTTTCCAAGAGAAAGACCCAATTATTCACAGAAAACCATTACCTAAAGCTGTGCCGTTATGTTATTTATCTCAGTTGACTTCAGTTCCTTGCATGCTGGATTGCACCTGCCACCCAGCATGCAAGGTACTTTATGTTCCCGACTGAGAATAATTTGTAATAGGTTGGACAAGAGATTCAAGCAGTATATGTATCTGACCTGTCCATTCACTTCGCACTTTTTAAATGAATTGTGAATGTATTTTCTAACAAAATTCCTTTGTGTTCCTCTCCCAGGTTCTTGTGTGGAACTGAAATTGCGAGGCCGACGCTGCTGGGCCAACTTGTGGCAAGTTCCCTTTCCTGCAGTCTTGGGCTCCTGGCTGCAGATGGCTGTGTCGGTGGCAGGTGATCCCATCTCTAAAGCCAAGGCCTTCCCTTTGGATCCCTTGACTACAAGTCCTGCCAGGCTCTCCGGCTGCTACCCTCCCCTCTTCTCCCATGGACAGTACTTGGAGGCCTTTGGGGGCTCCCTGGACATATTCCACCCCTTGAAATCTCTGGGCAGGTTGGTCACCAGGTCTCCACCCATCGGGGCATTCAACTTAAACGCCATGTCCCCCTTCATGAACCAGACATCGACAGAGCCGCTCTATGGCCTCTTCCCAGGGGGGAACTTTAATCTTTACAGCAAGGCACAGACTCCCGCCACCTTCTCCAGCCCTGAGCACCTGGGCCAGCAGCCTTTCTCCCTGGAGCCCCACTCCAGCGGCCCGGCACAGAGCAAGCTCTTCAGCTCCCCCCGGAAGTGCAGATCCACCCTGACCCTCCCCAGCCCCGAGGGTCCACCTGTCCGCAGGTACCACTTCACAGAGGAGGACCTCCACACCGTGCTGTACGGGTACGTGCCCAGCACCGACAGCAGCCAGGCTGCCAACCATGCCATCTCTGGACTCCAGGTGCCACCTAGCATGCAAGGTAATGAACCATGACCACCGCCCCCATTTGTAGCCTTCAATGTCAGTGCATGAGGGACAAGTGATTGACTGGTTGACCCACCCTGGGTAAGAAACGGTGCTAGCGTTTGCGGCCTTGGTATGTACATGTAGTGTATTCGCCAGGTCACTATGCATCAGCTTTGTCCCCTAGGCTACACTCCCCACAGAGCGTAAAGTAGTGCTTCCTTTCTATAATCTGTACTTACCTGGGTATAAGCAAACTGTGTGCAGTCTCTCTAATAAGTACACACACTGTATATTTCTCCATGTATTTTGATTATTTTCCTCCATAGTGCATGCAATCAGTGACACGTTTTACTCTGTTTTGCCCTACTCTAGTAGTGTGGGCAGATATATTGTGTACCATCTGGTATGTAATACCCGTACCATGTATACCACTGCTTGTAACTACAAGTCATGTGAACATACCCTGGAATGTGCAAATCATTTATAATCTTCACTATTTACATTAAGTTAGTAAACTTTCTCCACTGCGAGGGGTTTTTATTCACTGGGCATGAGTTTAATGAATGCATTTTGAGGAGGCTTAACAGTTACAGTAATCTCTCCAATATGATCAAGTTGAATTAATTTCCCTTCTACCTACACACTCTAGTTTCTACAAGTAGTTTATATTTTCTGAGTATTTACACATAGGGCTGAGTACACAGAAAAATTAACACATTTTATGTATGGACTTTATCCTACACATTGTGATTATCTGTAACATTTTCTCAGTTCTTAAAAGTAAGATGCGTGTATAAAGGAAATCTACAATATTTAGTTTGCTCTCTGTATGCCCTACTACTGTGGCAGAATGGAAAATGTGCAGGCTGGCTTTAAGGTAATGCTCTTTTATCAGCGTGGGTCCTTTATAAAGACTTCCTGGCACTGCCAAGGACCGGGTGTCCACTCTGCACTACTAGCACATTCGTCTATAATACTCTAACATGCCTCACAGTTTTCTAGTCCAGATCTAGCCCTTTTGATCAGAAGAGCGATGGCCATAATGGTGAGCTCAAGCCACAGGTGGAGTCGACACCTGGAATGAGGGGGAAGGGCGCACCCCTGGCATCCCCGGTGTGCACTTTGAAATGTTGCTGGCTTTCCTGGGACACTCGGAGGCTGTGCTTGGCAGCTTTTGGCAGGCAGGTATCAGCGGGTCCCCTGGGTGGCCACCAGAGGCACAGGAAGGGGCATTTAAGCCTGAGTTTTTTTTTCAAAGACCTACATCGCTCCCTGATTTGCTGTGCCCCTTCTGGCCGTCGACAAACTCTACTGTCCCAGGACACACCATATCCTTGAACCCATCCCTTAATTGATTTGATGGAGGCAAATGTGAATTGTTATTTTGCATGGTCGATTTGTTTCTACAATTCTGTGTCTGTCAAGCATGTTCTCATGATTTGCTGTATTTGATTTAGAGACAGAGTCAACTTTGGCCATAAAGCTAGTAGACACCTTGGCATCTCAAACAAGAAGGCAGGTGAATTCTGTATACACCTGGCTTTGAACATTTGATCACGTTGAGACAGAGGTACTACAGTCTGTAAGGCAGGGCCACACGTGTGCACTACAGTGAGTGTCCTTGGCTCGCCGGGTAATCTGTTGCACTGCCCTGGGATTGTTGGGGGTTGGCGCTTGCACCAGGGGATTAAGACGCTGCCCATTTGCCCAGGCCCATCTCCCTAAGGAAGCCAGGCGTATCCCGCTGAGTTGCTCTGGCACGGATGTGTAAGGGCACAGCTGCCTTACAGGCCTCGGTTCCTCTCCTTGTGAGGGGGTAGGGGAGTTTGCCTTGTGAAGATGATATGCAGGAGCCAGTGGCTTGCACTCAGGCTCCCAGGTTAATTAGCTAGTGCTGTAAAAGCCAGCGCAGTAACCAAACATGACTCTAACAATGATGGTTAGGTGATTCCAATGTATAGCAGTCCTCCAACTCTTTCCATCTTAAATGTAAAAAACAATATGTACAATCTGTTGTGGTAATTGAAATTATGTTCTTAATGCACGTCTGTTAGGTAATAAATACAGCCAGAGAACGTTTTTTTCTTCAATGCAAAATGTGGTTGTTCAGGTCAATTCTTGCTATTTCAGTTGAGGGGAAAAAAAGCCCCTGGCTTGGGCCTTGAGTTCCTACAACTACCAGTGGCATTATTGTGGTCACCTACCGGTGAAGAAACAATGAGTAATGCCTGCCATTTTGTCACATTCTGAAATCTAGCCAGTGTTAAACCTCCCCGATAGAGACTCCTCTGTAGATGGGCATGCCTAATGTTAAGCAAAAGGCACAAAGATAGGTTTATCTGCCCCAGAAACCAGTAACAAACCTAGAAAACAATACAATGCAGTTATAATTTAAATATATTTATGCCTACCCAATGAGTACTATCGACGTATGCCTGGGAATTGAGGAACTCTGCATACAAGGCAACGTGTGAATTTAAAGGATATACTTAATATGTATGTTTACTAACTGTTAATCTTTGTGTAGAGAGCACACACTGAATATATTGCGGTCTTTTTTACAGGGCCCGATTCTGTGGCTCATTTGCTGGACAGGGAGACCCTGAAGTTACCTGAAGGTATGTAATGTTTACTGTGTGGCTGCTGTGAGCACGTCTCCCACTAATAAGGAAGGTTGTACGACTTTCTGTCATACAGTGCACAGGTCAGGTAGCCTGACGTGCATTATGTTTTCATTCTGCAGGTTTGTGCATTCAGCAAACGGTGTATGGAGGTGTTCCACAGACGGGCGTTTTTTCAACCGGTGTCATCCCTAAAGGTGTGAAATTTGGACCCTTTCAGGGCAAGGTGGTGAACACCAGTGAGATTAAGACGTACGATGATAATTCCTTAATGTGGGAGGTAAGGCAACGAGCATTCTGTTGCAGTGGAGCTCTTAATGTAACCACTGATTATTTTTAATGAAAATGTGTTTGTGATATTGCATGTAGGCAGACTAGAAGTTCTAAACCTTTTGACGCCTGTGGACCTTCACTTTACCACTCCTGAAACTGCAGACCCAGCCTAAACTGTTGCTATGACCTGAACCCTAAACAGTACACACAAATACAAAAACACATCAAACTAGTACAAACATTATGAAATACTCTATTTATTTCACAACCATAAAAATACTAACATCAACATTTTAATTGTAATGGAAAGTTTGGAGCTTTTCAAAATAAACTTTTATTTCTAAAGGGTGGAGTGATATGGTAAACTCTAACAAAAACGTTATCTTCTTGTCTCATGCAGCTCTTTTTTTTGTGCATACCAGGGCTTCAATTGAGGCCACCAATCATTCCTCATATATTTTGTTTGTTTTACTTATACTGCTCCTACAAATCAAGATAATGATAACAACTTTTTAAACAACACATTTGGAAGTAATGATCATGTTTCACTGCATAGGTCCACATTTTCAACGACTTTAGGTGCTTACTCCCTGAGATCCAGCTACCTAACAATCCCCTATATAACACAAATTCCGAAATTTCTTTACGGCGAAGAACTCAAATATGTATTTTGTCAACTTTCACTTCAAGCTACGTCCAACACTCCAATTTAGTTTGTTCTTGCTGTGAAGACAGCACAGTGATTTCCATTTGGTAATCATTTAATTCAAGAAGACCATTTAGCAAGTAAAATTAAATAATCTGTGAATTCTTCATTTTTCCATCTAGCAATAGTACCCAAATTGCCAGCCCAGTCAACATGTTTCATCCCTTCCACTGGACTTCATCAGGGCTGTAGTGACATAGCACTGTAACGCTTGCTATTCTGACTGGCAGCATCAATTAATTTTATATCATATCTATTTGTGTGCTTCTCCCTTATTGAGATTTACCAACTACATTTTAACCTTCAATTAATGTCAAATGCCTTCACATTATCAGCCTTTCAAAATGCGTGATTTTGCATTTTTTTAAATGTATGTATACATTATTAGTCGGCTATTATACATAATCATGGATTTGCCACATAAGCCATCATCTGCTGCATAATCTGAAAATTTCAGAAAGAAGAAAAATGTTTCTGGCTTAAACTGATCAAAGGTTACTAGAACTGTAAGGTGTTGCTGTGCAGTGGAAGTCCCTTTGCAACGACCGAATGGTCAATTTTCTTTTGCTCATTTATATATATGGGTGTCAAAATGGTACTAATAAGGTAAAACCTTAGCCAAGAAAGTGTTAACGTGTGTAAAAATGGCAAAATAATGAGTTAATAACACATACTGTGCTGCGTTATGCCACATAATTTAAATTTTGTTGTCTCACAATTTAGTCACCCCTGCCACATAATTTGTTGTTCCCCTGCCACATAATTGCAATAGCCCAGAACATAGAGTTGTAATCTCTGACCAATACAAATGTTTAGCGATACAAGAAGCTGTTAGCTACACAATACAAATATGATTTTAAATAACAGCTCTCTTTAGGTATGAAGAATCAGTTCTCTGGTGCAACTGGAGTTTCCTACAGGTCAGTGTAGCAATCCATATGGCAGCTAATGGATCTTTAAGACAATATTAGGAACTGGAATTGTCACCAAGGCACAAAGTTAAGTGGAAGCCAAGTAGTTGGATTTAGGTTGATATTTTATATAATACCTATCTGTAACCAGACTACATCCTTGCATTCCATGAATGTTTGTTTTAGGTATGTTTTACATAGTTCGTTCTTGGCTGCACCATGCTTCCTGCTCGTATAAGTTTGGACATTTACTTGTGAACACTTTATGTCTTATTTTCGGCTTTCTCTGGATTCTACTTGTTAAACGAAATTCCTTTTCTATAGAAATGATTTCTACAGCAGCAGAACAGATTGATGCTCCCTGTCTGCATTTATTTATTTCGAGTATCCTGTAAGATTTGTGGGTGGCCTGTGTGTTTGCCTGGGTCATGGTCACGTGATTTTGCTAGTTGACGTCACTTTCTCGCTCTGTGGAAGTGATTCTCACAGTGCTCGGAGGCACCGATATTCCAGCTTGAGTATGTGGGGTTGCATGGATTTGCCGGGCTGTAGGCCTGTCCCTGCTGTATATAGGTGAGTGACCTGGTATATATAGCATTGGCTTGAAGACTTTCTTTCCTCTGCAGAAGTGATTTTTCGCACTGGTGGGACACACTGATTTTCCAAACCGTGTACATGGTTTGTGGGACTTTGCCTGGCCATTTACCTGCTGTATGTGACTTTTGCTCGTCGAACACGCTTCCTTTGGTTTCCAGAGGTGATGTTCAGGGGTGGCACTCGGATGCTGAGGCTCCTACTATTAGGTGCACCTCTCCTGTCTGTGCACCCGGGGTGTTTGCCTTCTCCCGGCTGACTTCTTGTCCCCTTCTCCCTCTCCGCAGATCTTCGAGGACGGAGGGCTGCGGCACTTTGTGGACGGCCGGGGGGCGGCCGGGAACTGGATGGCGCTGGTGAAGTGCGCCCGCTTCCCCGAGGAGCAGAACCTGACGGCGGTGCAGAGCGACGGGCGCATCTACTACGAGAGCTGCAAGGAGGTGCGCCCCCGGCAGGAGCTGCTCGTCTGGTACGGGGACTGTTACCTGCAGTTCATGGGCATCCCGGTCAGCCTGAAGGGCATGGCGGAGGGCCGCGGCCCGCGGGAGCAGGAGGAAGGTGAGGCTTGCGCGGCGACCGCAGCCCAGGGGGAGTTAGGGACGGGGGAGTCTGGGGTCGGATGACATGATTTTTAAAACAAATCGAAGGGCCACAATTTTACTTCATCCAAGGGGCACAGAATAACAGCGCCCATTCACATGATGACACAGAGAACGAGGTACCTGCTTATTAAGTTGCTTTCTTGCAACAGCTGCTAACTAGTTTTGCCTTGGAACACATGAAAGTTGTCACCCACTGTTTTCACTTGGCCCGTCTGACACAAGCGAAATTTACTTAAATCTGGCAGAACAACAGGAAAAAACGGGGCTGTCACGGCCAATCCGGGAAGCCAGGTCACCCTAGTTAGGGGGCCCCGACCGGTGGGTGTGAAGGAAGCAATGCCCGCGCTAGTGACGGTGGTGATGTGGGGAGGGGACGCCGCCCGGTGTGTTAAAGACAGGGGTGGCGGGGGCAAGGGAGCTCTCGGCTCCACCTGGGGGTGCTAGACCAGCGCAGTGTGGTATCGTTCTGATGCTGTCAGAGGGCACCGTGGCAGCACTGGGCCTCTACAAAGCCTCCCCCGTCGACTGTCGTGGGTGGGACACGTTGCTAAAATTGTTAGGTAGGTCCGCACAGTGGGCGGTGGTGGGAAACGCCCGGGCGTGTAGTTAGCGCGAGGCCACTGACCCTGCCTGTGTACACCTTCCCCGTTGTGTTATGGATGTGGCAACAGGACGCATGTTAGGAACGGGGTGGGGGCACCGCAGTGGCAAATGATAGGGGCCCCTACAAATTACAAGGGGGGGGGTTGAGTGCTTCATATTTTACAGATATTAATTGGTCTTCAACTGACTGGAAACCCCCTGAAAGACAACTCCCCTCCCCCCAAATGTTGCCCCCGCACCCTAGGTAGAAGCTTGCATTACGCCCCTAGGGCACCGCCCAGAAGTACTGCCCCGGTCTGTGTTCAGGGCCTCCAAAGCAAAGCGCCTGCAGAGCCCCACTAATCGTGCGCTGTGGCTAGGCCAGGGTGCCACAGACCCGAGAGAGGCGCTGAGCACCACCCCTGATAATCTGTTATTTCCGCCCTACTGTCCCAGCAGATGTTTTATGCCCAAACACAAATTAAGACGCTAATTACAATACTATGAAGACTTTACAGGAAGGAAAGATTCTGCCCACCGCTAACCTTAATAAGATACCCGGTGGAAAACGCAGGAGCACGCAAAGGCCAGATGCGATAAATAACACAAAGAGGCAAGACGGAGAAGGTTCGCCGCCTTCGTACTAAGCGCTAAAGTGAAGACAAGGATTCATAACCCAGTAACACTTGTCTGATTTGATTTTTAATGTTCTCGTTCTCTGCGCTTTTTTTTTTAAAGAGTTTTAGTAGACGTGCCTTTTTTTTGGTTATTTATTCGATAAATTTCAATCGCTCGTTGACTGCAGCTAAATATCGATGAATTTGTATGTAATGTTAAACCCAATCCCTTGTTTATACATATTTAAATATATTCCTACCACCGGGGTGGCTTTAGTAATTATTTATTTGTTGGTAGTTCACACACAACTTGTGATGCAGTTCTTAATTTCCTGAAATAATAGATAATTTCGTCTATGCAATACTACTTGACTGCAAACCAGAGAGAAGAATAAATTGTGTACATTTTCCGAAATAATACATATTTTCGTCTCTGTAATATTACTTGATGGCAAGCCAGAGGGGGCAATAAATTGTGTACATTTCTCAAGCCCTTGTCAGCTTACCTTCGAAGGACAGATTTAGAATTATTGAAGGTTTTTTGTAGGAAATGTAAATGCTTCCGTATCGATTGTTAAATGGCATTAAGCGCCTCTGTTCCCTACGATGCTGTAACTCGAATTAACATTATTTATTTAAGACTTAAATTGGGCAATAAAACTATTTATTGCATCGAGTCTAACACAAATATATTATATACTCTATACGTATGTGTTCTGGAGTAACATTTGAATAAACTATCTAATAAAAAAGTAACATCGAAACCTGCCCGTCAAAATCCAATTTCCTTTAATATCCTAACAAAATCCCGAGTAACTAATTTCTCATGTCTCTTCAAATTCAAATGTGTCCTAGTTTTTCGCTCTGGAAGTAGGCTTCTGTTTTAAACAATCTACAAAACATTAACATTTCAGGACCATCCCTTTACAAAATCATCGTTTCAGAGCCACATACACTTATGCTTCTTTTTGAAGTATACTTGTTTTATTCATAGAAACAAGTTTGACATGTTTAGGTGTGTGTTTATCATAAATCTACAACCCATATGAACAATAATTTAAGTGTTTTATTGCTGGATAAAAATGTCATGCGCGATACGCAAACCTTTAATTTCCAGGGTTTTCAGAAAATTTACAGGACAAGCACTGATATCATAAAAGCTTGTGCTTTTATGTAGTCCCAAATACCGTGCTACTGCCGTATTTAAGCGGTATCATTAACAGCTCTTTATGTCAGCTAGCTTATAGCACGGCGATGCCAAAATTCGTTAATACGACTAATAATATTTTAATTTCTGATTGATAAATATTTTTTTCCCAATTTATGAAAAGATGACTCACTAAGGATATACGTTTTATAACTAGGATTTGTTGAGTGTTTTTTGGCTTAGAGTTTGGGTGGTTTGAAATTTTACAGACCGTTTTTTACGGCTTGTTAGTCCTATTTAGACGACATTCCACGTCTATCGAGTTTTTTTTCTTTTTAATATAATTCTCTACGAGCAGACTCTTCTACGGTGCATATTTCCACAGAATCTGCCTTTCCGTTCGCTCATTTCTCGATTGGCCATGTTCTATACTTCATTCTAAATAATTTTACTGCGTGTTCAGCGTGTACCTTCCCTAGAATTCGTTACTTCTTTGCACCATTTTCGGGGTGTTTTATTACCTGATGTTGTTCACATGCGCACCCTCCCCGGACCCGGCTGACTGTGCGTTTGTGTTTCTTTAGAGACCGGAGGGGGCTTCACCTGCGAGAGGTGCGGGAAGGTGTTCGCCTACAAGTACTACCGGGACAAGCACCTCAAGTACACGCGCTGCGTCGACCAGGGGGACCGGAAGTTCCCGTGCACCCTCTGCAACAGGTCCTTCGAGAAGCGGGACCGGCTGCGGATCCACATCCTGCACGTGCACGAGAAGCACCGGCCTCACAAGGTGAGCCTCCTCACCGCCCTGAAACGTGTCTTTATTTCCAGCTTTTGACTGGATGTGGGGGAGGCACTGTGATTGGTAACTGTCAAGGGGGGCACCTCCATTCTTCTTGGGTGTTTAGACACCAGGCATGGTTTTTGAGCTCATATATCCTTTAATTTTCGGAATCTGCACCAAACGACCTATATATATATATATATATATATATATATATATATTCCTTTAAAATATTACTTTGACAGCGCTACTTTAAACATGTAAAACATTACTTCTGTTCAATAATTCACGCATATGAAACCTAAGGGGCTCATAATGTGTTCAGCAGGTGCATATAGAAGTTTGCACCCAATTCACGATTGCCGATCCCACATGTTTTCCTTGCACAATTTGGCCCCGATAAAAACGGACAGAATTTTTCTGTGGGGAGACTACAACATTCAAAGTTATGACAACTAAGAATTGAGCAAAACACGAGCTATTGCTATGTTATGTTTAATTCTGAGGTGCGTAACAGACCACAGGGTTTGTAAGGCGTCTCAAAGTGTTTATGGCATCACATAATAAGGTGCACATTTGTAAAGGTGAACAGCTGAACCCATTCTTGTAAATAGGCACAAATGGGATACCAGTACTTATTCTGTGGTAGTCATAGGGTAGAGACAGCTGCTGACCATGGTTAACTCATGTCTAACAATACAGACATAAAATAAAAAGAACATTATTTTACAGTCTTCTATTCTCATTCGTTTTTTTGCTAAGCAAAAAAAGTTTATGCCAGCATTCTTATTTTTTTCAATAATATTTAGAATCTACTTACCCCCATCTATTCGTTGCTCTGCTGCTTTTCATTGGCAGTTGCCCTTAGTTTCCCTCCGAGCATCTTATGGGTTGTAAATCTTGAACATTTCACCCCTTCCATTTTGCAGATCTTGACCAGGTTGAAGTTCAGGAACTGAGTTTGGTTTGTCCAAAAATGTTTGCACTTTTTCAGCTTTTTTTGTTGTTTTCTCCCGATGGTACTCAGTCAAGTGTTTTTGTAAGTCTGGAGATTATTCTTCCATATTTGTTTCTGACTTCTTGCTTTCCGAAGAGTCTCCTACCGAATGAATGAGTTTAAATCTATATTGATACAAATGTTTACCATGTAGTCTTCACATAGAAATAGTTGCTCATTATATGAATCGATTCTATATACAGAAGTAGCAGGTATCTTACTCATAAACTCGCTTTTTCAAATGAATACAGCATTTGAAGGAAGGTTACATTGTCCTTTGGTGCAGAGTCTACAAAAGTGAGAGATAAAATCACATAAAGAAAAATATCTGGTGTAGTGAGCTGGGAGAGATGAGAGAATGAACTCCTCAGTCTTTCTTTTTGTTTAAAAAATATGTCCCACAACATATTCAGCATGTGGTTTGTGGCCACTGGGGTAGTTATGATGACTGCAAGCCTCCTGCCAAACAACCTTCAAATGAATCCGTTTTTCTTGTGCCAATGTAGTTGCTTTAGAATCACAAAGGGTACAATTTTAATATGTTTGGGTTAAGATTAAAACATAACAATAATAATTTCACAACTGTCTTGTTTAAAGCGTTTTTCAGTTAGGAACTGTTAGCATTAATTACACGTTTTTACTTATTTTCTGAAAACAATGATGTACTTCACAGAACAATACTCAGGGGTATACTATTTGTGTTTGGTGTCTAATTATTATGCATCTCTGTTAGATCCAGAATTCGACACTGGCTCTTTTTAAATCTTTTTGCACATATAAGTACAACTCAAGTGTACAGCATTCTTATTTGAGAGAAGCACAAACTCTACCCTGATTCACAGAAATAGGATTGTTGGAGTGTAAATCTTGGGAATACGATTTAATCATGTGGAAATTTTGCCAGATTTGTGGAATTTTGACATCTAAACATTTAGATTTAGGGGTAAGTTTGTAGATATTTATGCTTAGTCCTACCAGTGATAGCAGCTGAACACCAGAAAACGTGTATTTTTGGGGATATTCATAAACTTCTTGCAGGAATTTGCTATCTTAAAGAAGCTTGCAAATTTCCTTCGGCCAAGAGCACGAGTAAGTCCACAGGTGAGGGACCTGTGGGTTGGGAAAGAAGACTAAAATTGCCCCCCCTCCCCAAACAAAGCAAAGCGGTAATCCACCCAATAAAGCAGTAAGAGCCACCATTCATGCATTAGAGAATGTCCACATTCTCTGGCCGTATTTATTACACTTAATAAACAAAACATCAAAATTTAGCAGTTATCTTCATGTTAAATGATTTTCCTAATAAAGAAAAAAAAATATACCATCTTTTGACTCAGTAGAACAATCTCCTACCAACATATTTTCACATTCCATTAAGAGCCCTGATTGACCATACCTCCGTTCCTAGGGGCATCACATAATTCAATTGATTTCGGACCGGGTAATTTTGGGTCCCTCAACAGATTGTCATTTATAAGGCTAACTCTCTGCACACTCAATGTTAAGGAGCATGGGCCAGAAAAGCAGCTGGCCCCTCCAAAAGAATCATGCCAGAGCAACCCAATAAAGGAAAACCCCCTGGCACCCAATCAGGGAGATAAACCTCGACACTGGGCCATACCTTGGTCCCCTGACACAGCCACCAACCCCCACACATCCCAAAGGCCATATAACGGAGTACCTTTAGGGCTATGGCCAATTGCAGCAGTGGATGTCACCAGCCCCTTTACTAGGGATCATGGCACCCCTGCCCCCGCGCTTAGAGCAGTGGTGCCCCTCGTTAGCAACCTGTTTTGTGGTCGAAACATGACTCCTTAACTGCCACAGGAATGGTTGGTTCCCTCACTAACTATTACGCCCAGTGCCTGAAATGGAAAACCAGAAGTGCAGGTACTCTGTATCGGAGTAGCTGCTTGTTTCTGAGAAGTGCCAGCACTCTCCAATTAAAAGTATCACGTTTTTCTTGAGAAGTGCAGGTACTCTCCCTCGCAAGATAAAAAAAAGTGCCAGTACTCAGTATCAGACAGTGCCAGCCCATTTAAAGCACTGATTGCCCCCACCCCCAGTACCATTGGTCAATAGTGGCAGATTTCCACCTGCTGAACATTCTGTATGCACACATTTTTTATATATGTGAATTCACTCACAGCTAGAGCAGCAGGTTTTCAAGAGTACTACATGGATTCATTGTCAGTATGTGGCATGTCAGAAATGTACTTCAAGCTTAGAAGTTATCCTACTGACGCAAATTTCCCATTTTTGCTAATCAGTCTGTCAAAGTTTTAGTATAAAGTGTTGTGGTAATGCATATCAATTAGTCTGTAAATTCAAAGATAAACCTAATTTTATATCCATTCCTTAGAAACGCTTCAGGTTCTCTGTCGTGGATAAAATGAATAATAAAATCAAAGAAACAATCAATTATATGGGGTGGCTAATGTTTATTCCTTACCTACAAGGAGATGGAAATGCTTTATATATACTTTTTAAAAGAAAAATTCTGGACCCCATAGCAAATGATAGGTAGTAGAGAACGTAAGGCCTGATAAATATATTTACCTGTTTTCCACTGGAGGTCCACAAAGCCTCCTCAGGGGTTCCGTGACTGCTTAGAAAACTAAACAATATTAACAGATTAGGTCCCCAGCTTTCAGTAATGACTCAGTGGGGGTCTCCAGATTCCAATAAGGATTAAGAGGGGGTCCCCAGATTCAAATAATGATGAAGTGGGGGTCCACAGAACCCAAAAGGTTGGGAACCACTGTACTAAGAGATCACAAATGGCCCATTCACAGGATGTTGCAAAATATTCTGCCTAACAAATCTTAATTAGACAGACTACTATTTGCAACACCCTGCAACTGGCTACGAAACAAGGAATGGTGACTGCAAGGGATAAGTGCCCTCCGTTCCTGTGTTTGCATACCGTAATGGAAAATATTTTTTAAAGCAGACAATAGCCACTCTCTCTTAAAGTGACATGATCTAATTTAGGGGACACATTGGAGCCACATTGGAGAGAACGTGCAGGACTCCCCCTGACCTGCCTGCTCACCAAAAGGCTACCTAACATGACTTAGAAATGGAAAGCAGTCCCACGCAACTCTGGTTCTGGTATCTCATCAGTGGTTTCTGGCTATACTTGTGGTCACAAACCAATGATAAATGACATTAACACTTGCGGTTAGGAGGGAACGCCACTTTCAGGTCCCCTAGTAATTGTCATTAAGAATGAATTGCAAAAGGGACTTCAGACATCTCAAAACATTTTTGGGGTCGCAAACCTTGGATTTTGTTTGCTACTACAGAAATCTTTTGTACATCATGCTAACAATATTAATACTAAAACAGAAAAAACAGAGGTAAGGGAACAAAGGTAAAGTGAAACAGGGTAGTAAAAGGATTAAGAGGAATGAAATTAAGAAGGGACCCACTACAAACAAGAGGAAAGAAGGGGGAGCACGTGGGAGAAGGGGAAATAAATTGTAAACAAAGGGCGAAGGAAGGAAACGTGGGCACTACCCAGAAAATACATAATGGGAAGAGGAAGGAGAATAATGACGATAAAAGAAGAAACATGGAAGGAAAGATGTTGGCAAGTGGGATTTGAGGTACAAACCTCCCAACTCATCTAAAACAACTGTTTAAAAAAGTGAGTCGTTATCTAGATACAGGACATGGGAATGCAAGAGGAAAAACATATCTATGCAGAGTTTTCAGAAAAACTAACACAGAGGACTTATTTTAAGATTAGTGACTCGAAATTCTTTTCCGTTAAATAGCAAATATCATACATCTGAAAATTTCCATTGCAAGTTTGTGTAAAATTGGTACTTAGAAACAGTATTTTATTAAATACTTTCCTTTGAAATCACAAACAGCCCAAATCAGCAACATTGACGTTACACTCACTTTGCATATCTTTCATTGGTTACTAGTCCTATGACTAGTGGCATCTAAAGTCCAATCAAAGCCCTTTCACTGTACAATGTGCCTTTTCACTCCGATGACCTTCTTTTCCTGACACACAATTACTGGTGGCTAAATAAGGTCTGCTTCTTGTTTACTGTTATAGATGCTCAGAAATACTTTTCCTGCCTCTTCATCTCAGGCATCAAAACCTTTGATAGTCCCAGCATTGTACATTCTCAGGCAATCAGGCCACCTCTGTAGTTGAAAAGCATTAAGAACTTGAGTTTTCCACACTTCTATAACAATTGCACTGATCAGTTTGTCTAATTTGTACAAGAAATGACTTCGCTTCAACATAGAATGTCTGTGGTAAGCACATGCTCTACAAGAACTCTTCAAAATAAGATTACAACATTCTAGAATTTAACCATTGATCGAGAGGTCTAGGAGTGAGACAATCTGCGAAACAATCATTAACCACAAGAGCAAAACTCCGCAGAGGTTTTCCTGATAGACCTTGCTGTGTGTGGTGGGATCTGTGGTGGGTTCCTGTCACCTGTCAAGCTAAAGTATTGAACACATTGTTACTGCGGAGTTTATATGAAGGAGCTGAGGCTGGTGGCAGTGGCATGAAAATCTAGGCGATGGTGTTCCAGTTGTAGGATATAGATGAGCTCATTATCTAACTCTTAAGATGACATAGGGCAGGTGAATTGAGTTGAAAGGAGATGTATTACTGTGTTACCTGGGTTTGTCTCCCCTCGTGTTCAAGTAGTATGTTACTGTTGATTGTAAGCATTTGCACAAAACATTAGATTTAGCAGAGTTAATCTAGAAAGCCATATTAAGGTAGCAGTAGAGATCCTTTTTGGGGATGTAATGGACGAGTCATCTGAGGACCACACATTCAAATGTATTTGAGATGCAAAACAAAGGCATTGAGTGGTGTTTGATCAGAGTGTATTTTATGATTATGGGGATGGTCCTCGTAATTTTGAAGGCTTGGGAAAAATGAAAATAAAGACATAGGGTACCTGGGTTAGAGGGTTTTATTAATTTATTGGACACATCATTCAGATGGCAAAAGGGAAAAGTTTACAATGGGGGCTGCTTTCCTTAGTGAATTTGAGCACAGGGTGGAGAGGGAGCAAGTGGGGAGGAGGTGTACTGAGTGGAATGAAGTGTGAATAGAACACAGATGGGTAGTTTGATGGTCTGGTTTTGATACAGAATACATTTGTGAAGTCCTCAGCAATAAGGCAACTTCAAATGATAGTCCATGAGTCATGGATAAGAGCACGGAGAGTGTTTGGGACAGTGGTTTTGAGGCCACGAGGTATGTGATTGAAAGTAGGAGGATATGGCAAACCTAAGTGCAGACGGGTGTCAGAATGTAGGTCCATTTCAAGTGTATCTGAGGTACTGCTTCTCCTCAGGTTACAGAGAGTATCAGTTTTGCTAATGTTTACTTTCGAGATGGTGTGAGTGGTCCATAGCAGACAACTAAGCTTCAAAGTAGTGAAGGTGTAGAGTTGGTTCAAAGCACTGAATTCAGTTATGAGGTGATGAACAATGGTGCTTAATGAATCAGAATGGCTGGAGAGTTCTTAGAGGGTATCCTGAAGATAACACGAAATGATACAGGTCAAGAGTGAATGCTTCAAAATGGAGGTTTCACAAGCAATATAGGTATTGTTGATATCCATTTAGAACAGTGAATAACTGAGTTGATCTAAGGGTGGACCAACATGAGTCTAATGGGTTTCCTTTGGAACGAGAAGGCTATCAGTGAATGTTCATGAAGTCATGGGAAGAGCCCTCGTGTGCTCCCTGGTGCAGCACCCTTTAAGTGCAGACTGCATCAGTTCCACCTACAACATACATGTAGGCACTTTCTTCAACTCTAACATCAGAACATTTTTTAATTGTGACCAACAAAATATCATGCCTACCTTTACTGTAGTAAATTTATGTTTTTTCTGAATATATGTCAATTGTAATAAGTCTGATCTCCATGCTTATTTTGTAGTGTTCTATCTGTGAAAAGAGTTTCTCGCAGTCCTCCAGTCTGAACAAGCACATGAGAGTGCATTCTGGTGAACGGCCTTACAAATGCGTCTATTGCAACAAGGTAATCTTCATGGAAGGCAGTGGATTAGTGGATCTCTTTTTTGTGTATTGCCCTTCACTCGCCACAGCACCTAAAAGAGTGCTCATCTGCGTTTTTTTGTTTGTTTGACTACTGGGAGAAAGTATCTGGGCTGGTCTTTTATGTGTACATAGTGCGAGTGACTATAAATAACTCTAAATTTATAGGTTCAATTTAAAAATCTGAAATATTTTAGATCGGGGTAGAAACAACTGTTATAATTGTGCACAATTTTTAATGTTTTATTACCACAAAGGTGTTTTACACCAATGTGAGTGTACATGACCAAATGTATTTCACAAAGAACTCCTGACCTTGGTTGTATCTACTAAAAGGTCAGCTGTAGGGACAGTCGCGAGAAACAGGGTTTCTTTCTACTTAACTGTCCTCATGTCTGTTGGCCTCATGAGTACCAGAAGATACATTTTGTCACATGCACATTCACAATGTCTTATGTAGGCACATACATCTAGGCTGCAAAATAAGATAACTATTTTAGTGTCATTAAAGTGTTAATTACATTTACTGACCATTCATGATTAATTCAGAATATAAAATTGTGGTTTAATATGCAAGTACACACCTAAAGCATTATATATTGTGGAAGACTGCAAAAGATGCACCATAGTGCTTTGAAAGCTTGCGCACACCCTTGTTAAAATAAGAGGCTGCAGTCTGGCCTCTGAGCCCATAAAGCACAACCATCTTCCGGTGTTAAGGTAGCTTGTCTTTAAAAGGGGTGTGGGGGACCTCCTTTGATCCCAACCATAACATGATGAAACCACTCTTGGACCACTCTTCCTATATTCGTACCCCCACGGTGCTAGAAAGTGATTCTTATGTGGAATATGAAGGAACAGCTTCCCTCATGCCTACCAACCTCCTAGCCCTGCTGGTCAAAGTCATGAGAGCAGAGGAGTAGTAGGAATCCACTTTCATCCTTGGCCTAATGTCACTCCCTCCCGTGCAGAGGGCTGCTTTTACAAAATATCTGCAATTTTCAGTTGTTATCATGATTATCATTGAAAGATGATGCAAAACTCATGGAAATGGTGAAGCAAGCCCATATGTATTATTGATGGTACCTCTTGGGTATGGTTCAACACATGTTTTTTTAAAAAGATGTAGACTATGAAAATAGTGCCCCAGATGATCAGCAGCCTGCTATTGTATGTTATGTCATTTCATCCTTCTTGAGTTACTTTATCTTTTGACCTTGATGGGCAGAGGATTTAGGGATGTTGAATCTGAAATAATGTTCATGGGAAGCGCTACATCTCAAGAATTAACCTTTGATTCCTGGCCAAATGTTACAGAGTGCCACAAACATGCATAAGATACATTTTGTATCTGGAGCACTAGCCATAACATGCAAGTGGCCTTCTGCACAGAAGACACTATTAATGACTGAATCCAAATAACCTGTTTTGGATAGAATACATAGAAGTTCCTGCTGGAGCTGTTCTCCAAACTTAGGCCCATATTTATACTTTTAGTGCTGCATTTGCGTAATTTTTTGACGTGGAATTGGCGCAAACTTTCAAAATACAAATTAGGGCCCATATTTATTCTTTTTTAGCACTGCATATGCACCGCTTTTTGACCCAAAAGCAGCGCAAACGTACAAAATACAAGTGTATTGCGTCAAAAAATTATGCAAATGCGGCGCTACAAAAGTATAAATATGGGCCTTATTGTTCACATAGACACGTTTTCCATTGTTTAACCACCCTATTATATTTCTGTTTTTGCTACAGGCCTTCACCGCATCAAGCATCCTGCGCACACACATCCGCCAACATTCCGGGGAGAAGCCATTTAAGTGCAAACACTGTGGCAAAGCCTTTGCCTCCCATGCAGCTCATGACAGCCATGTCAGGCGCACGCACAACAAGGACAAAGGGTGTGCTTGCACTGTGTGCGGGAAGCCCTTTCTGGCCCTGGAGGAGCTAAGATATCACATGCGATTCCACGCAGGCCTCTAGCCTATTGTGAATAGTTGCCAGCACATGGACTTAAGAATGCAATTTTTTCCAGTGGTATATTTATCAAACTTGTGCTCACAGTGATGTATGTTGTCAAAAATATTTAAATGCTGTAAATAATACATATTCAGGATTTTTCAAGACTATGTACTATACCGTTCAAAACATACTAAATCAGTGGAACTGATGTTCTCTGTCGGAAAATATATATCCGTGTTAACCATATGTTTTAATATTTTATAAAAATATATGTCAGTGCTTTTTTTTTTTTTAGGCAAGTCAAATATTTATTTTAATTGTAAATATCATTGAACAAATATGTCTAGCTTAAAAAGCGCATACTCTTTTGTTGTGGTTTGTGTCTTTGCACTGTGCACCCATAATGTTAGAGGTGGTGTACACGTCAAAAGTCCTTTTTATTTATGTCTGCGAGCAAGCATTAGAAAACCTTGCATTTATATGTCTCAATTTAATCAAACAGAAATTTGCAACACGGGAGTGAGAGGTTTTATCATCCAGTCATATCATTAGTGACTCAACCCTATTTGTCATGGACTGGAACCAAGGGTTGTGGGCTGGAGGAAGTCCCTTCTCCACGTTCATGGGGAAGAGATTTGACTTTTGAGCCTCTTGAAAGGTGCTGCATTTACAGTTAAGGGGGAGTGTGGTTTGCTGGCATTCCAACTCCGAACCGACTAATTTATTTAAACTAATTAACGGATGGCTATCTAAGGTAGATGAAGCAATCTAAGGCGTGGATTGACATGCTTACAGTAGATTCAGTTGACTTGCACTCTTTTTTTGTGGGATGAGTTGAACAGATCAGTCACAGCTCTCCTCATCCTCACAAGAAGCACGTGCACTTTATTATTTTATTTAGGGGGGAGGGACCGGCTAACTGCTGGCAGCCAGCTTTTATACGTTAATTCAACCTATTGACAAGAGACAACAAAGTCGATCTTACCTGCTAGTCCCAAACAATGTATTAGTCTGAAAATAAAAACACGGCGATCAACACAATTATGACTGAGTTGCAGCATTTGGGGATGCAATTTGTTGACCGCACATTTGCAGATGATGTCAGAATTGTGGGAAATTACAGCTGTATTGACTTTTCTGTTTTATTGTATTTTCAATTGCAAGATTTTGTTGTCCGTCCTGTCTAATTTGCACTAATGTTTATATGTATTGTTGCACAAAAGTGATGTTTTGAACAGTTTTTTTTTTTCTACAGCGATTAGTTTTTTATTGTCAATGTTGCACGTTCAGTGACAAAGGGACACCGTTTCAAACAAGAAATATCATTTTTGCACCTGCGCCTAGCTTGAACATAAACCAAATCTAGTCTCATATATTTCATGACCAGTGAAATTTGATGGATCTTATGAGCTGCATCATGGAGGAATATCAAAAATATACTTGAAGAGTTAACAGTTGATTTAGTTGCTGGACCTACTGCTTGCCATTTAGTTCAACGACATTGCATATTTTCTCAGATCAGTATTTGAGAGGAAGGAGTGAAACTGAAAAGTAAAAAAGAAGAGTACTGTGGGTAATATCTGTTGGCTTCTGCTGATGCATTGAATATCACATTCAAAGTTGGAAAATTGAAAGCCCAAGATCTCTGCAGTAGCCTGACTGATGCTGGGCGAGACGCTGAGTTAAGGATTGATGCAAGGGGCGGGTTCTTTCCACAATCGGTTTGGGGATGATGATGATACTATTCTTAACTGACTGGCTGTCCCTACTGCTTTTCTGTGGTGGATGAAAAATAAGTTGAACAGTCTCAAACTTCCACCAGACTCCAAGCACCTGAAACAGATATGTATAAAATGACTATACCACAGCGTTCACTTATGGACATCTGTTTTATCAATAGTACTTTTAGAATACAGATATAACAACTATTATTGAATATTTAAAGCTAAGCTGAGAGGCATGACTTTTCCAAATGTTTGTGAATACTTGGAGGAAGTGGTCATGTGTGCTGTACTTTGGTGTTTATTTGAATCCATGAGCATGCATCTATTAATGTGTGCTTTTGGGAACTCAGTACTGAACTAGAGTGAAATTTCAGTGATCCTTTAATAAAATTCTATCTCAGTGGAAGTGGAGTCTTTCATCTTTATATTTTGATGTGGGAACCACCATAGTGGGTTGGCGGGCCAGTTTTCATATTATTGAGATTCCCCTCTGTAGGTGATGAAGCCCTAGCTCGAGTGGCTCAGAAATTGTCATGTTGAGTTATGAACTGGGCATACGGCTTGCTTAGATTAGAAGCCCACTGACCTGACCTTTGGAAGTTCTGTGATAAAATTGCATAATTTTAGGCCATTCAAGGTTTTTTGAACACCCCTGCCCCTTGTACTCCCCTGACTTCACTTGGAGAACTGGGGAAGGCCACCACTGGCACAGTCATCTAGGAGACCCTCAATGCGCTTGAGCCTGACATGCTGGCATGGCATATTATAATTACTGTCACCAAACATTTTTCACCAGATGCTGCTCCCACCATGTATGGAAAAACTGCTTCAGATGCAAAATGTAGCAATGAAGGTTGGTATGACCATTTAGGCGGTACCTCCACGGTAGATGTAAATGGAGATCCAGCATCCAGGCCACTATCTTTAAAAGGTGCTGTAAGCGCCTTATTTACAGTACGGTGGTAACAAAATGTTTGTAAAAATTTGACAAATGTCTTGATTGCTCACCACTATGCTTCTCTGCCTCATTTATTATGCAGTGGTAGTTGGTAGTTCTGATGGCAGAGCTGCCACATTTCTGCCACCAGAGGCTCGTTTTTTTAATACACTGCACCAGGGAGAATTCCATCCTTTCTGTCCGAGCGGTCTGAGACGGAAAAACCTTTCACTGTTCCTCACGTGCTGGGAGAAAACTTTCATGGCACAAAGTGCATTAGTTATGCTATTCATTGAAATGACACCCTCTAACCCCTCCAATTTGGGAGTAACATGAGTGACGACAGACAGGGCATACAGAAACAACATGGTGGATTTGCCGCTCTTGATTAGTTTTCTTCTGAAGCAGGTTCGTGATAGCTGTTTCAGTTGAAAAATGACTACCGCAAGGGCAGAGATGTTTAACCTGGGAGTCCAGCCCTGCCTAATGTGGTGAAGGTGGTTTTGTGGCCCTATGTTGGATTCTAACTGAACTAATATACATTTTAATATTATATCGAGTGCATATTCTCTTCAGACAATGGCTTGGTTCTAAAAATTCAAATGCCATCAGCAGGACCTAAGCACAAGTGCAGAAAAGCAGTAAGGCTGAAAATCTGGTTAAAAAACAGACAAGTCTTAAGTGCTTTCCTATGGAAAGATAATCCTGTATCCTTTGCAGACAGATGGGCGAGGAATTCCGTAATGAAAAGCCTAGGCATCTGAGAGGCTGACATTTAGGACACGCAGCAACAGATGCGCATTTAAAAGGACAACCTTACAGGAGTCTATCCTGAGAATCTTTCTCAGAGCCAGAAAAGATCACTGCTATGCATAACGTGCAGGGTCTTTAAACTTATTGTCTGTGTTACAGTTAACAAATTGTGTTTTTTCCATAGTCTGAGACCTGATCAAACTTCATCAGAGCATCTGCTTTCCTAGCTAAGAACCTTCTGACAATGTTGTTTTCGGAAGGACTGAGATAAAGGTTGTTACAGTATTCAATCTGCAAACGGTTAGGGCCCCGCCTCAACAGTCTAAACAGGTAGGCCCTGTGTGCATTTTAAAGTATCTGCTCACTGTCTAGCATACCTATCAAGCCCCTTATACATTAGGGATCCTTGACCCTGAAGAATGCCCCAGACCGTTCCGGCTCTTAGAGAGGGAAGAAACATGGTAGTCCTAATTTTTTATTAGACATTTTAAATCATTATATTCAAATTTGTACCTATTGTTCTTTTAATCTTACCAACAAACACCTCCATTAAAGCATTATATCTAATAGGTGATTTGTGAGGTAATTTTAATATCTATTTCACTTTTCAACTGGATCCCTTGACTTATCCAGGAAGATAACATTTCAGCACTCCCTCAGAGTTCATTTAAAAACGAGGTCGAGTCCGCCCAGGTAGTGTCACTTTATCTGGGTGGGGCTAGGTGGTCATATGATGAAGCATGACAATATAATGTGTGTGAGACCACCTATCCCGTAAAGAGAACTCCCTCATACACTTAACTGCCACTTTAGTTTCCCATGTCCATGAAGGAGATCGCCTAACCGGCGTCTTACTCTTAGCCTAAACAGACCACAAGAGCCCTGTCCTTGATATCCCCCACACTCCTTGTGCTATAGTTCCTTGGATAAGGGAGTTTGAGTGGGGTTGATACACTCCCAATATTCTCTTCTTGTGTTATAGTGGTTTAGTCTGCACCCAGGATTAATTTACGCTGTCACACCTCTCTTGTCTCTGGTCAACAGCTTCCGTACAAAAATTTAATATAAGCAACGTGGAAACATGACATGTGCTTCCTGCCAAAAATTTAAACTCATTGTTAAATGATTCAACTATTAGCTTGAGCAAGAACAAAATATGCAACATGAGTAAGATAGAATTTTCCACTGTGCAAGTCACACAGGATGTTTGAAGAAACATTATTTTGCAAAGTTAGCACAACATTTAAACACTGTGGCCCTGATTTATACGCCGCTTTTGCGTCAAAAAATGACGCTAATGCGGCGCAATAAAAGTATAAATCAGGGCCCGTGTTTCTGGAAAATTAAACCATCAATCTTTTAGTACATATTAATAATCATCTTATCAGTACATTCAGTTATGATAAAACAAAATACATTTTCATTAGACATTACTATTCCATATGATGCACGCTGTTCATGGTGTCCACCATATCAGCTGCATGTTTATTTTTTTAACACACATTTTTCAGTTAGGCCTTTTAATACACGTTATTTCACATTATGTTTTAGTGACACATTTTTATTAATAGGGTTTGCTGTCTAACAAGCTCAACAACAGTTGTTTATTAATTCAATGTTCATTTAAAACAACTAATACCTGCTTCCCAAGTCATTCTCATAGCTTTGAGGGCTGGAATAGTCTGAAATATTAAACGTTTAGGAGCCTGATGGTTAGTAGTTTTGTTGATACTGTAATTGGTAGTGGTGGTAGGGTCAATAGTTGGTGATAGCTACAGTGGACTCCTGATGCAGGCTATAGGCACTTATTTTATTTTTATTTTTTACACCAATTAAGCACTGATTCTGACACCTCTTTTCTACATGCCATACAAAGAGGACCAGCATAAATCAACAAAGGATAATGTAGGTGTCTCTTATTGCATGATAAAAGTTCTGATAACAAAGCTAACTCATCACAGAATTCTTGCTTGTACTTGGTGTGACAGAATGGCAACAGAAAGATTTTTAACACGAGAAATAAGTGCATAGAAGAGTTATCTATTATGTTATGTAGATATCTAGATGTTCTACTTCAAATGTAGAGTTCCTTCTTATTGACACACAATTGCTGCTTGCATCAGACAATATGGATTTCCAGATGTCTTTGATCCCGAATAACCACTGATTCATCTCTAGGTTGTGAAAGCGTGTTTCTTCAACTGAGAGTTCTTTGTAGATTTCTTCTGTTTTTAGCATAAATTTGTAGCTCTGAATGCTATTGTTCAAGCTCATACTGACTACCGGATCTAAATCTATTTAGGCCGTTCGAGTACCTCAAGAGAAAAAAAACATTCAGCCTTTTGAAAATGGCTCTAGTAGAACACCTTTTGTCCAAAAGTTATAAGCACATACCCAATAGTATTAGGGGAGCTATTTTGGCTCCCAGACAGTGAGAGGATTAATTTTGAATCTCTACTCAAAGAATAATAATATTTTTCATTTTTGCATCTCCTCAAACCTTTCTTTTGGGCACAGTATTTAAATAACTCCATCTGCATCGCTGCAGATCTCAATTTATTATTCATCCATAAATTCAGTACGACTCTTTGAGGCAGAAGGGCTCTGTGGTATTCTGTTTGTTGGGGAAACATTTATGTATGCAAATTGTAATTCAAGGTTCAGGTAATTATATCTTGCCCCTTTACGCTTCGTTTATTTATGTTATGTGAAATGGTATCTTCCTGCTCTCCCTGCTCGTAGAATGGTACTGCCTGGAATGTGGTGATTGGAGGCAGTTAAAGAAGGAGCTGAGCAGGAGCGGCTGGGGTCTTTCATTATTCAGGACTTGAACAAATAAACAAGTGTTCTACTTTTTGAATTGGTATTTTTCTTATGGATTTACTTCAGGCTCTCATATTTTGAGACTCAAAATTTTTGAATTCTCTTTCCTCTGGCCTGAAACTCCAGTACAACCTACTGAGAATTATAGGCAAAAGGTCAAAACTTGGTAGAAGTAGACACAGATGACGTGGGGGTGTCATTTAGTACGGTTACCGGTACCAATGGTGGTAGGAATGGCTGCAGATGAAGGCAGGGGTAATTTGTTACCAGATACTGGTGCTAGCGCTGGTAAGAGTGCATACATGTGAAGCGCAGGTACCAGTAGGTGCAAGTACAGTGTGTTTTCCCCCAACACACTGACAGTGGTGAAGCGAATGACAAGACATCACGGGGGCAAACCCGGTACTCCTAGGACCCTGGGCAGTTATGTGTATTTACAACTGCAGTGTTCCATGCGGATTCATTCAAAGATCCTTTCATGAATTTAAAGAGCATCAAGAGATTGCAAGTAAAACTTCCTGATGGATATTAATGCACCACAAATAACTGATCACATGCAAAATCATATTGTAAATAATATCCATGGGTTGTAAGGCAGTTCGCAATATAGGTGCTCTTGATGTTAAGAACACTCTGCTAAATATTATGGGCCTCATTACAACCTTGGCGGGCTGCCACCGCCACCCGCCAAGGTTTAACCGGCGTGCGGCCGCCAATGCGGCCACACTCCCGCCGGCCCCATTTTGACATCCCCGCTGGGCAGCAACATGGGAGCCGGCGCCTAATGGAGCTGGCAGTGATGCAGCCGTGCGATGGGTGCAGCTGCACCCGTCGCGCTTTTCACTGTCTGCTGTGCAGACAGTGAAAAGCAGGGTGGGGCCCCCAGGGGCCCGCGACTCCCCTTCCCGCCAGCTTTTTCATGGTGGTCTCTACCGCCATGGACAGGCTGGCGGGAAGGGGACTCGTAATCCCTTGGGAAGCGCTGCAAGCAGCCCTGCCCTGGCGGATTAAAACCGCCGGTACAACCATGGCGGTAAACCGCCAATCCCAGCGGTGCAACCGCGGCGCTTCCACCGCAGTCGTAATCCGCAAGATTGTACCGCCAGCCTATTGGCGGTACAATCTCCAAAACAGCCCTGGTGGTCTTTGACCGCCAGGGTTGTAAAGAGGCCCTATTTGCTGAACTCCTGATCAGCTCACTTTTATCCCAGGTCTTTGATGCATGCCTACTTCCTTCAGTTTGGGTGTATAATCGCACCCAAGTGCTTAGTGTACAGAAACTTTTCATTAAAAATATCACTAGCTTTCTAAAATACACACAGTGAGCACAGGACCCCAAGAGGAACACGGTCAAGACTGATTTGCACATGGCTAGGTCCAAATTGAGGTGGCAAGAGTAAGCCAAGATGAGGGTCCTGTGTTCAGTGTGCCACTGGAACCAAGCTATAGCGGCTGGTGAGCCCTCATCAAGGAGAAAACCACTCCTTTGTTGAATGTGTTACGGTTCAATGAGGTCCAGGCTGGGGAGTATAGGCTGAACTGTTCCCCTGAGGAGCAGGGTCAAGGCTGATTTGCATATGGCTGGTCCTAACTGAGGTGGAATGGTGAGAAAAAGACAGAGGGGTGGGGAGGCTACCCTGAGCAATTGTCAGTGGTTAGAAAAATTGCAATCATTCCTCCCATCATCTTTCATATAGGGAAAATGAGACAAAAATAAATTAAAACACTGACCAGAATTACACCAAATTTGGCAGAAAACATGATCTTTACTCAGAAAAAGTGCTTTTGTGATTTTGTGTAATTCTGTTCAGCCATTTTAGAAAAATTAAGGTGAGAAATGTATAGATTTCGGTTGGTGTGGGACTTCAGCAAAAAACAAATGACAAAAAAAGAATTTTGATTGGTCAGGCGTGTGGGACCAAGCACTAAGATTGACAGCTGCAACATGAAGGAAAATGTTGCAGGCACCATGCAGGTTTTGGGGACTATGGCTCTCATTACAACTTTGGCGGGCTTTTCGTAAGACTGATTTTGGAATTCTGTGCAAAATCGGGTGAAATTCCGACACCAGTTGTGCTGGTGGTCGGTGGGGAAGAGGAGGTTCCACCACCAGCACTGCCACGGTGTGACAGTGTCCTGATGGTGGGGCGCTGCCGGTGTTGGACGCACCGGGACCCATCCCCTTCTGGACGATCTCTTTAACGTACGAGGTAAGTGGATCGTCTGACAGCGGATGGAGGTGGGTGCATCTGTGAATGTCATAATTGCAGGGGGGTATTTGTGGGTGCATGTCTGCATGTGTGAGTGTAGAAAGGGTAAGGGGGTGTGTGAGTGTTTGTGGATTGGGGTGGGGGTGTGTGTGTAAGTGGACCGGGGTAGGGGGTGTGAGTGTGGCTGGGGAGGGGTGAGTGCATGTGCGGATGTGAGCGATTGA
The DNA here is from genome assembly GCF_031143425.1 of Pleurodeles waltl. NCBI lineage: Eukaryota > Metazoa > Chordata > Amphibia > Caudata > Salamandridae > Pleurodeles > Pleurodeles waltl. The sequence goes on along the minus strand of NC_090439.1, from coordinate 729,047,374 downwards.
GTGCGTGAGTGTGATTGAGGGGTGATGGAAGGGGTGAGTGTGTGTATGCACATGCATGTGTATGTAAGTAGATGGGGAGGGGGTGCGTGTTTGTGTGAGTGAGCGGGGAGAGCGGGTGCGTGTGTGTCAGTGGACAGGGACAGTCGGCGAGTCTGTGTATGTGGTGCAGGGGGAGGGGGTTTGAATGTATGTATGTGCTGGAAAAGGGGAAGGGCTGTGTGAATGTATGTATGCGCTGGAGGGGGAGAGTGAATGCGTGCCTGAGTGCGGTGTATGTGTATGTATGTATATTAGTGTGAAGGGGGATGTATGATGCAAGTGAGTAGGTGAGTGAGGGTGTGTTTCTGTGTGGGAGTATGTGGGTGCATGTGTGCAGGTATTCAAATGTGTGTGCGAGAGTATCCCGGTGACAGGAACAAAATTGGGCGGAGTGTTTGTCATAGTCTGGCAGGAGTCCCGTGGCACCAGCACAGCCCCCGCATGGTCCTATGGGACTTCTGTGGGACCTAAAAAATTTATAAAAAAAGAAAATAAGGATTGCAGACTGAAGACCGTGCATGGTAGGGCTTGCTGGGTTGGCCTTGGGGCCTGGCCACAGGTAATATGGTAATAAGATCGTACTCTGCATTAAAAAAGCACTGTGGAGTTGCCATTATAGCTATGTATGGTAACAGTGTCTAACTTTACATAAAAAAAATGTTTATGACAGTACAGTTTTTCAGAGACATAATTAAGTACCAAATGGTGCAGAATCATGTAGACCATAAATTAACATTCTCACACAGGTTCTCTTAGGTGAACCAAGGTCCTCCTGTACTCAGCCTTTGCCGGTAAAGAGCATTTTATGGATAGCTGAACTCATTTGGCAATTAACCAGACACAAGTTTCAAAGCCTGAGCTCCAGACAGTCTTTGTGATATGTTAGGTCATAAGTAGGGCATGGTAGTGGTGCAAATTATAGTTAGCTCAGTAAACTACAACACGCAAATTTCAATTTTTTTTGCTTTTAAAATGCTACATTTTCTCCTAACTATAATGTTACTTTAAGGTTTCTTTGTTTGCTTTGGTGAATCCCCAAGACCCCCACAGTTCCAGACAGCGCCCCTCATACAGCGGAAGCTGGCGTTGCTCCAGCCTGCAGGGAGTGGCTCCTAATGCTGCTTCCTCGAGGCGGGAGCAATATTTAGATCCGTTTCCCTGCTTGCTTCAGTGCGGGCAGGGAAACAGATCTGAAGTCCGGTCTCAGCTGATGCTCCCGCCTGATGACAGCAATAACAGGCTTCCCTGACTTCGCTGCTGTGGGCAGGGAATCTGCTAAGCCCCGGGGTGGGCTTCCTAGGATATAGCATATGAGCCGGGCCCGGGGATGGGGTCCTCAGGGCCATTAGTGACATAGGGAGGGGGAGGGATGTGGGGCCCTCTGTCCCTTCAAGTAATCAGTGGTGGGCTGCCCGGTGCCTTTTGAGGCTCTACGAGGTGGGCCCGCTGCTTCCTCCCCATTTTCCTAAATTTCAGTCCCAGGGGTGGGCTCCCACGGGCCACCCTTGGGGCCGAAAAAAAACCACACACTACTGTGTAGTTGTAGTTAGGACCATTTGGTAATATTTGTCACCGTTTGACAAATCTACATGAGTCGCACAGAAGAAAAGCCATGGTTCAACAGGACATTGCGCAATCAGAAAAATAAAGTCTCTAGAGAATTAAAAAAAGTCCTAAAGGACGTACACTGGGGGAGGAAATCTGATGACACAAGGCTTTCTGAACTAAGAGCCAAATATAAGAAAAACTGCTGGATGGCAAAACAGAGTTATCACGAGGATCTGTGGACCAAGCTCCTTATGTCCAACAAACAGAAAAATAACAAAAAGTTCTGGGAACTAATAAATGGACTCACTAACGGAAAAAATCGACACACGAATGCAGGTATTGATGCAGCCACATGGGAAGCCCACGTACAGACAATGTTCTCACTTCCAGAGCACCACGTGAAGGAGGAGGCCACACAGATAGCCAACGACTTAAGTAAGATTAATTTTGGCCTCAGAATAACAATGCAAACAGACTCATCTCCAAACGGAAACGAAGGAAAGCACACATTAATGGCCATTGACATAGAAACGCTGATAAACCTTATCAAGAAACTAAAAATGGAAGGGGCAGCTGGTCAGAACGGTATTCTGAACGCCTTGTTTAGAGGAGACCCTTCATTCTGGGTGCAATATTTGGCGTTGCTTTTTAACGATCTCCGAGGCTCAACAGGTCTTCCAGATGCATGGAAAGGCAGCATTATCTGCCCTATATACAAAGCAGGTAACCCCGCAAATCCTTCAAACTATAGGCTAATTGAATTGATAGATGTGGAAGCAAAACTCGACACATCCTGTCTACTGCAACAACTAGCAGAATGGATTCATGACAGACAACTAATTCCACAATGCCAGACAGGTTTCAGAGCTGGTATGGGTGCTTCCACCAACCTGGCAACCCTGGCTCTGCTGGGAAACAAAGCCAGGCTTAAGAAAAAAAGGTTACTTGCATGCTTTATTGATCTAAAGGCAGCTTTTGATTGCGTACCAAGAACCCGCCTATGGGAAAAATTGAAAGGTTGGGGCCTACCATGCAGCCTTCTTGGTGCAATGATGGACTTGTACACAGGTACTTGGGCGCAAGTAAAAATCAGAGAGGGCAGCCACCTCACCAACAGAACATTAACAGCAGAAGGACTTAAACAGGGGTGTGTATTAGCTCCCACGCTGTTCAACTTATATCTTGCAGACCTAGCCGAGGCTCTAACTCCCGTAAATAGCCATCCGCCAGTGTTGGCCAAGAAAGGAATCGCTTGGCTACAGTACGCAGATTACATAGTTCCACTCAGCCAAACATCTGTTGGGCTACAGCATAGCATTGATGCATTTTATTCTTACATAACAATACAAGGCCTAGAATTGAATTTGAGTAAAACTAAGGTTGTCCGCCTAGTTGACAGGAAGTTTAAATCTGCTTCATGGTTCATAAATGGATCCCGGGTGGAGGTTGCACCCACATATAAGTACTTGGGATTCACTATGGACCGTCTCTTGTCTTTCAAGCCGCAGCTTGCTGTCGCTCAAGCAAAAGCTCTCTTATTGACCTATGGGTTTAAAGTTCTAAAACAAAAACTGAACTGCCCCTCATACACTCACCTGCTTTCTGTCATGGCAGCACGGCTAATGCCCACCATCACTTATGGCGCCAAAATCATGCTGGGGAAGGAGGCAGTTTTTATCAATCGAGTCCAGACGAAGGCTTACAAAACAGTTTTTCGTATAGCACGACCAGTATCTCCAGCTCAGGTTCGTTTAGAATTGGGGCTGAAAAACTATGAATTTCAGAGTAGATGTGCCTTCATTAAACTATGCTGGAGGATGCGTGCAGCTGAGACTGGTACACTAAACAACCTATGTGGGATGGAAATTGAGGAGCAACAGCGTCATAATGATAAAAGCACCTGGGGTCATCACTTAAATAACTGCATTTTAGCACTAGGTTTGCTAGAAGCCTGGGACCTGAACTCGGACAAAAAGGAGTTTTTTCAAAAGGCAAACGCTGTCACTAAGAAGAAATCTTTAAATTCTGACAAACAAAAACTGGCATGTAGACAACACGCCTGGACTATAATAACATTATACAAAACTTTATGGGCACAGGAATATCTAGCAGCAACCTTCAACCAGTCGCTGAAACATCAGTTCATGCTTTTCCGCTTTGGGTTGATGGAAACGAAGGATATGGTCCCTTCATGGAAACAGCAGGACCTGACACACTCCTGTCGACTGTGTGGGTACAGTAAAGAGTCATTAGAACATATTTTTTGTGTGTGCCCGGCTTTGTAAAACCACAGGACCTTTTATCTGAAAAACATTTTTAAGACACTGAACTTACGCTGATGTAGACCGGCCATTATTAGCTGTCTCAGTGGACTTTCAATCCTGTTTTCTTGTTTAGGGACTAAATTCATGGTACAGGCCCAGAAAGAATTAGTGAACAAAGTTGAAGCTGAGTGTGCAAGGGCCATCATTTTTTGATTAGTAAAGCTCTGAAAGCTTTGTTCCAGCCAGGAAACAGCCCTAGGTACTACTTAAGATGCTCGCTCAGCTTCACTCATCTACTATTATAGTGTTCGCGAGGGAGCAAGAAAGTCCTAAAGTTAAGTTTAAGACCAAGTTTTGGAACCAGTGGAGAACATTTTAGTTATGCTCAACTCTTTATCATTCCATGTTTTAGTTTTAAGCTTTTATGTTTTTGCGGGTCTCCATTAACAAAATGAGAAGGCAAAGTGTTATGTCACTATGTATTTTGGAATTGCAATGGTTTTAATTAACTGTGTCAATAAAAATAAACTTTCAAACTACATGAAACTTTCCACAAAAAAGTTTAAGCCAACTCATCAAAACAATAACAATTCCCCACAAATCCCTAAAAGTGCGAACTGTGCAGAAACATTTACAATCAATCAATCAAAAAATGTATTAAGCGCACTACTCACCCGTTAGGGTCTCAAGGCGCTGATGGTGGAGAGGGTTGCCGTTTACTGCTCAAAAAGCCATGTCTTGAAGTGCTTTCTGAAAGTTAGGAGGTCCTGGGTCTTGTGTAGGTTGGTGGGGAGGGAGTTCCAGGTCTTGGCGGTGACCTGGGAGAAGGATCTGCTGCCTGAGGTGGTGCGTTGGATGCGGGGGACTGTGGCAAGGGCGAGGTCAGGGGAGCGGAGAAGTCGAGTAGTTGTGTGGAAGTTTACTCGTTCATTAAGGTAGGATGGTCCAGTGTTGTGGAGGGTTTTGTGAGCATGGATAAGGACTTTGAAGATGATCCTTTTGCTGATGGGCAGCCAGTGTAGGGATCTGAGGTGAATGGAGATGTGTTCGGGGGGGGTTAAAGATGAGACGTGCGGCTGCGTTCTGGATTCGCTGGAGTTTTTTCTGAAGCTTGGCTGTGGTACCATTGTAGAGGGCATTGTCGTAGTCCAGTCTGCTGCTGATGAGGGCATGGGGACCGTTTTTCTTGTTTCTAAGGGAATCCATTGGAAAGTCTTCCGTAGCATGTGAAGGGTGTTGAAGCAGGAGGACGATATGTTGTTGATTTGCTGGGTCATGGAGAGAGATGAGTCTAGAACGATGCCAAGGTTCGTGCATGGGTGGTGGGTTTTGGGTGTGGTCCGAGGGCAGTGTGCCACCAGGAGTCGTCCCATACTGTCTTGTTGTGGCCGAAGATGATAATTTCTGTTTCATAGCAGTTAAGTTTGAGGTGGCTTACTGTCATCCATTTGGCGATGTCGAGGAGTCTGGCATGCAGGTTTGTCTTGGCGGTGGAAGGGTTCCTGGTGAGGGAGATGATGAGCTGGGTGTCTTCTGCGTAAGAGATGATGGTGATTCCGTGGGGGCAGAGGATGTTGGTGAGGGGGGCCATGTTTATGTTGAAGAGGGTGGGGCTGAGGGAGGATCCTTGGGGTACCCTGCAGATGATCTTGGTGGCTGGAGACCAGAAGGGAGGGAGGTGAACTCTTTGGGTTCTTTCGGCGAGGAAGGAGGTGAGCCAGTCTAGGGCCTTATGTCGGATTCCTGCGTCAAAAAGGCGTGCGTGGAGGGTCTGGTGGCATACAGTGTCGAACGCTGCGGAGAGGTCCAAAAGGATGAGAGCGACAGACTCGCCCTTGTCCAGTCTGGTTCTGATGTCGTCTGTGCAGGCTATGAGGGCGGTTTCAGTGCTGTGGTTCTTGCGGAATCCAGACTGGGAGGCGTTGAGTGTGTTATTTTCCTCTAGGAAGTGAGACAGTTGGGCGTTCACTAGCTTCTCAGCGACCTTGGCGGGGAAGGGGAAAAGGGAGATGGGACGGTAGTTTGTGAGGTCTTCCGGGTTTGCTTTGGTTTTTTTGATGAGCGCGTTGACTTTGGCGTGCTTCCAGATGTCTGGTAAGGTTGCGGTATCGAAGGAGCTGTTGATTACGGTGTGGAGCTGGGGAGCGATGATTTGGCTGGTCTTGTTGAATATGTGGTGGGGGCAGGGGTCTGTGGGGAGCCTGAGTGGATGGAGTTCATGTTTTTTTGGTTTCTTCGTCGTTGTTTGGGGACCAGGTGTGTAGTTGGTTGGTGTGGGGGGACGTTGTGCTGTTGGTCGTGTCGGTGGTGGTGGCAGTGGGTGCTGATGCTGTGAAACTGTTGTGTATGTCTATGATTTTGAGGTGAAAGTAGTTGGATAGGGAGCTGCAAAGGTTTTGGGTGTGAGGGGGGTCGATGGTGCTGGATTTGGGTTTGGTGAGCTCTTTGACAATGGCAAAGAGTTCCTTGCTGTTGTGTGAGTTATTGCCTATGCGTTCTTTGTAGAATGACCGTTTGGTGGTCGGGATGAGTTGGTGGTGTTTGTGTATAGTTGTTTTGAGGGTGTAGAAATTACTCATTGAGGGTTCTTGGCGCCATGCTTTCTCAATTTTGCGGCATTCACGTTTGGAGGCTTAGAGTTGTGTGGTGAACCAGGGGGCGGTCTTGATGGTGCGGATGTTGTTGTTTCTTTTCAATGGGGCGAAGGAGTCTGTGCAAGTTGTTAACCATTGTGTGAGGTTGGCGCTCAATGTTGGGGTCGTTGGTGATGGGGTGGAGCTTGTGTGAGTTTGGCGCTCAGGTGTTTCATGAAGGAGAAGTGGACGCAGTGGTGGCCAGTCCAGTGGAGTTCAGTGGTGTGGGTAAAGGTGACATGGTTGCTGGAGGTGAAAATTGCATCAAGCGTGTGTCCTGCTGAGTGAGTGGGTGAGGTGACCAGTTGCTTGAGTCTGAGGTTCGTGAGGTCGTCTAGCAGGGTTGTGGAATTGTGGTCGTGGGTGCTTTCCAGGTGAAAGTTGAGGTCACCAAGGAGTATGTAGTCTGTGGAGGTGAGGGCGTGGGAGCTGATAGTATCAATGATGGCGTGGCAAAATGAGGGTTCCTCTAAGGGTGGTGTTGGCGTTGATGTGAATTAAAAAGTGTAGGTATTCTGCGCTGTCTAGGGTGTTGTTGGTGGAGATTTTGGTGGTGTTTTTGTGTATGATGGTGATACCTTCTCGTGGCTTTTTTATGCGGTCTCTACGGGAGATTTTGTAGCCTTCAGGGATGGCTATGGCTAGGTCGGGTTCTGAGGAGGAGTTCATCTATGTTTCCGTGAGGAAGGCGATGTCAGGGGAGTATGTTATGATCAGGTCCCAGAGCTCGATGGCATACTTGTGGACGGAGCGGGTGTTAAGGAGTATGCAGTTAAGGTGGTTGCGGGGGTTGTTGTTGTTGTGGTGCGTGTTGGTGTTGTTGGAGTTTGTGTGAGTGCAGGAAAAACGGCATGAGTGGCATGTGAATGGTCCATGTGTGTGCTTCGGGTTGGCATGGACGCAGGCGGGGTGCTGTCCTGGGTTGAGGGCGTGGAGTTTGGTGGAGGAGTAGTGCTGCCTCGGGGGTCGGAGCAGCGAGGGGCAGGGGGACCGGTGCTAGGCGCAGTCCAGGCGTGGACGGGCGCAGATGGGCTTGCCTCTGACGCGCCAGCGCCGCCATTAAGAAGGGGAGATAGGAGGGAGGAGCAGCTGGGAGGTGGGAGGGAAGGGCCAATGGAGGCACGAGGGGGGCAGGGCCGCAGGGGACGCAGCAGCAGGGATCGGGAGACCGGCAAGAACTGGCTGGGAAACGAGCAGTGCAAACAATGAGGGTGAAACTAAAAGGAATTCAAAAAGGGCACAGAAGCAATTTAAAACAGTGCAGAAAACGAAAAATTATTTACAAATAACGAAATACACGCAATACAAAAAGCAGAGCACAACTTGACATGCCTACCACTAGGCACCAGGGATAAGGCACAGGCGGGTGCCTCCGGGTGGTGGAGGGCCTCGAACACTGCCTGGTGGCAGACGGCGGGGTCAGGGGCACGGAGGCAGCCTGGTGGAGCCAAGTGGACTCCTGGCCAGAACCAGGTCAGGGGGTCACACAGGGCTCCGCGCAGCGGCCGCCATTAAGAAGGGGAGGTGGGAGGAAGGAGCAGCTGGGAGGCGGGAGGGAAGGGCCAATGGGGGTATGAGGGGGGCGGGCCACAGGAGACGCAGCGACAGGGATCGGGAGACCGGCAAGAGCCGGCTGGGAAACGGGCGGTGCAAACAACATGGGTAAAACAAAAAGGAATTCAAAAAGTGCACAGGAGCAACTTAAAACAGTGCAGAAAACGAAAAATTATTTATAAATAACAAAAAGCAGAGCACAACTTGATATGCCTACCATTAGGCACCAGGGATGAGGCACAGGCGGGTGCCTGCGGGTGGTGGAGGACCTCAATCTTTTCGTGGCGGCAGACGGCGGGGTCAGGCGCACGGAGGCAGGCTGGTGGAGCCAAGTGGACTCCTGGCTGGAACACAGCAAACCAATATACAAAAATATAAAATTTATTAAATATAGTTATAGAAAGTAATAAAAATTATGAACGCACATTAAAACAAAATGTATACAAACATCATAAAATACAACAGTAACAATACCCACAACTAAAACTCCTATACAATTTAAAATCTAAATAAATTAATAAATTATTGCCATTTTATGTCACACATCATCAGAGATTGGATCTGCATGTATTAATAAGACTTCCGAAATGCCAATGTAGCAAGTAACACTCCTAAAGTAACACTCCTATTTTGCTTGTGAACACGTTTCGCTGGATGGAATTATTGAGACCACTTTCCTCAGGACAGTTAATATGCATTTATATTTCTTGCTCAGATACTTGATTAGGATTCCAACATATTTTAAAACCACCAATCTCCCTACAAGCAACAAACACAAATTACTTAACATCCATTGTACATAATATAGTTTCGCACAGAGAACACAAATTGTGCTGAAATTCCCAATTAAGTCAACTCAGCTCCTTAATGAAAGGTTTCGGGATGATCCATCAAGCAGGAGCAGAGAAAAAAGAGGGGTCCAATCCTAATTTCCTCATGCAATTTCCCACAGGAAAATTTAACAGAACTACAGTCTAAGTGGCTGAATGAAATTACATCAAATTTGGAATAAAGCTACATCTTTAGCCTGAGAGCATGCTTTTTGTGATTTAGTGAAAATCGGTTCAGCCGTTTTAGAGAAATTAAACTTTAAAATGTATAGAGGTTTAGCACTGCGATACTACAGAGGCAGTACTGAAAGAGGTACTACTGTCAGAAAAAAATACAAATGAATCATTCTGATTACCTGTTCCCATGGGACTGGGACCAGATGCAGGAGATTGAGCGCTGTGATTGACTGGCCACAAAATTAACAGAAATGCTGCTGCCACCATTTTAGGGCCTGAGAATTTAGTCCCCATGCCTTGCATATGAAAATGAAAATAAAACAACATATAATGGGGTAGTGTAGGGGTACTCTGACTCTGTGGCCATACTGAGGGGATCTTAGAGTGACCAACCTGGGTCAAAGTGCAAAACATTGTTTGCAGTGCTGTGGACTCATGGTACTCTTGAGGTAGTACCAAGGGAGTACGGAGGGAAAAAAGACAAATTAGGCCTTCTGATTGGCTGGTCCCAGAAGTACTGGGACCAGCCCAGCTAGACAATGTGTAGTGATTGGCTGGCTGCAACATGAAGAGAAATGTTGTGGCTGCCATATTAGGACTCAGAGACTCGGTTCCCATGCCTTGAACATTAAAATAAAACAACATATAAGTGGGAGGGTAGGAGTATCCTGGCTCCCTGCCCATTGTGGGGTTCAAAGTTATAAAAAAATATATATATTGCATCTCTGTGTACTCGAGGTACTCACTGTGACACCCTTCTGTGAAAATATGCAGAAAGACAGTGAAATTACTGCACGATTACTGTGGGACCAAAAAAATTAAAAGTCATTTAAATTGGGTTGGTGTTCAATGGTGTTGCGCGACCTTGGGGTGTTTGTTAGCAATAGGGGTTGGCCGACTGTAGCATGCTGGGCTCAGGGCTTCGCCACAGACAAAGCCCTGCACCTAACCTGTCACCATGCGTGACAGAAGGCCATACGTCTGGGGTTGGGCACCTGTGAGTAATTGGGTGCTATGGGGGGTCCAAATAGGTAGGTATGATAATAAAATCTTACTTGAGTTTTTAAAAAGCCCTCAAAATTTACTGAATAAATAAAGTGGCATAATAAGTTAGGCACAGTAACGCCTTAATTTACATTTTACAAAAAGAAATTCCCTGAACAAAACAAAGATTAAAGTGACGTTATAGTTAGGTAAAAATGTCAGTTAAAAAAAATACTATTTTAAACTCAAAGAAATAATGAAAATCACCGGTCATAGTTAACTGAAGTAACTATAACTTGTGCACTTTCCATGCACTGCTTATGACCTCACACATTACATCCCTCACAACATGTTCTATAGTATCATTGATAACATCAATGATGATATCCAAAATGAAATCATTAATGCCATCACTATGCTTGGCAAATGCTCAAGTTATTGCTACTCAACAGTTAACTGTAACTGGTGAATTTCAGTGTTTTTTTAGTTAAACAATTTTTTTTAAAGGACATTTTTACATATATATATCATATCTATATTCACTTAAAAAAACACGTTACAGTTAGGCTCCCATTTTAAACGTACAAAACCATAAAAGTTCCCCTGTTATAGTTTGAGTTATCTCAAGTAAATATAACTTGTGCCCTAAGGTAATTATAACTTGTGCCCTCGCCATGCACAGTTTTTTCATAAAATTATTTACTGCAAATATTACATTGATATTATCAGTGATGTTATCAAATATGTCATGAGTGCTGTAATTTGCAGTACATGGCGAGGGCGCGAGTTATAGTTAACCTATGGCGCAAATTATAGTTACTTGAGATAACTGTGGCCAGGCCCTGAGGCCAACCCCCTATAAGCACCCAACCTTGTGCTGTGCACGACCTTCACCCATGCGTGGCAGGGTATGCCCTTAAGGCCTGGCCTGCAGCCAGACCCTGCGGCCAACCCCTCTAACTGCTAACCTGCCCTTTGGCAGCGGGAGTTGGCCGCAGCCTGTCTCCCTGGGTGTGAAAATAGGTGTGAGAGATGTCTCTGGGGGTGAGTCTCTGTCTACGTGTGAGTGCTTGCATCAGTGTCTTAGTGGGTGTGTCAGTGTCTGAGCAGGTCTGTGAGTGGGTGCATAAGTGTTTCAGTGGGTCTGTGAGTGGGTGTGTGAGTGTCTGAGTGGGTCTGTGAGTGGGTGCATAAGTGTCATTCGTACATCCGTCCCAAACATCTTGCTAGTCTTACTCTTTAAAGTCATTGCATGGAGAGACCATTGCAATGACAATCTCTCTCTTCCATCCCATTATGGGATGGAAGAGAGAGAGAGTGACAGGACCGCGGGGGGAGCCTGAGGCCCCCATGGTACTAGCTGGCTCCCCACGATTTGCGGGAGCTGGGGTTACTTCCCCAGGCAGGAAGCTGCTTTTAATCGCAGTTCCCTGCTACATATATATATATATGTCTTTACTCACATCAGACCTAAATTATGTGTGAAGAACAGTTTTCCCCAAGTGAGAATATCCATCACGTTTGTAATGACACCTTCCTGTGCTGCACATAGAATGGTGCTTCAGTGAACGTGTAGACTTTGCCGTGGCGCATTATTTTTTTTGCACCTAAACTGGGATGTTCTATACATTTCTTGCTCTTCCAGGCCACATGAGATCATTTACACATTATTAGCCTAGTCACTAAAAGTAGTAAAAACGCCACTGGGAAGGATCGATGAAGGAGTGCAGTAGTGGAAACGCCAGCCAAAACCAATAGGTCTTGAAAGAAGAACAAAGAGCAACAAGGAAAGGGAAGTGGCGGCTGACATCACCAGAGAGCCAGCCACAGAGAAAGAATAGGGCTCAGTTTGGAAGCAAGGCCGACATTTTTGTTGAAAGACGATAAGGGCATGTGCCATAAAGGCGCGTTCTCCTACTATGGTAGCCAAATATGCACGACTTAAGGACAGGAAGGGAAGAAGAAGCATCATGAGTTAAAAACAACAAACTACGGTGGCTGCATTTTAGATTTCTTTGAGGATTAGGGTATGTGACGAGGAAGGTATTGTCCCGATGAAAACTTGATATATATCCCACAGATTAAGTAGCATTATTGTATCATTTAAAACAGGATTGCAAGTTTGTTCTGATATAGAACAATTGAATGGTATTGGGATACGATAATCTTACCACAATAAACCTATGAGGTCAACAAATGATCTCTAGATACCATAAACCAGCGTAAACTGTGATGTTAATGACGCGGGGAATAAAGGCCTGGGCGTCATTAGCAAAACCAGGGAAGGTGAAAGCACAGGGGGCAGCGATAGTTTCTAGGGTGTCGCCTACGCTGAGGACAGACAAAACAGAGTCAGTTTGAAGAATGTAGTAAAATACAGGCAGCAGCGCCTGGCGGAACCCGGAGGGGACGTCACAGTGTCCCACTTCGTCTTGTGCTTGGGGGCTCGTGCAGTGTGCGCCGGGGGAGCCTGGGTGATCTGCCGTTTTATCTCATTTGCATTGCAGAGTACGCACTGGACGGGGCAGAGGATTCGAACCCAGGCTGTGTGTTTTGGGAGCGGGGCCTCCTTTTCTTGCGGGGGTTGCCATTGTTGCAGGGTGTATGAACATTCTGTTGAAATGCTGCTGGTGTTTTCTTCGGGTCTGAAAGTGCACTGGTCAGGCAGGCTCTGATTGGATTGCTTGTCAATGGGATTTCGTGTGTTTGGGGACGTAAACCAGGATGGGATTGGGGGTGGGTGGGAATCCTTGACAGCTTTCATCTGGCACGCTCCCAGAAGGATTACTGTAAATTTGGAAAACACTTACATTACAGGCAGAAGGAGCGCTATTTACTTATTTAAGACGGAATATTCATGAGGTACCCACCGGCGAGTGCCTATTATCCTACTGGGATTCTACCCAGCTGTTAGGTCACTTCAGACCAACCTGCTTGCTTTAAATGTTCTGTAACTGTTTAACCACGATAAATCATTTTTGTGTATGCGCAGTAAGTTATTAACAGGTTTCAATCACAACAGAAAACAGAGACAGAAATACAAAGGTCGTTTAGAGCAATGTAGCTGATTACTTTTTTTTAAGGAAGTACGTTTATTTAATTAGACAATTAGCCACCACAATAACTCGGTAGATTAACGCATCTCCTGAAGAAATTAGAGCTCAAACCTGCCTTTCGAACATTTGTACCCATGTCTTCCAACACAGCCTATCACATGCGTCTCGTGTTTTCATAGTCGAGAAGTTTATCCAGTCCACCTTATGTTTTTTTTCTTCATTCTAGTACTTTCGTTTCCGTTTGTCCCATAATAAATTCAGAGTTGGATAATATCCACCCTGAACAATCCTGGGCTCCATGTGCTACTTAATCACAGAGTCACGAAACGAGAGAGCTTCATGCTCTACAGTTTTGAGATAAAACAATTCGCAACATTTAGTTGGGCAATTGGAAAACACATATGTGCAGCTTTAGAGTCACACAAAACTGTGAGAGGGGTATAAAAAAGATGTGTTCCATTGAAGATGCAATTTGTCCAATTATGACCCTTTCAGTTCTGTATATGAACAGGGCCGTCTCGTTTTATTAATTTTTATATGTATTTACAAGGCAGTATTTATAAGGCAGTAGTGAGAAGCCCCTTTTCAGAGTCTGAGGTCAGTCCATGGTTTCTGGAAAGTATCTATGATGGATATTGACATTTAGCACTGGTGCCCCAGGGCCTCTGGGATTACAGAACTCCATTTGGCTAACCCAACTACTTCCTTTGTTCGTTTGACACTCAAAGCCTAAGTAGGCCGAGCAGTCAAGGTGCCATATGGGAGGCAAAGGTAGCCTTGGAATGCAGGCACATTTTAATTCAATAATGTCATTTAAAACAACAGATCTTGTAGAAGTATTGGAACTGGTGTATGTATTATCCCTGAAATTATGGGCCCACTGAGTTTGGTAAAATGAAATACATATAGGGCACCTTGAGGGGGAAAATCAGTAAAAATGGTTATAAGCTACTGATCCTGTAAGGGGACCAAAGTCATTCAGTGTAACCAGTGGAGCCACTGATTAGATTAGAAAATAACTGGAAGATTGTATTTGGGCAGTGCTTAACCCTCTAATTTCTCACCCCCCCCCCCCACCTCTAGTGCTGACCTTTTTTTTGGCTATTTGGGGTAGTTCATTCTTAGACCTTCATAAATTTTTGTCCACATAAGGAATTCATGATAAAATTTGCATTCCTTTTTCCAACATCCTGGGGATTTTCTTAAAGTACCCCGGTTTCGTGGATTCTCCTAGAGGGGACTGTGAAAAAAGGCAAAACATAGCTACATTTTGATTTTTGTTGGAAAAATAGGAAAAAGGTGCGCCACAAAAAAGTGTATTTTGTATCTCGAACAACAGCATCAATGAAAGGTTTCCTATGCTAAAGTCACCATTTTACCTGCTTTCAGGAACATGTAGAGCTGAATCAAAAATGTTTTTTTTTAAATCACAGTTTGGGTATTTTTCAGAGGTAGCTAATTTTTGTGCTTTCAACACGCTTCCAGTTTGTCGTGGAAACCAGAGTGAAACGCATGCGTGATGCAGGAAACGTATAGATTTCTGAAAAAAAGACAAAAATTCTGAACTCAGCAAAGGGTCATCTGTGTTGATCCCTCAAGACTTTCTCCTACAAGAATGGCCATATGAGACAACATCTCCATTTGTAACTTTTTGTCACAATAGCTGATTCACAAAAGCAATATACCCTTATATCCACTAGACCCATCTATATATAAGGTTCATAGGTTCTCCAATAACCCCGGAATCTAGAGCCAACAACTGAACTGCACCATACAATGATTTTTTTATTGTGTATCAGGTATAGGCCAATTCATATGGTGAAATAGGTAGAGTGAAGAGTGGGTATCAAGGAACCCTATCTATTTCTGAAATATGCACAAGATAAGGAGTTTAGAGCAGTGGTTATTTGTACATATCTGAATTGTGGATACCCACTCTAGCATATGAATTAGATGGCATTTGTCAAAATATCTCATTTCTTACACACTGGCATAAATTTGGAAGGCACAAATGCAGTGAATTGCAATTTGTAATAACAAATGTTCTACTATTCTATAGTCCCACATGTCTTCTGATAAAAATGGTACCTCACTTGTGTGGGTAGACCGAGCAACTGTGACAGGAAAGGGCCCAAAATGTACCACATTTTCCCACAGAAAACTGACCCCTTTTTTTGCAAAGTGAGTAGCTGTAGGTTTTTGACCCAAGGTCAGCCCGAACCTAGGGAAAGCAAGCAAACTTGCACATTTTTTAAAACTAGACACCCGGGGAAATCCAGGGTGGGGTGGTTGTTCTGCTTTCCCTCTTATCTCATAACCAAGCTTACAGAACATCTCTGGAATGCACTTCTGAGTTTAAAGAAGACATTTATTGCTATTCATTCCCCACCACGAGGTTCCTAAGAGACGAAATTAGTAGATTGGAAGCACACGTTCAAAAGTAGTTGCAGCAATGAAAGCAAAATATATCAAAGTACTTCTCAGTTGCAATGTACACAGCAAATATAGGTGATTATATTATAGCATAACTTCAAAGCAAAGCATAAAAGACAAAATTCATCACCGTATGGGCAAGGCGGTAGGGCCTATATCCAGCTTCATCTTTCTGGGGTTTGCAAGTTGATGACTCCGGTCAACTGCAAGAAAGAGATTCTCTACCCAAACGGGAGACAGGCAACTGACGTCTAGTTCCTGTCTGAAGTCAAAGCAGATTCCATCTCCCCTGCTGTAGCCCAGAGTCATCCTTAAAAGCAAACTCGGTGTGAGAGCCGAAGAGCCCTGGAGATTGGCCAATTCTCCCGAGCTCACTCGCTCTCAGACTGGATTGCGAGGTAAACACAAAATCTACGTGCTCTTATCAGCTAAGGTCTGGTGTGAAGAAAACAGCTCGGCCCATCTTGTGGAAAAACACAGCTTGGAAAAACACAGCTCATCTGCAATGTCTAACCCCACGTTAAAGCCAATAGGCAGCTAACCTAAATATCAGATGTAAAGTCTAATGTCATGTCAAAGCCAATAGGCAGCTAAACTGAATACAGAATGTAATGGCTAATGCCATGTCAAAGCCAATAGGCAGCTAAACTGAATACAAAATGTAATGGCTAACGCCATGTCAAAGCCAATAGGCAGCTAAACTGTACAAAACATATAATGTGCTACTGGTGAACATTGAGCAACTAATATGCGCAGTGGTGAAACACAAACTCATTGGTCAAACACAATTAATATCATCACAGTGGTTTGGATGACTCTCACCAGGTTTTCCTGCCTGAATCCCTTGCAAACCTCAAACTTTGACTAAAACACACATTTTACTAATATTTCTGTGGTGGGGAGTTTTGGAATCTGCAAAGAGCCACACATTTCTTACCACCTAGCATTCCCACAAGTTTCATCTTAAAAATGATACCTCACTTGTGTGGGAAGGCCTAGGGCCCGTGACAGAAAACGGCCCAAAACACAACGTGGACACATTACATTTATCCACTGAAAAATGACCCTTTTTTAGAAATGTGATTTGCTATATATTTCTGGCCCTAGCTCAGCCGGCATGTAAGGAAAACAACCAAAACCTGCACTTTAAAAAAAACTAGATAACCACAGGGATCTAGGAGTGTATGGCCTGCTTGGCTCTCACCAGGTAAATTTACCCAGAAGCCTTTGCAAACCTCAAACTTTGACTACAAACACACATTTTCTACACATTTCTGTTAGGAAAGTTCTGAAATCTGTGAGGAGCCACACATTTCCTTCCACCCTGAGAACCCACATGTTTCCCAATAAGAATTGTCCCCCACTTCTGTGGGTGGACCAAGAGACCATGACACAAAAGGCATTAAAGCGTTAGGTTGAAAGATAAGCAATAGAGGTAGCTGCAGTACTTGGGGCAGTTTTGAGGCATTACCCATGCAAAAATATAAACCACAGACATTTTTGAAAACTAGACAACCAGGAAATTCTAGGGGGGCATGCCTTGCATGGATCTCACAAGGTTTTCTTCCCCACGATGCCCTGAAAACTTCAAACTTTACAGAGAAATCAAACATTTTTCTTTCTGTGTAAATTTCTGGAATCCTCAGGGATCCACAAAATTGCTACCACTCAGTGTTACCCCACTTGTGCTGAGAAAAATGCTGCACCACTTGTGTTTTGTCATGGGCAATAGGCCCATCCACACAATAATTCAGTGTGTACTTCATTCAAGATCACATACATGTTAGGAATACAGCCCTATATAGAAACTGTACACAGGCATGACCTACATGCAAAATTGCAGCACTCAGCAAATACATGCAGGGAAATATGATGGTCCTGGTTATTGCAGACTGAACAGATTTTGAACAGAGGGATCAGTATCTTAGTCCCATAGGTGCTAATGAAAGAAGTCCCTTATCCTGCAATATAATCTCAACTACAACCTACCATCAGTCTTTCAGTACCTTATCAGAAGGGTTTAAGTGGGCCAGGTCAGTCTCAGACCTGGTAGTAATTGAAAACAGACATTGAAATGGGTTCCTATCAGGCCCTATATCAACAACCTCACCCTTACTGCAAAAAAGTTGATTGATTTCTGAACAAGGAATATAAAAAACATTAAGGCCATCCATGTCATCAATTTAGTTGCTATGTATATTTCACATTTTACTTAAACTTGCTTTCCCAAACAGTGTTTGTTAGCTATTTCCAGGATGTTGCGTCTCTGTACTTTTTTGTGTAGCATATTTCTCTTGTATAGTGCATATTTTGAACTGAGTTGCCCTAGATGTATATATCAGGCCACGACCAAGTGCTCTGGAATTGATGTTAAAGGCAGTACGATTGTCTCACAATTTGTCTCAGTGTGTCATAAAGGTGTACAGAGTACATGGTCATCCAGTTCTTGACCTCTCTGTAGAGTGCAAACAGCAATGGTCAGTTGCAATTGTGATTCCATACAAATGTGTGTGAAGGAAGTACACATGCCAAAATACTGACAAGGTGAAAGTAAACAAAAATACAGTGCTTACAGGTGAGTGGGTAGGCTGTGTCTTTGGGTGGGGGGGGTGGCAAATTGAAAGAGATGCAAGGAGTTCATTCAGGAGAGATTGAAACAAGGGTTCAGAATAGGAAAGAGATGAGGTGTAGAATACACAGATGGACGAGATGTGGGGAGAAGAAGGGTGTACATGTCTAAAATAGAGTGAGCATAACAGGAGTGATTGAGACACTTTGAAGACCACTATCCCCACCTTAGTAATATATAATTCATAATCTCACAATTTCAGAATTAAAACATTCTCAGCATTATTTACATCAAAATCATTACTGTTACTCATTTATCTTGACCCGCTTAACAGACATTGACAAAGCCAATAGTCCTGGATGGGCTTAGGTGTATGTCAGTTGTTGTGTGATATATCTGGATGCTATAACAGAAATCACAGAGGAGCCAAAAGAACAGTTGGGTGGCATAGTACAGGAATCACAGAAATTTAGTAGACATGTGTAAGCCGTGCCCTTACTTACATAGGCCATGCGCCCCTTTTAGAGACCCAGCTCTTTTTTCATCCCACTGGAAGCCCTGCTTATGAGGGGCAATATAAATGCTCCAGTTTAGTTGAGGGTACACATTAGTTACATCCCCTTGCCAACAGGGCCTTCTGTTTTTGGAATATTGCTAAACATGGATCACCCTGAGTTGACTTGCTGATTCTCTAACTCACTGATGGAAAATTCATGGGACAAGTCAGGAAAAATGAAACAGGAGCAGGATGGCCCAGCTTTCCTACCAGCACAAGGACCTTCATCGCTGCAATTATGAAACCGTGTACTGCACAGTAAAGTATGGATGTTTGTCATAAGCAAGGACATTGTAAATTTTAAGGAAGTGCTTTGTACATAATTTCACTGAGGCAGCATTTTCTATGTAAATACAATTTTGCCACACTTGTCACACAATCCATGTGCACTGCATGTGTCAACAAAACTATTTTCAGTTCAAACTGATCTAACAATAATACAACTGGTGCTTTCAGATTGCATCAAAGCCCCTGCTACTTCATAAAAAACTTGATATGACACAATTCTATCCGAAAAGTGTACACATCCTTCATTGATGTACTGGTGGAAGGGCTCTTGTCTGCAGCAGGATACAGACAAATATAAATAAAGAAATATACGTAGGGTGGAAAAAAGATTCCTTCTTTATGATGAAAATGCCTTGTTTCACTCTTTTACATAAAATAAAGTTTAAGTTATAGGCGCTGCTCTTGAAACTTACAGAAGCTCCTGAGGAGATACAAACTGGCTATTTAATTGAAAGAGGTGGTTCTATATCCCCTATAGACCAAATATAGGGTAGACCTGAAAATGAAGAGAGGTTTTAAAATGTAACTGCAATGTGCCAAATAAATGCACACCTTTTTTCACAAGCTGTGTGTGCTTGGGGACTTGTATTCTGTTGAATGCAACACTGTATGTGTTACAAAGTATATTTTACAATGTGAGGTAGAAAGGGCAGTGTTAAAAATGGCATTCATGTACCTTCATTTAAAACAAAATTATTAATTACTAGTGAATAATATTTTGAGTAGAATTTGCTGGATGTGTACAGTTTTCTTTCTTGAGAAACCATTTGTTTTGTAGTGTTGGTATCCATTTTACGTAATTGTGAGCTAAAATGGCACAGTGGCTGGGTGATCATACAAAGGAACATATTACATAACACCTTTATTTGCATTCTATGTCATACAATTTGCCTTTCGTTACTACATAATTTTGTCGCCCATGGTTTGGTCTACTTTGAACACATTATTTCCGGACATCTAAGTTGGGATAATAATGGAAGAAGATATGTTTTGTTATGAATGTGACCCTCAATAAGGTTTTCAGGCTGTAGCATCGTATACAATATGAATTCCCAGATATCTTTAGCAGGTCTAATGTTCCCGTATGGGCCCCCCCTTGGGGGGCGGGGGGAGCCCACATATGTTGACGATGCTGTGCCGGGAGCACCTCGCTTTGGGAGCGACGCACCTCCGACCCCTTAGCGAGGGCTTCAGCCATTCGTGGAGGTGTTCTGTGCGAGCCGGAAGGTGCTTCCGGCCTCGCGCACAGATGATGATGGATGCCCCCCCCCCCTTAAAAGGGAGCCGCTGTCAGTGAGTGGGTCTGTCGCTCCTCCCCGCCAACCACACCAGGACTTGTGCTGCTCCTCCGATCTGCGAGTAGTTTTTCTGTTTCTCCTGTGTTTTTTTTGTTTCTCTTTTGTTTCTTTGCAGGTTTAAAAGAGGGACATCAGAGAGCACACTTGGCACACGCCATGCATTGGGCAGTACCAGACACGCAACAGCAGCCCAGAACACCTTACCCGGAGCCGCACAGGTTTGAGCCTAGCTCACCTGACCTGAGTTTTGCTTAGTGACGGCTCCAGTGGGGGCCCTGGCGCTGCAGGTGAGGAGGAGGGCCTGTTCTCTGGAGGAAATTGTGCCTATTTGGGATTGTCTAGTGCAGGGGGTCATTTGCTGTGCTCTGCTTAAACTGAGAGCAGCAGGCAGGTGGTGGAGGAGGAGGGACAGTGCACTGCACGGAGCCTTGAGCTATTGGAACCCAGCGGTTTAGGAGTTGGCCCCAAAGCAAGGGCTTCTTAAAAACAAATAGGGGTGTTAGTATTTCATACTAATTCCTAGTTGTTAGGGTCTAGCTGTGGAGCTTCTTACCTGTTAACATGCCTATTTTTGATGGTGGGGTGTTTTGGATTACACCTACAGTGGACAATTGTGTGTGTTTGGGTACAGTTAGGCAGGCGGATAGGTGCAAGCGGATGGGGGTGCCTCTCAAGGAAGCATTCCCCTGGTTCCAAAGAGGGTGCGTGGGCAGAAAAGGGATAGGGGGGCTGCAACGGGATGGGCAGAGTCTGCTCAGGTCATTACTTCTCAGGTGGCTATGGAGGTGGGGGGACATCTGAGGGTCAGACCCAGCCCAGGCCCCTCCTTTGCACAGTGCAGTCCAATCTGTGCCTGCGGTGGCACTGTCTCCGCCCTCTGGGGCAGCACCAGTGTCGGGTAGTACTGACCAGGAGGTCGTTCAGGGCACTGCTGTGAGGGTATCAGGGGCGGTGGCGACTGGCACTGGAGGTTTGGTGGCGGTTTCTGGTATGGCGGCAGGTGTTACCGCTGCTGGGGGTTTGGCACCCCAAAATTTGTGTGGTCTCTTGGCATCCATATTACCATGGCTTTCTGAGGTGGGTATGCTGTCTGTCTCCCTAGTTGGGGGCACTCTAGCAGGCACAGGTGAGGAGAATGTTATGGAGAGTACTCGACATCTGGTTTCTCATTTAAGCACTGCAAAAGGGATGCAAGGGGCCCAGGGAAGTGAGGTGGGGCCCGGGTTCAGGAGAGGGCAAAGAAGATTGATCCCCCACCTCGTCCAGCCCAGTTGGAAGTCAGGTCTCCACAGCGCACATGGTGCCTGCCCAGTCATCGGTTCAAGCACCAGTAGCGGCAAGCACTATAGTTAGCGATGGGGGAGTGGCTGCATCGCTGACATCTCCTACTGCCCAGGGAGCAGCAATTTCAGGTACTGGACTCTCTTTACCCCCATGGGCCTAGGCAACATTTACTCTGACCATGAGCGCCTAGGACTGCTTGTGCAAACTGAGGTGAAAGAGAAGATTTGGAATGGGGTTTAAGTGGATATTTTTGATCTACTTGTGGACAAATCAGAAAAAGAGGTAGTTAAATGCTGTAAGGAGTGTGCACATTTTAGAGAATGTGGCTATTGGCCTCAGAAGAGGAAGTTGGAGGAGTCATGGGTAAACTGAGTGAAGGCTTTCTTGACGTAACAAGCCATACTAGTGGAGTATTTCAATGATATGGGAGCTCAACTGGCTCTTTATAAGAATAGAATTGTAGGCGTGCATGTTGAGTGTGGTGGCCCGGCATGGAAGGAGTATGATAAAGAGTTTAGAAGGATCAAGGCCAATATCACATGGCTGCGATACATGAACCAACCACAGGTGGCTGGGAGTCAGCCCTTTTGGGCGGGGGCAGAAGCTTCCTTGAGCATGGCTGGAGGGAGTGCGGCAAAAAAAGGAGCCTAATGGGTTTTTAACAGGTGCACGTGGTCCTGGTTCCTGCCATTTCAAACACTGCTGTTCTTTCTGTGGTCAGCTCTCCCACCATGATATCAAATGCTTCAAAAAATCTGGAGATAAGGGTAGCAAGAAGCAGGATTGATGATTCTGTTTTTAGCAAGGCTTCCTCTCTGGTTAATGTGTTTGTTATGGTCCCTTGGTTTCATACTTACCCCGACACCACGCAGAAATTGTATGAGCTTCAGGGATGGTTTTAGGATCCTGGCTCAAGGCTTTGTACACTTACTCCATTGTAGGAACCAGCTGTCTTTGAGATCCAACCTCAATGTGTCCAAGGATATGATCCTGAAGGAACTGAATTTGGGTTGCGCAGCGAGCCCCTTTGATATAGTCCCCATGCAGGGTTGTGTCTGTTCCCCCTAGGGGTTGTTCTGAAAAAAAGATCCAGGGGAGTTCACGTTAATTCATAAACTGTCTGTGGCAAGGGGCCAGTCTGTGAATGAAGCTATTGATGAGGCACTATGCTCAGTCAGGTGTGCGTCCCTGGATTAAGCAATTCAGATGCTGAAAGAGCTGGGACCTGGGCCTCTGATGGCAAAATTGGATAATGAATACGACTTTAGGCTTCTACCTGTCCACCCAGACGACTTCTATTTCCTGGGTTTCCAGTTTGATGGGGCTTACTACCCTGATAAGTGTATGCCAATGGGCTGCTCATTGATTTGTTCCTATTCTGAGAAATTTAGCACGTTTCTGGAGTGGATCTTTAGATGTAAATCACAACACCAGTGGGTTCTTCACTACCTGGATGATTTTCTATTTCTAGGCTCCTCTGGATCAGATCAAATCAAATCATAAACATTTATAAAGCACGCTACTCACCCGTGCGGGTCTCAAGGCGCTAGGGGGAGGGGGTTACTGCTGCTCGAAGAGCCAGGTCTTGAGTAGTCTCCGGAAAGCGGAGTGGTCCTGGGTGGTCCTGAGGATGGTGGGGAGGGAGTTCCATGTCTTGGCCGCCACGTAGGAGAAGGACTTCCCACCCGCCGTGGTGCGGCGGATGCGAGGGACGGCGGTGAGAGCGAGGTTGGCGGAGCGAAGAGGACGGGTGGGTGTGTAGAAGCTGAGGTGGCGGTTGAGGTATTCGGGTCCCTTGTTGTGGAGGGCTTTGTGTGCGTGGGTGAGGAGTCGGAAGGTGATCCTTTTGTTGACGGGAAGCCAGTGCAGGTGTCTCAGGTGGGCGGAGATGTGGCTGTTGCGGGGTATGTTGAGGATGAGGCGGGCGGAGGCGTTTTGAATTCGTTGCAGACGTTTCTGGAGTTTAGCGGTGGTTCCTGCGTATAGGGTGTTGCCGTAGTCCAGGCGGCTCGTGACGAGGGCGTGGGTCACGGTCTTTCTGGTGTCGGCGGGGATCCAATGGAAGATCTTTCGGAGCATGCGGAGGGTGAGGAAGCAGGAGGATGATACGGCGTTGACTTGACTTGATCAGGACATTATGCAGACATTTTGGGAGACTTCCAGAGGCTTATGGGTGAGTTTGGGGTCCCACTACCCCAGGGAAAGTCTGTAGGCCCCCACACAATGATTGAGTTCCTTGGTATTGAATTAGTTTCGGTGTCAGGGATGTCCAGGCTTCTGAGGAACAAGGTCATCACTTTCTTGCAGGTCTTACGGGCATGCCTGAGGGAGATGGAAGTCATGCTGCATCAATTGCAATGCCTGGTTAGACAAGTTAATTTCGCACAGCGGATCATCCCTATGGGGCGCCCTTTTTCTTGGTCCATTGCTCAAGCAATGTCAGGGTTGAAGGTGAAGCATCACCACACCAAGCTTTTCAGTAAGGTCAGACAGGTGATGAGGATTTGGGAGTCATTCCTGCATGACTCTAATGGGGAGGTAGTGAGGCCAGGGCTGCCTAGGTCCAATGAGGAGTTAGGTCTCTTTACAGACGTAGCCAGGAGTTAAGGTTTTGGCTCCATATTTGGCGCGGATTGGTGTGTGTGGCGATGGCTTATTGAGTGGGTCCAGTTTAGTCTGGTAGCTAACATTTGTTTTCTGGAACTATTTCCGATTCTTGTGGCATTGTCGATCTGGCCTGAGTGATTCCGCAACCAGTCCATGATTTTCTGGTCAGACAATCTGGCAGTGGTGGAGTTGAAGAACCAGAACCTTTTGGGCCTGGCGGCGCAGGGTACGCCTAAAATCTCCTTGGATTCACCTGCCTCAACTAACAGAGACACGGGACACTCTGTCAGGCGTAAAAGATCAGATTTTATTAGCTGCAGCTAGTACAGTTGTCCAAGAAGTACACAAGGTATGTTCTCAGGAGACTGCCACTTTACTTTGTGGCGCACAATCTTATATACCGTATAAAAACATTTATTAACTACATACACTCCCAGAACACATAGAAAGGAGCCAGTAAGAATGATGTAAAGATAGAACAGAGTCAATAGAAATGTCGGAAAACAAGACAGAACAAAGTATCAAGTGACTTAAGGTTGCCTCCCCTCCAGCTGTGTTTGTCACCCCTCCCTTGAACTAATTCATTAACCGATCCACAACGAAGTTGCATGTGGTGCGATAAGTTTGTGTGCGTTTGGAGGACAGTTGTGAAATGAGAGAATACTAGCAAAGGACAGCGAAGGCCAGACGATAAGATAAGATCGGCGGAGAATAGTGTGAGCCTACAGATAGTTGAAACAAGGATTAGAAAACCAGACAGGGATTAGTGTACTCGGTCAGACCTTAATACCAGTCTTGTAAAGATAGAGGCAGAAAGCTGTTTTGAACACCATGTTGCAGAATAAGCAGAAAAGGCAGAATGGACTTCGTTCGCTGTGTTGCCTGAGTGAAGGCAACATAAAATGGCGGCGGGCCACAAAATGGCGGGTCGATACGATCGTATTAAAAAATCGAATTTCCTCAGACCCTCCTTTTGCCAGAACTCAGGCAAGATACACAAACTCATGTTAGTCTGAGTCGATGTCTATGGCCATGAGGTCATCAAGCTGTTGCTGTACCATCATTTTGATATTCTCTGTTCTTTGTGACTTGGGTTTGGGAATACATGCAGTAGCACATAGGTTGCAGACGGCAGGACCGCAGTGCATACAAAGACAACAAGAGAATATAAAAGCTAAAATTACTCCAAAGAATGTCAATACCTTCCAACCCCATTTGGACAGTAATCCCCAAAACCACTCTGAAAAGGACCAATCTCCTTCGTCCTGATGAATCGACTCGGAGATTATGTGTAACTTAGAGATAGCTTGGTATACTGTCGGAGCGTCATTAGGTATGAAAATACAGCAACTTGATCCGATCAATTTGCATACTCCACCACGGTCCGCAAGAACAAAGTCTAAGGCAACACGGTTCTGCAAGGTCATAAGACGATCAGCCTGTAGTTCAGCTGTAATGTTACTTAAAGCTCCTACAGTGATGTCTATGGTGGTTTCTACGACACGAACCAATTGCCTTATATTTCTGCTGTTGGCCATTGGACCCCAGAAGGGAAGAAATCCTTTGAGGAAATCTCCTCCCTCTTGTCCTGCTGTGTCTTTCGAATCCACAATCCCTCTGCCATATCTATTTTTATGATGGTTCGCAGGAGCGGTGTATGTAGGGGGAAGAAGAAAGGCTATATAACAAGTACCAGAAAAATCAGCTGGCAACCATGTATAAGCCCTATCGTGGCAAACGAAGTATGTACCTTGAGATGGTACTAGCGGCGGTGAATTCAGGGCTGAATAAACATATGTATGGGAACATAAACTTTCTCTTTGTCCGGTGTTTGGAGTTCTACCATTTACTTGCAGACAGAAATTTCCTTGTTGGGGTATGACCCGTATCGGAGGAGATTTTCCTTGCTCAATCTTATCATTGAGGCTGGAAATGTAATCAGTTATGTTCCAATTGGTATATGCTTTTCTTTCATCTATGGAAGCTTCACTTTTTTCCATGATTTTAGCCATAGCTACCATTCCCTTTATCAATAAACTATGACTGAAATCTGAACCAACACTATGTGAACTGACAGGTTGTTTAATTTTACTTTGATATGCATTATTGAAAATGACAAAATAAGCCCAAGCGGAACCTTCATAGGAGAATGGAAGAACTAAATATGGCATTCCTTTTTCTACCGTATGTGGTATGAGTCCACACACCCAACAGTCAGTTGTATTGATCACTAACTGATGTTGATGTAACAACTGGACGAAGGAATTGTTAAAGTATTCAGTTCTTCTGATGAGTTCATGCTGGGGAAGAGTGTGAAATAGGTGCGGAGAGATAGTAGAAGAAGATGTAGAGGTAGGAGAAGAGACAACTTTTTGCTGCAGAGTAATAATGATCCAGTTTACAGATGCCAAAAGAATACACGACAATATAATGACGCATAGAGCAATACTACAACGACTACATATTTCTTTACAATTATTCTTTACATTTTTACTTTCTCTTTTATTTAATGTAGCCTCCATCTTTCTAAGTGGATGCTCACGGCAATCTTCCTCAATCACTGTAGTCACGATTATCTACCGTCCTATGACACTGTGAGGTCCTGCAGGCCTATTGCCACTTACTCAGGTCGTGACTAAGACTCCTACCGTGACCCTGCAACCGGGATAGAGTACTACATAGGAGAGAAAGTTACAAGTTCTTTGGTCTTGGTCTCAAATTATAGCGTTCTTGTCCAGAGGCAGTCTGGTTTTGAAACAATGTTCCTGGATTTGTCGTGTTCAAGCGACGATGCGATGGTATTGCTTCTTGAAGGATGTCGTCGTCCTCTTTCTCAGAGAGTGTTCCAATTAGACGCGCATCACTGAATGGTACAAATTGCAGAACTTTCTCACTTTCAGAGTCACTGATGCCTCTACGGACCCACTGATCGAAAGGCAAGGGCAAAGGCACTTTCTTGCAGTGCACGGCATGCACCCAGTTTTTCTTTCCTTCGACTTTAACTGCTGTTCTTGTGGTCAAAAGAACCAGGCGTGGCTCTCTCCATCTGGGCTCCAAATTTCTCTGTCGTTGGAAATTTTTCGTGCAGACCCAGTCACCTGGTCGGATGGAATGACCTGGGTCTGTGGAAGCCTCTGGTAGAGCACTCTGAACCTGTTGATGAAGAACACGCAATTTAGTTGTAAGGTCATGCAAGTAGTCAATCAACATCGGGTATGGCAAGTCTGAGTATTTCTTAGGGCGAGGAACTCCCCATACATTAGCTGGGCGACCAAATATCACTTCGTAAGGGCTAAGCCCCAAACGAGAGTGTACTGCTGTTCTGGTGGACAGAAGAGCCAATGGTAAAGCATCAGGCCAATTAAGTCCTGTGCTAGCTTGCACCTTAGCAATTTTAAGCTTCAAGGTTCCATTGTAGCATTCTACTAAACCAGCCGACTGTGGGTGATTCGCCGCGTGGAACTTCTGTTTTATGCCAAGACCGGCACAAACTTTCTGCATGACTTGACCCACAAATTCGCTCCCATTGTCACTCCAGACAATGCGCGGCAAACCAAACCTAGGGAAGAATTCTTTCAAAAGTATTTTGGCAGTTGATAAAGCAGTATTGTCCTTCAGAGGGTAGGCTTCTACCCATCTAGAAAAAGCACATACTACCACCAGAACATATTTGAGGTTGTTGCATCGTTCCATGTGAATATAATCGATCTGCAACACCTCAAATGGATATGTTGGAGGAGCAAAATGACCTGCTGGAGTTGGGGTTCCCTTTCCCGGATTGTACATCAAGCAAACAATACAATGTTTTACTACATTATTTGCACACTTTGGGATTCCCTCATTTTGCCACACTGGAGCCAGAAGCCTACATATTCCTTTTGCACTTAGGTGAGCTGGACCATGTGCCATAGTAACTACAGGTAGTACATAAGCATCTGGTAACAGCCAACGTTGATGTTCTGATAATTCAACCCAACATCCCATTTCATCTAACATTCCTGTACTTTCCTTCCACTTTCTCAACTCATTCTCCGTAGCCTCTCCTTGAATTGATTTCACACTCTCTACTGTATCTTCACACATTCCCTTTTCTCTTACGCAGTTTGTGGGACCTGCAACATACATTCGACTTGTGTTGTCTCTGGCTGTCTTTTTCGCTACCTCATCTGCAAATGCATTTCCTCGACCAACATCGTCCACAATCTTTTTGTGTGCACTACACTTCACAATCGCTATCTGAGTAGGCATTGTAAGTGATTCAAGAAGTTCAGTCACTAATTGACCATGTTGTATCTTAGTACCATGGGAAGTAAAGAATCCTCTTTCCTTCCATAAGCGCCCAAAGTTAAACGCTACACCAAAAGCGTATTGGCTATCAGTGTACACGTTTACTCTTTTTCCTTCGGATAACACACACGCTCTAGTTAAGGCTATCAATTCAGCTGCCTGAGCTGAATTATGTCTAATGCGTGCTGTCTCCACAATCGTATGCAAAGTGGTAATAGCGTAGGCTGAAACTGTATCTCCATTCGGGAGCTTGAAACAAGAACCATCTACCCATAGTGTTCCATCTGGATTCACTAATGGCGTGTCTTTTAGGTCAATTCTACCCTTAGTCTCTTCTTCAGTACGGAGAAAACAATCATGCTGTTCAGAAACATCTCTCTCTTCTGGAAGAGGCAACAAAGTAGCTGGATTCAGGGTATTACATCGTTTGATGTGTATGTGACTAGCCAAAAGCGTCAGCTCATATCCGGACAACCGAGCACTCGTAAGATGCTGCGTTTTTGTCCTATTTAGTAAAATATCCACTGCATGTGGCACCATAACAATGAGAGTATTATCTAGCACTACTCCAGCAGACTGTCGAATAGAAATTGCTGCTGCCGCTGTCGCCTTAAGACAACTAGGCAATGCTTTAGCTACTGGATCTAACGTAGCTGAGAAATATGCGCATGGTCGCTGTTGATCTCCAAAACGCTGCGTTAAGACTGACAATGCACAACCCTCTCTTTCGTGGACATAGAGCGTAAAGGGCTTACTGTAATCAGGAGTACCCAATACAGGAGCAGAACACAAAGCAATACGCAAATCATTAAAACTCTTCTGACATTCGTCAGTCCACGGAAGAGGCTGAGGCGTATCTTTTAAAGTTAGCGCCAACAGCGGTTTAGCCAATAAAGAGAAACTCGGAATCCACTGTCTACAATAAGAAGTAATGCCCAAAAAGGCACGTACCTCTTTTTGTGTGGATGGCACTGACATTTGTGCAATTGCCTGAATTCGTTCGGGGGTCAATCGTCGTCCCTCCTTTGACAAGAGATGACCCAAATAAGTCACCTCGCGACAGACATATTGTAATTTAGAAGGAGAAACCTTGGGATTCAGATCAAACAAATGACGCAACAGTGCAACGGTCACGTTTTTGCAAATCTCCTCTGAATCAGCGGCAACTAACAAGTCATCCATGTACTGAATGAGAGCGGCACCGGACGGTAAGGAAAAGGCATCAAGATGACATTTTAGAGCTTGACTGTAAACAGAGGGACTTTCACAATAACCTTGAGGTGCGCGTTTAAACCGGAAGCTTCGGCCTCCGAGGGAAAAACCAAAAATATCTCTACTCTCTTCGGCGATGGGAATACTAAAGAAAGCATTCTTTAAATCGATAACTGAAAACCAAGTCGCTGTAGAAGGTATCATCGTCAACAGAGCAGTGATATCTGGGACTACAGGAAACTGCGGTACGACAATCTTGTTTACCTCCCGAAGATCAATTACAAAACGATAAACAGGAGGCTGAGAAGGATCAGTGCGTTTAAGAACCGGAAGAACAGGACTGTTACATATATTTCCTCTCGTTTCCTCAACCACACCCTTCTGAATCAAATCATGGACAATTTCCAGAAGTGCTTTCTCACCTTCAGTAGAGATTCTGTATTGCGGAATACGTGGCATTTCAGCATTGGGCTTAAGAGTAACAACATAAGGTGGGATCTCAAGACAACCAACGTCATTCGGACCCGTAGCCCAAAGCGTTTCGGGAAGAGAAAGCAATTCAGGTGGGAATTGATCTTTTGATAAGTACATTGGACTAGTCATTTTCTGTCCAATAGTGAGGTATACACCAGAAGGTGAACAATATATCGTAGCATGCATTCTTTTTAATAGATCTAAACCCAACAGATTTTCACCACAACCATTCGTCAGAAGAAGCGGAGCTTCTAAATCATAAGGGCCTATTGAAACAGGCAAAGGGCAAGAAACTGGATTGCGAACAGGGGCGCCAGAAAATCCTACAGATACATTCGTTAAGCCAGACAAAGGTGCGCCAGGGAGTTTAGAATGAATGATAGAGCTTCTCATGGCACCAGTATCTAAAAGAAATGGCTCTGAAACACCCATTGTAGTGACATTAACATAAGGTCCATTCTGATCCACTGGAATTGACGTAACCCCCTTACTTTGTCCATGGCTGTCCTATTCAAAATGAAGACTTTCATTCCCTCCTTCAATATACTGATCCTCACTGTAATACTGTGTAGACCTAACATTTTGCTGGTCAAAGTAATTTCCGGAATTTGGAGGAACAAAAGAACGCTGCCCTTGGGTTAACACACCTCGACCTCTACCTCTATTTGCTGACTGAAGACCACCACGACCTCGTGAAGCAGATGTTGCTCCATTACGCTGCAACAATGCCGGACAACTGTTCTTAAAATGACGTTCCTCCCTACAATAAGCACATTGATTGGGACCTAGCAAAGGTCTTGGAATGAATGGTTCAGGCTTTTGATACAACCTCTGAAACTGCGGAGGCTGTGGAAACTGAGGCTGAACATAACGAGGAGGATAAGCCTGTTGCAAGAGAACTTTAGTTTTTAATTCTTTCGTCTTTTTCTCTTGTTTTTCCTTTTCTTCTTTGTCTCTATTTTCATAATATTGTGCAGTAGCCAATATCTGGGCGGAAGAAGAAACTGCCCATGAACTCTCGGAGTCTTTTAGCTTGTGTGATAGTTCAGGAAGCAAGTTATATACGAACTTATCCACAAATAATCGCTGTCCCCCTTCTGTAGCCATATCTTGACCACTGTGATCAATGAATGTCTCCTCGAATCGGGTAAAGAAATCGGAAACACTTTCATCTTTCTTTTGTTTACATGCTGCTAGCTTATCCCAATTAACTCTCAAAGCAGGCATCATTGTTTTCATTAATGTAATAATCCTACCAGGGAGTTCTGAGATCAAAGCGTCGGGTTTTGCACCACCTACTTGACCTCTATCTGCGGCAATAATAGCGTTCCAATCGCCGCCTAATTCTTGAGCGTGATCCTCTCTACGAATTTTAGCCCATATTGTCTGTGGAACTACATTTCCCATCAACATGTCAATATCTGCTAAATTCATAGTACATGCATCAACTGTTTGCGACAACTCTTTATAGTAACCAGCAGGATTTTTGCGTGAATCTGGTAGTGACTGTTTAAGTGCTAAAACTTCAGACCTTTTCCAGGGGACATGTATCCATATGCGCTGAAAATGCGCAGGAATAGCTGGATTAGCACCTGCTGCTGCAACTTCTTCCTTCCATATTGGAGAAACCTCTCTCATGGGATAGTTTTTCAGTGCTGTCCTAACTGAAGGATCAGAATCAGGAAAAGTCTGTGAGAACAATAGGGATCTGAAAGAAATGAGTGTTCTGACAGCGTTTTCAACCTTAGGACCCACAATAAGTCCTTTGTCAAAGTCAGCCTGAACATCTAACAGATCCTGTGGGACCGAACCCAAATTCATATCCTCCCATTCTTTAGCGAGAGTATCGCACATAACTTTAAAAACATATCTCTGCGTAGGTGCATTCCATTGCAGAAAGGTGGACATAATATCAGACGTACTATATTGGGGACCCTTCTTGATCCATCTACAAGCAAGTGAGTCCAATTTTTCTCGCTCTTCGGAGTCTGGGAATTGACTACGAGACTGTCTTCGAGAAAAAGATGGAGACACGTTTAAAGCTTCAAAGAAAGGTGATAAGAGACCAGAGACAGTATCGGTAAATCGCTTACGCGTAGATGGAGAATTTGACATAAGGATAGGGGACAAGGTATTAGGTGAATTAACTAAAGGAGCATTAGGAATTGCCAAAGGAGCAGAAGGCAAAGGAGTTAAAGGCAAAGCTGGCATAGGCAATACTTGAGGAGGCAAATGTGGAAAAGCTGGAGCAGGCGGAAGCACAACTGGCAGCTGAACAGGCTGTAACATCGGGGGTGCATTAGCACCTTGTACATAGGGCGGAGGCAATTTCAATAAGTGGGACATTAAGGAATCTTCCTCAAAATCTTTTCTTTTATCAAGGGAAGAGATAGGCAACGTCGGATAGCATTTATCTATTGCCATTCGATGCTGTCTGTCTGAAATTTCCATTGCATTATCTATTTCATCATCTTTGAATTGCTGAGCAGCCTGTATAATCGTCATTCCCTGTGTTTTCCTATCTCGTTTCGCTTGTTTAATTTCTCTCTGTTTGGCTTCCTTACGCCAAAGGCGAAAAGAGTCAAACATTGCCGGCCGGGCTTTTCTTTTAAATAACGTTGCTTCTAAATTATCTAGCACATCAGTTTCGAAACTACCATTTTCTGGCCATTTTAAAACACCATCTTTCTTTGTATATCGGGTCCATGTTTTATTAAAGGCAATAGGACCAACACCATGTTTAGAATAGAGCTCATATGTGGGAGTTCCAACCGAAGGAATCGGACAGGAGTCCTCAAGCTGGGAGTCCCTATTACAACCAAAGCAACAAAGTTTTCCAAACTTAGTCAGACCAGACATCTCACGATTTTTACTGGCTGTTCACAAACATCAAGGGGGTAAAACTTTCAGTTTACACAGCACAAATGCACTTACCCCTCGGCTTTGGCCACTGCAATGGCCAAATCTAAGGACCTAAGGACAAAACAAAGACCGAAATTTGTGGGCGCGACCCACCAAATACTTAACTAAGAATGTCTTCTTACACCAACAGAGGCCCGTCTATCGTCTCGCTTTACCATACATCATCAAAGAAAGGGCCAAGGCAGGGCGGCAGTCAGGGCAGCAGTCGTCAGTAGCCGTCAGGAAGGAGTAACCGCGCTGAAAAAGACCTTCGGACCACTTCGACATACAGGGGTCGCTTGACGTGGCTCGCGATTCCTCCAGAATTTTCTTGCGGGGTTCCTCACGACCTTCAGGCAGAACCGGTACCGCTGAAGCCGCCCCACGTTGGGCGCCAATTGAAGAAACAGAACCTTTTGGGCCTGGCGGCGCAGGGTACGCCTAAAATCTCCTTGGATTCACCTGCCTCAACTAACAGAGACACGGAACACTCTGTCAGGCGTAAAAGATCAGATTTTATTAGCTGCAGCTAGTACAGTTGTCCAAGAAGTACACAAGGTATGTTCTCAGGAGACTGCCACTTTACTTTGTGGCGCACAATCTTATATACCGTATAAAAACATTTATTAACTACATACACTCCCAGAACACATAGAAAGGA
Organism: Pleurodeles waltl; assembly: GCF_031143425.1. NCBI lineage: Eukaryota > Metazoa > Chordata > Amphibia > Caudata > Salamandridae > Pleurodeles > Pleurodeles waltl. The sequence continues at coordinate 729,013,719 of NC_090439.1, read as the reverse complement.
GCCAGTAAGAATGATGTAAAGATAGAACAGAGTCAATAGAAATGTCGGAAAACAAGACAGAACAAAGTATCAAGTGACTTAAGGTTGCCTCCCCTCCAGCTGTGTTTGTCACCCCTCCCTTGAACTAATTCATTAACCGATCCACAACGAAGTTGCATGTGGTGCGATAAGTTTGTGTGCGTTTGGAGGACAGTTGTGAAATGAGAGAATACTAGCAAAGGACAGCGAAGGCCAGACGATAAGATAAGATCGGCGGAGAATAGTGTGAGCCTACAGATAGTTGAAACAAGGATTAGAAAACCAGACAGGGATTAGTGTACTCGGTCAGACCTTAATACCAGTCTTGTAAAGATAGAGGCAGAAAGCTGTTTTGAACACCATGTTGCAGAATAAGCAGAAAAGGCAGAATGGACTTCGTTCGCTGTGTTGCCTGAGTGAAGGCAACATAAAATGGCGGCGGGCCACAAAATGGCGGGTCGATACGATCGTATTAAAAAATCGAATTTCCTCAGAGTGCATAAATCAACAAGTTGCCAGGTGCAAAAGATCCTGAGACTGTTAAAATAAATTATACTGGTGTGTTTGCAGTTGAATGTGATGTTTAGGGCAAAGCATGTGCCTGTTGTTTTGAATAATGCCGCTGATGCCCTGTCCCATTTTAAGGTGCAGGTTTTCAGGTTCCACCACTCGGAAGCGGAGGCGTTCCCAACACCCTTCCCAGAGCATCTGTGGCAGATTGGTGCCCAAGGTTACCAAACCTCGTGGCAGCCAATCTAGCACCAAGGACCAGGGCTTATGAGAGGGATTTCATTACCTATTCTGAATTCCTTGTACATGCGGGGCTGTCTAGTTGGTCAGATGCATCATCAATTATGGCATTTTTGAAGACTCTGAGGGAGGAGGGGAGGCTGGTTGCATGTGCTAGGTGCCACACTGCCTCCATTTCTTTCTTTGTACAGCTGGGGAGGGGATGCCTGATGGGTTGAAATCCTTTTTGGTAAGGAGGGCTCTTAAGCGTTGGCAGCGGCTTCAGGGGACCAGACTGGATTCTAGGCACCCCATTGATGCGGTAAAACTGAGATCTATCTTGTGGTCTCTGGAAAGGATATGTACCTCTCCCGAGGAGACCGTCTTATTTAGGCAAGCCTTTACCTTGGCCTTCTATGGGGCCCTCAGTTTTAGTGAGTTGGTGGCCACAAACAAGAGAGATGTGACAAGGGGATTACAGCTGGAGGTACTGACCAGGAGGTTGGATGGGGCGAGGGCCTTGGCAATCAACATTCCCAGTTCAAAGATGGATCAAGAGGGGAAGGGTGACCATATATTGTGACCATATTTTGTGGTGAAGGGCTCCTGGTAATTTGTGCTGTCTGGTTCATAATTTGGAGATCATCTAGGCGCAGCGCCCCCAGGGAATGGGGAGGCCGGTGTTGGTGCACGCAAATGGTACACCACTAACCAGGTACCAATTTTTGCAAATACTCACGCGTGCCCTGTCTGTGGCTTTGACGCCTCTGAATTTGATACTCACTCATTTAGAATTGGGGCTACCACAATGGTGGTGGCAATGGGGCTTTCAAATTCAGTGGTTAGGAGGATTGGCTGCATATGCTGTGCTGTGAGTGCGCACTTCTCACCCTTCAATCTTTTCTGTTCTCACCCTTAGGTGGTTGGTGTGGTCCTTTGGAGGTCCCAAGGTTTCTGGTGCACGCAGGAGCTTCAGGGGTATTGGATGTTTGGGGCATCAGCCACTCCTATGTGCGACAAGCAGGTGATCTGTATGTAAGGAGTGCCTTTGCGTCACATGCATTACAGGCCGGATGCCGCTTGGCTTATATGGTCGTGGTGGGCTGCATCTCAGTCAGTTGAGGCTGGTTCTGGACTCAATGCTGCCACAGGAGTGCCCACACCCGTTTGTCATCATTTTGCATCTGGGGGATAATGACTTGGTTTCCCTGGGTCGGCAGCAGCTTTTTGAGTTAGTAGTCTCTGAGGTTGGTTGGTTGGCTAAGAAATTTCCACATGTAGTATTTGCCTTTTTGAACATCATCTCCTGACTTCAGGGGTGGCCTTTCAGTCAAGGCCCTTAATGATTCGGTGAAGAGAATATACAACAAGGTTGCCAAGTTGTTCAGACCACCTAGGTTGGCTGTCATTACACACAGCTATATTCAGGGGGAGTGCTTCTTCCTTCAAGATGGAGTTCATCTTTCATGGGGTGAGAATGATAAGTTGTTGGAAAACTTCTTGGCTTGGTTGGTCCACCACCCTTGATAGGAGAGTGACTGTGGGAGGGGGAGACCATGATTGGTGGGACAATTTGGTACTTTTTTCTTACCTGAGCAGAGCAGTAAGGTAATGGGACCCTCCAAGGGGTGCTGGTTGGGAATCAAAGAGGACATCCAGGGGCACAGGGGGTTGCAAGCAGTCATTGGCATCTGGTCCTTAGGGCCAAACACCTGCACAAAAGTCTGGCAGCTAGCACAGGCCCTTGGAAGGAGTAGAGTCTGAGGGTGGAGGGGGCACCTGAGTTAGGTATCCTGGCGAGCAGGCGGGCCCCCTGCACAGGAGTAACCCAGGAGGATTTGGGGAGGGGGTAGAATGCTCTTGTATCGACGGCCTACCCCGGGGCTTTCTACCCATGGCACAGGGACTGGAGTGTCACCTTAGGAATCAGTCCTGATCTCATCTGCAGTCACTGATTTTAGTTACGCAGGAACTGACTTTAGTTAACGCTAGGAATTCTGATGTATTAGCATACTCTGTTAAAGCTAGGCATATACAAATGTAAACTATTATGTGATTATTATGGGGGTTACTGTGTAAATGTAGTTGATTGATGGTTGATTTATAAGTTGTAAATAAAATATGTCCGGGGGTTTATGACCCCTAACCCAAGAATGTGAATTTTATTGTCTCAGGCGATGTGGTGTCATGCGGGAGGAAGCTTTAGGGAGAGATTGACTGGAGGCCTCATGGGTAGAAGGACATATGTATATGATGGCTACACTGGGCTGGGAGTGCCTCGCTGGGGACGCAACATGTCTCTAACCCCTCAGTGAGGGTTTCAGACATTGGTGAAGGTGTTCTGTGCGGCCGGCTGCATGCACAGATGACGGTTGGCTCCATACTTAGTAGGAGGTCGCGGTCAGCAAGTGGGTCTTTCGCTCAAGCTCGCCGACCGCACCAGGACCTGTGCTTCTCATCTGCTCCGCGAGGAGTTTTTCTTTAAAACCCACCCACCTCCCCATTGCATCTGATCAGATCCTGTTATTCATGCTATCTTGTTTTGTCTTGCTTGTCCCTTATACTCTTTTCTTTCTGTTGTTGAAAGACAATTTTGAACTTACCATATTTTCCCCTGATAGCTCAGATCGATTCGTCATGAAAGTATGGTTGTCATATTTTATGGTATTTTATTGGTATGGTAGAGTGAGATCATTATTGGTGGGACAATTTGGTACCTTTTTCTTACCTGAGTAGAACGGCAAGGTAATGGGACCCTCCAGGGTGTGCTGACGGGAATCAAAGATGACATCCAGGGGCAGAGTGCGTTGCGTACAGTTGCTGGCATCCGGTCCCTAGGGCCAACAAACCATGCATGGGCGAAGGTCTGACAGCTAGCACTGGTCCTTGGGGGGTGTAGAGTCTGAGGTTGGAAGGGGTGCCCGAGGTAGGTATCCTGGTGGTCCCCCTGCACAGGAGTACACCCAGGAGGATTTGGGAAGGAGGTAGGATGCTCCTGTATGGAGGGCCTACCCCAGGGATTTCTAGCCGTGTGGAGGCACAGGGTCTGGGGTGTCACCTTAGGAATCAGTCATGATCTCATCTGCAGTCACTGATTATGGTTACACGGGAACTGACTTTTGTTAACGCTAGGAATTCTGATGTATTAGCATACTCTAAGGCTAGGCATCTACAAATGTAAACTATTATGTAAATATTATGGGGGTTATTGCGTACATTTTGTTGATTGTATATGTTGTTGTAAATAAAATATGGCCGGGAATTTCTGACCCCTAACACAAGAATGTGAATTTTATTGTCTCAGGTGATGTGTTGTCATGCGAGAGGGTGCTTTTGGTACAGATTGGAGGGAGGCCCCAGGGGTATCAGGCCATTAAACCATTTTCCCAAGATCATGCAGTGTGTGGCATGAGTGAGCAGAGATTACTGAATTCCAAAGGCAACAGTTTGAAAAGTAGAAAGCACTATGATCAAGCCCTCTGGAATTACTTGGCGATATGGGACTAAATTATGTGGCAGATTTGGCTAAATTATTCAACAAGAAAAGGCAAATTACGTAGCATATGCAACACATCTGTTGCAGTATTATTTGGCTAACTCATTAATTTTAAAACATTAATTTTCCACATCCAAAAGGTTGCATTGCAGTAGTCCCAATTTAACACCTGAATACAGCAATCAGGAACTGAGAAGTGACCAGTTAACCTTTGCAAAGGGTCTACCACTAAATCACTTGCAGAGATTGTTTTAATAATTTTTGATCCGTTTGACTTACCTACATTTTCTTTTTGAAATCCAAAACATTATGGAGAAGGTGGTGGATTAAGTGGCATGTGTGGTAAAGCTATAATTATGCAGAAATTATCATGGCTACAGAATAGCATAACTCCAGCGGCCCTGACTGTAATCCAGAGTGCCATTGAGCATGATGGTGACATTCGAAAAACAGGAACTATAGTGGCAATGGAGTACTCAGCACTAAGACCAGAACTCTTCCGAAATTGGTTCCAATATAGTGAAATGTGTCCTGCTATTGTGTAAGGAGCAGTGCTTAATAGGACACCGATGCCCCCAGTTTGGCCCCTGCACTAGCACACCCAACAAGACATTGACAAAGGAGGTACACTGTGATTATGAATGGGACAGTTTATTACAAAATGAGCAAAGCACTCCAAATGTTGGCACAAGATTAAACAAATGAAATAAAACATTGTCATGAGCGAGTGATCTATTACTGAGACAACTTTAGTGATATAGCATAAAGAGCATAAGTAAAGCAGACAGGTAAATCAGACAGAGCAAAATCAGACAGGTAAATAAATCAGACAGAGCAATACATGGCTTGATACAAACCACAACACCTGGAACCTCCCGCATTCCTAAACATAATTGGACCACACAGGTGAAGCCACACCACCTGTGTCTGTGGGGGGGGCGGTCCCCACCTCACCATCCCGTGTCCTCATGTCAGGGTCTCTGCCCCCCAAACATCAAGCAGCCACAGGAGCTACAATGAGGTGGCCAGGAGCTGGAGGCCCATGCCCACCACAGTGATCTGGCAACCTAGCTCCCATGCCTCTGTATACATCCGCTGGTTGGTTCTGGACTGCTGGACTCTATGATTGGTGTTGTCCAGGGTACCCTGCTTTGGGGGATCCCTCTGCCGCGTAGGGGTAAATTTAGGGTTTGAGATCCAGCCACAAGGGCGACCAGGGCCAAAGGGTCCTACGCCCACCCCACCACCAAACATACGCTGAGCAAAAGACCAAATGTCCGTGACGAAAAGATCTGTACTGGCATCAGATAAGTTCCAGAGGCACCCAGGGCCAGGGCACAGCCTAGCCAGCTCAGAGTTCAATCGTCTCACAGATACATTAACTGTCCGAGACCTCATATCTTTGCCCCAGTTGCAGCGTGGTACCATGTAGGAACAGGCAATAGCCGCCTCTGGGAAGTCCCTTGCCAGCTGAGCAAATCTCCTCAACATCACCTCCACGAGGGCCTTGCAACCCAGTTTTACCAGGTGGTTACCACCAAGGTGGACAACGATGAGTTCTGGGAACTGAATTCCTCTACAACCTCTTGCTACCTTGATCAGCTGCTGTAACTGGGTGATGCAGAGGCCTCCAATCTCACACCAACAGAAGGACACGTCATGTGTAGGCGCCGGCTTGGGCTTATGGAGCTGTTGCAGCCTGTGAGCCGCCCGCCGGACAAAGGAGTGACCAAGAACCCACACAGCACGAGACAGCATTCTAAACTTGATAAGCACTGGCCTATTTTGAGTACCTCCTCAGATGAAATGCCCATGCCCGCAGCCACCGTGGCTGCCCCTATTCTAAAGGAGAGTGAAGAGTAACCAGTTGGGTCAACCTCAGCCACCTGAAGAGCAGGAACTGATAATGCAGGAACTGATAATGTGATAAGCAGTCTAATTTCAAAAGGAGGAACAAGGCTGGCGATCCTGTATCTAGCTGAACCGCTAAGTAAGACCCCAAGCGTACAACGGGATATAGAGGGGAGCCACGTGCAGCTCAGAGTTTGATCGCTGTCCCTTTCCTCTCCTAGTTGGTTTTGGACTTTCTCAACCAATTCAGTAGCCAGTCCACACCTAACCGAACATCTCCCCACTGTGAGCCCCCTGCAAAATCAGTTTTGGCAGACCCCACCAACTTGCCCACACGAAAGGCGCCATAAAAGGCTACAGTAAATGCTGCAAACAGAGGAGACTCATTTGAAGAAGTGCAAATCCTTTGCAAATTCAACAGGAGGAGACCTAGGATATGTGAGGTAAGGGGGACCTTTCTAGCTACCTTCAAGTCTTGCCCACCCAGCTACTGCTTTCCTGATAATAAAGGGATTAATCCTGTACTTCACGCCCTGCTTTTTGGCAAAAAAAACAAATAGCAACGAGATATGCCCTTGCACACAATACTGGTATGCCCATCTCTATAAGGTTACCCAAAAACAAACAAATGGCATCCCCTGAGAAAGTGTCTGAAACACTGCCTGTCTGCAGAAAAGATCTATATTGTGCAAATTACTTTTCATAAGATGCCCAGATGCGCTTTGCCAGTGGTGCCGCCACTAAATCTAGTAGGGTGGACTCCAATCCTCCACAGATATGATGGGAACTCTGTCACCTCCTCTTCCGCCTGTGGGTGGCATTCCAGAAACTCTTGCATCGTGGAGCGAGATAATGCATCAGCAGCGTTATTATGAACACCAGAGACATGTTTAGCTCGAAATAGAATATTAAACTTTAAACACAACAGGACCAAATTTGTTTGCTGTCTCAATACAAACTTACACAAATCCCCTTGCTTGTTTATGCCTTCCACTACCACCATATTGTCCGACCGAAAAGTAACACCTGAGAACCTGTGCCCAATACAGTTACTGCCACCAATGGAAAACAGCTCTAGAAAAGTGATATTGTTCGTGATGCTGCTATCATGCCAAACTGCCGGCCAATCTCTTCTACAACATACAGGGCCCAATATAGCTCCAAACCCTGTACTGTCTGCTGCATCAGTGAAAGGACCCATAGCACAACTAGAGAATGGATGTGAAGGCCATATACCGGCACCATTAAATTGCTGTAAGAAGGTAGACCAAATCTTCACGTCCTCTTTAACCTCCCAAGACAGCTGAGTATGGTGATGTTTTCCCCTAAGAAATGCCAATGCCCAAGCGTTGGACTGAGAAAAGGAGAGCCATGTGGATAATCATGAGGGAGAAGTTCAGCTGACCCACAAGAACCTGGAACAGATGCAAAGTGACTTTTTTCTGCGCTAACACTGTCAGTCGACTGCCTGAAAGCCAGCACCTTATGAAATGGGAGGCAGCACTTGCCAGCAACTGTATCAATTTAAATGACAAGAAATGTAAGGCAGATCGAAGGGCCCACCGTCTTCTCTGGGTATATGGGAAACCCCAACTCTTCAAACAGGGAAGTCAAAGAGGTGAACGCCCCAGAATCTGGGGGGCCTAACACCAAAAAATCATCGAGGTAGTGAATCACTTCCTTATAACCTGTGCGCATGGGAAAAATCCATTGCAAAAGGGAGCTAAACTGCTCAAACTAAGAACAGGAGACCCTACACCCCATCAGCATGCATTTATCATAATAATAGAAGCCCACAAATTGAAACCCCAAAAGGTGGTAATCCTCAGGGTGCACTGACAGTAATCGAAAGGAAGATTCTATGTCGTTTTCGCTAGAAAGGCCCACTGCCCAAGTTCACGTAGCTTCGCAAGCGCCTGGTCTACAGATGCATACTGCACAGAGCATAGCTGTGGGTTGATTGCCTCATTCACTGAAGAACCCCTGGGAGCTGAAAGATTATGAATCAGCCTAAATTGCCCAGGTTCTTTTTTGGGAACCACTCCCAAAGGGAAACACACAAAGTTTATCAGGGGTGGGGAAGGGGCCGGCTACCCTACCCAAAGACCTCTCCTTTTTTTTTTTTTTTTAATAAACAATCTTTATTGGTTTTGTTGAAAGGAGTAAAAGAAGGAAGAGGATGAAAAGATTGCACAGGGAAGGTCTGGCGCAGCCAGATTAGAGTCATACTTACAATGACAATATCTTTTAACCATATGACAGATCCACAACATTGCTATACAGTAAGGAGACACACATGCATGTTTGGTTCACAGGAGAACACCCAACCATTTCCCCCACACCTTCTTGTAGTTATGGGGACAGTCCCTCGCCTCAAAACTGACTTTTCTTGGTGAGCACACCAGCCCACTCTGCGCCTCCATTTCTGGATGGTCAGCCCCATGGCAGAGTTCAAGGCAGCTGCAATGTCGCTCTTGGCCACCAGCATGGGCGTACCAGCAAATGCTCGGTTGGCTCTTGTGTCTTTCAACTCTTCATCGTGCCCAGCAGGACTAATTTTGGGGACAGCTGTTTTTCCCTTCCCAGCACAACATTAAATTTACAATTTATCTTACCCCAGTATACCTGTATTAGCAGACAAGTCCAAATCATATGAAAGAAGTCCGCAGAGTCCCCTGCACACTGTGGACATTGAGCGGAGGAGTGAAACCCCGCCCGATATAGTGTTTCAGGAGATAGGTAAGCCCTGTACAAAAAGTATAACTGCACCGCAGGCAGTCTTGCAGATACCACCAACATTCTGGGCGCCATTAACTCTTCCACCCAGTCAGTCTCCTCAAAGGGTCCCAGCCAGCCCTCCCACTTGTTCCTGATTTGGTTTAGGTTGCCTGGAGCATTGTTAATTAACATTTTGTAGATTTGGGATACTCCTTTCTTCCCAAAGTCACCCATTAGTAGCTTAGGCTCTAGTGGGCAGTATTCCGGCACCGAGTCTGTGCAGGACAAGTGCTTGCCCAGGGCATTCCAGAGTTGGAGATATTTGAAGAACTGCGTGCGGGACAGTTGAAAGTCAGATTACAAATCATGAAAGGATCGCATGCCGTGCCCCCTCCATATATCCCCTAGGTGCAAAATGCCCACGAGGTCCCATTTCACAAACGCTCCCAGTGCCGCAGACTCGCTCAGCCACCTGCCGTGCTACAGTGGAGTCTGTTGGGTGATAACATTGTTCCATCAAGTATGTCGCAGTGTCACTCACCAAGCAAGGAAGACTGCTCTGTTCACTGGATCCATGTCTGGGGGAAGAGGTAAGCTATAAAGAAGATCTAGAATATGTGTAAATCCGAGCGAGTGTAACTCTAACTGATAGGCCGGGTACGCCCACCCCTTGTTAAACCAGTCATGCACCACCAGGAGTTGTGTCACCAAGTAGTACAGTTATGGGTCAGCCATACCCATCCCCCCCATCATAAACCCCACTCTGGCAGTGTTTTACTGCTATCTGGTATCTCGTGCCATATCAAAGGAACAAGGTGGTGGCTCTCTCCAGTGCCTGGAACCAGGGACGTGGGATCAAAAACTGAAACATTTGGAGCACATACAAGAGGCGTGGTAGGACCATGATTTTATATAAGGCCACATGGCCCAGGACATTTAACGGCAATGCTTGCCATCTTTGTAGATCTGCCTTGGTTCGGGATAATAAAGGTGCCAGGTTTAGGGTACATGTGAGTTCCGGAAGGAGAGCCACCCATATACCAAGGTATTTAAAGCTCAACTCATGTAGGGGCACCACTCCCTGACAATCATGGCAATCACGCGACAGCATTAGGGGCAACAACACTGATTTGGCAGGGTTCATTTTGAGCCCCGATGCCTCTTCATAACAGCGCAGAAGATGGAAGTCCTTGGACCAGTTTTGCTGGGCTCCCTCATATAAAGCAGAACACTGTCAGCGTACAGGGCCACTTGGTCTTCAGGGGATTGGCTCCAGTTCCAACCACGATACAATGGGTCTATCCTAATCAGCTGCGTCAAAGGTTCAATGGCCATGGCAAAAAGGAGAGGGGAGAGGGGACAGGGGACAGCCTTGGCATGTTCCCCGGTGGATAGGAAAGACAGAGGATAAGATACCATTGACCTGCACTCGGGCAGTGGGGTTAGCATATAAGGCCTGGACCAGTCAGCAGAATCTCGGCCCCAAACCTGCACGCTGCAGCACTAGGAAGAGAAACAAGTCAACAGTGTTGAAGGCCTTTTCAAAATCAATAAACAGAAGTGCTAGGTTCCGGGGCAACTGGTGGCACCTAGCTAGGGCCATGTGTAAATGACGTATACAGTGCTGCATGCTCCGATTGGCCATGAATCCACACTGATCCTTGTGAATCAGCAGTGGTAGCACCCTTTTAAGACGGGAGACGAGAATTGTGGCATAAATTTTCACTTCGCTATTAATAAGAGATATTGGCTGATATTCAGCTCACTGCTGCGACGGTGTTTGAGTTTTGGGTAGCACCACAACAGTGGGGACATCTAACCCCTCCGGAAAAGAGCCCCATCGGTCCACTTCCTCATACAAAGCTATGAGGTACGGCACCAGGTCGTCCCGGAGCACTTTGTAGTACTCTGACTAAAACCCATCGGGTCCAGGAGTCCTACCCCTCCCCAGAGTGGAGATGGCTTCTCCGATTTCTTCACTTGTTAGAGGTTCGTCAAGTATTTTTGCCTCTCCAGGGGGCAATTCAGGGAGATTCAATCACCGCCGAGGCCTGATATAGTACCTTGTAATATGATGCAAACGTGTTTGCCATTTCTAGGAGCTTGGAGACAGGTTCCCCATGTGCGTTAAAGATTTCGGAGATGATTCTAGAGGATTGCTGATGGGAAGCCAACCAGTACAGCAGCTTCCCAGTTTTGTCCCCCCATCTATACACCCTGCCATTGGCCGCTCGCCAAAGGTGTTTAGCCGCCTCCAGAGAGTGGTCACGGATCTCCTCTTGGATCAGTGGGAGCTGTCTGCCCACCATTTCGCTGGGCTATGTACTCTGTTCTGCCTCCAGTTGGATGGCGTGGGCCTCCAGTTAAGTAATGTGAAGGGTCTGGGAACGCTCTCGGGAGTGGATAAGGCTCCTGCCCGACCCCCGTATCACCGTCTTACCTGCGGCCCAGAGGACTCCCGGCGACGTACCCAAATCCCTGTTGAGAGCAAAATATTATTGAAGTGCTTGCTTCAACTGTTGGACATTAGGTTTGTGCTGCAGGTACCACGCATTCATTCTCCACATAGGGCGAACCAACGCCTGAGCGGGCCCCAAAACAAACTGGAGCGGCGCATGGTCAGATATCCCACGTGGTAGAATTTCAATGTGCGTGAGGTGGCAGCAATCTGTGACCAGTAATAACACAAGGTCAATTCTAGACTGAGTATGATGGGCTGCTAAAGTGTTCATAAAGTGTTGGTGCCATGGGTGTCACACCCTCCATGCATCACATAGCCCTCTGGATGCCAGTCACCCCGACAATCCGTCAGTCAAGGCCTGCCAGTTGGCCGACGGTGACCCACTCACGTCCAGCCCAGGGTTGAGAACTGCATTGTGGAGAAGTGTGGTTCAATGGTTAGAGCGGCAGACCCTGAAGCAGAGATCTGGCTCAAGACCAGGGTTCAAGTCCCGCTTCGGCAGGTCTTGGGCTCAATTCCCCTTGACCAGATAATTCTCGCCTCGGTGCCTAATCTAATTCATGGGTCCCACTCTGCAACTCTGGGCAATAGCTTGCTTAATCTCCACAACGGCCCCAACAGCGCTTGGATGCCTGGCTTCACCCTGGGGGTGCTCAGGAGTGGGTGCCTCACAGGGAAAAGCCAGGAGGGGTTCCATAGCGGTATGAGTACAGCGCCTTGAGACCCTAACGGGTGAGTAGTGCGCTATACAAGTGCTAATTTACATTTACATTGAAGTCTCCCCCTAACATGGTGACTCCCCAGGGTAGATCCAGGAGCAAGTTGGTAAGATTTTTTAGAGTCCCTCTTACTGCCGCTGGCGAGGTGTATACACTAATGGCATTGATTGTGAGGCCCTCAACTTTTCCAGTCAGGGCCACATATCGCCCCTGTGGATCCCTCCACACTTGGGTGACCGCCATAGGAAATGAGCGGTGGAGCAGTATCACTACGCCCCTCGAGCCGCGCACAAACCGAGCGTGGTATACCATGTGAAAGCCCCTCTGGGTCAAAAATGGACAGCGGTTCCCTAGGAGATGAGTCTCTTGCAGCATCAGCATGTCAGGCCTGTGGCGGTGGACATATGCAAGTACGGCTGCACGTTTGATCTTATCTAGAAGACCATTAATGTTCCATGAGATAATATGTACCTGTCCCATCTGCGGGTGTATGTCCATCAAAGTTCTATCCCTAGGTCCTCCTGGGTATCCTTTGGGTCCTCCCCTAATTGTTTAAGTATAGTGTCTCGGTGTGTGGTGTACTCTCCGCTGTACAGCAGCATTTGCCAACCTCCCTGTGCATTTGTGGGTAATAGCAAACAAACAATGAACTCAGATAACAATAACGAGCACCTTGTTACATGGCCTGAACTCCCATACCCTCAACTCCCACCACCCCATACTTCCCCCAAGAAGCATCTGTTGCCCTTATAAAATATCTCACTCACTAACACATCGAGCTCTAAACCCCAATCGATTGGGCAGTGGTGGACACCACAATAGCATCAGATTAAAAAGCGTTGGATATTGGGCAGTTATCGTGCAGCGTATGTTTTAGTGTGTGCTTTACTCGCCCTTCCCTCCCGTTTGATTTTATAGCACCGGACTTTGGGACAGATCAGAGTCACTAGCCACCTCCAGGCGCTCAGGTGTCAGCCCCTTTGCCCGTGGCCCCACCTCTGCTCCTCCAGGGCCGTTGCCTGCCAATTGCTCTAATAGAGTCTCTGATGTGGTACCCCTGGATGGGGCCCCACGGGGGAGCCAGAGCGTGAGTCCCACCGTGCCCTGCGCCTCCTGGAACGCGTTTGTTGTTGGGCGCCTGGTGCCTGTCTCCGCTGACTATCTGTTGGTACTCTGTCTTGGAGTCTGCCCTGGGCCACCACCAGGAAGACCCAAAGGGACATTCTTGGTTATCCATATCCATGCCGCCATAGGGTTCTCAAAACAAATGGGTCTTATTGTTATGCACCACTAAGAGCCTCACAGGGAGAAGAAGACGGTAGGGTATTTCCTTCGGTCTTAGTTTCTGCTTGACTTCCGTGTAGGATCAGCGTTGCAATTGAACATCTATTGTGTAATCCGGAAATACAAGGACCTTTGTTCTGTCGCAGCACAGATCACCTTTGGAGCGTGCCTCCTGTAGCACTGCATTTCTGCCTTTAAAGTTGAAGAAACAAAGTATCACCGGCCTCAGCAGGGACCCCGGCAGCGGCCTGGCCTGCAGAGCTCTGTGGGCTCGCTCTATGGCGAACCACAGCGTGAGGTGGTCTCCAGGCATCCAGGATCTGAACCAGTCCTCCAAGAAAGAGGCCAGAGAGGAAGCCGCTGTGTTCTTCGGAAGGCCTACAATACGAAGATTATTGCGCCTGGATCTGTTTTCAGTGTCTTCTTCCCTGCGATATAGTTCTGATGTACGGGCCGATAGCGTGGACACTTGTGTTTTCAAGGCGACCAGCTCATCTTCCATGGTAGATATTCTAGATTGCACTTCTGTAATCAGAGCAGTCGTATTGCGGAGATCCTTGGATGTTTGGATAGCTTGAAGAATGGTTGCCAGGTCGCCGGCGGGCACCGGTTTCCAACCAGAGCCACCCGGTGCCAGATCTCTGACCTGAGTCATGCTGGAGCCCATAGCAAATTGATTGATGCTGGCTTGTCCATGCCCATTACGGCTCTCGCAGTCTAAAGTTATCTCAGCAGTGGACACTGTCGGACTGTGTTTTTCTCAGCGTGATCAGCTGGGATCTGTGTCACTGGATCCCAGGCCTCGCAGTGCCTCTGTGTGCAGGTCAAGTCTTGCTATGCAGCCCTTGCAGGGCTCGCTTCCAGCAATAACTCACCCCAAAGCAGCTTCCAGGCCCTGTGCAAAACACATATATTCACTGCAGTTTCACATGACCGCACAGCTCTCCAACCTGCTGCAAATTTGTCTCCAATGGCTAGAGGACCGCCAGGCCTCAGTCTTAAGGTTCTGGATCTTCCTTTAGAGTGGTTGCACCAGCTACCTCTGGCCGTCCCACCGTGGCCCCTCCGTTCCTCCAGTCGCGGTGCCTCGCTGCCCCCACTCCGTTTCATGATGCTGCAGCGCCCCAGGGGGAGGCACCTTAAAAAGTGAGGATGCTGGGCCTGGGACCCTGACCCGCCACAACCCCCGCCCCGGGGCCCGCACATGCACCCACCATTACTCTTCAGCTGTGCTGCTTCTTCACCTCTTGTTTGCTGCTGCCCGGTCCTGGTCCTTGCCAAGTGGCCTCCACACTGTCCTGGTGGCAAGAGGGGGGACCAGCACACTATTTTCTTTCTATTAGGGGGCTCCCCCAGCCCCAGCACCATCGCCGACCGGGGATCCAGGCACACATCTGGGGGGCCAGGTCCAGGCCTAGGGACAGCCGTGCACCCCGGGGTCCACTGCATGGCCCACTCTCCTCCTGCCTCTCCACTCACCGTACACTGCTTGCTGCTGCTCAGGCCTCCTCTTCTGCCAGGCGGCCCCTGCGCTTGACTGGCTGCAAGCGAGGAGGCTGTGCACCCCGCTGCTCTCTCAGCCCCTGGAACACTACAAAGGTGGGTAGCACGGGGGGGGGGTCCCAGAAGCCGCTCTATTTTCTTCTGAGCCGGATGCACACTCCAAGGACCCACAGCACAGCCCGGGCTCTCCGCTCTGCCACTGGCCACCACTCCTCACGCCACTCCACCTTCCGTTCACTGCTGGGCGCCACCTGGGTTGCTTCTTCCACCAGGCAGCCTCCGCTCTCTTGCGTCAGCGGGTGGGGGATCGCTCGCCTCTCCTGCATGTTGGGGCCGCAGATGCACCAGCCCTGCCGTTGGCCTTGCGCTCCGTCAGCAGTGCCCGGCCGCCATTTTAGGTGTGGCCTGCTCCACGTCGTCTCGCTGCATGCCTGGTCCCCGGGGCTCTGTTTTCTGGCATGGCCACTCCGGGAGCAGCAGACAATCTTCCGGCACTCGGCCAACACCTGGGAGGGGCTGAGACGAGTGCTGCCTAAGGCAGATGATGGAGGGGTCCGGAGCACTACGAAAGTGCGACCGCCATCTTGACGCTTTGGCCACGCAGAAAGACTCTCCTTAATCCTTTTGGAAACCACCTCCTGATGTATGTGGTTGGACAATAAATTTCAACAGTGGGGGATGGGGGCCACTCTAAGGGCAGGAATCCTGAAACCAGAGGGGAAACCTAGATACAGCAACTTTGCTGCTTCTTTGCTGGGGTATGAGTGCAACCAAGGATCAATTTAGTGATTTTGACTGGGGTGCGCAAATTGTGGTTAGGTGGAAGGCTTAACTCCTTCTTTACCTTTTTCTTTGGAATTTTTGTTGCCTTTTAACTCAGGTGAGACGTGTGGCCACAAAAGGAGCAAATGTGTATATATTTGCAGGACCCTACTTGGCATGTGCACACCTTCCTATTAAAGGCCAAACAAGAACCCTTCCTGTATCCTGCATGTTGCTGGCGAAAAGGCTGCTTCAGAAGGGTCTTGTTATTAAGATTCTTCAGCCATACATTAACCTCAGTCTGATCCCAGCCTATATCTGCATTCTCTACCTTTGCCCCCTGAAATCCGAGTCATAATCCAACCAGGCAGTACCCCCATAAATGTGATGTGCTTTTAATATCTTATTAGAATAAAATATCAGGGAGTTTGCTAACTCGGGCATCTTCTCCAACATCACAGACATGTACACATGAAACCCGAATAACCAATTTGTTATGTTCTCTTCGACCTCGGGTTTCTTGTCCTTTGCTGGTGCGTCCTTACCTTCTTTATCTTTATGCTCACATTCCATTCTCTTATTCCTGATCAATGAAAATATATTCACAAAGTCCCCCTTCCAAATTTTGTCTTTTACATCTGTAGGCACATGCAAAGCCAACTTTTCTGGATGAGATAATATTGATCCTGACCCTTGCAAACCAAACCAGGAAGAGAATCCCTTTTTTCCCAGCCCTAGTCAGCAGCCTTACCTGGCTCGGAATCAACCTTAGGAGGCTCCTTCCCTCCAGGTGGCAGTGTGCCACCAGAGCCTTTGTGGCAGACACCTGCTGTCCCGCTAACGAGCATTGCACTGATGGCCTCTACCTGTGTTTTAGAGTCAGCAACAGCATTCATCATGACATTGGAAGGTGTCCAAGGAGTAGTAGGTGGCACCAGGGTTGGGGCAAGGGGCTCTGTAAGAGAGGTCAACTTGGACAGCAACTGGGCCACCAAAAGCAAAGCCTGAGCAGTGGCAACATGCAAGTCAGTCGGCTGTCCGTGGGGAAAAGTCAACAATTGCTCAGGGGTCAGTGGGACTAGAGGCCGTGTGGGTGTGACCTGCAAGGGGAGAGCCACTCTGGAAGGTGATGGGTTGCCCTGTGGTTGACCATTATTAACCCCTGCCAATACTGAGGCCAAAGCCAGAAGCACCTGCCTGATGTCCACCAGGACAGCGCAGGACCCCTGCGGGTCTGTCACAGATGCCCATTTTTGAATCAGGGCAAAGCCCCACCAGGGGGTGCTAGAACTGGGCTGCCTCATGTGACCACCCTGGCCACTAACCCCACCCCCCCTTCATGCTGCTGCGCTGTAAGGGTAGTGAGGGAAGGGGCACCAAAGACAGGCGTCAGGAGCATCATGTGAGGCGCAGCAGCAGCAGCTTCAATTGTTGCTGGTGGGGGAGCCGGTACTGCCTCAACCACCTCAGCAACAGGAGGGGCACAGGACTGCTTCCTTGCACTGTGCCTGACTGGTGGGAAGGCTGAATGGGGGACACATGGGACCGCCCAGGGCGATCACCTACCACCTTGGCTTCCTCCCTCTCTGACTCACACCCAGAGATTTCAGAGCCCCCCCTCAATTCCCAGCTTAGCCAAAACCAATTTCAACAGACGAATCATGTCAGGGTCCCTGCCTTTCCTCTTGCCTACTTTGAAGCCATGACCCAGAATAGGCCGAATAAACAGCAGTACCCTAAAAGAGTAGTGGCAAATCAGGAGCCCCCAAATACAAGCACGGCCAAAATATATGCTGTAGTAAAAACAATCAATTCCAAATCCCCACACTTAGCCCCAAAATCACCTGGTCTACGTTTCTGGACCCCGGCTAGAGCCACACGTCGATACAAGCGCTGAGCGGCAGGACCTGGACAGCCACACCACGGTAGGAGGTGGGCAGGGTCAACAAGAGCAGGGGGCTGGTGGAGATCAGTTAGTTTAACAGGGTCTTAAGCAGTACAGGAGGATGATTTATTTATCAGGGAGCACCCAGGGCAAAATGTCTCAAATTGGGAGCTCACTTCAAATTCAAAACCCAGCTATCTTCTGTGGTAGAAGGAAGACTCCCCTAAATATTGCAAATAAATTTACCCCAAGTCGAGGCCATGGGACCGGCTATTTATCCCTGCTGAAAGGTTTTATGTCCTTAAACAAAACCAATCAGGGCAAGAAGGGGTTAGGAAAATATGAGGCTTCTCCCTCTGTTTGCAGTGCAGGGAAAGTAGGGCGAGACAGGCACCCAACCAACAGTGGCCGTATAGGTGAGGGACGAGGAGCAAAGGTGACATGGATGCACAAGGTCTGCACAAAAGGCAGAGGCCAGGTGAAGGGGTACCTAAATATCACTGGCCGTCGCAGCGGGCAGAAGTGATGCACTCCCAGTGTGACTTCCAATTTCCTCCTGCCACCTCGTCTCACGAGGAGAGGGGGCGGAAGTCAGCTTGGCCAGCATGTTGCCAGAATGGTGCCAAGTCCCAGGCCACAGTGGCCCCAGGTCCTAAACGCTGCACTACCCTGATTGGGGTGGTGCTCTGCCCATTTGTAGTAAGATGTGGCCAAAGCTCTGCTCAGAAGCCGCTTTGGTGCTTTTAAATGTCGTGTGAGCAATACCAAGGCTGCATAGTGTTTAATCCACTCCCTGCCCATTTATCTAACGCTTGCAGGTTTCTGCTTTCTCTCTCTGTGACAGGTATTCCGTCTTTTACTTCCTCCTTCTTTCACCTTTGTGTGTTTATTTTTCTCTTGCTCTCGGAAATGCTTGATAAGGAAAAATAAGCGCCTCTTCCCAAAAATGGGTGCTGGTGGGCCCACATGCAACCACAGGCTCAAATTAGGCACTTGTAATAACTGGGATTCGGCAACTCAGCCTTGAAGAAAGAAATTGTTAAATAAATAGTTCTGCCGCTTGTAGAACTAGGAGTTGGCTGAGATCTTAAAACAACTGAAAAAGAAACACTGGGGGATCCCGCTAATTCAGTATAATCTGAGCACTGGCATTGTAATGTCTCGATACAGACAGGAGGATGCCATCCAGGGTATGTGTCCAGGACGAGGAGATGAGGTCATGAAGCAAGGTGCCAAAAGGGCTAAAAAATGAAGAACAATGGACTTAAGTAATGAGATGGCTTTAGAGCCGGGGCCGGCAAGGTCTAAAACAAAGGGAATGCTTGTGACATCTGCTGCCTGCTCTCTGACTATTTCCAGCATGTTGTCAAATGCTCACATTTGTGGCGGAGGGAAAACAGCACCTCTACCACCTTTGTGTGTACAAAAGGCCGCTTTAGTGGAAACAGGTGCACTCACAAAACAATACCCTTGGCTTCCAGCCTCACAAAATTAAAACCTCACCATACATAAATTCACCTAACCAAAACGCTCCCCCTTCCCCTCCCCTCTCCTCTTAAACTTTCAGATCGTTAATCCCGTCATCCCTAGCCGCAAATTACCTTAACAGTCATTTGCTGCCGTCTATCTCTCGAACCTGCAAGTCTCCAACCCCAATTGCCCAATTTGTTATCTTTGTTTTCCTGCTGCAGTCCACCCCCTTTCAAATCTGAAATTGTCTTGGCATATGTCCTGTCCATCCGTTATCGTTATCACGTGAACAGTCTGACTCCGCCCGCACCTGTTCCAAGCGACGACTTACAAACCCGAATACCCCGTGCACCTATGTCTCAATAAAATGAACCCTTATGCCTCTCCTCCCCAAAAACTCACCCCTTTTAACCGGTAACTCCATGGGAGGGAGGGCGGGGAAAAAACCAGTAGCGCACCAGCCACCTTATCACCACTTAAAATGGTGACCCACACAAAATGGCCCCCCCTTTTAAACCACCCCTTCCCGCCTACCAAAGAAGCCCGAAAAGCGCCCAAACGGTGCACGTGGGCTGTACCACCTTCCACAATCATCCCAGGGGTGAGACCTCTCATCCTCAGCTCCCCCCCAGGACCCATTTGTTGTTTTTTTATTTTTTTAAGCTATTGCTCGTCAGTACTTGCTACCAGTCGAGAAGGTTCCTTTTTAACCTCGCAGAAAATGGGAAATCACCACCCAATCTTAGTGACAGCATGGTGCAGCTAACATATATTGATCAGGACAAACAGTTCAATAAACAAGTTAAAGTATTTTTTTGTTATCTTTTGCCTCCAGGAGATGTGCTACAGGGGTCGCTTGGAAAACAACTATTGCCTGACTCTTGGAAACCTCCGTTGCCAAATATGCCATTGATGAAACTGTGAGTTTGAACCCAGAAGTAGTTCCCTCCTTCAAGGCAGGCTCACACTTTACACGATCATGTTTTACCGCTATAGGGGATGAATAACATTTTCCACTTAGTCCGTACGTCTGACTTGACCTTTAGCTGAGGGAACTCTGGTGAGTTTGAAACAAACACTGAACGGGATTGAAGCGATGAACATGATTCTTCTAAATGCTCACTCATCACATGTGTAAGGTGCCCTGCAGGTGAATGAAGGAAACTGCCCAGGAAACAATTGCCCTCCTGACGCTGTTCTAGTCATCCTGCCCCAGGGCACAGAAGGCAATCTGCATGTAGACAGGGATTTGGGTACGGGGCGAGAGCTCGTCCATCCTCATTCTGACCCAATCAACTGCTTTACTAGCATAAACGCCAACATTTTAGAGGAGGAAAGTGAAAGTCTAAAAATAACATAATATGGAGAAAATATATTTCCCCCATTGACTTCTATTGAAGGAGAGGCAATTTCAGGTGGAGGACAGCCAAAACAACGCAATTTTTGGCATCAGAAATCGGGAGTCTAATGCCTGAGTAGAGTCCATTGGGTCTATTGGCATGTCAGCTTTAGGATTCTTTGTCACAGTGTGTGGTCAAGATACCAAGGCACTAGGCTTTTGTCAAATAGGCTAGTATGCTTAAAGGTGGGCAAGTCACTGAACGTTCAAGGCAGGCTTGAGCCAGATGTCTGGCTGTAGTTCAACTCGAGGTCTTCTTGGAACCCTCGAGCTGCATCAACCTCTTATGTAAAAGAGGAAAAAGAAACTGAGAAAGATACCAAGCTAGTTGCTGAATTGCGCAATGTGAAACCAGTAACCCTGGTATTAATCCTGGCTATCCCCTGGATCAAAGTGTGTAATCCTAGGCAACTATTTGTGTTTAATTTAATAGACTATAATGTTGCTGTATGTATAATAAAAATGTACAAGGTGTTCATGACAATGGACTTGCCTCTTAGTTCACTAATGACATTTCTGTTTGGGAGCGGGGGTCATGAAAGTTTCTAGGTTTAAAACTATCACTTTTAATAAATGCCTCTCAGTGCATTGATACATGGCTAGATGTACTAACATTGGGAATTGGAATTTCCAAATTGCAATTTTTACTGAATCGCAATTTGGAAATCCCAATTTCTAATGTATGAAAGTTTTAAATTCAAATGAGCTATTCCTACTGAGTCATAAAGTGACCTGCCTCATGAATATTAATTAGGTAGGTCGCAATGTGCGCCCATTAGATTGTTAGCCATCACATGGATGGTAGCCTGCTGTGGTCAGCAGCCCACAAAGTCTGTGGTTGCTTTTAAATAAAGTTGCTTTTTTTTTTTAAAATGCAACCTCTTTTCCTTAACCACTTTAGTGTGGGCATCACACTACCTCCCTGGTGCGTGTCACGACTAGTGGCCGACACCAGGGAGGGGGTTAAAAAAATCCTGAGGATTTATTTTTATTTAAAAATACCCCTGGAGGCATGTAAGATCTTCTGTGTCTCCCCCGCCCCCCACACCTTTGTGATGTCACTGTTTGTTTTCTCCATCAGAGCAGGAAGCGGCCTTGTGGTCTCTTCCTGCTCCGGTGGGGAAAACAGCCCCAAAAGGCCTTCCCGACTTTCGGTAAGGCCTCAATTGAAAGGGGAGACTCTCCCCTTTCAAACAAGGCATTCCTGAACTGGTTTCCTGGCCCTCGATCGCAGCCTCCAGGGGCTACATTTAAAAGAAAAAAAAGAGAAAAAAAAAGAAATTGACAGGAGGTCGCCCATGAGCAGGGCGACCCCCTGTGTGGGCAATCATTTTTTTTAGTAGTTGTATGGTTTCCCCGGGCCCGCTATGGCAGTCTAAGGAAACCATACAGCTACTAAAAAAATATATAGATCTCTCTCTCTCTCTCCCTATATAATATATATATATATATATGTATATATATATATATATATACATATATATATATATATATATATATATATATATATATATATATATATATCTCTCTAGATCACATTTGTCAACATGTGTGTGGTTTCCCAGGAAAACAGGAACCAAATATATATGTATACATACATGTTCACCACCACTTGTCTTGCAGTTGCAGCTCGTGTCTTCAAAGCAATGCACATACCTCAACTGATGCGTTTCAACTGTAGCTTTTAGGCAGCAATAAAAAAAGTCAAGTAAGTCTAGTGATTATATTTCTGCTACAAAAGGATCAGACTTTTGTCTAGTGGCAGTTTTGATGCCATAAAGTAGTGCAGGAGGTTTATATGCTTACTGCAAAGATCAAATCTGTATTTTATGTAAATAGCTGAGTACATTAGTAAAGTCAGCCATTACCTGTGCTATAACACAAATGAAATGTATGTGCGGGGCTATGGAGAGATGAAGGGTACTTTTGCTGGGTGGTAGTGAGGGAATCTAAGGAGGAGGTCATGGCAGTGGGAGCACCAATAATGATTGCTGGACTGGTTGCTAGAGGTGCTAAAGACTGACGATTGGTATGTGACAAGGTGAAGTAATAGTGTGTCTTTTTTTGAGTGTCTTGAAAGAACGTGCTGATTGAGGGAAGAAGCGAAGGTAAGGTGACCTCTACTGTTGCACGTATCACACCCACCCACCAGCAATTTTGTGACTGTCTACGTAGGCTAGTGTTTTAGAGCAACAGTTTAGCCAGTAGCAGCAATGGCATCTCATTGGATGACTGCTGCTCAAGCCCTCACTGGGGTTAGAGGGGATAGCTCTGATGTAGGGTCATAGACTGAGACAGCAGATACTGAGACAGCATCTTAGGGATAGGACAATGGCGCAGACTCTGCAAGTGATTTTTCAGTCGGAGGAGTCCCATTTGATAACTCCTCTTCCATTGATTATGAGGGAGGTGATCAGGACAGTCCTGTTATCACTTCGCAAGCACAGTCTGTGCAGCGGGACAATAGCGGGTTAGCCCAACCCAGAGAGCAGGTGCAAGCAGCGGCAAGCGCAGAGAGAGTACTCTCTTGGGAGCCCCCCAATTTAGTTCAGCCGTAAATTCCACCGCCCAAATCGTATTGTGGAGACATCAAAATTATCTATCACAAAACATCCTGGTTTTGTAAGGCAGGCACCTTCGTTTTTGGTCCTGGGCTCGGCGACCTTACAGGGAAACCTACCAAGCCCAGACATTTCTGGAAACTAGACATCCGGGGGGTCCACAGAGGTGTGACTTGTGTGGATTCCCCAAAGTTTTTTTACTCAGAATACCCTGCAAAGGTGAAATGTTGAATAAAAACTCAAATTTTTCTTGCATTTCTGTTAAACAAACTACAGGAAGAGGCTGGGGTCCACAGAATTCCTACCACCCAGTCTTTCCCCACCTGTCTTGATAAAAACGCTACCCCACTTGAGCGCCTGTACCTAGTGCCTGTGTCAGGAATGGAATACCCCAGGGTCAACAGTTGCCCTCATGTAAGGACCAACATTGACCGTTGTGTGATCTATTCCTGTCGTGGGCACTAGGCCTACCCACACAAGTGAGGTACCATCTTTATTGGGAGACTTGGGGGAGTGCTGGGTGAAAGGAAATTTGTGGCTCCTCTCAGATTCCAGAACTTTCTATCACCGAAACATGAGGAAAAGGTGTTTTTTTGTGCCAAATATTGAGGTTTGCAAAGGATTCTGGGTAACAGAAACTGGTCAGATCGCCACAAGTTACCCCATCCTGGGTTACTCTAGGTGGCTAGTTTTCAAACAGGCACTGGTTTGGTAGGTCTCCCTAGGTGCAGGCTGAGCTAGAGACCAAATTCCACAGCTAGGCACTTTCCCAAAAACACGTCAGTTTTCAATGTAAACATCTGATGTGTCCATGTTGAGTTTTGGGGCATTTCCTGTCGCGAGCACTAGGCCTATCCACACAAGTGAGGTACTATTGTTATCGGGAGACTTGGGGGAATGCGGGGTGGAAGTAAGTTTGTGGCTCCTCTCAGATTCCAGAACTTTTCATCACCGAAATGTGAGGAAAAGGTGTTTTTTTGCCAAATGTTGAGGTTTGCAAAGGATTCTGGGTAACAGAACCTGGTGAGAGCCCCACAGGTCACCCCATTCTGAATTTCCCTAGGTGTCTAGTTTCCAAAGATATATAGGTTTGCTAGGTTTCCCTAGGTGACGGCTGAGCTAGAGGCCAAAATCCAGAACTAGGCCCTTTGCAAAAAACACGTTGTTTTGTTTGAGAAAAATGTGATGTGTCCACGCTGTGTTTTGGGGCATTTCCTGTTGCGGGCACTAGGCTTACCCACACAAGTGGGGTACCATTTTTATCGGGAGACTTGGGGGAATGGTGGGTGGAAGGAAGTTTGCAACTCCTCTCAGATTCCAGAACTTTGCAGCACCGAAATCTGAGGGAAAAGTGTGTTTTTGGGGAAAATTGTGAAGTATGCAAAGGATTCTGGGTAACAGAACCTGGTGAGAGCCCCACAAGTCACCCAATCCGAAATTCCCCCAGGTGTCTAGTTTTGAAACATGCACAGGTTTGGTAGGTTTCCCCAGGTGCCGGCTGAGCTAGAGGCCATCCGTGCATTAGGCCTACCCATGCAAGCGATGTACCATGTTTATCGGAAGACTTAGGGGGAACACAGAATAGCAGAACAAGTGTTATTACCCCTTGTCTTTCCCTACATTTTTTCCTTCCAAATGTAAGACAGTATGTAAAAAAGACGTGTTTGAGAAATGCCCTGTAATTCACATGCTCATAAGGGTACCCCAGAATTCAGAGATGTGCAAATAACCACTGCTTCTCAACACCTTATCTTGTGCCAATTGTGGAAATACAAAGGTTTCCTGATACCTATTTTTCACTCTTTATTTTTCACCAAATAAATTGCTGTGCACCTGATATACCCTGAAAACCTATTGCAAGGTGCAGCTCTTCTATTGGCTCTGGGTACCTAGGGTTTTGATAAACCTAAAAGCCCTGTATATCCCTGCAAGCAGAAGCGTCCAACAGACGTAACGGTATATTACTTTTGAAAATATGACATTGGAGGAAAAAGTTACAGAGTAAAACGTGGAGAAAAAATGGCTGTTTTTTTACCTCAATTTCAATATTTTTTTATTTCAGCTGTTATTTTCTGTAGGAAAACCTTGAAGGATCTACACAAATGACCATTTACTGAATTCAGAAGTTTGTCTACTTTTCACAAATGTTTAGCTGTCCTGGATCAAGCATTGGTTTCACACCCATGTCTGTCACTAACTGGAAGGAGGCTAAAAGCACATAAATAGTAAAAATGGGGTATGTTCCAGTAAAATGCCAACATTGTGTTGAAAAATGTGGTTTTCTGATTTAAGTCTGCCTGTTCCTGAAAACTGGGAAGATGTTAATTTTAGCACTGCAAACCCTTTGTTGATGCCATTTTCAGGGGAAAAACACATGCTTTCTTCTGCAGCCTTTTTTTTCAAATTTTTCTGAAAAAAAAAAAAATTTGAGCTGTGTTTTGGCTAATTTCTTGGACTCCTCCGGGGGATCACACAAACTCTGGGTACTTTTAGAATCCTTAGGATATTGGAAAAAAAGGACGCAAGTTTGGAATGGATAGCTTATGTGGACAAAAAGTTATGAAGGCCTAAGCGCGAACTACCCCAGATAGCCAAAAAAGGGCTCAGCACTGGGCAAGGGGGAAAGGCCCAGCAGCTAAGAGGTTAAAGGATGTGTTTTAAAAAAATTAAAAGTGTAAGCTTAATGTTTTAAGAGTAGGCAGTGGTGGACCGCTGCCTACTTAAGAAAAATGTTTTTGTCAAGATTCACAAAGGGGAAGGGGTTCCCTCAGGAACTCCTTTCCTTCTGTGAACAGGTTTCCACCTCCTTTGAGTTGCTGGTAAAACATTAATGTTTTGCAACTACATTAATACATGCCACTTCCTTTTGGTATTTGGAAGGGACGCCCTAAACATGCCTGTCCGAATACCACACCACAAACACAAATTGATATTATCTAGAATCTCATTTTGATGTTAGCACATTAAAAAAAAGCATTTTTTAGGTAACAAACGACTGAGTCTGTGAATCAGGCCATTTGCAATCTCAAAAAGCTCCATATACCTGGCCCATTGTGTCAATTGCTGAGGTAAAATGCTTTTGCATGTTAAAAAATAAACTATTTTTTTTACTTTATGGTATTTTCACACAAGCTTTGTTGCACAATTTAAATGCCAAACATTTTCAGGGCTCAGCTCATGCACGAGCTTTTAGAGCCAAGCCAGACCCTTGTCTCAGTTCTGGCTGTGCTCTCCCTGTTAATTTCTTGGCTTGCCCACCTCTAAGAATGCCTTACAGTTACCTCACAAGGCCCACCCGGCTTACCCTGTGCTCCATAATGACATCACAGGCCCTATCCAGTCTTTTGTTGAGACCTAATTTTCTTAATTCCATTGCCCGCGTGTCTGCTCAATGCATTCTTTAAGCTAGTCACAATTTGTCTGTGGAGGGCTGTGTGTTATAGCCCACACCCTTTTCCTACCTCATCATATAAGCATGAGTCATACATCGTATATGCATGTTAAAAAGGACCTCCCCTTTCCTTGTTTCTATTCCCGTGAGGCATAACAGCCCCATTATTGTGTTCCCATACAGGCCTTTGGGAAATGCGGCCCTCAAAACCTTGTTGCTTCTAGGATTGAGAAACCTGCTACCACCACTTGCAACTAGATCATTGCACCCGTTTGTCACAGAGGGTCTGTTTAATTCATTCTAGCATGGCAACGCCTAGCTATGTGGGTGCTGCCACCCTGATCATACCTCCTCCTTTCCTCATTACCTTCCGTGTAAACATAGGTATTAATTGGTTTCCCTCTCCCCTTTAATGATGATCATTCAAACCATAGGAGACAGTCTTTCTGACTTTCAATAAAATTTTCTTAAGCTCCTATTGAGCTGGAAATACAAATCTCCCTATGCCATCTCCAGCTGGAGCTGTCAAAGCTATTACAGATCTTAAGCCCACATTTACTATCCTTTAAAAAATGGATTGCTGTTTGAAAAACTGTAGTACTGCATTGCGTAAGGGATAAAAATATAGCCACACCAAATTTAGGAAGAATGGTGGAGTTCACTGTAAAAATGGCCATTTTGCATGGCACTCCGGCTTATAATATAGCACAAAGGTGAGGCAGCAGTGTCTAGCATAGTATTTGTATTCAATACACACTCTCTAGTACACATTCCTTATTCCCTGCTAAACAGGTCAGATGTGTAAAATGGCACATTCAGATGTGTAAAAAGCAGGAAATATCCTCAACAACGACTCCGGAACAACGATTACACGAGCAACGCAAGCGTAACCACGCTTGCCGGAACAATGATTGCCTTTTTCTCTGCTTTAATCATGCATGTGCTGAACAACACATATGCGTGGTTGAGGCAGAGAAAAAGGCAGAGTGGATTTGGAGAGGATGAGGTCAGCTAAGTGGGGTTGGGGGGTCGTTTTTAGGGGTAGGGTAGATTAAGGGCTTGGGGCAGGTTTGGGGGTTCAGGGTAGTTTGTTTTTTAGCAGCGGGGTGGGGGGATCAGGGTAGTTCTGTTTTTAGAGGCCAGGGTAGTTTGGTTTTTACGGGTGGGGGGTCGGGTTAGTTTTGTTTTTAGTGGCGAGGGTGAGGGAATCGGGGTAGTTCTGTTTTTAGGGTGGGGTGGGGTGGGGGTCGGGTAGTTCTGATTTTGGGGCGGGGTGGGGGATTGGTGTAGCTTTGTTTTTGGGGTGGGGGTCAGTGTAGTCTTGTTTTGGGGTTGGGGTAGTTTTGTTTTTAGGGGCGAGTGTGAGGGGGTAGTTTGGTTTTTAGGGGTGGGGTGGGGGATTGGGGTAATTTGTTTTTTAGGGGCAGGGTGTGGGGATCAGGGTAGTTTGGTTTTTAGGGGCGGGTAGGGGTAGTTTGGTTTTTAGGGGTGGGGTGGGGGATAGGGGTTCTTATGTTTTTAGGGGTGCGGTGGGGTAGTTTTGTTTTTGGGGTGGGGTAGTTTTGTTGCTGGGGGTGGGGGAAGGAGGTAGTTTCGTTCTTAAGGGCTTTATAGTTTTGTTTTTAAGGGCGGGATGGGGAGGTCGGGGTAGTTTGTTTTTTGGGGGTAGGGGAGTCGGGTAGTTCTGTTTTTAGGGGCAGGGTGTTGTGGTAGTTTTGTTTTTAGGGCCGGGGTGGGGGATCAGGGTCATTTTGTTTTTAGGGGCGGGGTAGTTCTGTTCTTAGGTGAAGGTGGGGGGATCAGGGTTGTTTTGTTTTTAGGGGCGGGGTGGGGAGATCAGGGTCGTTCTGTTTTTAGGGGCAGGGTGGGGGGGATCAGGGTTGTTTTGTACTTAGGGGCAGGGGTGGGGGGGTCAGCATAGCTTTGTTTTTACGGGCGGGCGGGGGTGGATGGGGAAGGTTTTAGGGCTCAGGGTGGGTGGGAGGTATCCGGGGTAGTTTTGTTTTTAGGGGTGGAGGGTTGGGTAGTTTTAGTATTAGGGGTGGGGTGCTTCTGGGCCTTAGGGCAGGTGGGGGGTGGCATGCTAGAAGCACGCATGTGTTCCCACACATGCCTTTACTAGGCATGCTTTTACAACGAAAAATCGTTATAAAGGCATGCATGGAAAGGCATTTGTAGTAACAACTCGGTCGTTGCTCCGACTGCATTGTTCAGGCATGGGTGGTTCCAGCATTCGTTGTTCCATCATACATTCGTAAAAAAGCACATCCTCTAGTACACATTCTTTCACAGCTAAATAAGTCAGATGTCTAGACAGCTCAATAGGGGTCAGTTGTGAAAAATGGGTGTTTTTGCCTACAGTTCATATGTTACACGTTAGTATAAAAGACGATACACACCCCCACCCCCCCCCAACTCCTTTCTTGTCCCTGAGTTCACTTAGCATTAGAGTGTGGTGGAAAGCCAGAATATGCTACTTTAGTAGACCTGACTTTATGTTTTTTGTGCTAATCTGGCCCAGGCATGTTCCCTTTAAATAAGGGGGTCAACTCAAAGTAGTTTTGGCGCTTGCTAGAGTGCCACCTTACAGCGCAAAGTAGATTTTGCATGCATGATTGTCACGGCAATTTGCACTGCTTTGCATCACACAAGACCTCCTGCAAACATTTAGTTATTTTGAGCTATAGTATTATCTCCAGTTTTTGTGAAATGGGTCAGCAGAACATTCCAAGCGTTGCATACATTTACAAATTGACAATTACAGTTTTTTACAAGAGCTGTTATTTCAAGTGGACATAATTTAGAAATAGATTCCATTAACTTCAAAATCTGCCAGACATGAAAACTCTTCTATTCGTTCATGTTTGTCTTTTAACCCTTTCTACCCGTAACCACATAGTAAGGAAGCTGGCTGTTGCCATTGGTATGCGATTCGACTTTAAATATTTACCTCACTAGATTGCGAATGATATAAAGAAAGCACTTCCCTTCGGCAGAGTAAGAGGCAACCAACCTCCAGTGCAAGCTAAGCCAGAACAATGCTTCACTACAATCATTTATACAAACAAGTACTACAAGAATCTTGCAAGATCAAACTCATTTGACATTGACATTTACCCATTCAACCCACGTTTAAAGAAAACAATGAACAGACTCTCACCAAAAGACACACAATCAAAACCAACAAGCAACAGATAAAATAATTTCACTGCACTAGAAGGCCAGCACTAAATGACACTTTTTGCTCCGCGATTCCACAGCAATGGTGATGAGCACATTACAAACACCTCTCTGCTTTCCTTTGACTTTCTATAATATCTGAGATGGTATGACCTCCTGCCACAGCCAGCATGAGAAATCAGATTGAGAACATAAGGGAAAACTACCAGCACAATAAAGTGATCTGCAGACCTGCGAGCATACCACAATCAAACTGCACATCTGTTTCTCACACTGCCAAGCGCTGCATCCCTTAACAGGGTGACTGCATATCAGTGATCCTCACACACGACATGGAAACACTTTCCACAAAGACAACACACCTCCAACCACATGGAAAGCACACTACCCATTCGTGTAAGTGCTTCTGTGCCCCACAAAGGGGTAGTAAGCGCTATACCAATACCATAACATAACACAGGTGGCAACAACGTGTTGTACAAACAATATCAGCATATACATTTTTTTTACCAAGTGAATGCTGAAGTCCAATATATTTTTAAATTATGTATAGGTTGTATAGCATTCATTGACATTTTAAATGGACAATAGGGTTTATTTTGAAAAAAGTCTCACCCGCACTGCAGCACTTTAGGTAAAATGTGAAGGACGCGTAAAAAGTGATGACCCTAGATAAAGAAACATCTCACAATGATGCTGAAAGGCTTTACTATTATCCTAAAAATGCAGTCTAACATTGATCCAAATGAAACAGAAGCTAGTCTGGACTTAAACCAGCCCAGGAAACTTGAAACCAGAGAACATTAGCAGTGGCCCCATTCAGAGGCAGTGGGTCTTTCTTTAGGGCACTGCGCACTGAAGGAAGGCGTCCCAGGAGACTTAACACAATTAGTGCACAGTTGATTGATAAACCTTCCTGTCATGTTTCATGAAACTCTTTCCACATATTTCCTCCTATTGATTATCTTTTTGGGAATGTGACATTGCCATGAATAATTCCACTAAACATAGACAATAATAACCCGCTCTGAGGCACCAGCGTTCTATGACAAGTGCTAACACCCTCTTTACTAGAGGAAAACGTCACTGTTTCTGATGAATAACACATGCAAGCACATTTTCAGACACACTTTTCTATTCTTGGGAGGCAACCTATTGGCACTGCTTAGTGACAATGTATTATTCAACCTTGTTTGTGTCTGGGGTGAAAGGCCTTCTGAAAGACTGTAGCTCTTCTCAGGTGTGGTATTCTGTCTATGGATGTTTTTTCTGTTGAGCATTAGAGTGTATGTTGTTTGATTACCATTTTTAGGTTTGATGGCTGATGGCGCTTCTGGCATTCATGGCACTGCAGATTGCATTGTACAGATATAAGGGTTATGTTGAGCCTCCTTCAGCCATTGGCATCTTTGGCTCAGGAACCTTCAGCCATTGGCTTAAGATACTCAATCAAGTCTTTGCTCCACATTACTGTCACCTTGTTGATGTTGGCTGTTTGGGTGTATCCTTCCACTGCCATTGGAATTATTGAGGAAATATTTTATGTCTGTAAATTACACTTTGTCATCACAGGTAACTTTGTATCTCAGCCATGCACTCTATACTTAAAGCAGCAGTTTTTTTTAATTAAATGTTTCGCACTGCAGCAGGTGTTTCATTATTTGTCAGAACTCAGCTCGAGTTGGACAAGCCACTGAAAGCTTGAGCCAGGCTTGAGCCAGATGGCTGACTCTGGCCCAGCTCGAGATCACCTTGATCCCTTGAGCCCAAAATTAATTACTACAGAGTAATCAGAGTAATTTTGGTAATTCTGCATTACTGTTTAACATGGAACTACTGATGATTAAGCGATTATGCCCACTGGGGTGTGGGGTGTTAGCACAGAAATAAATGCTATTCATGTTGTTTTCCACTTAGTATTATTTTCAAAGCACAAAGTGCTACCCCAAGAGCATATTTAGTGAGCCTATTCATATTCTGGCACATTTAGTGCTATTTCTGAGTACAGAATTCATCTTTGTGTCCATTTTTGACATAAAGGGGCATTTTTGCGCTATGAAAATAGTGGTAAATGCAGAATAACACTTCTTGTGTAATCTTGCAGAATTTTCAGGTAATTCTGCATGATTACACTACACGTAAATGTGCGAGCTATGCCCATCCCTACGCAAAGCAAGCCAAGCTTTCATGTGGCTGCTAACTGTCACTGAGCCTGTCACCTTATGAGAAAAGAAATAAGGACAAAGCTTTGATGACAAGCCTTTGGTGTAAACAGACAAGAGAGCGACAGATACAGGTCTAGTAGCAGAATTGCACAGTGACAAAAACAAGAAATCCGAACTTCCCAGCGTGACGAAAGTGTGTGATCTTAGGCAAATATTTTTTTTTTCCACCAAAGCTCCGTGTTCTTCATTATCACATTTGAGAGATTCTCTTACATGTGCGTTCAGGATGTGTGCTATACGAAAAAATCTTTTTTTTTTGTTTAATAGGCTATAATGTTGCTCCGTCTGCAATAAAAATTTACACTGCATATTTATGGTATATATGATAGCTGGCTTGCCTCTTAGTTCATTAATGACATTGGGGGCTTTTAAATTAAAGTTTAAAAACTATCACTTTTATTTAATACATACTTGTCAATGCAGTTATGTAATCTGAAGTACTAAAATGCATCTACATGTTAAAAAATACAGTTTCTTTGTAAATTATGAAGCAACTTATTCATTTTTAACATGATGTTTGTTGCATGAATTACATGTCAAATATTTTAGGGCTGGACTAGTGCTCTTAGAGCCATGCCTGACCCTTGGCTCGGATCTCCCTGTTAACTTTTTGGCTCGACCACTTCTACACACAGATACAAGAGTAAATATCTTTGGCTTTCCCAATACTTATTTCTGTTTGCACTAGAATTCAATTTGTTTCGTGTTAGCACTGTCTTGAGCATACATAACCCCAAAGGGTGTCATCCAGGCTAGACAGGGAGTCCCAATTTCCCAAACAGATTGAGGCAAGTCAACGTTTGTTGATTATTTTTAAAGTATTTGTGGCTTTGGCAAAGTTATGTTAATTTTCTGACAATCAGGCTGGCATATAATCTTAAAATACATTATAGGACAAGCAGGGTGCATGAGAGAGGTGTAAGGGTCCGTGGAAAGGCAGAGGAATGTGGTTCGATAGGAGTACTAAGAGAAACCACAACAGTCTGTAAAATAACCAATAATTTTGAGTACTTTGAAAACAGAAAGTGAGAGTGCTCCTGCGTTTTTGTCTGTGTGTATGTAAAAATTGCTGCTAAACTCTGACTGATCTCACAATATCCGACTGAAAGCACTTGTACCCAACTATTTATCAGAAAATAGATTTATTAGGGAGTGTTATGTGTATCTTGAGTCACGATGCAAAAACGTCTCCTGGAGTTGCAAAGGGGACTAGATCAACGTTTTGATGTTTAACTGTGCTATATGAAACAGGTTAATGTGCTTAAACAGCTTTGCTTCATTAATTCAGAAGGAAACATTCAAGTCAGTTTGCATAAAAGATCAGTTTGCCTCTCACAGTAGTTTTCCATTAAACCAAGCACCTGTTCTCGTAAAAGGTGTAACATTTTTCTTAGCATTTTTATTTCTTGTTCATATTATTTTTAGTCATCATTATGTATTTAAACTATGCCTTCAGTTTAAAGTAGTTCAAAACCAATAGTGTCCTTTCCTAACACCAATAACAATTATATTGGAATGTTCAATAAACTAAAAAGGCTTTCTATAGGCTTTCTAAGTACACCTGCCTGTTAGGAAGTTCCCTTAATTTTCTATTCAATTTATATAGAATGGGTCGGTTTTTTAAATTAACAATTTAATTGGAAACATATAGTTACTAGGTTTACATGATAGCAGGTTTTCTTTTTTTTTTCTTCTTTTTATTTTTGTATCAGAGGTTTCGAATGAAACACGAACAGTGACCACCCCACCTTGGGATGACAGCCTGGGGTTTTCTCTGTTGTTTTTTTTGCATATGCGTTGAATAAAAAATATGTAACCATTACGCTAGATTGCCAAGGTTAGACCTTTTGAATTTGCCAGTGCTTGTTTTAATTTTTGGTGGGGGCGGGGGAGATTTTTTTTGTTGGTCCCAGAGGCCTGCTGGGGACTGCAGTCCTCCTTTGCGGTTTCCAGGGCATCTGTGAGGTTCTTTTTATCTACTGCCCTGTGTTCCCAGGGCTGGTTGCTATCCAGTGACGTTCCCCGGAGAAGCTTCCCTTTCCAATGTGTTTGACCCACAGACTCTCTCTAAGTGGCTACCTGTCAGCTCCTGTTTCCACAGCACCTTAGCGCGCGCAGGAGTGCTGACCACCGGCTGACATATTACCTGTATCGATTCTCTAATAGCCGTCATGGTGGAGTGAGAGACTATTCTAAGGCCAGCTCGGAGCTCTTAGCTGAGTGGGATCATAAACGCCCCATTAAAGGTTTCATTCAATAAAATCTTAACTAAAGTAACTGGACAAAGGTTCTCCACCCTTTCCCCTTAATGCACCGGCCATTACAAAATGTAAAAACAGCATTAAAAACTCGACTTTCTGCTGCCGGGTCAGTTTTCTCTTTTTCAAATGACAGATTGCAGGCAAAGCTGAGTTTTCCGTTTTCGTGAGTCGCAACAAACATCAGTCATGTACAGCAACGTATATTAGACAAATACTAAATTGTGCGTCGTTTTATTGTTTAAAATGTGGACACAAGCACTCTGCGGCAGCATGTACAGCAAATCACCTCTTACTGCAAGCTTACTTAGACGGATAACATGTTCACTCTTTCCTGAAGACTTAACACAATATAACAGTCACATGTTTCTAAGCATGAGGAATGCTAAACGCAGCAGTAAAATGAATAAAACACTCCCAAGAAAAAAAGAGGGAATACATGTGGTGAGTAAGAATGTCTTCAATTACTTACTGGTAATTGCATTATATTCACCTCCTTCTCTCTCGCTGGATTCACTACTTTGTGATGAGTGCTGGCCTCCTCCCAGACTCACTGATCCAAAGAGTATCAAAACTGTCTGTAAAAGCCCCCCTCCCACCCCAGCACCTCCTGTACTAACTAAGCAACAGACCAAACCTTTTTAGGTCGGCCTTCAGAGAGGATGGGAGGAAAGGAATAATGAATCCACTGAGAAAGGACTTAGAGTAATGCAATTACCAGTAAGTAATTGAAGACATTACTTTCTCGTCCTTCCCTCATTTAATTCATTACTTTATGAGATGTACTAAAACAAGTATTAGGACGACTAAAGCGAACCATGCAGCCAAAACAAATTTATTTTGAAACGGAAATCTTATAAAATACCTCTCTTCTATTACTTCTTAGAAAAGGGTACTTTAAATCCAAAAATTGCATTCACTTATGGGCCTTAAGTAATTCCGTAATACCTAATGAAAGTGGATGGAGTAGCCCATATTGTTGCTCTACAAATTTCAATCAGAGATGAGCCCGCACACTCTGCACAGGATGCTGACATACTTCGGGTGCACCTACCTTGAATCCCTAAAGGAGATGAGGCCCAGAAGACTTGCAGGCTATGGAAATCAAAATCTAATCCACCTGCTCACGGTCCGAGTGGAAGGTTAGGACACTATTTTTGTTGGCCCAAAGATAAGCAAGGGATCTGAAATTGTAAAGGAAGCAAACCTATTTAATAAGTTAAGAAGCACCCTTCTAACATCCAGAGCGCTCAATCTTTCTTTATCCAGCGATGAAGAAGAAGGAAAACATTTTTGGAAGTAACCTCTTAAAGCATATCAAATGGTTATGAGACTTGTGGAACACAAGAGGGACCATGGTTTTCTGATTATCCTGTCTGGAAAAAAACTATGAAGAAAGGGTGTCTGGAAGACAAAAACTCAACTCTCCAAGACGCCTTGCTGGGGAATTAGCTACTAGGAAAAAGGTCTTCAGAGTCAAAAATTTGAAGTCCACTGATTCCAAGGGTTCACATGGTGAATTTTTCATGGCTTCATGAACTAAGAGAAGATCACAGTGCAGAACCCCAAGTTCACAGGAAAGCATAGAATTAAAAAAACCTTTGAACAAGCGATCCACTGGAATATTAGAAACAGAAATGGAACCCCAAGGCTCTCTACAGGCTTTAATTGCCACCCACTAAATCTTGCGTGTAGACTACTCGAGACAGAAATGGAACCCATCTTGTAAACAAGCATTTGCAATGTAAACGGTCTCACGTTTGCTTGAGCTCGAGCAATTAGAATTGTAAACTCCTAACCGGACTTTTCTTGTCACATAAATTGAAAATAAAACAGTTTCACATAACTAACTGGACTTTTCTTGCCATATTAACTGAAAAGTAAAAGTTTCACATAAGCGAGCTGACGGACGCCATCAGTGCAAAGCTGACACACAAACGGAAATAACAGTTGACTCGTAGTGAAACCTATTGGCAAAAGTGCAATTATCTACGTAACAGGCAAAAGTGCAATTAACTATGTAACAGGGTCGATGTCATGCAAAGCGCTCGACTTCTACCAAGCGAGATTGCGCTGCGAACAAAGGAGAAAAAGTAGTCCACAAACCAGATGGAAAACAGCGAGCCTCATATGTTTTCAGTACTTGGTCGCTGCGCTCGAAGAGGGCTAACCACCGGAAAAGGCATTACGTATGCATGCCTTCCACTAATGAAAGCAAGCAGATTTTAAAAGGCAAGCCCACAAACCAATGAAAGACAGTGACGTGACATTGGCGTGGTTTGAAGCCCAAAGAGAGAGAACACGGAACTGAGCGCTTTGCGCTCGCCCGTAAAGAAGACAAAATCTGGACTATATATGTGGGTGAAAGATGCAAACCTTTATTACTAAAGCAATTTCTAAAGGACCCCCAATGATGAAAGTATAACTTTAAAGTCGAACACCT
Source organism: Pleurodeles waltl (assembly GCF_031143425.1). Classification (NCBI taxonomy): domain Eukaryota; kingdom Metazoa; phylum Chordata; class Amphibia; order Caudata; family Salamandridae; genus Pleurodeles; species Pleurodeles waltl. The sequence continues at coordinate 728,977,366 of NC_090439.1, read as the reverse complement.
TCTAGAAAACCGAACAATAAAAACTAACTGACCTGAAAGTTCTTTGTTCATAAACACTAGGCATTTAAACTCCACATCGCTAAGTGGAGCCTCCCTTTAAAACTAAAGCAATTTCTAAAGGGCGCCCAATGACGAGAGTATAACTTTAAAGTGAAACTCTTTCTAGGGGACCGAACAATAAAACCTAACTGACCTGAAAGTTCTTTGTAAATGAGCACTAGGCATTTAAACTCCACATCGATAAATGGAGCCTCCCTAGAGAAATCTGATGCAACCCTTTAAAACTAAAGCAATTTCTAAAGGGTGCCCAATGACGAGAGTATAACTTTAAAGTGAAACTCTTTCTAGGGGACCGAACAATAAAACCTAACTGATCTGAAAGTTCTTTGTTCATAAGCACTAGGCATTTAAACTCCACATCGCTCAGTGGAGCCTTTCTAGAGAATCATGATGCAGAACTGGAAATGCTAGAGGTGACAGTACTTCTGAGCACTGGAATCGGTGGAGAAAACCAGAAAGAGTAGGGCCAAGCTGGAGCAATCATCACTACAGATGCTCTTTCCTTTCCCAAATGTACCAGAAATATCAGTATCAAGGGAAAAAAAGGGAAACCATACAAAAGATCATGAGGCCAAGGACAAATCAACACACTGTATCCCCATACACCGTCTTCAAGCAAAAATATGGAAGAAGGGCATTCTTTCAACTTGCAAATATATCGAGATTGGACCCCCACCAGAGTGGACAGAGATGAGCAAAAACAATGAGATGAAGGGACGTTTCTGCTTAGAGTATCAACCTCTGTTTTCATCATCCCCTGAATATAAACTACTGAAAGAGAGATCACATGTTTTGAGTACCCCGGTCTAGTGATATATGATTTTGATGTTATCTTGTCTGTCCTGATCAAAATGTCCCTGCTTAACACAAGAGTAGAGTTAGAGGAATGCTCATGTCATAGTCCTGGGGCATCAGATTCCAATATTGGAGAATGTATCTCATGATATGAAGCAAATGCAATTTGACCCAAGGGAATACAAAGATTGTAGCTGCCATATCTCCTTGGAGAGAACAAGGACTGCAGTATTTGATGTGGCCTTTAATCCTGGCCGTCCTTTCTTCTGGAAGAGTCACAGTGTATTGTTTTGTATAATTCTTGCCCCAATGAAACCCAGATATTATGAAGGAACCACATGGGGCCTCTCCAAGTATATCAGAAATCCCTTCTCTTTTAACACCTGTATGAAATGTTCTGTATCCTTTAACAATTGGACTTTTAATGCAGAATGAAGAAACAGGTAATTCAGATATGGATGGAGGAGAATTCCCTCCTTGTAAAGTAACACTATGAGGGGAGATAGGACATTGTTGAATACACTGGGAACCAATTTCAAGCCCAAGGGAAGCACCTTAATTTGAAAATATAGATAATTTACCACAAATCTCAGAAATGTGTGATGCATCGTACTTCTGTTGGTGGAGCATTGGGAATATTTTTTGCAAGGTCTCCATTTTGAAGTGAATTGTCGATACCTATGAATTTTCTCTTTTGCGATCCAATACTGCCAGAAATACCCATTAAGATTTTTGGATTAGAAACAAGATGAAATAAGCTGTTCTCTCAAGGGCACTGGAATGATGGCTCCCTTCTTTAGAAATGAAGAAATTTGCTCCCAGGCAGCTAAGAGCTTTGAGAGACTCCCAAGCATGGGAGTAGGGATGACTCCCAAATCTGGAGGAAACAAGTCAAAGTCTATTAGATAGCCACACTAAAATCTTTCTTTCCCAATTAGCCAAGATCTTTTAAACTTCATCCTCCAACTGCATTGGCATCTTCTAAGCAATAGTCAGGACTCCTGGTTAGGTGCTCCAGCTTGATCCACAAGCTTATTTTTCTTTGAAGACTTTTTTGTTTAGAACACCTCATAGCCTTGTACGCCTTACAGAGTCCCAACTAGAACTGTTCCACAATTTTGAAGATCTTATTTTATAAAGCCTGGCATATTTTCAATCTTTAAAAGCCATGGTAACCATCAAATGAAGTTGATCTCCAAATAACTTTCTTTCTTCAAAAGAAGTCCAGAGGAGGGAGGATTTTGCTGACATGTCAACCTTCCAGTTTCTCATCCAGAGATTTTTCCCGGCCAAAACTAATACACACAAAGCCAAGGATGCTGATTTGATGACATCACAGGAAATGTCAGAAATGAACCAAGTTTGTTGTTCCACCTGAATCAAAATATCCCCTTCTTTCATTGCTGCAGCTAAACATTCAAAGTCCTTGATTAAGTAGATTAAATACCAGTTACAAATGCCCCTGCTTACCTTGCAGACAAGCTCACCGTCTGTGGTGGCTCTTGGCACACCCACAACAAGGACTCCATCAGATTACAGACTAAGAAGTGTAAAAAAAGAAAAACAAGACAGCAATTTTTTCCATCCATGCACCCAGAATCTGGAACAATATCTCCATATCCACCAGGACCACACCAGCACTGCTGCAGTTTAAGATTCACCACTTTAAAGAACATAACATCACAATGCATTAACCTTCCACAGTCTAGCTTCTTCTACTCTTACTTGTTGACTGTATGTTTGCCATTGACCATGTTCAGAGCTCTACCACCTTTTGATTACATTTGCACCATGGAAATACCATATACATACATACACACATGTGCACCAACTTTGAAATTAAAGTTATTTACTATAAAGGAATTCTTTAAAGCACTCTCTACTTTTTTGCCCACAGGATCAGAGGAGAAACAATCTTTTGGATTAACTGAAGTTCGATAAATCAGGATAGTCAGAAAGGAATCAATTTTGTTGGAATGTGGAAGTATCTTCCCCTACATACATTATTTGGAGAAACCTAGGGATATTGGAGTGCTTCCTTGTTTTTTGCATCTTACACTTCATGTCCTTAATGCAAATGAACCCTTGTACAGAAACAGGCATTACATTTTTTTTAAACTGAGGAGTAAGAGCATGATTTACAAGCTCTCAGCTGATTGATCTTTTTAAATTGATGCTGAGGGACCTAACAATAATAAACAACTCAAATTTTGTGGAGCCCATTTGGCCACACAATAAGGACCAGGGATCAGTGATTGAAGTTAAAAGATTGTATTTCCACTCAATAGTCAGTCCAATAGATATGCATGTCATGAAAATATTAAAAAGAAACAGTATTACAGCTGCCATATTGCAAATCGTTCAGTTTTTATAGAGTAAGATACAAGGTACTAGCCACTGCAATACAGAAACTGAGAATTAGAAATAAGTGAAACTCCTGTTCTCTCCCATAAACATGAAGTGATTCTAAAATAATCTAATCACAGTTCTACGTAAGGAATGAGGATGGTTAATATGAAATCTTAGGCAAATTTGGAAATGCAAGAAGGTGTCAGCATAGGGGAGACTCCAGTAGAAGTCTTCCAGCAAAGTGAATACGTGTTTAGCATGAAGCTTCACACTGGCAAGAGTAAAGAAATCAGAGAGGTCTGTACCCCTTGAACTGTAAAGGAATCTGTCCTATCAGCATAAGCCTTAATTAAAACAAACAGAACCTTCAACACCAATCGTATCTCGTCCCTCCGCACCGGGAAGCAATCTTCTCCTTGTCCGTGGTGTGCATTTGCAAGATCACCTGCGTTTCTCATCCCGCTAAACTTAGACAGTTATCCCCTTCTGTGCCCAGGACGTAATGGTTACGCCCTGAGGCACAGTGCTCGTGTGCCCAGGATGTAACCATTACGTCCTGGGCACAGAGCCCAGAGGGAGCACTAGCGCTCCCTCTGTGGGGTTCCCCCCCACCCCTCAAGGCAGGGATGGAAGGGGAAGCCCTTCCCCTTCCAACCCCGACCCCCCCTCACCCCTGCTGTTGTCACAAGGCCTGAAGAGAAATGCAAAAGCATTTCTCTTCCGATCACGTGGAGGAGGCCGAGAGACTTCAAAAGGAAGGAAAGTTATTTCCTTCCCTTTGAAGTCTCTCTCAGCGTTTTAGCAGCCCAACGCTCACTAGACACCAGGGATTTGTTTTTTTTCTCAATGAAATTGGCATGAGGGAGCGACCCCTTGGGCAAGGGTCGCTCCCAGAGGGGGCAGAAACCTCTAGGCACCAGGGAGCATTTTTTTGTTGTTGTTGTTTTGTTTTGTATTTTTGAGGTGGGGAGCGACCCCTTAGGCAAGGGTCGCTCCCCTAGGGGGCAAATTATATTTAGGCCATTTCTGCCCCCCTTTGCGGCAGATTGGCCTATTTTTATGAGGCCAATCTGCCCCCAAGGGGGACAGAAACCACTAGACAACAGGGAGTTTTTTTTTTTCCGCGAATTTCACGCAAGGGGAGCGACCCCTTGGGCAAGGGTCGCTCCCAGGGGGGGCATTTTTTTTAAAGGCCTTTTCTGCCCCCTTTGGGGCAGAAACCTCTAGGCACCAGGGATCATTTTTGTTGTTGTTGTTGTTTTTGTTTTGTTTTGTATTTTTGAGGTGGGGAGCGACCCCTTAGGCAAGGGTCGCTCCCCTAGGGGGCAAATTATATTTAGGCCATTTCTGCCCCCTTGGGGGCAGATTGGCCTATTTTTATGAGGCCAATCTGCCCCCAAGGGGGACAGAAACCACTAGACACCAGGGAGTTATTTTTTTTCCATGAATTTCACGCAAGGGTAGCGACCCCTTAGGCAAGGGTCGTTCCCCTGGGGGGCAAATTTATTTTAGGCCATCAGCCTATTTTAATTAGGCTGATTGAAACCACTAGGCACCGGGGATTTTTTGTTGTTGTTTTACAGATGGGGAACGTCCCCTTAGGCAAGGGTCGCTCCCCTGGAGGGGCAAATTGTATTTAGGCCATTTCTGCCCCTTTGGGGGCAGATCGGCCGATTTTAGGTCACTAGGCACCGGGGATTTTTTTTTTGCGCCAACGTCACGCAAGGGGAGCGACCCCATAGGCAAGGGTCGCTCCCCGGGCGGGGTGGGGGGCAAATTTATTTTAGGCCATTTCTGCGATCAGCCTATTGTTATTAGGCCGATCTGCCCCCAGGGGGGGCAGAAACCTCTAGGTGCCAGGACAAATTTTTGTTTGTGTTTTTTTTTTGTTTGGTTGGTTTTTTTAGAGATGGGGAGCGACCCATTAGGCAAGGGTCGCTCCCCTGGGGGGCAAATTGTATTTAGACCATTTCTGCCCCCCTTGGGGGCAGATCGGCGGATTTTGGGTTAAACCACTAGGCACCAGGGATCTTTTTTTTTGCGCCAACGTCACGCAAGGGGAGCGACCCCGTAGGCAAGGGTCGCTCCCCAAGGGGGTTGGGGGGGGGCAAATTCTGCCCCCCTGGGCCGGCTGAGCTAGAGGCCAAAATCCACAGGTAGGCACTTTGTAAAAAACACCTCTGTTTTCTGTGAAAAAATGTGATGTGTCCACGTTGTGTTTTGGGCCATTTCCTTTTGTGGGCGCTAGGCCTACCCACACAAGTGAGGTACCATTTTTATTGGGAGACTTGGGGGAACGCTGAGTGGAAGGAAATTTGTGGCTCCTCTCAGATTCCAGAACTTTCTGTCACCGAAATGAGAGGAAAAAGTGTTTTTTTGGTCAAATTTTGAGGTTTGCAAAGGATTCTGGGTAACAGAATCTGGTCAGAGCCCCACAAGTCACCCCATCGTGGATTCCCCTAGGTGTCTAGTTTTCAAAAATGTGCTGGTTTGCTAGGTTTCCCCAGGTGCCGGCTGAGCTAGAAGCCAAAATCCACAGGTAGGCACTTTGTAAAAAACACCTCTGTTTTCTGTGAAAAAATGTGATGTGTCCACGTTGTGTTTTGGTCCATTTCCTTTCGTGGGCGCTAGGCCTACCAACACCAGTTAGGTACCATTTTTATTGGGAGACTTGGGGGAACGCTGGGTGGAAGGAAATTTGTGGCTCCTCTCAGATTCCAGAACTTTCTGTCACCAAAATGAGAGGAAAAAGTGTTTTCTTGGTCAAATTTTGAGGTTTGCAAAGGATTCTGGGTAACAGAACCTGGTCAGAGCTCCACAAGCCACCCCATCTTGGATTCCCCTAGGTGTCTAGTTTTCAAAAATGCGCTGGTTTGCTAGTTTTCCCCAGGTGCCGGCTGAGCTAGAGGGCAAAATGCACAGGTAGGCACTTTGAAAAAAAACACCTCTGTTTTCTGTGAAAAAATGTGATGTGTCCACGTTGTGTTTTGGGCCATTTCCTTTCGTGGGCGCTAGGCCTACCGACACCAGTGAGGTACCATTTTTATCGGGAGACTTGGGGGAACGCTGGGTGGAAGGAAATCTGTGGCTCCTCTTAGATTCCAGAACTTTCTGTCACCGAAATGAGAGGAAAAAGTGTTTTTTTGGTCAAAATTTGAGGTTTGCAAAGGATTCTGGGTAACAGAACCTGGTCAGAGCCCCACAAGTCACCCCATCTTGGATTCCCCTATGTGTCTAGTTTTACAAAATGCGCTGGTTTGCTAGGTTTCCCCAGGTGCCGGCTGAGCTAGAGGCCAAAATCCACAGGTAGGCACTTTGCAAAAAACACCTCTGTGTTGTGTTTTGAGCCATTTCCTTACGTGGGCGCTAGGCCTACCCACACAAGTGAGGTACCATTTTTATCGGAAGACTTGGGGGAACACAGAAAAGCAAAACAAGTGTTATTGCCCCTTGTCTTTCTCTACATTTTTTCCTTCCAAATGTGAGGCAGTGTGTAAAAAAGACGTCTATTTGAGAAATGCCCTGTAATTCACATGCTAGTATGGGCACCCCGGAATTCAGAGATGTGCAAATAACCACTGCTTCTCAACACCTTATCTTGTGGCCATTTTGGAAATACAAAGGTTTTCTTGATACCTATTTTTCACTTTTTATATTTCAGCAAATTAATTGCTGTATACCCGGTATAGAATAAAAACCCATTGCAAGGTGCAGCTCATTTATTGGCTCTGGGTACCTAGAGTTCTTCATGAACCTACAAGCCCTATATATCCCCGCAACCAGAAGAGTCCAGCTGACGTAACGGTATATTGCTTTAAAAAATCTGACATCGCAGGAAAATGTTAAAGAGTAAAACGTGGAGAAAAATTGCTGTTTTTTTCACCTCAATTTCAATATTTGTTTATTTCAGCTATTATTTTCTGTAGGAAACACTTGTAGGATGTACACAAATGACCCCTTGCTGAATTCAAAAATTTGTCTACTTTTCAGACATGTTTAGATCTCTGGGATCCAGCATTGGTTTCTCACCCATTTTGGTCACTAACTGGAAGGAGGCTGAAAGCACAAAAAATAGTAAAAATGGGGTATGTCCCAGTAAAATGTCAAAATTTTATTGAAAAATTGGGTTTTCCAATTCAAGTCTGCCTGTTCCTGAAAGCTGGCAAGATGGTGATCTTGCCACCGTAAACCCTTTGTTGATGCCATTTTCAGGGAAAAAACCACGAGCTGCCTTCTGTAGCCCTTTTTCCAATTTTTTTGAAAAAAACTAAATTTTCACTGTAATTTGGCTAATTTCTTGGTCTCCTTCAGGGGAACCCACAAAGTCTGGGTACCTCTAGAATCCCTAGGATGTTGGAAAAAAAGGACGCAAATTTGGCTTGTGTAGCTTATGTGAACAAAAAGTTATGAGGGCCTAAGCACGAACTGCCCCAAATAGCCAAAAAAAGGCTCGGCACAGGAGGGGGAAAAGGCCTGGCAGCAAAGGGGTTATTGCAACCTGGAGCCTCCTCTGTTTCTAATAAGAGATGAACATCTGAGACTTCAGCTGCGCATTAGGTTTTCACGTCTCTGGCCAAGATTTCTCTTTTCAGGCCTTAACATCAGCAAAACTAATACATATAAAAATACTCCTTTTCCCTAGCTAATGAAACCTTGAAATGCACCTTCAAAAGAAACAACACGATAACCTAGCAAAATACATTTCAATATTAAGGCCTTTAATCAGGCTAACGTTAACTAAACGTTTAATGCACATTTTGAATATATGGTTATACATCCACGCATATAACTTTCAAAATAAATGCAGAACATGACTAAAAGAATGCATGTTTACATATGAAACGTAAATATAAAACATGACTAATGAATAAATGTAAGCAATTTAAATGAATATTAGTGCACACGTTAAAAAGCTTCAGTCCTTCAGTGGCTACATTCCATTATTGCATTTAAGTGTTCACACGCTAATATTATTTAAAATACACAGTAAATATGTCAAATGTAGATGTGTATTTGCGCAATGATGATATGTAAAGGATGGACTCTAAATTGCGCTGCTCCAAAAGTAAATAAGGAACAAATATAAAGCTGTATATCTTTTTTGTTTTCTTTCAAGAAAGAATACTTACAAGTGTCCAGCAATTGCAGCCACACAAACTTGGGGTTCTCCCCAACAAGTCTTCAACCACGTGATTTGATCATGAAATTTTCTCAGGAAAGTCATTTAATTGAGATGTTACCAGTCTGGTCTCAGTTCTCCTCATGGTCCAATTCTCATTGTGCAGACACAAAGCTGTCAAAAGGTCAGCCGGTATTGCCCGGCTTCACCATGGTAAATGCTCACTATTTATCTGCAATGCCCAGGACCTCCTAGCAATGCTAGACTTTGGCGCTCTGTTTGCTCCATTTATGTCTGTTGCAGCTGGATCCCTGCTCAATGGCTTAAAGGTATAAACATGCACACCTTCACTCTTTGGGCACCCTCTCTGGGAGCCAGACATGAAAATCAGGAAGTATTGAGGGACGAAGGGGCTTCATTATGCTTGCCTTCACTCTTTTCATTGGTGGGTCTGGGAGGAGGTGACAACACCTCACAAAGCAATGAGTCCAGCAAGGGTGAGACGAGAAGGCAATGAAGGTTAACACACAGCAGTGGCATTGATTTACTGACTGGGCAGAGAATCAAAGTTCATATTAATCCCACACAGCTCTTATTTGTGGGCCGAGACATGTGGAGTAGCATGTTACATTAATGGTTCAAAATGGCTCCATTTATGTGTGTCTCAGAACTACAAAAGGTTACTACTGTGCATGTGTATGTTACAACCGTATGCAAGTACACAATAGTAAGCTAAGTGCATGGCCTGGAGAGTGGACAGATCAAGGTGTGACTTGCCTTGAGAGGCTAACAATGGCTACAAACGTGCAAGTTTGTGACTATTCACAAACTCCTTAATTACCATTTCTCAACTCAGAAATGATCAAAGATTTGCTCGAGCAAAGCTGGAAAGGAGAATGGACCGCCACCAAACCTTGAAGCGCTGTAGGAGAATACATTTCTCAATAGGTACTAATGTTTTTCCAGAGTAGAGTAGAGTAGAAAATAAATTGCAACCATGCACAATGCTGCTCTTACCCAATGTGTAACTCAATTCAGCAATGGAGAATTACTGGCATTTAAAAAAATCATCTGACTTATAAAATAAAATTAGTAATAAAACAAATAATAAAAAAGCGAAGAATTAATTATAACTACAAACACTAGATATTAAAATATTTTAAAATATTCACTAACATTAAAATGCAAAATAAATTACTTAATGTATTACTACAACAAATACATAATAAACAACTATATAAAAGTGCTTAAAATGAAACAGAAAAATATCTTAAAACAATTTTAAGAATTCAGTTAACAAAATTGCACTTGGAGTAATTCAATTTACAATTCACAATCCAACATAAGCAACAGTTGGGAAAATGGACTTTGTAGGGTTCAGGTTTACTATTTACACTACAGTTGGACCTTTAAAGGGTTACATTTACTATGCTCACTTCGGTGTAAGCAACAATAGGGAAAGTATTGTATTTCGAAGGTGTCAGATTTATTATTCCAACTCCAAACTGCACAACAGTATGGAAAGTGTTGAACTTTAGAGGGGCCAGATTTCCATGCTAATCTGAGCAACAGTAAGGATTTTGAAGGGATCAGATTTACCACTCCAACCTAATAAAAAATTGGAGCAGATGCATCTCACACACACACACATACATAGGACTCGTATCACCTACTTTGGCAAACGTACCTCTTACATGGCCGTGGACCCCAACACCATCCCTCCATTGCGGTCTTCAAACCTATCTTTCCTTACGCACAAAACAATCTGTCACACTTTAACTCCAGCGCATGCCTGAGATGTCTCCACTTACATCTAATTGAGCAAGATAATAATGGACTAGGGTATTTTACAGGCCAAAGAAAAAAAATGATCTGGGTGTCCCAGATGGGCACTGGGGCACCAAAAATAATTTTCCATTGCCAAGGGATGAATAGAAAAAAAAGGGGAAGGGTTGCACAGCCTCCTCCACTAGCCTGTTAAGAGCCCAGGAACTCCATCTCCTGGGGACAATATTTAAATAAAAAAATAAAAGGGGAGGGGGCACATGGCCTCCCTTCCTAAGCTGTTTTTGTTCCCAGGGCCAGGGAAATTATTAAAATGGGGGCTCATGGCCCCCCTTTCTGAGCATATTAAGGCCCCAGGGACCCTATCTCCATTGGACCAGCTCAATGACTATATCCCAGACGAGCCTACCCCCGGGACACAGTAGTTTCCCTGCTCGCAGGAGCGTGGTCTTGGACGATATGTCTGCCCCAACCAAGTCGGAGCTTTAAAAATGCTCCCACCAGGTTGGAACGGAAGTGTTTCCTTGCCTGCACTCTTGACTGCCAAGCAGGAGCAACGCTGTCCCCTGTTGGACCTAGTATAAGGGCATGCAGGGAGCTGGCAGGGCTGTGGGGGCCCTGGGGTTCCCATCTGCAGCCCTCCAACAGTGTGTGGTGTGGGTGCCTGGGTTGGGCACTGGGGCACCACCACATAAGGTCCTGGGGGATGGGATACCCATGGCCTCTATTAGCTCGGGGAGGGGGCTGCGCACACCTTCCCCTATCCAAAAGAAATGCCCTGGAGATGGGGTCCCACTAGGCTCATCATAGCTCAGAGATGGGGGCCATACACTCCCTCTCTAATATTAAAAAAAAGAATTGCAGCTTCCCACTAGAACCTGTGATGAATGCTGGCAGGGGAGTCGACGAGCCACAGGGGCCCTGAGAATCCCTCTGCAGTCCTCACTCAAAAATAAAAATCTGGGTGTCCCGGGTGGGCGCCGGGACACCTAAAACTAATGAAAGAAAAATAACAAATGAGCGGCAGGAACCACTCATATATTAATCACTGCTCCCTGGAAGCAGTGCCATATAATGCTCCAGGGCATTTTACACTAGTATATGTTCATGCTTGTGGTCCACCTAGAAGAGGCAGAGGCACCACCAATATTTTTTTTTAATGTTGTGAGGTTGCTGCAGGGAATGTAGAAGCGCCCCAACAGCATTCAAAAACAGTAAGTCTCCTGGGTTATTAAATCAATGACCCCAGGAGGACTTACCATTTGTTTTTAAAACACTCCGCACTACAGTTTTATGCTCTTCAGCTGCAATTCAAGGCCTTCTTGTGGTTGTTTTTATGATTGGATGCTGCAGACTGAAAAATGATAAAAGAAAGACTCAGAAACATGTTGGTTTTAATTAAAAAAAAAAAAGTCTGGGCCTTTCATTTAAACATTTTTAGCCCACAAAATGCAATCAAGTACAATCATAAAAACAGTTTTTAAAAAAAGACTCACAGACATGATTTCTTTTTTTTAATTAGAACTTTATTAAACATTTTTATAATAATCATTATTATTAAGCAATGCTTTGTGTGAATTACTGAAATATACATTTGACTAAAAATATTGGTGATATTCGGAGAAAGACGATAGAAGTGTTTTATATATATTGATATGCTCTCCCTTTGATAAAGCCAATAGGCCCACTTTTTATGTTTTCGTGCTGTGATCCTTTGGCAAAGTCAGTAAGTTTGCCTGAGTGCAGCCAGAACATGCCAGACCAGCTGCACGCAGGCCATGTGTGGCGTTGGCTGTCCATGGGGAATTGAAAGCAGGCCTTATGGTGAACCCCACTACGTGCATGGCCAAAGCTGTTTACGTGGAAGGTTGCCTTTAGGTGTAGTAATAAAATATTACTTTACGTTAAAAAAACAAACCTAGAAATTCACTGAAAAAAACCACAAAGCTTAAAGTAAAGGAGTTGTAATCATAGCTTACTTTACCTTAAAACAAACCTTAGAAATTCACTGAATAAAGCAAAGGTTATAGTTAGGTGAAAATATCACTTAAAACATACCATGTTAAACAAACAAAACAACTGAAATGTATTAGATATAGTTATGTCAAGTAACTATATTTTATGCCCTAAAGTACCTATTACTTGCAGACCATACATGAACTCCTTATTACCCATATATTACATCACTCATGACATTTATGCCACAATTGATAACATAGCTGCAACATCTCACATCATTTTTTACAAGACTGTGCATGGCGGGGGTGCGAGTCATAGTTACTGTAAGGTGTATATTTTAGTTACTTGAGATAACTATAACTGGTGAATTTTAGAGGTTGTGCTAGTTTAAAGTGTTTTAACTGACATGTTACCGAATTGTAACGTCACTTTAACCTTTGTTCTTTTGCACTAGATTTCTAAGCTTTACATTTTTTTTTAAGTAAGATATAATTACAATTCCTGTGTCGCTGTAACCTCCATTTTTTATTGAACACACACATATATATATATATTTATATATATATATATATCTATCTACACACACACACACATATATATTTAAGCCACTTTCATTGATGTGCATAAGGTGCAGATCTCAACATGAAGTAAAATGTGTATATATTAATTCAAATAAGAAACGGAGATATAAATGGAATGGAATGATTAGAGCTAATACTGGGCTTCACACATTAAGAAAATGTTTGGAATTGTAAGACTGATTATTGAAATTTTAGGGCGGAAAAGACACATTTTAATATTCACCATTAATTTGTATAGACCTAAGGATGCAACCAGCTGCTTGATTGTTTGTTGTCTGAAAAGTTTAATGTCAAAAGGTCAGAATTAGGAAATATTAAACTATGTTGACAATGAATGTAACTATGAATTAACTGTATGAAGCTTGTAGATTTAGATTTTCTAGTGCCTCTCAAAGCCTTTCAATTATGATTCTTAGTGGTTTATTTGGTCACTAAAATATCAGAATACTTTACATATCAAGACGCTCTAAGATATGATCATTTATAATCAAACTAAATCAGGCACCCAAGGTGGTCCTTTATCTAGTTAGATCTATATGGAAAACACGATTTTTTAGGGATATCTGGTATTGTTTTGGAAAGAACTTTAGGGAAATGTGTTTTTTTCCTGAAGCTTTCTATGTAGGAATATTGGCCCATCTTCAAGAATGCTACTGCAAAGATTGTAACTAACGGGACACATACAAAAGATTCTGAAGTTCAAAGGGTGATGACGTGTTGAGGTTACAACAGGTCAGACAAGACAACTACTGTGTTTTTTTCTTCTCCCTCAGGATCAAGTTTTAGTTTTTCAATATTGAAAAGACTTGTTACAGGCTACTGTTAACTCCCTTTTATCCTTCTGGTTCTCAAGAGATCTAAACTTGCTTATCTCAAACACTTGTTTTGGCTGCATTCAGTGATTAATTTGTAAAAGAATGAGTGCTGGGGCCTGATGTTTTGCTCAGAAGCCTGTGGTCGGCACTTGCGAAGGATGAGGTGCCCATTACCAAGGCTCCGTAGTGTTGATTCCAACCGATGCCTCTTTAATCCACCACCAGACACTTCCTCCCTGCTTTCTGCCTTTGTCATGTTTTTTCCATTGTTCTCCTTCTCCTTATTTTGCGTGTTTGTGTTTTACTCTCTCTTGATCTGGATCAAGATGCATTGAGAAAAATATTTGTTGGTCTGGTTGGTCCCACTTGCAACCACCAGCTCAAATTAAGCGCTGCTGGGACTGTCTTGGAGGAAGATGTTTTTTTTAAAGTATTGTACCCATGCCTATCTGAGAAACTGGACTTACAAGATGATGACATGCATTCGTATTGTGGTGAGAATGAATAATACCTATGCAAATATTCTGGTGCTGTGACCAAATTTAATAATTTTGGAAAGATGATTTGTACAGGCAATCATGGACTCCCAAAATCTAGATTCTCAAATGACGGCTCTTTTGCATCCAGATAGCTCTATTTGTTAACTGCATAGGGGTCTACAGAGCATTTACTTCACCTAAAGATGTAAAACCTTGGAAATCCACTCTTAAACCCCAAATCAAATATTAATATTGATGATAAGTGTGATTCATCTCTGCAACATTACATTGCATCAAGGTGAATTAGTAATGAAGTTGCTTCAGGACTTTTATATTAATCCTGTAGAACTGTTACTATTCAAGATTAAAGTACTGGCAAGAAGGATTAGTTGGTTATCGTTTTACCAATGACATCTGTTTTAACCTGTAGATCACAAACATGCATAGCCAACTCTTCTACCCTTGCAATGTCAGTAAATTGAGCACTGTTACATTAAGCAATAGCAGTACCAATTATTTACAGGGATTATAGAGTGGTAATAAGAGCTATATGCTCAACAAGTTCTTGTTATTATTGGCAACTTTTATTATCCGCCTCATTATTGTCTTCAAGGTGTCTTTTTTTTAGTGTAAGTTTGGATAGTAGGGTTGGGTGGATGTCTGTCGGATTCAGTATGAGAAGTAAGAAATGTGGGATGCATTTGATAAGATATTTCTGAACAACTGAAATATAGCGTCATTGTTTTTGTAGTGTCACAATTAAAAGCCTTGTCATTGTGTTCTATTCTGGTGTAAAGATTATTGACTAAGGGGTATTGGTTTTTCTTGAAGTATCTTCTTCAATTATGCTTGTTTGTGCTTCCTTCCTAAATATAATATAAAAAGGAGAAGAAAGAAGATTGTCCATTCTGGGCTTGGATTGCCAAAGGACAGTTTTTAAATATTTTACTAACTTGGAAGGTTGGCTTCCACCACTCAGACTGTCTATTCTGATAAGCAGACTAAGGTATAGGTTTCTGATTCTGGATAATATGGTCTTTGCCCCATTGTTGGGTTACCTTACTACAAAGACTGGCTGACCTCAGAATTCAAGGGCCCGCTGTAATTAAATCAAATAATCTCCCTTTCTCTGATCTGGTCCTTATCTTTACTCTGTTGCATTGGCATCACCCAAGACTCTTTGTTTGGATATTGTTAAATAATTCAACCTCTCCTGCTTCATCTAGGCTGATGACACCAGATAAAAGTCTAACTGGAAAAGCTATCAGGATGATGCCTGCTTGCAGTGAATCAATGAATGTCTCACAACGACTTACTGCATAACTCCTTAACAAATAGGGATCCTAATCTGTGGAAACAGGTCCGCGTACGATCCTTTTGAACATTGGCTACTGGAATTGGGATCCATGACTAATCTCTACCAGCATAGTGAGAAGCCTTCAGGTGACCACGGAGAGTGACTTTTCTATTCTATCCCTGTTGAAACAGGCTATTAAAGCCTCCTCCTGGGGACATTGGTCACATCCTGCCACACCTTGAATTCCCCAACAGAGTGAAGCCTACCTTTGTCTTATACCTCTCCAGCAATATTACGACAGTTGACTATACCCATGTGCCCCATGTTTGCCCGCCTGGACGTCAGAGTAGCACCAGACAGCTGTTACTACATATTTGTAGTGGTGATCATATCACCCTGGCCTTCAGACTATTCACTGGCTCCCCGTGGCCATGTCTAGCTCTTTCTTGCACTCTATGTCATACAACAAGGCATCCATGATGCTGGGTTGGTTTTCCCGCAATAAAAAATATACAACAAACAACTACCATCCAAGAGGGATATTGTATTGGTTTGTCCCTCTTTTCCCCTTACTGTCCATCTTTTCCCTTTCACCGATTTTCGCTTTAAGGATCATAAATGGTTTTCCTGAACAGCACTTATCTTGAAATATGTGCTGCCATCTTTACTTGAGAGCCTGTGTGCATGAAGATTTCATCTTCTGGTAAATTACTGCTGAAGAAATGCTACTGTTTTCTGCCACCATTCCATCTGATGCTATCTGGTCAGTGTATGCAATGCCAATACATTTATGCACCATGCTTCTGGTGAGGGTACCGTTGTGCTACTTTGCTCACTTTGGTCATTGATGTTGCACACTGTAAGTGCGGCGTATTCAAGGAAAAATCGATGGGCAGTTTTTTTCACATGCTCACTGCCTCAACGGCTTCATTTCATAGGATACTGTTCTCCATCTATTGACATTGACATTTTGTTTGGATACCTTACCCAGGGCGGGCCTTATGAACTACTGAGATTTTACCTCATCATTGAAGAGACACCTTTATTCAACCTGCGCCCCAAACCTCCTTATAGATTCAGCTTCCATTTTGTTTATATTCTCTCCTATGGAAATATTTGTTCCACTGTAAGAAGTGGGATTTTACATGTCTTTATTACTCTACTCAAAGACCCTCATTGTTGGAACTGCTTGGATATAAGCTAGTTTGCAGTACCTTTGCCTCACTGTATTTAATTCATTAATTTTTGAGTATTGTACGGACTCCACTCCACCTTCAAGAGAAATGTTTATTGCGCATATGTGTGACTTCCCATTCAGTTTGCCAATTTTGTGCATACTATTCAGATAACTTATTATTATTCAACATAAACACTTGTATTCTTCCATAATATACATATATATATATATATATATATATATATACATATATATATATATATATATATATATATATATATATATATATATATATATATATATATATATATATATATATATATATATATATATATTTAATAGTATAATTCGATCCCCCACAGAAATTCCTACAAAATGAGAGTGATACTCCCATCGCTTGAAATCAGTAGAAGGAGAAAGTCCTTACTTAGCTGTTTGTAATGAATGCAAACAGAATGCCTGTGGAGCACAGAAAGGACATCCTTCTACATTGTTTGGGTTTTGAAGAACAGGAAACCTTTTGAAAACTGCCTATAGTAGAGGCATCAGAGGTGCAGACAAATGCATGATGACAATGTGGAGGCAATGATCAGACTGGAGAGTTCTTCTAAGCTCACTATAAGGATCATTCTTTCAATGTATCATTTTCATGCAAGGAGGCAGAAAGAACCTCAAATTTTTGCCAACTTTTGTAACAACCCTCGGGAGTCTATGCACTGCATGTAATGTTGGTTCTCCAACTGATGAAATGTTAAGGGATCAACTATTCGCTAACACTAATAGTAAACATATTCAGGAGTTGTTATAGGTGATTGGTGATCCCACACTTGAAAAACTGTGAAAACAGCTAAAGCTATAGCACAATTTGTTTAGTGAGTGAAGGAAATCAGTGTAGAGAAGCATGATCAAAAAAAGCCAGTCACATTTTCACCTTAGGCAGTAAACACATGAGGAGTGAACCAGCAAAATACAGGAAGTCTGAAAGCAAGTTAGTATTTTACCATTATGACATTGTTTCTCAAATTCTGTCATTTAAAGGATGCTAAACGATTAACAAGTAGTGAAACATCTGCAGTAGGATGGGTCACTTTACCATCCAGATAGCTCTATTTGTTAACTGCATAGGGGTCTACAGAGCATTTACTTCACCTAAAGATGTAAAACCTTGGAAATCCACTCTTAAACCCCAAATCAAATATTAATATTGATGATAAGTGTGATTCATCTCTGCAACATTACATTGCATCAAGGTGAATTAGTAATGAAGTTGCTTCAGGACTTTTATATTAATCCTGTAGAACTGTTACTATTCAAGATTAAAGTACTGGCAAGAAGGATTAGTTGGTTATCGTTTTACCAATGACATCTGTTTTAACCTGTAGATCACAAACATGCATAGCCAACTCTTCTACCCTTGCAATGTCAGTAAATTGAGCACTGTTACATTAAGCAATAGCAGTACCAATTATTTACAGGGATTATAGAGTGGTAATAAGAGCTATATGCTCAACAAGTTCTTGTTATTATTGGCAACTTTTATTATCCGCCTCATTATTGTCTTCAAGGTGTCTTTTTTTTAGTGTAAGTTTGGATAGTAGGGTTGGGTGGATGTCAGTCGGATTCAGTATGAGAAGTAAGAAATGTGGGATGCATTTGATAAGATATTTCTGAACAACTGAAATATAGCGTCATTGTTTTTGTAGTGTCACAATTAAAAGCCTTGTCATTGTGTTCTATTCTGGTGTAAAGATTATTGACTAAGGGGTATTGGTTTTTCTTGAAGTATCTTCTTCAATTATGCTTGTTTGTGCTTCCTTCCTAAATATAATATAAAAAGGAGAAGAAAGAAGATTGTCCATTCTGGGCTTGGATTGCCAAAGGACAGTTTTTAAATATTTTACTAACTTGGAAGGTTGGCTTCCACCACTCAGACTGTCTATTCTGATAAGCAGACTAAGGTATAGGTTTCTGATTCTGGATAATATGGTCTTTGCCCCATTGTTGGGTTACCTTACTACAAAGACTGGCTGACCTCAGAATTCAAGGGCCCGCTGTAATTAAATCAAATAATCTCCCTTTCTCTGATCTGGTCCTTATCTTTACTCTGTTGCATTGGCATCACCCAAGACTCTTTGTTTGGATATTGTTAAATAATTCAACCTCTCCTGCTTCATCTAGGCT
Organism: Pleurodeles waltl; assembly: GCF_031143425.1. Classification (NCBI taxonomy): domain Eukaryota; kingdom Metazoa; phylum Chordata; class Amphibia; order Caudata; family Salamandridae; genus Pleurodeles; species Pleurodeles waltl. The sequence continues at coordinate 728,958,769 of NC_090439.1, read as the reverse complement.
GATGACACCAGATAAAAGTCTAACTGGAAAAGCTATCAGGATGATGCCTGCTTGCAGTGAATCAATGAATGTCTCACAACGACTTACTGCATAACCCTCATTGTTGGAACTGCTTGGATATAAGCTAGTTTGCAGTACCTTTGCCTCACTGTATTTAATTCATTAATTTTAATTGCTAAACGATTAACAAGTAGTGAAACATCTGCAGTAGGATGGGTCACTTTACCAAGGTGTGACTCGAGAACAGGCACTCTTTTAAATCTAGAGCTACCCTGGTGTCTGATGAAGATGCTCCTGTCAATGATACCTATGGTGAACATTGTGTGAAAAATGGAAACATGGTTTTGAATATTTGAAAAGTTAATAGTGTAGGTGATAATGACACGACAAGACACCTTTGTGTACTTTACTGATGTTGGGGAACAGTTGTATGTGATGGCAGATCCAGCGTCTCCTCTCACCATCACAACCAAGGCAAGATTTGACTTTCTATTACCAGACCAAGTAAGGAAATGTCTTGAACCAGACATGAAGGCAGTCACATTTAATGACCAGAGGACTGATTTTATAGGCTACTGCCCCAGCAATGTTGGGTGCAACAGGCAATCTGCATAGGTCAACATTTATGTAATCCTCAAGGGAGTGTGTTTACTGGGATCAAGATATAAAACGTTATTGACAAGAACCTCTAACCTGTGTGTCCAGGTCTCCAGATTTTGTAATCCCTTCCCACAGTGTTTAACAACAAACTTGGGGAAAGTCCAAGGGTTCGTGTATCACATAAAACTCAAGGATGATGTCAGCCCAAATAGGCAGAAGATGAGAGGTGTTCCCATTTCAGTTCACAAGGATCTTCAAGCCCTGTTGGAAAATCTACAAGGAGAAAGAATCATAAAATAAACAGAATGTTCTAAATGGGTATCACTCATAGACTTGACAAAAAAAAGTAATGGCAAGTTAAGCCTTTGCATCAATTTCAGGGCCATGCACTCGTCCACTGTGATCAACAGGTATTCACTGCCCAAAATTAATGAGACACTTGCTCTGTTGGAAGGGATAATGGGGTTTTCCACCTGGGTCTTAAGACAGGCTCCCCACGAGATCAAACTTGATAAAGAAATATGAAGTCTCACACCATTCACTAAGCCTTTTTGTTTATTTCAGCACAAAAGGATGCAGCTCAGCCATGAGTTGGCAGCATTTGTCTTCCAACGTGCCATGTTTCGCCTCTTAAGGGTCTTGAAAAACAAAGTTAAGTGCTTCCAAGACAACAGCTTGGTTTTTACTAAAGACTAGAGGGAGTGGAATAAACTTTTGTGCAAGGTCTGCACAAGGTTTTCTGGCAATGGTGTTATGATTTCAACTCAAGTTCAAACATTTTCAAAAGCAAGTTAAATAGCTAGGGCATTCAATATCTACCAATGGAGTGGTTGCCAAGGCATTACTAGTTTGAGCAATTAAGAATGCTCCTCCACTTGACAGTAGAGAAAAATGAATGTCCTTCATAGGACATTGTGAATATTGTTGTTAATTTGTGAAAAGGTTTTCAACCTGCATGGTGCTCTTAAGAAAACTCTTACAGAAGGGGACAAGAAATAGCACAAGACTTTTGATGAGTTAACGTGACAAATTGTATTCGCCCCTGCCTCGACACCAGTTTCGTTTGGGAAATTGTGTAGATGCAAATGCTTATTTATGGGCCCATACCATCCCAGAAGTCAGGGGATAAGAAGTGGGCGGTTGCATAGGCCTTGAGACCCTCTAGGTAGACGGAAAGAAAGCATGCTGTCTTTGAACATGAGTTGTTAGCATGTGTTTGGACTACCAACCACTTTTGACATTTCATTTGGAAAAACAGGTCTGCATTGCAGGCAGATCATAAGCCCTTAGTAATTTTGTCCCTGGAGGTGAGGACTAAAATCCACAGCTCAAATAGCTAGATTATTCTACAAACTCCAGGATTATTGTCTTGATGATTAGTATATTCCTGAAGAATAATCTGACTGATGATTATTTTATCACACTTACAATACCAAGGTGAAGTTGGGATCAAGCTGGATGGTGATGAAAGTGATGGGACTGTAGGAGATGAGACATTAACTGAAGAGTTATGGTTATCTGAGGATTCTAAAGATGAAATACAAATGCTATGAAGAAGTATGATTGTGATGGATGTCCTTCTATCAAAAGCGTATCTGACCACTGGGCTACTTTGTCCAAATATCATGTGAGTTTAATGTGTTTGAAAACTTTGGCTCATGTTTACAAGAAAATGATGCAACGTTGCACTGCAAGCCAGCTTGCTGTGCCGCTCTGCACAATTAAGAAAGTGCAGGGCTGCGTTGTATTTACAGCAATTCAAGGAATCCCTGTACTTTCCTCTGTGCTGGCACAAAATTGGCTGCCTAGCGCCAACGCAGGCCCCCTTGCACCACAGTGCCTGTGTTGCATGGATGATTGTTTATATGCAGGAAGGAACACCTTCCTGCACATAAACAATCACTAATGGCGTTTTTCTCCTTCTATGTATGCTGCAGTACACATTGAAAGAGCACAAAACGAGGTGAAATAAATGTATTTCTCCTCGTTGTGCTACTTTTACACCACCCCTGGGGTGGATTTGGAATCTGACACATTCCCAGGTTTATGAAACCTTGTAAATCTGGGAATGTATACCACACAATCGTAACTAGGTTGCAGGAGTTATTTAACTATCTGGACCATTTATCCAAATTGGGTTCATTTTTTAGCCTAACCTCTCATATAGTTAACCAGTCGGATTAAAAAAAAAATTTGGAATAGACGCCTTACCCACTAAATAGTGGCATGCGTCACCACACCATCGGCGGTCTATCCACACCCTGGTACAATGGTACCTCTCTTTCTCCCTTCCCCTCCTTCTTTATCTTTTGGTTTCTCCCACCTGGAATGGTTGGGTGCAGAGATTCTAGAGTACGGTTCTGTCAGTTGGCGGTTACTGGATGAGGCTCTTGTTATATAACTGTGCTTTACTGCAATCAACTTCTAAACCTATCTTCTGCTTCAGTGTCATCTGGGTGTAACAGAGCCTGAGGTCATGGCTGCCACAGCTCCTGACCAAGCCCAGGTACACCATACACTACATTCTGCCTCAGTAGCTCCTCCTTTGTGGTACAGGCAGCCAAGCTCTGGAAATCTCGCTCACCATGAATCAGAAAACCTTCTAGCCACATGCTGTTCTGAAGAGCTGTAAAGATCTGGCCCAGCCAACCAAGCTGTCCACCTGCCAAACAACATCACTGACAAGGAGGCAGTTCATAGTTACAATCACTTTTCACCTTCCTTGCAACATCTGGCATCACTAACATGCTTAGGTGTAGCAAACTGTCTGTGACAAAAGGGATGGGCACACCTATAATACACACTACCAATCAGCCAAACCAGTTAGGATACAAAAACCTTAACCTTAACTTTATCAACCTCGCAGACATCTGTATGAATATCATGCCTAAGCACAGTACCAGGTCCCCGGATACACAAATAGAACACCTACCCAGTCTGCACGCATGACACCTGATGCTTCCCACTTAGGTAATACTATGTAATTACAAACTCATCTCACCAGGAATACCTGGGCATCTACTAAGCTGCCAGGCTCCTCTACCAACTTCCAAAATGGGAGTCGGCGTCAGTCTTCTCCAGGAGTTTCACTGCCTCGCAGTGGAGAAGCAAATTCAATTTAGAGCCCTGTGCGACATGCACAAGGCTAGGGCAGGGACAGACCCGCAGTACCTTCAGGAACTGGTGAGACCCTACCAGCCTTCCTGTTCGCTGTGCTCAAGCGACTTGTGTCTGGGCACTGTCCCCAAAGTTAAACGGGCATGTATGGGAGGTCAGTCTTTTTTTTTTTTTTTACCTTGGCCCCAAGCTCTAGAATTACCTTTGGGAACCCCTGAGAAGCTGCACCTTGTTGACCATCTTTCAAAAACAGCTGAAGACTTGAATGTTTGATTAAGTGGTGTCCTGTACAACCCAGACCTGTAGCTAAAGCGCCGGAAAACCCTATGTGGTTAGCTGTACACTATATTAGATTTTAATAACAATAATAAAAAATTATAATGCCAAAGTTGCCAATCCCTAAAAGTACAGAGAAGCACTTTAAGGTCAAATAAATGTTATTTGTGAGTTAAAATATATGTACCAAGTGACACCTGTGAGCGATGATTGTAATGGAAGATCATCCCTTGTCGATATCACTATTAAACATAGCCTTTTGCAGATCAAACATCTTTTTCTCATTCATTTCACTGTCTGTATGGATCAATATGGAAATCTTCGAGACTATTTGCATCTTTCTTTAACAAACCAAGACAAGTTAGAAATAAAGCTTATTAATTCCTTTTCATTCTCCGTCCTTCAATCTCTCACCCCATACTGTATTCGGACTTTCATTCCTTTTGTACTCAATTGACATATTTTGTTTTACCATGCCCAATTCTGGCTGTGCAACCACATTCCGAGGTTCTCTACACTTCCCTAATAATTCAATAACTGACTTCTCCTAAGTCATTGACTATTCAAAATATGGGGCTTTTGCTTTTATTATCTTCACAACATTTTTGCCCTTCACATATAGTCAGTCATCTAGAGACAAAACTCTCTCCCTAGCATGTTTTTCCAATGCGTACTGTGTTTGATGCATACCACCTTCCAACACCTATGTAGAGATTTAGGTCGTCTTAAATTATTTTACTTGCTATTACTTTTAATCATGCCTCTATTCTTATATCCAACTGATTTGTGCTGCTGTGCACTCTGGGACTGTGCATCTGATTACAAAAAGCAGTTTCCATCATACAGAGCACATTAATGAAAGGTGGGAAGCCTGTTTTAATCTGCTCTATCACTGCATTTTAAAGGTGGTCCTGAAAATCTTCTGCAGTTGTATGAGGAGTGCCAGTGTGTTGGCCCTGTGCCTCCCTTCCATTGATGAGGTCCTACTCTTCTGTGGAGCACAACTAGTGTGGCCCTAAGGGCTTCTTTGTCCCTGTACCCACATTTGTAATACATCCCAGGAGAAAAGGCAAAGGTGTACCCTCATTTTCATGGGGTTATGACAATGTGAAATTGAAGGAATGCTCCTTTGGATTTGCAACAGAATATGTTTTGCACCAGTGGAACCCATATTTACAGTAGGGGACGCACAGGAATCTGCAGTCCCTCCTGTAATTCAAAAGTGCCATGTGGTGCAAAACGTGGGTGCAAACATCTGTTGCATTCCCAGCACACTATGGTCCTCATTACAAGTGATCAGGGTAATTGTGATATCTGTGGCAACTCCTGTTACCACACATACTGCAATTATGAGCTTTGTGTAGTCAGCAGTGTCCCAGTGTGATTCTTCAACACAAAGTATGGGCTGAGGCATTTGGGATTAATTTAGAGGCCTGCCTTTGACACCTACTCCCAGCCAGAACATAAATGACAATCTACATTACTGTTAAAACCTCAGCAGTGTTTTTCAGCATGAAGTTTGTGTGAAACAAGTGCTACTTCTAACCAAAGTCGGTAACCCCCCACTTCAAACTCTCTTCATGCAGCCCCATCCCCGCTGTTTGAACAACCCCAGATTCTCCACAAGTTTGCAGTGCCATACTTTAAGTGCGTTAATGGCGATGTACTCTTCCCTTTGCTGCATATAAATACAGGAGACAGACAACGTAGCTAAGTTCAAAGATTCAATGAAAAACAACTACATCTTTAGAAAAACCAATCAGTTACTCTCACATTTGCTGACCTTAAAAAGGTTATACTCTCAAAATTGCCTCAAATGCACATACCCTTCTGTTGGGTAGTAGGGTGTATTCAGCAATTTCAAAGATCTTAGTGCATGTTCTCCTTTTTGGTTAGCTTGATGACTACTATACCTGTAATAGTTAGCCAGGAATCTGTAGCCTCCTTCACACTTCTGTGGTCACAAGGGCCGTGTCTTGCTATGGTGTAAAGGTTGGTACCAAATACGACACATATTATCCCAGTCAATAATAATCAATGCTCAGTGAGGGGTATACATTTTAAAAGAGAATAGCTATTTTATAAATACTCTGAATTGTAGTGCACTTACAAGTCACCACACACAAGAAAATCTCAAGATAGCCCTAAGGGTTTTCCTGATATGGCATCAAACAGCTTTGGTAATAAGATGGAATCTATGCCCCAGCACAATTGAAGGGGATAGTTTAGCCTACATCATAACATTAAGCATGTATTTGTTCCTTTTAACCCCTTCCGTAGCACCAGGAATCTTACCGTTTGGTGGTATATAATTCTAATACACCTGTTTCTGACTTCATTAATTTGTCTTTCTGGGAAACAGTCTCTGTATTTATGTACATTTCCTAACTGTTATATACATGGTATCACAAAGAATTAGGTCAAATGTATGTACATCTTTACAGCCTTGAAGAGGTCGAGATTGTTCAGAGATTAAACATATCATATGTATCTAATATTCACTTCAGTGCAAGAAAAAATGGATGAAAAAGAACTTGGTCTGTATCCCACTTTGCACACTAAATTAAGGATGTGCCTAAGATAACGTGTCTACTGCCCTTGCAAAGAATATGAGACTTGAAATACTGGCTGGAGAGGTCCAGTTCTTCGGGGATCAAAGAAGATCCAGAGTTCACAATCAGAAAGAGCCCTGTTCTAATTAGAAGGAGCTTGACCAGTTAGAATCAAGCATATTTCGCTGTACTTTTCCCAGCAAAATGAGCCAAGCTCAGCGGGAATTCCGTGCATTGTGGCCAACAAACTCCATATAGAGAACAACAGCTACATAAAAGGTCATTGTCACTTTTCAATGACTGTATCAAGGTGGTAGTGTTAAAAGAGAAGGACTACTATTTTAAGAAGTATGCAGATTTCTTAAAAGTCAGCTGAATTACTAAATGCCCACATCTTCTGTAGAAGAAATCACAGTCAACATGCATGGATTTGAAACATGGCTCACACAAATTACTGGAGGCACAGCCAGCAGACTGTGCCTCAAAATTAACAGATAGCCTGCTACTAACCAGGTAGTCCCTCCACAACAAGCCAGATGAATATATTCAAATGAGGAAAGGGTGTACTTTGGGAACATGTTGGCCAGCAACCACCGAACGCCTTTTTTAGGTACTGGAGGGTGTCTTGCAATTAGAGATCACAAAATGAGGTTGAACAAGGAGATTAAGAAGGAATTATCTAAACTACTGTAGTGATATTTATGTTTTGACCACTGACTCCACGTTGCACTTAGTCTAGCAGCACACCGTCACATTATTGACTACCAGCTTCATTTTGCCTATTGACTTTATTTTAGCATTAGCCACCGCCATGTTAAAAGCTGCAAGTAGTTTTCCACGTTGTACACTGTGCTTATGTTTTTATTTTTCGTGTTCTTTCCCACCAAGGGCTTGAGCTGATAAGAATGTACTAAGACGGCAGCGAGCGGTCTTGTTTTGAAGTGGCTCCTTGGGATTGTGGCCAAGTCCCGACGTGTTATTTTCATAACTGGCCTAAAGCAATCAGCATTTTTATAAAATAAACATCTGCAGTGAGAGGGAGGTTCTAGAATTTTCCTCTCTTGTTTGTTCAAAGTATAAGAGGCCGAGACCACATGGACAGGGGACTGAGAGTGTTTTCAGATCTCAGGCATACCCCGGGCGCTGGAGTTTGTCATCCTTCCCATGAGAAATCTCTCCTCAATCGTTTCTGGGATCTGGCAATATGATGCTGAATAGGAGGGAGATGAAGCAATTGTGCCCTTCCTCATGGTGATGCATATTTTTAATTCATTATTTGCTTTTCATTACAATATAGATACATATATTTGCTGTGTATATTGCAGTAGAGAATCATTTGTATATGTTTTCATTTCATTGCTGTGACCATTTTTAAACGCGTGCGTTCAGCATGCTAATCTCCTTTTACGAACCTTGTGAAGTGAAATAATAAATGTCTTCTTTAGACTAAGAAGCGCATTCTGGAGATTTTTGTCAGTGTGTGTATGAGTGTTTCAGCTCGGTCATTAGTAAAGCAAAACAACTACTCAGAGAGGATCCGAGTGCTATTTATAGTTTAGAACTGTAGATCCCAGAAGCATGTAATACACAGCTGACATGTGTGAAGTTTTAGTCTCATGCAAGAAGGGTCACGTTGTTATGGAAACCTCTTTGGGGTGCTTTGTAAGAATGAGCATTGTGATAACATGCTCCATATTTAAAAAAACTGTTGATAAAACATTGTTTCATAAATATTAGTATATGACAGACTAGTGCAAAAAACTGTTTCATAAGTAAAATATGTGAAATAAATGAGTCATTTATGTGGTGTACAATACTAAACTTGGTAAAACCATTAAGAAGCCCTTGTTAACAATAAAACACAACACATCGAGAAGCCTAACGTTCAACTAGCGTTTAATGCGAGATAGCAGGCAGCAAAGCAAAAGATCAAAAGGCAGTTGTCATTTAAACTGACCCAGGCTCTCAATAAAAAACAATCAGCTGCAGCTATGCCTTAATGTAAAATTGTAAATGTAAAATCATCCTAGTATATATACAATTTCTCCCCAAGCAAGGCAAAGTAGTATGACCATGTGAGAGAAATGTGTTGTTCTCAACAGAAACCTATCTAGTGTGCAGGTGTCAGGACCTTCCTCTCAAGGAAGCTAACCATGGCCTTGAAGGGAAGATATTCATATTCACAAATACTAACCCTTTCCTCCTCACAAAATCTGCTTCCCTTGCCAGGTTTGAAAATGAAGTTACGCTTCAAATCTGCAATGTACAACACAGGGCATTAGGGTCCCTGGGTCTGCTAAGGCCCTAAGGGTTTTCAGCTAATAGAAATATTATCTGAGGCTTCGGACTAATAGAAAATGACATTCATATCTGACTAATGAATGAATGTTGAATCTGTAAAGCACGACTGTCACTCCCAGAGGAGCATCCTGGCACTTTGTGGGAAGTCAGGGGGTAATACAGCATCAGAACTAACAATGAATACATTCATGATTATATATATGGTTACTAGCATTTATTTAAATTAATATATATGAGCATAGTACAACATAATTTGAGGTTTTCATACACTATAGTACTTACTTAAATAAAATATCTATCATGTCATGGTTGCAATAACCATGGAATATGGTCTTCATTACAATGTTGGCGGTCAGTGATAAAGCGGTGGTAACATCGCCAACAGGCCGGCAGTAAAAAAAATTGGAATCATGACCATGGCAGAAACCGCCAACACAAACAACCACTTTAACACACCGGCTGCTGCGGCGGTAGCAACAAACACCGCAGCGGTAACTGTCAACAGCCAGGCGGAAGACAATGTACCGCCCACATCATTACAACATGCCTATCCGCCAGCTTTTCCGGGGGGTACCAACGCCATCAAAAGCATGGTGGAAACAGAACACTGAAGGGAAACGACTCACCTCTCGACACTCAAGAAAGAACCACAACACCATGGAGCCCAAGCTGCACTTTTTCCCAATGATGGTGTACCTTCTCATACACCAGGAACACGAATGCCGGCGAAGGCGACCACGGTGAGTACTTCACCTAGCACACAAGGGAGGAAAAAGACAGTGACGCACACATGCAACACGCAACACCCCCACCCCCAACACCATACACACAAACGGATGCAACATTACATATACACCCCGTAACCCTCAGGAATAACTCAGGGACAAAAGGAATGGATTAAAATGAGTGTAATAGTACAGTTTAAAAAAAAATCCGTACCTAAATCAATAAACAGTATGTACAATATATACAAAAGGAGGGACAATGCCCACTCCAAAATGTCCGTGGCCCACTGGGCCATAACATATAGGCCAAGGCCGCACTTGACTCCTGCCTCAATATGGAGAGAAAACTGCAGGGGCATCAGGTCGAAAACACACAGGCACCTCAGCGGGACAGGGAATGGGGGGCACCTCAGCCGGAAGATGGTACAATGCCACTGGCATGGAGGGGGTTCCATGGCCACTGCTTGCTCCTGGGGAGTGCAAAGCCACAGTCTCTCAAGTGGGTGGTTTGCCCACTGCTTGGTCCTGGGGAGTGCAAGGCCACAGTCTCTCTAGTGGGTGGTTTGCCCACTGCTTGGTCCTGGGGAGTGAAAGGTCACAGTCTCTCTAGTGGGTGGTTTGCCCACTGCTTGGTCCTGGGGAGTGCAAGGCCACAGTCTCTCTCTAGTGGGTGGTTAGCTCACTGCTTGGTCCTGGTGAGTGCAAGGCCACAGTCTCTCTAGTGGGTGGTTTGCCCACTTCTGGGTCCTGGGGAGTGCAAAGCCACAGTCTCTCTAGTGGATGTTTTCCTTCACTGGTTCTGGAGTTCTGAAGGGGTCCTTGTGCCCAGTGTGCTTCATCCTGGCAAGGAGGGGCAGAGTGGATGGCTTCTTCCACTGGTTCTGGAGGGGGCCTTGTCCCCAGTGTGCTTCATCCTGGATGGGGCAAGGTCACAGTCTCACACCTGTGTGTCAGGGGCCAGGACGCATTGCAGCCCATGTAGTCACCACTACACACACTGCTCGCCGGTGGTGACGGCTGCTCAGTGGATGCCAGTTGCGCTGCAGGTGGCGGTGCTGGCAGTGGTGGTGGTAGCCTCCAGGCCTTCACCTGCAGCCTCGGACGGCTGCCCACTGGGGCTGCTGCTGCTGGCAGTGGTGTTGCTGGCGGCAGTGTATGTGGCGGTGCTGGGAGCGGTGCAGGTGGCGGTGTCCACCTCGATGCAGGTGGTGGTGCTGGCCATGGTGCAGGAGGCGGTGCTGGCAGTGGTGGTGGTAGCCTCCACGCCTTCACCTGCAGCCTCGGACGGCTGAAGTGCCATGGCTGGTGTTGTGTGCCCCTTCCTGCCCATGGCAGATGGTGGTGCCTCCTTGCTTCTGCAAGCTGGTGTCTTTTTCTTGCCCTTGCTGGCTGGTGGTGCCTTCTTCCTCTTGCTGGCTGGAGCCCCCTTCTTGCCCTTGCTGGTTAGCGGACCCTTCTTGGCCTTAGCAGGTGGTGTTGGCACACTGGCTGGGCTGACGGGTGCCTCCATGGAGCCTCTCACACCTCTAGTTGCTACAGAAACCACAGTGGCCGTGGATTGGGTGGCTGAGGTGCTGGACTGGGTTCTGGCCACCCTGGCCCGAGGTGAAGGATGAGGGGAGGGGTAAGGAATAGGTCAATGTTCGCGAGAAAAAGCTTCTTAGGGGCACTGGGGCGGGAAGAGCGCCAAGGTTTGGGTGTGGAGGAAGAGGGAGTGGTTGTAGGAGGTGTCAGTCTGCTGTGTTTGGGTGCAGGTGCATGGGCTGGATGTTGTTGTGAGGTGGATGGCTGTTGGGTGTCTGAGTGCTTGCGTTTGTGTACTTTGGGAGGAGGGGGCACAGACACATTGGGAGAGGACACAGGGGATGTGTGCATGGATGTGGGGGTGGTGACTGCCAGTGAGGGGCGTGTAGTGATAGGCGCGCTGGTGATGGAGGTAGTGGATGAGAATGTAGTGCATGCAGGTGTGAGTGGAGACGCTACTGGGAGGGAGGTGGACGAGGAGGAGGAGGGGAACACAGTGGAGGCAGTGGATGTTGGTGTGTCTGCATGAGGATGGTGCTTGCGTGAGTGCCTGTGAGATGAAGTGTGGTGCTTGTGTTTGCCTGAGCCACTTCTGTGTGTTCATTTGGGTGACTGCTGGTCGGAAAGTGTGCTTGGGATAGGCTGGGGTTGAGGGGATTGGGACTGGGTAGAGGAAGTTGGAGGGGGGAGGCTGGAGACAGGGACAATGGCTGCCATCAGTGAATTGGCCAGAGCCTGTAATGCTCTCTGTTGGGCTGCCATGCCAGAGTGAATGCCCTCCAGGTATGCATTTGTTTGTTTCAAATGCCCTGCTACACCGTGGATGGCATTCAGTATGGCTGACTGCCCAACAGAGAGGGGTCTCAGGAGGTCAATAGCCTCCTCACTGAGGGCCTGAGGTGCCTGGGTCGCAGGAGATGCCCACCCTCCTGGGTGAGCGGGCACGGGCAACACGCTGAGGGGCTGCTGGGAGGGCGGTGCTGGTATGGGGGGTGGCAGCTTTACCTGTAGTTGGGGTGGGCACAGAGATGTCCGCCACAGCCAGGGAGCTTCCATCGGAGGAGGTGTCGCTGTCGGTACTTCCCCTCCTGTCTCCGTTGTGGTGTTCCCCTCACCCTCTGTGCCACTGGTGCCCTCATAGTTGGTGGATTCGGCCTCCAGACCCATGTGGGATGCAGCTCCCTCCATCGCCGGTGCCTCTGCTCCTCCGCCAGATGATGCTAATGCACACAAGGACAGGGTGACAAAACAAAAAGGGGGGGGGAAGAGACAGAGGATACTCTTGGTCAATGCCAGCAACAACACTACCGTTGGCAAACACAACTCACAGGGAACAGCCCTATGCACTAGGCATGCACTACCAGTTACAATGCTAGTCACCAGCCCATGGGGTACAATGCCTAACGCCATTAGCTGCACACCTGAATCCCACAGGCCAGTAGTAGATGGCCACTAACATTATTGGGGTTGGAGTGCATCTGAGCTTGCCCATCATTGAACATACCCTGCCATGTTCGCCCTGGCCTAGGGGCACCCACAGCCCACATCCCCCACCCAGGTAATACCTTAACGCGCGCAAAGTCATGATTCAGAATCTGTACTCACCCCCTTGTGGCTGCTGTGATGCCTTCAAGCGCCCATCCAACTACGGATAGGCCACAGCCAGGATGTGGAACATCAAGGGGGTCAGGGTACGACGGGCACACCTTCCTCGTTGGGAGGCCGGCCCTAGCTGGGCCTCCGCCGTCTTCCTTGCCCAGTGGTGCAGGACCTCCCACCGTTTGCGGCAGTAGGTGCTTCGCCTGTAAAAGACCCCCAGGGTCCGCACCTCCTTTGCGATGGCTTGCCAAATAGCCTTTTTCTGATGGCCGCTGACCTGCAGAAAAAAAAACAGCAGAAAAGGTATTAGTCATACCGTCCAGACCGTTATGCTCATGGCCCAACACATCCCCCCCCACCCTCTTATGCACATACATTGCCTACCATACATGCAGCACTCTGCACAGGACCCCTCAGACTACCCCCTACACGAGGCTTACACACACAGCAATCCATACATTCATGGGCCACGCATCATGCTCACTGTGTACTCACCTGTTTGTCTGGAGGACCGCAGAGTAAAGGGTACTGGGGTAGGACCCCATCCACCAGTCTCTCCAACTCCTCGGAAGTGAAGGCAGGGGCCCTTTTCCCAGACTCTTGAGCCATTGTCGCTTCCAGACACAGGTCACAGCAGCACTTGCAATGTAGGTCCTCTCCTGTTGAAGGTCAGGTAGCAAGTAAGTGCACAGATAGAAAATGGCGGTCACGTCCGCGGCGGTGCGTACTCTCACCGCCGGCGCACATCGCCATTGGCTCCTGGAACACATAGGCCCCAATAATAACCAATGTGGTGTTGCATGGCGGTCGTCGACCACAACGGCGCACGTCAGTGGAATTACCTCATTTCCACTTGTCCCTCCTCATGGGTCAGGCAGCCGCCATTTCAGGGGGGCACAGGCCATGGCACCTAACTGCATCACAGCAGACATTGGCACATCAACTGACTTACAAGTTCACATACTGTTTCTATAAAGCAAGAATTGCATATTAATGTTGAAATATTTGTGAATATGACCTTTTGCTCACCGTTTTTCACCCTAGAGTTGAACCACTGAGGATGAATAGGAGATGGAGACATCCACCCGTGTACAGACCCCTGGTGGACCTGGCGACAATGGAGGACAGGCACATTATCCTCACCTACAGACTTGATAGGGTCACAATCCAAGAACTGTGTGCCCAATTGGAGCCAGACCTGATCTCAGCTGTCCGCCACCCCACAGGTATCCCCCCTCTAGTGCAGGTCCTGTCAGTGCTCCATATCCTGGCAAGTGGATCCTCCAAGCGACAGTGGCCATGGCATCAGGGATGTCACAGCCAATGTTCTCAAACATGCTGACCAGAGTGTTGTCTGCCCTTATGAAACACATGCACAGCTACATCGTATTCCCCCAGGTGGATGATTTGGCCAGAGTGAAGGCTGAATTCTATGCACTGGGACATAGCCCCATCATCATTGGTGCCATTGATGGTACACATATTGCACTCCCCCCCCCCCCCCCCGGAGAAATGAACAAGTGTTCAGAAATATAAAAAGCTTTCAATCTCTGAATGTGCAGCAGGTGTGTTTGGTGGACCAGTACATCTCCCATGTCAATGCCAAGTATCCTAGCTCTGTGCATGATGCCTTTATCTTGAGGAATAGCAGCATCCCATATGTGATGTCTCAACTCCAGAGGCACCGGGTGTGGCTAATACGTGAGCCCATGGTCCCCACCCAGTTGATGTAGGTATAGGGGTGTGGGTTTGGCCCCAAGGGTGAGAGTGTGGCTAACAGGTATCTCTCGATATTTGCAGGTGACTCTGGTTACCCCAACCTCTCATGGCTACTGACCACAGTGAGGAATGCCAGGACAAGGGCAGAGGAACGTTACAATAAGGCACACGGTCGAACAAGGAGGATCATTGAGTGAACCTTTGGCCTCCTGAAGGCCAGATTCCGGTGCCTCCATCTGACAGGTGGATCCCTGTACTACTCACCCAAGAAGGTGTGCCAGATCATCGTTGCATGTTGTACAACCTGGCCTGGAGATGCCAGGTGCCTTTTCTGCAGGAGGATGAGCCTGGGGATGGTCGTGTGGCAGCGGTGGAGCCTGTGGACAGTGACAAAGTGGAGGCAGAGGAAGAAGATGTAGACAGCAGAACAACACTAATTCAACAGTGCTTCCATTGACTTACAGGTAAGACACTGTAACTTCACCTTCCATTGCAGCTTTGTGTTGGACATTGAACATGGCAGCTTGATTTCCCTATTTCTATGGCCACTTACTGTACTCTTTGGCATCTCTATTTTCAGATCTCTGTGTCCCACTCTGGCTCCTGGTGTGTTTACTGCTGCCCACTACAGGTCATACCTATGTAAATATTACAGTACACTTGAATTGCAATGTTTACAGTTTGTGAAACTAATACATTTGTCAAACAATTGACAGACTCCATATTTGATTTTGTTCCAAGGGGGTTTATTTAGGTGCTAATAAGTGGAGGGGGTATTGCAATGGGCTGGGTTGCTGATGGAGGAAAGTCCAGGGTAGAGTCCAGTCTATTTATATCACAGGTGCATTGTCCAAGGGGGCATAGGAAGTGGAGCAATGGCAGTTCAAGGTGGACAGGGTGACAGAGTGGGAAACAAGGGTGACAATCAGGAGAGTCTTATTTCCTGGCGGGGTCTTGGCAATGTTCTCTGGCTTCTGCCTCGATCGCAGGGACCGTTTGTGTGGTGGTTCTCCTTCTGCAGGGGCTGGGGTGCTGGTGGCCTGTTGTTCCTGTGGCAGGGTCCCTGTCCACTAGCGTCGGCAGAGGTGGAGGGCTGTTCTTCGGTGTGGCTAGTGTCAGGGGCCCATTGGTGTGCCACTACCTCCCTCATGGTGTTGGCCATGTCTGCCAGCACCCCTGCAATGGTGACCAGGGTGGTGTGGATATCCCTCAGGTCCTCCCTGATCCCCAGGTGCTGGCCCTCCTGCAGCCGCTGGGTCTCCTGCAACCTGGCCAGTATCTGGCCCATCATCTCCTGGCAATGGTGGTATGCTCCCAGGATGTTGGTGAGTGCCTCGTGTAGGGTCGGTTTCCTGGGCCTGTCCTCCCCCTGTCGTACAGCAGTCGTCCTAGCTTCCCTGTTATTGTGTGCCTCTGTCCCCTGAACCGTATGCCCATTGCCACTGACCCCAGGTCCCTGATTGTTCTGTGTTTGTGGGGTTGCCTGGGGTCCCTATAGTGGTGGGCACACTGCTGATTGACATGTCCTGGGGATAGAAGGATGGGCTAGAAGGATGGGCCCGCTGGGTGGGTGCTGTGGTGGTGCTTCCTGAGGGAGGAGGCTCTGTGGTGTGTTGGGACTGTGCCTGGGTAACCGACTGTGCAGAGGTCCCTGATGGGCCAAGTTGGTCATCGTGATCCAGGCGTGCAGAGCTGCTGTCATCAATGTGCGCCTCTTCTGGGGGGGGGGGGGTGGGACTGGATGTGGCTGGCACCTCCTCTCCAGTGACGTTGAGTGGGGGTCCTGTGGGGATGTAAATGCAGTGTTATTGTTTCTGTGAGTGCCATTTTGTGCATGGGCATGTTTTCCTCTCTGGTTGTTATTAGCAAGGCAGCTTTGGCTTGTGTGAGTTGTGATTGGTTTGGCTAAGTGATTGTCACTAGTTTGCATGCTGTGGTGATGGGTGTCTATGCAGGTCTGTGAGTAGTGTCCATGCATTGTTGTTGCATGCAGGGCTTGGTGTTGGGAAGGGTGGGTTGTGGTGTTGAGGTATATGTGAGGTGATGGGGGTGTGGGTAGGGGTTGTTGTTTGTGATGGCATGCAGGTAGGGTGGGGGATAAAGTAGTAAAGAGTTGACTTACCAGAGTCCAGTCCTCCTGCTACTCCTGCCAGGCCCTCAGGATGTATGATCGCCAAGACTTGCTCCTCCCATGTTGTTAGTTGTGGGGGAGGAGGTGGAGGTCCACGCCAGTTCTCTGTACAGCTATCTGGTGTCTTGCAACCACGGAACGCACCTTCCCCCGTAGGTCGTTCTACCTCTTCCTGATGTCATCCCTTGTTCTTGGGTGCTGACCCACGGCATTGAACCTGTCCACGACTCTCCGCTATAGCTCCATCTTCCTTGCAGTGGATGTCTGCTGCACCTGTGATCCGAATAGCTGTGGCTCTACCCGGATGATTTCCTCCACCATGACCCTTAGCTCCTCCTCTGAAAACCTGGGGTGTCTTTGTGGTGCCATGGATGTAGTGTGAGTGGTATGTGTGAGGGTGTGTGGGGTGATGTGTTAGGGTGTGTGCTGTGAGGTGCGTGGATGGTGTATGGGTGATGGTGTTTTGTGGCTCAGATTCAGTGGGTGCTCCTGGCTTGTCTCTCTCTCATTTGCCAAAATCTTTGGGTCGTAAAGGGTTGTGGGTAGTGTGTGTGTCTGTTTTATATTGGTGTGGGTGTGTGGGTGTGGTGTGTGTATGTGTGTCAGGTGTGTGTAGTTTGAATTGTACAATCTGGTGTTGTTTTGTTAGTGCGTATGTATTTTGAGCGCAGCAGTGTGTACCGCCAATGGTTTACTGCGGTTGAGGGTTTTGGTACCACCAGTTTATCACTGACCTTTGGGCTGGCGGACTTGTGTGCCTGTATAGTGGCGGATTTCTATGTGTGGGTCATAATACGGGTAGCGGTATACCGCCGCAGTATGTTGGAGGCAGTCAGCATGGTGGTAAGCGGCACTTACCGCCAATGTTGTAATGAGGGCCTATATGTGAATGTTACACCTGTTTCTGCATGGTGTTGCCTTAACTTGCAGGTCAGGGGTTCCATAACAATGGTAAATAGAAGTGGCGACAAGGGACACCCCTGTTGCGTTCCTCATGTAAGTACCAAGGGTGCTGATTGTATATTGTTAATCAGAATTAAGTTTGTAGTTTTCAGATGGATCAGAAGGAAGTATTAAGATCCAGGTTCTAACTCTATAGAATCAGTTACTATAAAAAGTTGGTTACATGAAGAAGAAAGTCCTGAAGACAAGAAGCAGCAGTTTTGGGATAAGCCAATATAAGTAGAAAGAACAGGACTCCCCAAACTGTGGCAATAAAACATTGAAAATAGCAGCACTCATAACTAATTATGCTCACAGCAAAATTATGCAGGCCAAATGTCTGTCTTAACAGAAGAATAATTGCATGCAATATTGAAAGCACTGTCATTATCAAAGCTCAATAGACCTCATTTATGAGGCACTAGCGGCACACTGCACCACTGGAGCCTCATTTTTATTGACGCCCCGGTGGCACAGTTTGCCAGTCCATATTTACAAAGCCACAGAAAGCCATCTTGCGTGGCTTTTCATGGCCTTGTAAATATGGACCCCTTTCAAGCATAACACTGCGTGAAAGGGGCATTCCATGGGTGTTGCTTGGGGTGTTCCCACGCAACACCCATGGAACCGGAAGGAATCTGACGCATTCCCAAATTTACAAGTCTGGGAATGCGGTAGATTCCTATGCCACCTTAGGGGTGGCATAAGAATGACACAATGGGGAGAAATATCTTTATTTCTAACTGTTTTTAACTCTTTCTAAGTGTGCTGCATTCTGAAGCACACATAGAAAGAGGAAAACACCTCTTGTGATTGTTTTTGTGCAGGAATGTGTCCCTTCCTACACAAAGACAATCATCCTCAAGTGCCTGCATTGGTGCTTGACAGCAATTTGTGCACCAGCAGGGGGAGAGGACAGAAATGTGCTGCGTGTTATAGATACAGAGCATTTCTGCCCTTTCCCAATGGCGCAGGGTGGCACAAGGCACTTGATGTGCCACCCTGTGCCACATACCTCGTAAATGAGGTCCTATGTGTGCTGCCAGTGGATTATTTCAAAGGGGAAAATGTGTATCCCACTTCACAGAATTCTTCTGCCCCATCATATTAGCATGGTTACTTTCCAAACGTCCCACTCTGCATATGTTATACACCTACTGTAGGACAATCTTCTACTACAGTTGTAAAAACAATACTATCACTATGAAAGGATCAACTACTCTATCATCAATGAAAGCAGGACAGATGTTAGATCACAAAATGAAAGGTGCCTAGGAAGCAGTTGGACAATCTTGTGTTCTTACAGTATAAACATTGTTTTACTGGATCACACCTATTTATCTACTTTTTGGAGCTCTTATTTTCAGAAATGCTTAGTGGTAATGCTTAGTGGTATTATTCTTGTGGTGTATATCACATAAAGCTGTTAACAGGCATTTTAAGATACGATTGGGATGAGGCAGTTTCACATCACCACCCCTTGACTGTTCGACTTAGGTGGGGAGTGCCATGTTCCCCCATTCTCACTTAGAAGCTTCCTTACTGGATGACCAGGTACTCTGCTCAGCTATACTCAATAACATAACGGATTATTGCATCTACAACCACAAAACGGAATTTAGTCAAACCCTTGAATGGGACACTTTTAAAGTCACAACAGGATGTAAGCTCTCGAGGAAGACTTATGAACAGGTGAAGAATTTTTGCTTAGGCTGTAAACTTAGGCATTTGAAGAAGCTGCACACTCGACGGTGTTCTTGACTGCTCATGTGAAGCACACTGAATTACTTGAGTGGCTGCAATACATCAACTTTGCGGCGCACACTACAAACTCATATGCAGGTTGACTAGTCTGAGGCCCTCCATGCATGGGTAATAAAAGAGAAATGACCTAGCTGCCCTACCTCTTCCATTCAACTCACTTAAGACACACATGGTCATTCAAGCAGAAATACCTGATGCCTTTGTTGACTACTATAAGACTCCTTATGCTGCTGCACAACCTTTAGCAATAGAGGTCACGTTAGCCTATTTGACAGAAGTCTCATTGCCTCAGGTTACTCTGTAACTGTGTCAAGACTCGCACCTCCCTCAAATCGCTGCCGCCACCAAAACTCCAGGTCCAGGTGGACTCCGACTGGAGTTCTACTGTACCTTTTTAGCTTAGCCCTGGAGGATGGTACCCTCCCAGCATCTTTAAGAGAGGCTGTGCTTATTTTCATCCAAAAACTAGACAAAGATGACTCCATAAAATCTTAAGCAAGAAGTTAGCAGAGCATTTGTTACCACCTACTCCGCACTACTGGACCATGACCAAAATGTCTTTGTGTTGGGCCGGAACACCTCAATCAATATTTGCAGGCTCTTCAGGATTATTGAGACTAGCCTGGTCCTTGATCTTGAAAAGGCATTTGACTCTCTGAATTGTTTATTTCTCTTTCTTTTGCTGTAATATTATGGACTGGGCAGACATTTCATTGCTATGGTATGTCTTGCATACAGAACAGTCAGTCAGTACGAGTTTGTACGGGCAGGATTGTCGGAGGACTTAGGAATTCACAAGGGCGCCAAGCAGGGCTGTCCGCTGTCTCCTTTCCTATTTGCCCTGATGATTAAGCCATTGGTTATCCTCCTAGGCAGTGTAGGTGCCCTCTGTGGGATATCGCTTGAAGACAGAGCCCACTTTGTCTCCCTGTAAGCGAATTACATCTTTCTATATATTTGTGAAAGGGCCATGGATCACAGCAAAATTGCTGACACTTGCAATGTCTTGGCAGAAATCTCCAGTCTTCAAATTAATTGGCCGATATCTTGTCTCTTTTTTTCTTCAGGCCAGAGCAGAAGAATCTCAGCTTGATGTTGTTGGAAAGACACTGTTATGTCACCTTTGTACACTCTGAAATCTCTGTATTTGCATATATCACCATGTGAAAGACCTAATGGATGGAAATCTTATCAGAACTGTGACAGCACTCCATGGCCAGATCACATTCTTTAAAACTCTTCCACTTTCCGTCATGAACAGAATAGCTCTTTCCAAAATGGTAATATTCCAGGATCTATTAGACCATTTTGCTAACCTCCCTCTTAAGCAACCGGCTACATTTTGTTATGAGTTAAATTTGTTGTTGGGGCCTGATTTGGTGTAGTTGCCACCACAGGGTGGCACTGCCCAAGTTACGCTAGCCTCCGGATAGGGGAGGACTGGGAGCCCCCAAAATTACAAGCACTATAATGTAGCTGTGCAACTGCAGTGGGTGAGTTGTTGGCTTGCCACTTTACAACACTACCTCCACCCAGCCTTTCCGTGGTTTTTCAACCGGTGCCCGAGCAGCCCACTACTGACTATATAGATGCCTGTAGATGCATGACCCACCACTTATACCCCCGCCATTCCCCTTTGGGCTTTCGGCAAGATAGAGGCTATCATCAACTAGGTGGAACACAGGCATGGAGCAGATTTCACAACCTTCAGAAATCTCTTTCTGGACAGTGCCCTAATGCCTTTCGCTGAGCAGGCGGATCAGCACAGCATTCACTGATGACAGTTCCTGGCATATCACACACACATACATATTATCAGAACCTACTGGCATGCTGTAGCAACTGAACCACTGCCTCATGAAGTGATGCAATATATCCATGATCTTGGCAATGGGTGGCGATTAAGTGTCTGGTTTGTGAAGGGGGTTGGGAAACATACTCAGATGTCCCTTACTCGCCTCCACGTCAAATGGGAAACAAAACTTGGAAGGGTCCTTCCTGATAAAGAGTGGGATAGACCATTGGCCTACCGGGGCTCAGTCTCTTGAAACACAATGTTCAAGGTCATCCAAAACTTTAGCCACATTAGCCAAAGTAAAAGAAAAGAGGTATGTACCTCACTAAAGGCCTGATTTAAGTCCTGGAGAAGGGGAATACTCCATCACAAATGTAACAGATCTATTACAATCACATTTCATCCTATTGAGAATTGTAAAATGGTGGAAAGGATATCCTTCACATTTATGATTAAGTATTCCCTCCGACAAGATCTAAATCAGGCCCTAAGTCTCTAAAGGTCCGCTCTAATCAAAGGACAAAATGAATCTGCCTTTTTAACTAACTAAACACCACTTTAATCTCTGCAGAACTTTCAGGAGCTGACGTCACCACCTGTAACCGCCAGTAACTTTCCATGCACAGTTTGAAATTTGCAACTCCCATTAGCCTTTCATCTCTCAGACCAAACATCAGGAGGACCTTAGATCAGTAGCTTAACACTAGCCCCTGCAGCCCTGGAGGTGCAGGGGGTCCCTGAGCTCTATGGGGCTCCCTCCAGCACTCTGCATGGGCCTCTGACCTGAGAGCTCCTGACTGGATCCAGAGCGTGGAGGGCGCCATCCATGTATTTTGCAATCGGACTCCCTCAAGTTCTGTTATGCCTCTGCCTTGGATCCCTCCGGTGTCCAGGAATCTAGAAAGGAGTTATTTTTCATGGCTCCTCATTAATACTCGTCACCCTTGGTAACCCATCTTCTCATACCTCTTTATCTAAGACTAACAGTAAGCTCTTAATTAATTAGAGACTTATGTAGACCCACCTGCAAATAAAGAAATTTGCAACAAGAGCCAAACTCCATGTTGCAGGTTAAACAAAGAAAAACATTTCATGCCTTAACTGCAGCTAACTTAACATAGAATTCAATGCACATTCGAATACATGATCATGTGTGCATTTCTCATAAGTACAATAAACGAGGAACAATTATGAAAATATAACATTTAGCTAAAATATCATAGTTCCAATACATTTGAATAATAAATAATAATTGCATAAATGTGTATTTCCTCAGTTAATGTCATTACTAAACATGCATACGACTTTTTTACATTTCTGCTTACAAGTGCACTTTAATTATATGACTCTTCAGTGCACCTTATTTACATGAATACATTTGAACACGTTATACATATTGTTGACTACATTTTCATGTCACTTCTGAAATGCATAATGGCACAGCCAAGCTATGCTCTCTCTGTACTCCACTTTCAAGTAGTGTGCCGAGATAACTCACTGCTCTGAACCGGCTTACACTCCCAACATAGTTGAGTTCATCTACCTTTTAGTATTACCCTTAGCATCGCTTCAGTTTCGCCACAAAACTGTGCTCAACAAGGGCACTCCTTAGACTCCTTGGTGAGAAACTATACCTGCCCTCCTCCTGAAGCCGACTAATTGGATGACCCCATAGGTCTCCCTAGTACCTGCATTGATAACAATGTGAGCGCACATTGTTAGAACAAGGTTGTTTTTTTCTGTGTCTCTTGCTGTAGTAATGCTTTAGTCCTCACAAGTCCACTAAGATGACCTTCTATCAAAGTTGCTCTATTTTTCTTGTTATTTATCCTGCTTCATCCCTCTCCCTGAAATTAGTGCCAGCACTGTTAGCATTCTCGTCATTTCAAGAATTTGCTATAGATTATCTTTGGTACTGTATGTTGTTGCTGGTACCAGCAATCGTTATTATACTGACATTTGCTTGCATAAAAACATTGTATTGTAATGTTGTTACCTATTTTCTTTTTTTTTATAATTTTTTGTATTTGCCTTTAAATCGAGACATAACATTTCCAAGGAGTTACACATATGAATCACACTATAGTGTCTCTGTGAAAATACAGATACATATTCTTCAATAAAGAAAACTCCCCCAACCCTCCTCCCCTTCTCCCAACTCCCATTGTGGCACCCAACCTCACTTTGATCAGCCCCACCAGTCTGTTTGTTTCTTTTCATCCCCAAATCAGTAGTTGTGGTCTCTCCATAAACGTCCCTTAGTCCTATATCTCTCATGTCTCTCTTGAGGCCATTTTCCCAGTCTGATCTATATCTCCAGGGAGTAATATGTGATCCAGTCCCCCCATATCTTTTGGAATTTTCGAGGGCATCTTCTGTTGATATACGTTGTCTTTTCCCCCATCATGAACCCATCCATGCCCTTTCTCCAGGCGCTTATTGTCGGGCAGCTTTCAGCTCCCCATAATCGTGCTATGTCTCTTTTGGCAACCATCAGTGCTAGCCCACAGAACAGGAGCTTCCTTCTGGGCAGGTCTATGTCATTTGATATGCCTAGAATTATGTATTTGGGGTCTAGGGGGATCTGCGCAGTCAGGACCCCGGCAAGTATTCCTATCACCTAGTTCCAGTACACCTGAATCTTGGGACATTCCCATAGGACATGAAAAAAGGATCCAACCCCACCACAACCTCTGCTGCAGTCTGGACGCCTGGCCCTCCCCATCAGGTGTAGTCCCTGTGGGTCATAGTATATTCTGTGTAGAATCTTAAATTGTATCAGTCTGAGTCGTATCCTAATTGCGACCTCTCTGGGGAACATCAAAGCAGTCTCCCAGTCTATGTCCTCCAAGGGGCCTATTTCCGTCTCCCACCTGGTGCGCAGGCCGGTCAGTGTGTTTGGTGTATTATTGTTTATGGTCTTGTATACTGCCGAGGTCCCTTTCGCTATTATCTTGGTCAATAACAACCGGCCCTCTAGGGGGGAGCAATCTGGGATTTCCACTCGCCGACAACCCTCCGCTACCCAAGCGTGTCTCAATCGTATATAATGAAAGTATTGAGTTCTATTTAGGTCGTATTCTGCTTGTAGAGACCCGAAGGGCATCATTTCCCCATTTTGTATCAAATCCCCCAGCTCAGAGATTCCAATCCTGTCCCAGCCCTCGTAGCCCTTGAGTTTCTTAATTTCTTTTAACCAGCTACTCTCCCAGAGAGGGGTCATACTGGTGGGTCGTCTATACCATCCCACTGTTTTGTTAGCTCTTTTCCAGGCCGTTAGAGTCACTTTCGTGGCTGGGGTGAGGTGTCGGTCTCCCACCCTCTCATAGAGGAATTGTCTACATGTTTTGCCCTCCCATTGTAGCCGTTCCAGACGGAATGTGGGATGTTCGTCTGTGGCAAATACCCAGTCATTCACGTTGATAAGGTGTGTCGCCCAATTGTATGCCTCTATATCCGGTAGGGACAGACCCCCAGCATACTGATTACGCTGTAGGGCTTTAAGGGCTATTCGTGGGTGTTTCCCTTCCCACAGAAAATGTCGTATGTCCCCTTCTATGTCTCTAAATTGGCCTGAGGGAATTTGGTAGTATGTGTTCTGCAGAACGTATAGAAACTTTAGTAGAGAGATCATTTTGACCATGCCTACCCTGCCCATCAACGTCAGAGGTAAAGTTGTCCATCTGCTGAAATCAGAACTGCATTCCCTCACCACCTTCCCTAGATTACTGTTATGGCTTCTGTCAGCCTCTTGTGTAACATAGATATCCAGGTATGAGAATACTTCTTTCGTGCACTGTAGCCTCATCGGCAAAGGGGGCATACGAGCACCCCCTGTGGTGTGTAGAGGATCGATTTTTGCCAGTTGATGCAATAGCCGGAATGGCTCCCGTATTCCTCAATTAATAGAAACAATCGTGGGAGGGTCCACTCAGGGTGGGTGATGTAGAGGAGGACGTCATCCGCATATAGAGAGATACGTTCCACTGCACTTTCGTCTACTTTTAGTCTAAAGCCATATAGGCCTGTTGAGTTCCTGATCTTGCACGCCAGAGACTCAAGGGTAAGGGCAAATAGTAGGGGGACAGCGGGCAACCCTGTCTTCTGCCTCTCTCTATGGGAAATTCTGAGGAAAGGACTCCATTGACTCTCACCCTCACCACAGGTTTCGTGTATAACAGTCTCACTGTCCTGCCATTGATTAAGTTTGTTTGACCAATGACTTTGTGTTTCACCAATGCGCATATTAGTTGCTCAATGTTCACCAGTAGCACATTGTATGTTTTGTTCAGTTGAGCCGCCTATTGGCTTTGACATGGCATTAGCCATTACTTTCTGTATTCAGTTTAGCCGCCTATGGGCTTTGACATTGCATTAGTCATTACATTCTGTATTCTGCCTATTGGCTTTGACATGATATTAGACCTGGCCTTTTGTATTAAGTTCAGCTGCCTATTGACTTTGACATGATATTAGACATTGCATTTTGCATTCAGCTCAGCTGCCTATTGGCTTTGACATTTTATTAGACATTGCATTTTATATTCAGTTTAGCTGCCTATTGGCTTTGACATGACGTTAGACATTGCATTTGATATTTAGGTTAGCTGCCTATTGCCTTTAACGTGGAGTTAGACATTGCAGTTGAGAATCCAAGCTGTATTTTTCCAAGCTGTGTTTTTGCACAAGATGAACCAAGATGTTTTTCTCACACCAGACTAGACCTGATAAGAGAGAGTACAGGTGGTGTTTACCATCCAGCTCAAGCCTGGGAAGAGGAGCAGTCTAGGAGATCTGGCCAATCTCCAAAGGCTTGCGTAGTTTTCCCGGGTCTGAGAGGAGGGGGAACGCTGTTCTAAGGGTGGCTCACAGGCTGCAGAGATTCAGATTCGAATCTGCCTGACTTCGTGCTGGAACTAGGCGCCAGTTGCCAGCATCCCGTGTGGGTAGATAAATCTCTTTCTCGCAGCTGACAAGGAGTCATCAGCTTGCAGACCCTAGAAAGATGAAGTTGTAAATAGTTTCTCACACGGTGAAGTATTTGTTTTGCTTTGCATTCAATATCTTATAAATATAACCTGCTGTGTATATTGCAAACTGATATATTTTGTTTTCATTGAACGTGTGCTTGAAATCTACTAATCCGTCAGTTACGAAATTGCGGTCGGGGAAGAATTAACAACAATAAAAGTCTTCTTTGAACTCAGAAGTGCATTCTTGATATGTTATGTAAGTGCTAAAAATGAGATAAGAGAAAAAGCACTACACTCACCCACTCTACATACTTTGGGCCGAAGTCAAATCTCTTTAGCGTGGCCTCCAAGAAGGGCCAGTGGACAGCATCAAAGGCCTTCTCCGCGTCCAGGGCCAGAAATAAGTGCAGCTCCAAGCGATTCATAATTGTGGCTAACCATACATGTGCTCTTCTCAAGTGTCTTGTGGATCTCCCTGGCATAAAGCCAGTTTGGTTCAAATGGACCAATGAGGAGATGACACAACATTCAGGTGGCCAGCACTGTGGCGAGGACCTTTACCTCAACGTTCAATAGGGATATCGGCCTGTATGAGACACAGCTGCATTTGGGCCTTCCCTCTTTGTGTATAACCGCAATCGCAGCCCTTTGTAAGTCTGGGGGAAGAATTTCCTGTCTCCGCGCATCTAGATACATATTTAGTAAATGGGGAGCGAATATTTCTCAGAGGTTTTTAAAGACCTCTGCCCGGAAGCCATTTGTTCCTGGTGCCTTGCCGGGTCTAAGCCGTTCCATGGCGGTCAAGATTTCCTCTATCGTGATTCCGCTCTCAAGTCCTTCTCGTCTCTCATCATCTAATGTAGGGACATCTATCTCATTTAGATACTCCGTAATGTGGTCCGCATTTGCCAACGGTCTAGCTTTATAGAAGTCTCCATAATAACTGACAAATGTCTCCACAATGTCCTCGTCAGCGGTTACCCTAGTCCCGTCTTGGGTCTCAATCTCTGGAACCCATCTAGCTGCTCTTTCTTTTTTCCCGAGCCAGGCAAGAAGTTTCCCCGCTTTATCTCCAGTTTCGTATAGTCTGTATTGGGTCTCCTGGAGGTGGGAGCGTGCCTCTTTATCTGCTGTCTCTCTATACTCTACCTTCGCTAGCTATAGCTGTCTGAGAAGTGCGGGTGTGGGCGTCGATACCACCTTCGCCTCTAACTCGAGGAGCATTCTTTCCATTTCACTCAGCTTTTTATTGTCTCTTTGCCTTTTTTGAGCCACTAGGTTTTGGGCGCTGTCTCTAAGCACTGTCTTATAGGCTTCCCATAATATCACTGCAGAGTCCACTGACCCTACATTTTCTTTGTAGTACAATTCGGTGTCTTTTCGCAGTCCTCTATTCACTTCTTGGTCTTGCAGGTCCCAAGAGTTCAGCCGCCAGTCTCTGCGATCCCCAGATTTCCCACCCATTGTCACCAGTAGGGGAGAGTGATCTGAAAGTCCCCTTGCTAGGTAGTCTGCCCCGGATACCTTTCCCACCTCACCAGCCGGGGTGAAGACGTAGTCCAGGTGGGAAAAAACTCTGTGTGCCCCTGAGAAGTATGAGTATTTTCTTTCCATGGGGTGTACCCTTCTCCATATATCCGTCAATACCAGGGAGGTTGCAAACCCCTGTAATTGGGTGGCCTGTCCTGTTGCTAGTCTCACTCCTGATCTGTCCAGTCCTATGTCCATCACATCATTGAAGTCCCCACCCAGTATGTGAAGGGATGCTGAGGATGCTAGTAGGAGCCTCGCAATCTTGTCTAGTAGAGGACCCTGTAGTATCGGGGGGACATATGCACTCACCAGTAGGATTTCCCTCCGTCCCCAGGACCCTTCAACTCCCACAAAGCGATCATCTGTATCTTCCCATTTTTGGGTGATCTGAAAGGGGGGAGTTTTACGAATCAAAATTGCTACTCCTCTAGAGCCGGACGTGCATCCTGCATGCGCAAGAACTATATAAGGGCCTCTATTAAAAAAACTACATCTTGTACCTTTGAGGTGGGTCTCCTGTAGGAGCACTATATCTGGCTTTTGCCTTTTAATGTACTGGGAGACTAGACCTCTTTTCACTCTATCTCCAAGACCGCTGACATTCCAGGAGAGCACACTAAAACCTTTTTCATTCCTGAGAGATGTCACTCTATCTGCACTTCCAGGGGCCATCTCTTTTTATAGAAGTCATAATGTCGACATTTTCGGCCCTACTGGGGCTACCTCGGGTGCTATGGTGTCGTTTGGGGACACTCTCTGGTGTCTTATGATACTCATCTATTCGCGTCTGTGTCTGTGGGTATTCCATGTAACTTAGAAATAACCTTTTAATGTATAACTGACTGTAACTTAACACCCCTCCCACCCCCCTCCCCACCTCCCAATGGCCCCTGTGAGCATGTGGCTGCATAGTTCTAGTCCACAGGAGACTGGAGGTCTGTATCCCTATCTCCCCTTCCCACCCTTTCAACCGTGTAAACTGAGTAAGTACAGTGTTCAAATCACCCTGCAATAAGGGGTGTAAAAAAGAAAAGAAAAACCTTTTACAAGTTTGGGGTAAGATTGAGACGGCTCACCACCTCTTTCTATCGCAGTCTTGTATCTACCCATCCGGACTCAGCGGAGTCCGGGCCTCTTGTTCCACCTCCATTATGTCAATAGCCTCCAGCAATGGGTGCGGGGACCCACCGCTCACACCCGCCCCGTTCTCAGGCATCCGCGGGGTTGTCCCTTCTTGACCACTCCGTGTCCGGGCTCTTACACTGTGACTACCCTCTGAGTCCGTGGTGTCCGCTCTCGCATCTGTGTGTCTGGGAATCCGCCAGGGCGTGCTTCTTCCAGCTCTCTGTCTCCGCCTGCCTCTGTGTACTTGTAGGGAGCATTCTTTGGGTCTCGTGCCCGCCACTGTCTTGGATGTCTTTTCGGGTTCTCTAGATCTCCCACTGTCAAGTTGGGGTCTCTCCTCAATCCAGTCCCAGGCCTCCTCCGGAGACTAAAAAAAAAAGGATTTCCCCTGAAACAGAATTTTAAGTTTGGCCGGGAAGAGAAGCATGTATCCAAGCTGGAGGCCCCGGAGCCGGGCTTTGACTGCATCAAAGGCTCGTCGCTGTTTCTGCACCTCCCTTGTGTAGTCCGGGAAGACAAGGATCTTTGTGTTCTCGTGCCTGACCTCTCCCATCTTGCGAACTTCTGATAGGATCATGTCTCTACCCTGATAGTTAAGAAAGTGGGCAATCATTGGTCTAGGGGGCGTGCCTGGCGGGGGCCTCCCCCCCAAAGCCCTGTGTGCACATTCTATTATGAAACATGTTGAAAACTTTTCCAGCGGGATAGCACGTTTGAGCCATTGATTTAGAAAGCTGTTCATGTCTGTCCCTTCCGCTCCTTCTGAAAATCCCACAAAGCGGAGGTTATTGCGTCGTGCTCTATTTTCGGAATCTTCCAGCTGCCACATTACGTCTTTGTTGATGACTTTGATTTCTGCTACCTCTTTTCGTAGGTCCCTTACCGTATCTTGCATTTCCGAGATGCGAGTCTCTGCAGATGTGACCCTCTCCACCAACTTGCGAAGATCCTGTCGGAGGAGGGACACCTCCGAATGTACATCTCCCATCCGTTCTTCAAGGGCACCCCGCGAAGCCTGTATTGCTGAGAGGAGCTCACTGTTGTCTGGAGCAGGCGCAGGATTCCCCGTGGGCACCAGGGGGGTCACCACTTTTGTGTATCTGTCCATTTTGCCTTGTCGGGAGGCTTAGGGTCTTTGTCCCATGCCATCTGGGGTCCCCAGAGCCCCGTCCGTATCGCTAAGTTTCAGGAAAGCCCAGAATCCACAGGAGGATTACTTTTCTTTTACCACCGTGGGCAGACCGCAACAGGGCCAAGTCTCAAGGGGGTGCGCTCAGCCCCCAGTCCACCACCTCCGCCGCACATCTCGCCTCTCCTGTAGATCCCATGGGGTCAGCACCGGTTTCCAAGTTTTGTATAGGGTGTTTCCCCCCCTAATTGAATTCTGGCGGAGTGGCTGTGTCTGGTTAGTCTATACCAAGTCTCACGCGGCCCCTATGCAATTTCTGCTTCTTCTCACCTCTGGTCTGCGCTATATGTGGGCCTCATCTTCGTCTCTCGCATCCCCCATCGTCGTTTGTGAGTCATACATCCGCAGGGGGGACATGCGGAGCACGGCTCGACGTCACAGGCCCCGGCGCGTGGCCCTTAAGATCCCCAGGCCCTCCACTGCACAAGAGGGGGGCCCGGGCCAGCCAGGCGCCGCCGGGAACAGCCGATCCACCTCAATTCCGGCCCTTCACTCACCGGGCTCTCCGCTCGTCCGCGGGGCTCCAGAGCAGGCCCCAACTTCAGCAGGCCGCTTCAATGGGCGCGAGGGCTTCACTGGCCCCAGCGCGAGACTCCTATGATCACCGGGCCCTCCACTGCTCCAGGAGGGAGGGGGGCCAGACAGGCACCCCTGGAACTGCCGACCCTTCTCTGTTTCGGCCCTCCACTCACCGGGCCTTCCGCTCGTCCGCGGGGATCTGGAGCAGGCCCCAGCTCAAGCCAGCCGCTCCGGTGGGCGCGAGGGCTCCTCCCTCTCTCAACGCCTCTTTCAAATCCCGCTCCGGAGGCCTACCGCACACAGGCCGCAGCTTCATCCGGGGAGCAGCCCCACGAGCCCGGGCTGCCCCCACCACTCCAGGCCCCGGAGCGGCCGCTCTCTCTCGGGCCCGCGATCTCACCGCATCTCCTCCCTGGCGATCCCCTCCTCTACCGGGCCACTTATTCTCTGCACCGCGCGGAGGGCGCGGCTGCAGCCCCCAGTCCGTCGGCTCCAGAAACACAGCCTATCGGGGGAGCCCAAAGGCGGGGGGAACTCCCGGTACCCGGAAACAGGTCTTGGAGGGGTGAGGCGGGCATTCAGGATCTTATTTGTCAGAGGCCGTCTCGGAGCTCTTCAAGACGCGTCCGCTTACGGCGCCATCTTGGCTCCTCCCCTTTTGTTACCTATTTTCAAAACCAAATAAAGAGATGTTAAAAAAACAGGTCATTTCAAAATACACTGGGCTCCAGTACAAGTCCCAAAGGAATTTCGTTCAGTACTCACCACTTGTGCTAAGTACCACAGCGTTCTAAATTTTTGTCCCTTGAAATGAATAATGATGTGGTTATATGCCATACTTCCCCCCATTCCGAGGTGTGCAAACTCAGGATGTTATTTTCTGTGCTGAGATTGTGCCCATTTTCACATTGTAAAAATGATGCAATAAGCAATCTGTAAAATGATCCCTAATCACCTCAAAACCTAAAATCCCATTGTACAAAAATTGGGATTACGTAGGGGTTAGAATGAAGTCTAGGCCTCGTAATTGCTGGTCATCCTCCATCGTGTGTGTTGGCTACCTTTTCTCACATCATTTTTTGTTACTTTTATCTCTTATTATTATATGCTGATGACCTTGCATGCAGTTCTTTCATCATTCTGCTGAATATCTGTTTATCTTCTTAAACGTCTACATCCGTTTGTAGCCATATCCATCAAACAACCCATCTGTTGCTGAGCTGGTGCACCTCCTTGGTATATTCATACTACCTCGTATACTCTCTCCGCACTGCCTCATATCTGTTGCGTGCACTGTCTCCCATGTTGTCCTTTCACCCTGCCTTACGTTTGCTGATCTCTGTGCCTTGTGTAGACAATACCAATCTCTGATGCCCAGGTTGCAATGTGCAATATACAAAAGACATTGCAAGATAAATTAAATAAATAGAATGCTTGTCACTGGCTTTATGTTTTATCAAACCATTGCCTCATATTTGCAGGTCATTACTGGATTTCGTCTCACAATCTGTTGATAAAGTTTTACCCTTCCCATCTCACTGATCAATCACAAGGACGTATTCACATATTTGCAGGAAAACTTTCTTCAAACATTTCAATTACTTCTCACCCTCCTTCCAAACCCCCATGTAAATTATTTACCTCACCGGGTACAAACATCCTGAGCCAGCCTCAATAAGCAAACTCCATCGACAGGTTTTGACAATAACAGATAGTTTTTTTACACGGTACACTTGTGTTGTGTAATTAAAATGAAATCCATAACTTGATGTATTAATCACATATTTGTGAAAGTAATTTAGGTCTAGAGTAAAGAAGGTATATTTGTAAGTCTGCTTTTAGATGTAGCATGATCTGTCAAAGCAGACATTCCATAGTCTGTTGGAAAATAGTATTCTTCGTGTCCTTCCATGAGTGATAGGAAGCAGGCACTTATGGCAGCCTCCATTGCAGTGATGTCATAGTAGTTGACAAGCAGCCCTTTTCTGTTTGTGAACCGAGTATAACACAATGTAGGCCATTAACGCGACTGGTCTTTGAGCACTAGCTCCCATGATGCATTTGCTGTCCCTACCGTCCATTGGCCTCAAGCCCCAAGCTGCTCCTAAGAATCAGCACAGAGGCTGTGGCAGAGTAAAGAGCCACTCACTGCTCCGAGGCCTAGCAAGCAAGGATTGTTGGACATTCCCCTGGGAGGTGGGGGGAGATTTTTTTTTTGTCGTAACTGATTATTGGTAATCTGCATTACCCATTCACAAGTGTTATCTTTTCACCCCAGTACCCTCACAAAATGCAAATAGGTGGACTTTAAAGTAGTGTATCCGTGTTGATGAGGAAAAGAGTGAACCGATTTTGCAACCTAGTGTACTAAGCTACTTGAGATGCAATCTGTTCCTCTGGTGACCATACTGTAAAAGATCGTCCGATACTACTCTTTCTGAACAGCTGTCCATGAAGCATTCTATAGGTTGTTTATGTTGTTATTATGATGCCTCTATGTAAGCCTAAGCAAAAAGAATAGATGATGGACGGAATGCTGAACAAATCAAACATTTACACCCAGTCACAGATCTGGATTTAATCCATCGTTTTATTGCTCACCACACAACCCCAGTTTGGACCCACCCATATACAAATCATTCTTAACTCTGCTTCACATGGCAAAAGTCCACCACGAACTGCAGACCAGTTCCTCCCTGGACCGGAAAGAAGCATCCTGGAACTGGTTTTGGGGTATCACCCCTCATTAGCCTGGCCAGCTTGAATCCAGTGGCACAGTGAGCACGGAACCCACGTCTGGGCATATCCTTCGCACTTAGGACAACTAAAGCAAAAAGAACAGATGATGGACAGAATGCTGAACAAATCAAGCATTCACCCCCAGTCATAAATCTGAGTTTAATCCATCGTTGTTTTGCTGTGATGAGGGGTGATACCCTGAAACCAGTCCCAGGATGCTTGTTTCTGGTCCATAATTATCAAAAGTATGTTAACTTAATTTGCATTAAAAAAAGAATACCCACTTAAAGCAAAATGTTTATATTTGTATTCCGTATCAAAAGTTACTAAAAGTTATGCATATAATGTAATTTAATTTATTTTTAAAAAGATACATTTATTTTTAAATTGAAAATTGCTATTCTTTCAATGAAATATGTTGTATAGTGGACATTTTACCTTTTAAACATTGCAATTAATGTATAGATTTTTTTAAAGACGTATAACAAATTAATTTAGTCTAACATTATTTTCTATTGTGTTTTATTTTAAGTCCCTATCTCAGTCATTTGTTATAGAAGGATGCTGGAGTCCCTGTGAGTAGCCAGGGGTGGTGATGGACTTACTCCAGCTCTGTTTTGGGCTTTTTGGCTGTATTAATTTAGAAGTGCAGTTTGAGTACAGCAAGGGGCATATGTCTGTTCCTCCCTAAATCCCTGTGTAGCCCTCTCTAAACCCCTCCATAGCCTTCCCTAAACCTTTCCCTTAAACCTCTCTTTACTCCTCTTGTAATCCCTCCCCTTTAGTAGCAAGTACTCCCCGTGTTCCAGCCACCCATCCCTCCCACATTTACAACTACAACATAAACTAATGTGTAGAGATCTCCCCAGTTGGGGCTGAGACCTCTGCAAGTAGGTTGGAGAATAGCATTTTGAAGTATGTTAGTATTACTACTGTAGCACTACTAGCAGACTACAAAATGCAGTTTGTGAATAGGCCCCTCAACCTTTAGCCTCCAAACTCAAATTCCTTCACATTTAAAAATCATCTTAACATTTACATTTAGTTTTTTATGTATGCATTCTTCATTATTTTGCTAATATTTTTTCATTTACATTTTCTAAACAGATGTGGACCGTCAGTAGACATCACAGACCTCCAGGAGTCTGCAGACTCCAAGTTAAGAACAAGTGCCTTAGGCTACTATGGATGTCCGTTCTTATTACGGGACAAAACTAGCTACATTAAAAAGAAAAAAGAAAACATTTTTCATCATACTATTATAATCAATATAATATCTTAAATGTCACTTCATTAACAATACTTCCAAACCGTAGCAAACCTTGAATAACTACCAATTCTCACAGCATACAAAGACTCAAGTGCCATCACATTATACATCTTTTCATTCCAGTCTTTAAAAAGTCGTAGTTTGTTGAATTCCAGTGCTGCATAATCTAGGAGTGTGCTATACAGGGAGTGCAGAATTATTAGGCAAATGAGTATTTTGACCACATCATCCTCTTTATGCATGTTGTCTTACTCCAAGCTGTATAGGCTCGAAAGCCTACTACCAATTAAGCATATTAGGTGATGTGCATCTCTGTAATGAGAAGGGGTGTGGTCTAATGACATCAACACCCTATATCAGGTGTGCATAATTATTAGGCAACTTCCATTCCTTTGGCAAAATGGGTCAAAAGAAGGACTTGAGAGGCTCAGAAAAGTCAAAAATAGTGAGATATCTTGCAGAGGGATGCAGCACTCTTAAAATTGCAAAGCTTCTGAAGCGTGATCATCGAACAATCAAGCGTTTCATTCAAAATAGTCAACAGGGTCGCAAGAAGTGTGTGGAAAAACCAAGGCGCAAAATAACTGCCCATGAACTGAGAAAAGTCAAGCGTGCAGCTGCCACGATGCCACTTGCCACCAGTTTGGCCATATTTCAGAGCTGCAACATCACTGGAGTGCCCAAAAGCACAAGGTGTGCAATACTCAGAGACATGGCCAAGGTAAGAAAGGCTGAAAGACGACCACCACTGAACAAGACACACAAGCAGAAACGTCAAGACTGGGCCAAGAAATATCTCAAGACTGATTTTTCTAAGGTTTTATGGACTAATGAAATGAGAGTGAGTCTTGAAGGGCCAGATGGATGGGCCCGTGGCTGGATTGGTAAAGGGCAGAGAGCTCCAGTCCGACTCAGACGCCAGCAAGGTGGAGGTGGAGTACTGGTTTGGGCTGGTATCATCAAAGATGAGCTTGTGGGGCCTTTTCGGGTTGAGGATGGAGTCAAGCTCAACTCCCAGTCCTACTGCCAGTTCCTGGAAGACACCTTCTTCAAGCAGTGGTACAGGAAGAAGTCTGCATCCTTCAAGAAAAACATGATTTTCATGCAGGACAATGCTCCATCACACGCGTCCAAGTACTCCACAGCGTGGCTGGCAAGAAAGGGTATAAAAGAAGGAAATCTAATGACATGGCCTCCTTGTTCACCTGATCTGAACCCCATTGAGAACCTGTGGTCCATCATCAAATGTGAGATTTACAAGGAGGGAAAACAGTACACCTCTCTGAACAGTGTCTGGGAGGCTGTGGTTGCTGCTGCACGCAATGTTGATGGTGAACAGATCAAAACACTGACAGAATCCATGGATGGCAGGCTTTTGAGTGTCCTTGCAAAGAAAGGTGGCTATATTGGTCACTGATTTGTTTTTGTTTTGTTTTTGAATGTCAGAAATGTATATTTGTGAATGTTGAGATGTTATATTGGTTTCACTGGTAATAATAAATAATTGAAATGGGTATATATTTTTTGTTGTTAAGTTGCCTAATAATTATGCACAGTGATAGTCACCTGCACACACAGATATCCCCCTAACATAGCTAAAACTAAAAACAAACTAAAAACTACTTCCAAAAATATTCAGCTTTGATATTAATGAGTTTTTTGGGTTCACTGAGAACATGGTTGTTGTTCAATAATAAAATTAATCCTCAAAAATACAACTTGCCTAATAATTCTGCACTCCCTGTAGACTTAGCAATAAATATAAATGTTTTTGATTTGTCTAGTCCATTTTAATACATAGATGAGCTTAATAATATTATATAATCATCTGGTTTCATATTCTGTTCCAAAATATAACTAATAAAATTATGCATTTGATCCAAAAAAAAAGAGTCATATTTCAACAGGCCCTCATCATACGGCAAAGGCTCTCCCACAACAGGGGAACCGCACATATGGCAGACTTTGCTAGGCCCGGACTTAGTGGTTCGGTACTGCGATGCACTGCAGATTGCAGTAAGGAGGGTGACGATTAGTTGCGGGTCAGGTCGCGGCACCAGAAGCAATTAGAATGCTTCCAGATCGTGCTCCCTCCATGTGCATGTCAGGCGCCACCCATAAAAGCGGCTGTGTGGACACAGTGGTTCTTGCTCTCCCACCCGCTGCCTTGCAAGGACACCACCCACTCCCCATGCAAAGGAACGATTAGTTTTTTTCTGTTCTTGTCTCCTTTTCCCTGCAGGTCAAGCATGCTCTGCTCCACACTCTGCATTTGGCATTCTGCATTTTGGTGCATTGAGCAGCACAGCTGTCTCCTGCTTGGGGCCTTACAGGTTTGAGCTTAGCTCACCTGACCCAGGTACATCAGTGCTCGGTGGCCGCTCTGGCACAGGCCCCTGTTGCTGCAGGTGAGAGGGTCATTGTGGTGAGGCAGTTTTCTGAGTGTATTTTTGGGCAATTTTGGGGGCAATCTTCATCATTTTGGCAGGCAGGAGCTATGGCGCAAAGGCAAGGTCTTGTGTATTTGGTGCCCCAGAACCCTTTTAGGCAAGGATTTGGATTCCACCAGTGGGGTGCATGGTGTTTGCAATACTGGTGGCATTTTTCTTTAGGTAAAGGGGGCATTTGCGAGCCAATTGTGTATAGCGTTATGTGCATTGTTTTTTTTTTTGTGGCAGTTGAGGGGGCATTTTGGGGGCCAAATTTTGTTTAGTGTTTTTTGGGGGCAATTTTTCTGGTGATTTGCTTAGCCTTGCTTGCACTTGGGGGTTATTTCCCCTCTTTGAAGGCAGCTGGTTTATTTACATAAAGCCTTTTCTAACACAAAGGTCAAGTCCTCCCACTGGCAAAGAGTTTGTGCGGTCATCTTCACTTGTCATTGGTGCATTGGCTTTCGTTGTGGGCTGTTTGTGCAGGGTAGCGGCGATGTTTGGCATTTGGCATATGTTATCTTATTCTTAGCTTTCGTTGCAGCAATGACTGGTGCTGCACTAAAACGCCCTGAGCGCTCTCAGACTGAGGTGCTTCTGGAGGCATTAATGGGTAGAGTGTACACTATGGATGAGGCGTTGGCTGCAATGAAGACACAGCCTGCGGCACGCCAAGTTGGTGTGCCAGCTGAGCCGGCAGAGAGGCATAGAAAGCTAGGAGTTGCTCCTAGTGCTGCATTTCCCCAGGTCCTGAAGAGGGCCTGAGGATTGTTCTGAGGCCTTGCAGTCTAAGTGTTAATGAGTGAATTTGGGGTTCCACTGGCTGAGGGCAAGACACTGGGGCCTGGGTCCACAATTGAATTTCTGGGTATAGAGTTGGATTCTTTGGCATGGGCCTCGAGGCTCCCCGGGAAGAAGGTCAGCGCCTTTTCCCAAGCCTTGCAGGCGTACCTGGGGGCTAGGAAGGTCACATTGCATCAGTTACAAGTCTTGATGGGGCAGCTGAACTGCAGATCATCCCTATAGGCTGCCCCTTTTTCCGGAATATTGCCGAAGCCATGTCCGGACTGGGGGAGAAGCACAATCACACCAGATTGTCTAGTGAGGTCAAGCAGGAGATGAGGATCTGGGAGACATTCTTACTGGATATTAATGGGACAGTGATGTGGCCACTCCAGAGCCAATGAGGAGATAGGGCTCTTCACTGATGTTGTGGGCATCAAAGGTTTTGGGGCTATCTTGGGCACTGCTTGGTGAGCGCAGTGGTGGCCCAGTGAGTGGGAGCATGTTGGGTTGGTTGCTAACATTGGTTTCCTTGAGCTTTTTCCAATGGTGGCAGCACTGTCAATTTGGCCAGAACCGTTCCACAACCAGTCAGTCGTCTTCTGGTCTGACAATATGACAGTAGCAGAATGCATCAATCAGCAGGCAGTAAAATGTAAAACAAGGTTACTGAACGAGATCATATTGCAGTGTTTGAAGTTGAATGTGCTGTTTAAAGCAGAACATGTCCCTGGTGTGTTAAACAACGTTGCTAATACATTATCTCATTTTAAGATGTAGACTTTCAGGTTCCATCACCCAGGAACAGTGGAGTCCCTTACGTCTTTCCCGGACTATCTGTGTCAGCTCGGTGCCCAAGCTTACCGGTCCTCGCGGTAGCAAGCTTAGCGCCCAGGACCAGGCATGCCTATGAGAAGACATTCAACACATACTGCAAGCTCTTGGGGCATGTGGGGGTGGCAGATTGGTTTGCTTTCACTTCAGTCCTGACATTCCTGGGGTAACTAAGCGGTGGTCAGTGGCCTGTGCCAGGTGCCACATTGTAGCAATATCCTTTTTTGCTAAAGTGATGGGTCACACTGATGGGGCTAAATCTTTCTTGGTATAGAGGGCCTTGTGAGGTTGGCAACACCTAGAGTAAGCCAGACTATAGCTCGATCGATGCAGGCAACATAGTTGCAAATCTTGGATATCCGGCGGCCACCTGTAGGTCACAGGACGAGGTCCACCTCTTTCAGATGGCATTTACCCTTGCTTTCTCCATCAGGGTGAGTGGATAAGTGGCACGAAAACGATGGATTAAAAACAGATCTGTGACTGGGGGTGTGTGTTTGCATTATTCAACACTCCGGCCATCATCCTTTTATGTTGCTAAAGTTGCCCATGCCCAGACATGGGTCCCGTGCTCACTTGGAACACTAGATTCAAGCTAGCCTGGCTGATGAAACGAGATACCCTGAAACTGGTCCCAGGATGCTTGTTTCCTGTCCAGGAAGGACCTGGCTTGGCAGTTTGGGGTAGACTGTTTGCATGAGGAACAAGGTCAAGACTGATTTGCATATGAATGGGTCCAAACTGGGGTGGCATGGTGAGCAAAAGAACAATGGATTAAACCCAGATCTGTGACTGTGGGTGAGTGTTTGCATTGTTCAGCACTCCGTCCATCATCCTTTTGTGTTGCTAAAGTTGCCCTAAATAGGAAGGGTATGCCCAGACGTGGTTCCCATGCTCACTGTGTCACTGGATTCAAGCTATCCTGGCTGATGAAGGGTGATACCCTGAAACTGGTCCCAGGATGCCTGTTTCCGGTCCAGGAGCTGGCTTGGCAGTTTGGGCTGGACTGTTCCCATGATGGACAGGGTCAAGGCTGATTTGCATATGGCTGGGTCCAAACTGGGGTGGCATGGTGAGCAAAAGAACGATGAATTAAACCCAGAGCTGTGACGGGGATGAGTGTTTGCCTTGTTCAGCACTCCGTCCATCATCTTTTTGTGTTGTATAAGTGGCCAAGAACAGGAGGG
The DNA here is from genome assembly GCF_031143425.1 of Pleurodeles waltl. Taxonomy (NCBI): domain Eukaryota; kingdom Metazoa; phylum Chordata; class Amphibia; order Caudata; family Salamandridae; genus Pleurodeles; species Pleurodeles waltl. Next base: position 728,919,143 of record NC_090439.1, on the reverse strand, counting down.
ATTTTGAAGGTGGTTTGCAGCAAGCGGATCTTCAGTTGTTGGAGGGGTCGCTGGCAATTAAGATCCCCATTCCAAGGTGGACCAGGTTGGTAGAGGCGACTACATCTTATTGCACAGGGCCCCCGGAAATCCATATTGCCCCTTGAGCTTGAGTAACTTTGAGCCATTTCTAGCCCATTGACCCCAGGGTATGGGGGGGCCCCCTGTTGGTTGATGCTGATGGGACACCGTTGACCAAATTTCACTTCTGGCGGATGCTGGATGGAGCCCTGCGGGCGGCGGGGAATAACCCAGCTGAGTTTGGGTCTCATGCCTTTAGGATAGGGGTGGCTACTGCGGTGGCAGAAATGGGGCACACGGGCTTGGCGGTACAAACAATTGGCAGGTGGTCCTCAGATTGATAGATATTAGACTGCACATGTAGCGAATGCACCTAATCCCAGTATTCCCCCCTCCCCTTTTTACTTTTTTTTTTATCCAGGTGGGGGTGCAGAGTTTCAAGCCTGCTGCTGGGATTCCTGCCACGAGAATCGCAGACATCCTGGTTTAGGGGCCCTTGTATGTGTGGCAAGCTAAAGACGTTTATCTTGCAGGTGGTTTTCACAGCCAGGGCTCAGCAGGCAGGTTACCGCCTGTCCTTTTATGGTCACGGTTGCCTGTATCTGGCCCAATTGAGTGCTTCCTTGGACACAATGTTACCCCGGGGAGTACACGGCCCGAGGTCATCATAGGGCATCTCGATGGCAACGATTGGTACACATTGGCCAGAAGGATCTGTTTGAACTTTTGATCTCTGAGTTTGGTTGGTTGGCAAAGAAGTTTCCTCAGGCTGTGCTTGCATGGTCTAACATCATCCCAAGGTTGCAGTATAGGAGTGGTTACTCAGTCAGAGGTCTGAATGAGTCAGTGAAACATATAAATAATAGAGATTGTAAGTTGTTTAGGTCACCCAAGTTTTTCGTCCATTCCTCATGGCTGCATATAAGGTGAACATTTTTGTTGTATGGGACGGAGTTCATTTGTCAAAAATAGGTAATGAAATGTTCTTAGAAATCCTACTGACCTGGTTGAGGCCAGATAGTAGGGGAACTATGCTTGCCTGTAGCGGGTGAGATCATGATTGGTGGGACAGTTTAGGTCCATATAAGGCATACCTTTTCCTTACATAAACATAACAGTGGTGTCATGGGGCCATCCAAGGGGTGCTGGCAGGGAGCTGAATAGAGCATTCAGGGTCACGGGGTTGTGAGGGATTGCTGACATCTGGTCCTTCTGACCAACCCCTATGCAGTCGAAATAGGCACGGAGCTAGCACTAGCCATTCGGGGGGATAATGATTGGTGTAGGGGGGTGTCCGAGGTAGGTATCCCAGTGGGCAGGGGGGCCCCTTGCACAGGCGTATCCCAGGAGGGGATGCAGGTGGGTAGGATGCTCTCCTAAGGAGGGATCCGCCACAGGTCCAATAGATAAAAAACCAGGTTCTGGAGCAAGAGACCACACTGGGACCAGTCATGATCTCACTTGAAGGCCTAAATTGTGGATGTGCAGGAACATGTCTAGATAGTGTTAGGGAATCTGATGTATTAGCGTTTCTGTTAAGGCTAGTCATTAACATTTGTAAATAAAGCTGTAAATATGAAGGGTCACTATGTATAAACATTTGAAATGTGTGTTTTTAACTGCAATTTTGATTTTTTATCAAATATGGCCTGGGTTCACAACCCCTAACACAAGATGTGTGAAATTTTGCCTAACAGGATGGGGTCTGGTGGGTAGGTTGTGGGAAGAGTGGACTATTGTCAGTGGGGTAGGCCTTGGCTATACGCGGCCATATCCCACCAACCAGTTACAATACTGTTTTGGCATCTGAAAAAACTGATAAGACACTGACACTGGGAGTGTAATGAAGCATCCATCTTGAATGGAAATTCATCTAATATTGGCTTCAGAGAAAAGATAAACAGAGATTTTCAATTGTTATTGTGACTCTAAATTTTCTCTTCGGTTAAAGTGTTGGTTATTTCTCAAGTTTATCCTGTGAAAGGATTCTATGCCAATGCCCTATACACTCTGTAGAGATCTTATATAACGCTTTGACTGTAATATTTGGACTATTCTAGCAAGGATTTTAAGATAGCCTTATTTTTATGGAAAGAGACTCAGTACCAAGACTGATTCTCACCACAACAAGTCTTAATCTGTTTCTAGGTTTTCCAAGACTCATTCAAAACAAAATCTACAACTAACTTGAAATCTACTTTTTCCTATTTCCTAACGGCACCCGATTTTAGAATGAGGCCTTCAATTAACAATCTCTTTAAAAATATATATATTTTCATTTAGAATACAAACATAGCAAGTAATCAATCAGTTGTTGAGGCAGTCGGGGTATCATACATGACAATTACAGTGCCACACATTATTAGAGCAGCTTGCATTGACAGACAATACCCAACATGCTCACTTTTTGTAGCCCTAGTCCCGCATTGACATACAGTAATCCACTTAGGTGCTGCAACCCCAACTGCCCTACAATTCTGGGGTTCTATTGAGCCACTCAGTCGACCATCAAACACAATATGTTCCATTGGTATTATGGACATAGGTGCATGTTGTACGCCAACATGGGTGGTCATCCAAATGTACTTTCCATTTTATCAAAATAACTGACCCAGTTAACAAATCCCCCTGCCCCCGTCTGCCACCCCAAGTCAGACCTAATCCTCACTTCTGCTCTTTCCTACTTCAACAAATCAGTTTTCCACTTTTACAATGAGGGCGCTGCTATGGATTTCCATGCCATTGGTGATTCCTTGCTTTGCTAATATCATGGCCAGTTTCACAAAACTGTTGACATGCCGGTGCTTGTTTGATGTTGGCCGCACTCCTAATAGGTTCTGCACTGAGTCGAGGGGAAGGAGCACTTCGTTCAGCTCCCCCACATATCACAATATGTCTTCCCAGTATCGGGCGATCATAGGGCAATGTCGTAGCATATGCAGGAAATCAAAGTACCTGCTGGCACACTGAAGGCAGGCGGTAGACATTCCGGGATATATGTGTCCCACCCTTTCTGGTATGAGATTGGTATGGTGCAGTATATTGAACTGGGTGTATTGGAGCCTGGCACTCATCAACGCCTTCTGTACTGCTTCCAGACAAAGCTTCTACATGATGGGGGCTAGTTGCTATCCCAATCTTGCTTCCTACTAGTGTCTTAGTTGACCTCTTAGTCACCCTCTGGTTCCGTAGTGACCTGGATATTTGTGTCACCGTCCTCTGCTAATACCCATGTGTCAAAAGCACCGTCAGACCCGGAGCCGGCTCGTGCACCTTGTAGGGGTCCCCCCAGATGTGCCTCTCCAGTGCCAACAGGGCCCCAAATAACAGAAAGTGGCCTGGGCCCAGCCCATACATTTCACACACGTCATCAAATGTGCGCCATTGGCCATTTCACTTTACAATCTCTTAACGTGGCATATTCGTAAATCTCAGGAATACTGAAGTAATCAAGAACTTTTCCCCTTACTATTGCTATTGTGATATTTATAACAGTTTTCTATTTATTTATTAAGTTATTTACGCAATATCAGACTGCTTTCAAATTACACCATATGTGAATCTATGGTTATGTTAATGTTAAAAAACATTTTTGTCTTTGCTCTCTCCATTTCCTTTCATCTCTTTTTCATTCTTTTATAAATGTTGTTCTATTTTTTCTTCGTGTTATCTAATTGAATTTTTTAGCTGATGACCAATGTTTAAATTATCATACTATACATAATTATATACTTTTTTTTAAACTAAAAATAAAGGATAATTTCATCAGCACACCGTTTTAATTTGACCATTTGAAAAATAGGCAATTATATCCTGTCATCTGGCCGAATAGCTATTGTTAATGGTTCCATAAATAGAAAACAGACACAACGTAGCGTTGTTTAGGACTCGGGCCACTATGGCCCAGGCCCTGGCACCATTCTGGCGTTACGTTGGCCTAGTCAACTTCTGCCCTCTTGCCTTGCGAGCCGAGGGGGCAAAAGGAAATCTGGAAGTCGCGCTGGAGGCACGTCACTTCCGCCCTACTGCCACCGCACCACTCTGGGTATTTCTGTGCCCCCTCATCTGGCCTCTGCCTTTTATGCAGATATTTAGGCAATAGGTGGCGGACCGGATTGAAGTCTGGGGTGGACGGAATCGGAGTATCATCACCCCGACTGCCTGCCCCGCAGCTAATTTTGGGCGCCTGTGTTGCCTTTGCTCCTCGACCACTGTTGTTGGGTGCCCATGTCTCCCTCATTGCCCTGTGCTGCTCCATGGGGGAGCCTCCTATTTGAGTTCCCTTGTTGCCCTCAATGCCCCACACTGCTCCATGGGGGAGCCTACCATTTGGGTGCCGGTGTCGACCTCATTGCCCCATGCTGCTCCGTGGGGGGAGCCTACCATTTGTTGAAACGTCTTATTTCCCCCTGGAGTGTTGAGACCTGCACCTGCTGACCTTCTTGACTAATTCAAACATCGTGGGCATTGCAGGTTCGGTTCTAGAGTCTATAAAACCCCATCTTTTCTGCTTAAGGACAAAACTGCGTCTCCCTCTTAGCCTCCTGTTCTTGTTAACCCTGCCCGCCTTCCTGGCCTTGGCGTGGCTGCCCAGGCCCTGTCACTCACCCTTGTACCGATGTTTTGCTCCAGCCGGGAGCCAGGAACGTGGACCAGGGGAATTTTAGGGGTAAGTGCGGGTATTGGGAATTGAATGTATTGCTTATGCATATATTTTGCCTTGCTTATAGTTAGGGGGGAGCTCCTGCTTTGTCACCACCCTTTCAGGTACTAGTGTTTATTGGGCCTATTCTGGATCATGGCTTCATGCGGAGGTACAGTAGGTAAGAGGAAAGGTAGGGACCCTGGATGGACCCAGCTGTTGAAACTGGTTTTGGCTAAACTATGAGGTGAAGGGTGGGGGCTCTGAAAATTCTGGGTCAGAGTCAGAGTAGTAGGTGATCACCCTACGCGGTACTATGTGCCCCTTCCCCGTTCTGCCTTCCCACCAGTGAGGCTCAGGGCAAAGAAGCAGTCCTGTGCCCCTCCTGCGGATGTGGTGATTCGGTCAGCACCGCAACCCCTCACCCCTTTCACAACCCACATGGTGCCCCTGATACTCATTCCCTCACTACCCTTACAGCACAGCAGCATGAGGGGGGGGCAGGGTAGGTGGCCAGGGTGGTCATGCGATGCAACCCAGTTCTAAACTCCCTGGCATCTTCGGCAGACCCCCAGGGGGCCTCCACCATCCTGTCACACGAGACAGGCACTTATGGCCTTGTACTCAGTACCTGCTGGGGTGAATACTGATCAACTACAGGGCAACCCATCTCCATCTCCATCCACAGTAGCTCTCCTCTCACAGGTCACACACACTCTACCTATAGTCCCACCCGCCCCTCAGCAGCTGTCGACTCTCCCCCAGGGGCTGCCACATAATACCACGTCTGCTTTCAGTGGCCAAGTTGCTGTCCAAGTTGACCTCGCCTACAATCCCCCAGGCCCTAACTTCGGCCCCACCTACTACTCCTTGAGCGCTTTCCAATGACAAAAGTTATGCCATTGCAGACCTTAAAAAGCAGGTAGAGGCCATTGGTGCAATTCGCATTAGTGGGATTACAGGTGTCTGCGACAATGGTGCAGGTGGCACAACAACACCTGGAGGGAAGGAGCCTCCTAAGGCTGATTCTGTGACAGGTAAGGCTGCTGACAAAGGTAGGAAAAAAAGGGGTTCAGTTTGCAAGGGTCAAGATACGTTGTTATCTCGTCCAGGAAAGTTGGCTTAACATGTCCCTATGGATGTAAAAGAAAAAATTCAGAATGGGGATTTTGTGGATATATTTTCATTGATTATGGCTAAGAGAAGGGATTGTGAACATACAGATAAAAATGGTAAGGATGCAACAGCAAATGACAAGAAACCCAAGGTGGAAGAGATCATAACAAAATGGTTATGCGAGTTTAACGTGCACATGTCTGTGATGCTGGAGAAGAAGCCCTAGTTAGCAACTTCAATTATACTTTTTTCTAATAGGATATTAAAAGCCCATCATATTTATGGGAGTACCGCCTGGTTGGATTATGACCGTGATTTCAGGTGGGCAAAGGTGGAGGATCCCGACATAGGCTGGGATCAGACTGAGGTTAATGTATGGCTGGTGATTGTTGACAATAAGACCCCTTTGAAGCAGCCTTTTCATCAGCAACATGGAGGAGACTGGAAGGGTTCTTCTTGGGCTTTTAATAGGAAGGTGTGCACGTGCCGACCAGGGTCCTGCAAGTATAGGCATGTTTGCTCCTTTTGCAGCCACCTGTCTCATCCTGAGTTTAAATGCAACAAAAAGTCCAAAGACAAAGGTAAAGACGGAGTTAAGCCTCCCAACTAACCATGATTTGCCCACTCCAGTTTAAATCACTAAATTGATCCCTTGGTTGTACTCATACCCCAACAAAGACACTTCGAAGTTGCTGTATCTAGGTTTCGCCTCTGGTCTCAGGATTCCTGCCCTTAGAGTGGCCCCACACCCCACTGTAGCAATTTATTGTCCACCCGCATGCATCAGGAAGTGGTCTTCAAAAAGACTGAGGAAGAGAGGTCTTTGGGTAGGGTATCCAGACCCTTCCCTGCCCGTCCTCTGAGAAACTTTGCTGTTCTCTTCCGGGACTGGTTCCCAAAAAGGAACATGGGCAATGCAGGCTAATCCATAATCTCTCAGCTCCCAGTAGTTCCTCAGTAAATGAGGCGATTGACCCACAGCTATGCTCTGTGCGGTATGCATCTGTAGACCAGGCACTTGCGAAGCTATGTGAACTTGGGCAGTGGGCCTTTCTAGCGAAGACTGACATAGAATCTGCCTTCCGATTACTGCCAGTGCACCCTGAGGATTACCACTGTTTGGGTTCAATTTGCAGGCTCCTATTATTACGATGAATGCATGCCAATGGGGTATACTGTCTCCTGACAGTACTACTTTGAACAGTTTAGCTTCCTGTTGCAATGGATATTCACCACGTGCACTGGCCATAAGGAAGTTATTCACTACCTCGATTATATTTTGGTGTTGGACCTACCAGATTCGGGGGTGTGTTCGTGGACATTTACCACTTTGACTTCCCTGTTTGAGGACCTGCGCCTAGGAGAAGACAGGGGGCCCTTCAACTTGCCTTACGTTCCTTGGCATTGAAAATGATTCAGTTTCTGGTGAATGCTGCCTCCTACTTGACAAGGTGCTGGCTTTCAGGCAGTTGACTGACACAGTGTTAGCGCAGATGAAAGTCACTTTTCATCAGCTCCAGGTTCTTGTGGGTCAGCTGAACTTCGCCCTCAGGATTATTCCCATGGCTCACCCCTTTTCTCGGTCCATCACTATGGCAAAGGCAGGCCTTAAGGAAAAACATCACCATACTCGCCTGGCTTAGGAGGTTAAAGAAGACTTGCAGATTTGCTCCACCTTCTTACAGCAATTTAAGGGTGCCGTTATATGGCCTTCCTGTCTGGTCTCTAGTCCTGCTATGGGTCTTTTCACTTATGCAGCAGGCAGCACAGGTTTTGGAGCTATACTAGTCCCAGAATGGTGCAGAGGGGACTGGCCAGTGTCTTGGCATGATAGTGGCATCATAAAGAATATCGCATTCTTGGAATTGTTCCCCATTGTAGTGGCAGTAACTGTATGGGCACAGGTGCTCAGGGACAGCTGTGTTATTGTTTGGTCAGACAATATGGTGGTGATGAAAGCCATCAACAGGCATGGGGCTTTGTGTAGGTTTGTTTTGAGACTGCTAAAATATTTGGTTCTGTTGTGTTTGAAGTTTAATATTCTATTTCGAGCTAAACATGCAAGGTATTCACAATAACGCTGCTGATGCCTTGTCTAGCTCCATGATGCAGGAGTTTCAGGAATGCAATCCAAGGGCAACAGAAGAGATGACAGAGTTTACATTATATCTGTGGAGGATTGGAGTCCCGCCTTACCGTATTCAATGGCAGCATCACTGGCAAAGCGCATGCGTATGTCTTATAAAAAGTCATTTGCACAATATAGATCTTTTCTGCGCGCACCCAGGGTTGCAGAGACTTTCTCAGAGGATGCCATTTGCTTGTTTTTGGGTGACCCTAGAGAGCAGGACAAGCTGGTATCATGTGCAATGGCCTAACTTGCTGCCATCTGTCTTTTTGCAAAATTGCAGGGCGTAGAGGAAATAATGAATTCCTTCATTATCAAGAGAGCAGCAGCGGGCTGGGCAAGACTTGAGGGTAGTGCGAAAGAAAGCAGACGCCCCGTCACTGCGCAAATCTTGGGTCTCCTCCTGTCATATCTGCAAAGGGTTTGCACTTTTTCATATGAGGCTACTTTATTTGCGACAGCATTTACCGTGTCTTTTTACGGCACCTTCTAGGTAAGTGAGTTGGTGGGGTCTGCCAAGACTGATTTCGCAGGGGGCTTACAGTGGGAAGATGTTCGGTTAGGTGTGGACTGGCTACTGATTTGGTTGAGAAGGTCCAAAACCAACCAGGAGAGGAAAGGGGCAGTGATCAAACCCAGGGCTGTACCAGGCTCCCCACTATGTCCCATTGCTTGCTTGGGGTCTTAGAGGTTCGGCGGGATACATGATCACCAGCCTTGTTCCTCTATTCGAATGAAGATTGCTTTTCACGTTATCAGTTCTCACTAGTCTCGTCCACTGCGCTCCAGGCAGCCGGGGTTGACCTGACTAGTTAAGCTTCACACTCTTTTAGAATACGGGCAGCAATGGTGGCTGCGGGTGTTGGCATGTCATCTGAGAAGGTTTCAAAAATAGGCTGGAGGTCATAATTTTCATACAAACGTTACATTTGCCCTGACTTGCAATGCCTGTGCAATTTCGCATTTGTGATTCATGCTTGGGTCCTTTCTGTTTTAGTAAAATACTGCCTCATGTAGTGTGGGTCCTTGGTCACTCCTTCACCCGGAGAGTGGCCTACAGGTTGCACCAGCTCCGAAAGCCCAAGCCGGTGCCTCTATGTGACGTGTCCTTCCAGTGGTGTGGGATTGGAGGTCTGCGTATAGCACAGTTACAGCAGCTGATCATGGTGGCAAGAGGCTGCAGAGGGACTCCAGTTTCTGGACCTCATCATTGTTCATCTTGGAGGTTACAACCTGGTAAACTTGGAGTGCAAGGCCCTCAGAGAGACGATCTTGAGGGAATTTGCCCAGGTGGCAAAGGACATCCTGGAGGCTATTGTGTGGTCGCACATGGTCCCATGCCACAACTGGGGCAAAGACGTTAGGTTCCGGACAATCAATGTATCTGTGCAATGATTGGACTCTGAACTGGCTAAGCTGTGCCCTGGCCCTGGGCACCTATGGAATATCCCACACAAATAAGGGGCGAGGACATGTTTCACAAAGGTGGCGTACACCTATCTGATGCTGAAACACATTGCTTTATTGTGGATATTTGGTCCTTTGCTCAGGCGAAGAACCCTTTGGCCCCTGGTCGCCCTCGTGGTGGAATCTCAAATCCTAAATTCACCCCTAAGCAGTAGAAGAGCCCCCAAAAGAAGGGTCTCCTGGACAACTCCAAATGTAGGGACCAGCAGTCCTGAACCAAATCAGAAGATGTACATACCAGCTTGGGGGGTGGGGGGGCCAGGGTGCCCAGATCACTGGGTTGGGTACGGGCCTCTAGCTCCTGGACACCTCATCTCAGCCCCTATGACAGCTTGGTGTTTGGGGGGCAGAGCCACTGGCATGACGACAAGGATCAGTGAGTTGGGGACTGGCCCCCATGGATACAGATAGTGTGGTTTCACCTGTGTGGTCCATTGGCATGCAGGAATGCAGGAGGTTTCTGGTGCTGGGGACAGTATCAAGCCACAGATTGCTCTGTCTGACTTATTTACCTGTATGATGTTGCGCTCTCTTCCATAAAGAGAAAAGTGTACTGGTGACATTGGGCACCATTGACGGGTTCTACATGTAAGTTGAGTAAGTTGAATCTTATTTGCCTGTTCGAAATGGATATCTATTATGGCACAGGCTTTGCAATGCAGAGATATTTTTTCTCCCCTCATTATCACCTATCTCTAAACTCTTAATTGTGATATGTGCAGTTTCGGAGTTATGGACACGACTTGTTTTTGTATGGCAGATGGAAAGGGCCATGCTGTATAGAGAGGTGTGGTTGCTAGACCAGGACAGTGTTTTTAGTAAACGGGTTCCTTTAAGAAGTCATTATTATAATTAGACGCATTAGCCCGATTGGTTCAATTTAATTGAAGCAGAAGTGCGACTCACAGAAAGGAGTAATTAGTGCAATGAATATCTAGGACTAAAAAAAAATTCTATCCTCTCGACTTGGCATCAACTAGGAATCGGCAGGGCGCCTGAGGAAACGGACTTTTACGTGGACTCTGTAGTACGTCCTGTGGAAGAAACAAATAACGCTTTACATTTAATTTAACAAAGAGTTGTAAATGTGCACGCATACGCTAAGGAAGCAAGCAGTTTTTGTTGCTTATCTGCTCGTGCCAAGCCCGAGGTCTCCTCCCTGTCGCTTGTAATTGCGGCGAGCAGATGAGGGCAGAATGGTGGCAGATGGCTGGCACGCTTCCTGACAGGACACTGTCTCCGGTAGGGATACCAATAAAAACACAGCACGCACCCGCGAGTTACTCATCCACCATCTTCCTTCTCCTAACAAGGGGACGCGGAAGAGGGAGGGCACGCGCGCCTCCCTCCTAGCGACCACTCCCAGGTATTGTGAAAACGGTGAGCGACCCGCCTGGGAGTTTGTACACACCTCAGGATGCAGCCAAATATGTCCCTCTCTCGCGCAGACCTTCGGGCAGTAGGGCTCGCGCTCTGCCTCCTTCTCCTCGACGCCTCATTAACTGAATCATTTAACCATATTGCTATTGATTGCCCCTTTCTTTCGAGGGCATATTTCCTACAAGAAGGAGTCAGAGGTCACGCTGCAGAGTTTATAGGACGGGAGGTCAAAGGTGTGGATGTTTACAGTCATTAGCCCCTAATCAGATCTTTAATCTATCCAGGATCTGTGGGTATTTAATTGGTGTTATTGTAATTTCAAGGCCATTAAAGCCCGAGCGGACTCTTATTCAGGTCGAAGAGTTAAGACACAATTAGTAGCTTAGTGCAGGTATTCCCGGGAACGCGCAGAATAGGCCCCTACTGCTTGCAAACATTCAAAACGTAAAGGCGCATAATTGTTTGGAATGGGGCTCCTTTCCTTCCTGGTAAGCATTCAAATGAGGTCTCTTTTCTGCAGAGAATGCGCCTTACACCCGGGGCCCGAGGCAGCGCAGCGCCCTATGTACATACGAGGGCCCGGGGAGCTTTAGAGGTGCTTAGCTCCTATTGTAGCACAGCTGGCTTAACGTGGTTAGTCACCACAGCTGCCATTCAGTGCTGCCCTGGAAGCGGCTTGTTATGCGGGGTGTTTAAAACAATGGAATAACAAAAGCACCCGTGTGTGGTGAATGCCACCCAACAGGGACAGGCGAGGGGGCAGGGCGTGAGGCAGTTTCTTTGTCACTACTGAAATTTACGGTGACATGTGGCTCGCTTACAAAACCCGACGTCGAGTATTTGCATGTAGAAAGGTGCAAGTGACACTTTCTTTTGATGCACACTGCTGCAAGTCTGCTGCCCTGAATTGCTTTGAGCAGTTACGTGAGCTACAAACATAACACAAGAATGCCACAGAGCCCCCCTGCAAAGCTCAATAGCTCATTGAGGTTTACGTATTTTCTTAGCAGTTTTATACTTCTGGCTCTGCATATCGCATTATAATTGTAGGACTAAAGATGCTAGAAAAAGAACTAACGTAAGCAGTGGTGGAACACAAATGATGACCATCCCCCTGAGAATATGTCGATGGGGCACCGAACCGCCCATATTTTACAGATATATACAGTGCTTTAAATGGGCCGGTACTGAGTACCGGCACTTTTTTATTTTGAGAGGGGGAGTACCGGCACATCTCGAGAAAACCGTAATATTTTTAATTGGAGAGTACCGGCACTTCTCAGAAACAAGCATTACATTTTTCCATTTCAAGCACTGTTAATTTATATATATATATATATACCTTGGGCTGAATGGGGGCGGGGGAGCCCCCTGCATTGCAGGGCTGCAGGGGCCTGTTTTACGCTGTCTCACCATGGGTTCTTGGGATTTCCGTGCAAATCCGAAGAATTATGGAAAGACCACGTTTCGATGGTGTACATTTCTGATTAAAACAAAACGTATTTTAACGTAAGCCCTGGATTGGAAGAGGGAATTGCTTAATGCAAAATGCCACAAAATAATGCAACAGGGCTCAACAAAATTAGGTGGCCGAAAATAAATCGGGGACATTTTGGGGAAAAGTTTGATCGACACCCTCATTTTGTAAAAAAAGAACCCTTAACAAGTCAAACATAAATCTTTTAATTAAAAACGAACTGGTTCTTGAAAAATCCATATGTTAGAAACGCAAGTCAAATATTTATTTTAAAAAAGTATTCTATTTTTAAGTAAATAATCAATTTGTGATTAAAATAATTTTTTTGGCGATGGAAGTCAGTGATTGAAAATAATAATAATAAAAAAAATCGCCCAGAAGTCGTTCCTTGATTGGTGCCATATTCTTGTCTGTCTTTACTAATCTATTGATTACAAAAACATTTTTGCATGGTTTTATTCAAACTACAATCATTCAACAATGAAACTTCCTCTTCCAATGGACCCTGCTCTAGGAAGATAGTGATACTCTGCTCTCTCCTTTACTTTCCTCTAGTGTCAATGTTCTCCCTCTGCCAATCCAACCTTTTTGACAAATCAGTATCAACTAACAACTTCTTTATAAAACACAACTGGAGAAAACAGTATGCTAAAAAAAAAATAATGTCTATAATCCCTTGCAATGAAACCCCAAAACAAGTCATCTCAAATTCTGAGGTCTGAAGACCTATATAACATTTTCAAATCAACTCCAGTGAAGTCACTTTTTGGACTTCCGCAGTACCTCACACATTACCTTCAAGACACAAGTCAGCAAAAAAGACCAAACAGCTTATCTTCAGATAGGCCTCTTATGAAAAACTCAATCTGAAAATTCTGATACAATTTCCAAAGAATTATCCAGGTGTTGATCCTTCTCGTTCTAATGCAAGTAGTGCCTACCTATCAGACTTTTCAACCACCCCTCTTGTTTCAATTAAAACAACCCACTATGCTACCGCCCATATTATGGAAAACCTCTGGCAATGCTAACATATTATTCCAAAACACAGCACTGGCTCTTGCCCACAGCCAGAATTCAAAACAAACTTCGATGCAATATTTACAAAGCTGTCACCATCACAAAGCCATACCACCTTTTGATGAAAGGACAATCTCTGGATGAACTACTACATAAGGAGTCATGTAATGGCTAGAGATAATCTCAGAAACTGGGAAATAATGCAAGCGAGCAATCTCTGCTACACTCTGGATTAATTTTCACCTGAATCTCTGATTCTCTCCATGTGGAAACCTATTCAGGGGTTCTTGGCAGTCAAGGGTTATGGGACTCAGATTATATAAATCAGAGCCGTTTACCATTGGTATTCTTTTACTGAGACAGTCTATTGGACTCAAAACTGAGCACCGAGTACACCCCTTTAGCATTTGCGTTTGAGGGTAGCAAAGTCAAACAGTTCAAGGCTTAGCCACGTAGGTGGTGTGGGGTTCGAGGCTCAGAATTCAATAAGGCAACAGTATAGGTCAATAAAAAAAATCAGGAAATGCTTATTCTTTAGAAAATAAGTATTTTTATTTCATTCACACACAGCGTAATGCTATACAGTATATTGAAGAGGAGCACAAATGCAATGAGGAGTGCCAAGAGCAACACTTTTGGCTTGTTTCACCTTGGCTCCTTCATGGTTCCCTCTTCTGAGCAATGTCTTCCTTATGTCAGAACACCTTAAAGTGTTCCATTCTGAGCAGCTGGTCAGCTCTCTCCTTCAAAGTAGAGTAGAGGTAGCCTTGAATGGCAGGTCAGAGCAAAGTACCCAGGTTTCCAGTCCTGAATCTGCCAAGGGACATTGGCAGTGGATACACCAACCCTAGAGCACAACCCGACTGTGAGACCCTAGAATCTGGTAGATAAATCTTGACAGTCTCTGGAAGTTTCTGTCCCATCTTTGTACAAAAGTTGCAGATACTAGGGGCCTGATTTATGAAAAGTTAGTGCTGCCTTTGTGTCATTTTTTACGCTAAAGTGGCGCAAACGTACAAAATGTAATTATATTATGTAAGTTTGCGCCACTTTATTGTTAAAAAATGACGCAAAGGAGGCACTAACCTTTCATAAATCAGGCCTTAGCTGTTTATTCCATTAGTCATTTCTGAGTCCTGTTCTGGGCTGTTTGGCATTTTGCTTATTCCACTCAGCCTCATTCAGCTGAAGTCTCCTGTCAGAAGAAATCCAAAACAAGGGTACAAAATGAGGGCAAGCTGTCCTACTCAACTCCCTGTTAGCAGTAGTTGGTAGCCGCTCTAGAGAACAATCGGCCAGGAAAGGGCAGAGAGAATCTCCCTAGCTTTAAAGCAACACTCTGTCTCATCTCCTTACTACTCTTCAATCTGCTCCACTACCGAGGATCCCTAGAATGTTCTGAGGGCAGTCCTGTAGTCCACATCTAGTGTCTGGGCTCTCACTCCACCACTCCATTTTAGGCACCATTCAAATCTAACAAAAACAAAATAGAACCAGGTGTAGTTAGAGCCACGTGTCAAATGTGCTCTATACATGCAATTCCACACACACTAAATGGCACATTAAACAACATACATGGCACACACGGACCTGGTTGCTGTGGGCTGGCAGATCAATTTAAAAAGCAAGAAAGGTCAGTAGACAACCCCCCCTGCTTTGTCTGGATTAAAAAAGGCCTGCTTTGCCACTACAAATGGCATTGCTCCCACCACTGTCAGTCCTCTGCAGTCCTGTGAGATGGCTGTAGTTACACTTGACAAAAAGAGATTGCACAGGCTGAACTATTCTGGACCACAGAGCTATGTTCTAATCCATATTAGAAACATTACCTCAACTACACATGTATGAACGCAATATGTGCTGAGATAGGGCTGGGGAAGGGGTGGAATCATTCAGCTTTCTATGAGAAACTTGAGGCAGGAGTGCCTGCTCTCTAGAGCCATGCAGGGGACCTTAATCATCCCAACACAGCAGACCACCCCTATAATCTATGACGTGTACTCTTTTTAACAGAGTTCCAGGTACTCTTGAAAGGAGTTCCATGCATTCTCTTCTATGTTGCTGTATGTGAAGTGTTTCACAGCTCATTAAAATCCTCTAAAATAATAATGATGAAATACTGCATAAACAGAAGCACAAGACTTGTAGGACCCAGATATCCCCAGTGTGGCCCCAACACAACCCAAACGAGACACCGACAAAAGGTACTGGACTCTGAAATGTTTGGGTGGAACAGTTTATTACAAAACGAGCAAAGTGCCTCAAACATTGGCAACAACATTAAACATGTGAAGTAAAATTGTCATGTGCAAAACATCTATTGTTGAGTAAAATAGTAAAATAGCATAAATAACGTAAAGAAATCAGACAGTGCAATACTTGGCTTGATATCGCCCACAATACCAGGAACCTCCCACAATCCTAAACGCCATTGGGCCACACAGGTGATACCACCTGTATCCGTTGGGAGTGCAGTCCCCACCTCACCGTCCTGTGCCCCTGACACCGCACTCCAAACACCAAGCTGCCACAGGGGCTGCAATGAGGTGGCTAGGAGCTGGAGCATCATGCCCACCCCAGTGATCTGGGCATCCTATCCCCTCAAGTTGGTGTGTACGTCTGCTGGTTGGTTCAGGACTGCTGAACCCTACCCTTGGTGCTGTCCAGGGGAACCTGCTTTGGAGGGTCCCTCTGCTGCTCAGGTGTGAATTTAGGAATCGAGATCCTGCCCAAACATAGGGAGGGTGGGAGAATTAGTGCAGGGCTGCACACCGTCGCTGTGATGCTTTGTCCAAAAGGCAGAGGCCAGTGGAAGAAGCACCAAAATACTTCTGGCCATCACGGCAGCGGGCGGAAGTGACATGATTTCACTGCGACTTACAACGTCCTTCCGCCCCCTCATCTCATGAGGCGAGGGGGTAGAAGACCAGCATGGCTAGCGTGTCGCAGGAATGCCACCAAGGCCTGGGCCACGGTAGTTCCATGTCCCAAATACCATGCCTCACCTCATCCCCCCGATTGGAGGGTGCTCTGTCCATAGGACCTCAATAGCCCCAGTCTGGTCCCAGCCCTAATACACTTAAACAAGACACCGACAAAAGGTACTATACTCTGAAATTTTTGAGTGGAACAGTTAATTACAAAACAACCAAAGCACTTCAAACTTTGGCAACAACATTAATAACGTGAAGTAAAATTGCCATGTGGAAAACATCTATTTTTGAGTCAAACCATAGCAACACATTGCTATGAAAAAGCCATTAGAAAAAGGGTGGAATTCACTACTGTATTACTGATGATCCATCAAACACCCAGGTGAATGGAGAAGCAAAGGAGATACAGGTTCAAGTAGAAAAATAAATGGTCAGCAAAACAAGAAAAGGCAAATATGTTAGCGTCTTTTGAGGATCTCCTCTAACTATGCTTATCAATTTATGTAACTATTCTAAATACCCATATTATTTTTCATGAATGTATTTTTACGGCTGATTGCAAAACCCATAATATAAAGCCCTCAGGAGTTGACCCTGTGTGATAGGGATTTTGCTCCAAGACAGTACAAAATACCATACTCAGTGTAAAGGTCCTTTTCTTGTCTTACTTTCTATGGCGTGCCCTGTGCTTTGTATGGTGTGCCCTGCTCTCAACAGTCAGTGAGCCCACTGAGGGTGCCCATGATTTTTGACTTTTCACCATCACAATATACTCACAAAGAATACCAACAACCATAGTTGATGGTGGCACCTGACTCCACAGATAAGGTTGAAAGACTAATTACACCTAAATATATAGTTCAGGGGAACAAACATTTTTGACCAGGGGTAATAGGTCTACTAGACCTGCCTGAAATAATATGGTCAGCCATTCATAATTGGGATCCTTCACTACACTTAGGCCCGTATTTATACTCCGTTTGCGCCGAATGTGCGTCGTTTTTTTCGACGCAAATTCGGCGCAAAACTAACGCCATATTTATACTTTGGCGTTAGACGCGTCTAGCGCCAAAGTATGGGCAAATAGCGTCATTTTTTTGCGTGAACGCCTTCCTTGCGTTAATGAGATGCAAGGAAGGCGTTCCCGTCTAAAAAAATGACGGCGACGCATTTATACTCCCGGGCAAAAATCACGCCCGGGAGGTGGCGGGTCAAAAACCCCCGCATTTGCGCCACTATTTAACGCCTGGGTCAGGGTAGGCGTTAAGGGGCCTGTGGGCTCAAAATGAGCCCACAGGTGCCCTCCCCTGCCCCCAGGAGGACACCCAAGGATGGAGGGACCCACCCCAGGGACATTCAGGTAAGTTCAGGTAAGTATAATTTTTTATATTTTTTTATTTTTTTTGGTGGCATAGGGGGGCCTTATTTGTGCCCCCCTACATGCCACTATGCCCAATGACCATGCCCAGGGGACATAAGTCCCCTGGGCATGGCCATTGGGCAAGGGGGCATGACTCCTGTCTTCACTAAGACAGGAGTCATTTAACTGGCGTCTGGGCGTCGAAAAAAATGGCGCAAATCGGGTTGAGGCGATTTTTTTGCCTCAACCTGACTTGCCCCATTTTAAGACGCCCTAACGCCATTTTCCCCCTACGCCGGCGCTGCCTGGTCTACGTGGTTTTTTTCCACGCACACCAGGCAGCGCCGGTCTGCTAGCGCCGGCTAACGCCATTCCATAAATACGGCGCCCGCATGGCGCTTCAGAATGGCGTTAGACGGCGCTAAATTTTTTGACGCTAAACTGCGTTAGCGCAGTTTAGCGTCAAAAAGTATAAATATGGGCCTTAGTACCTACACTTAGTATGGCTTTAGTTAGTGAAGGACATTTGTAACATGTCTTGGGTATGCCTGTGCTATAATGATGGTGTACTGTGCGTGGTCTCAGAAACAGCTGCACAAAACTGAAGTTCCAGTCCTGGAGACTGCCTTATCATGTACAGAGAATACACAATTTATTCCTGCTAGGCCAATCCCTGCTGGTGAGACAAAAGACCGACAACACTGCTTTCATGGTTTTGCCTACCTGCTTCCAGCTGTTCCCAAAGACAGCTTACCTCTTATTATTGCCACCTAGCTCCATGACATCAGGACAGCCTGTTTTCTGTCCTGGGCTTTTCTGTTACAATTTGTTTTAGTTAGGATTGTCAAATAAATTACAGAATGTTTATTATCTTAAATTTCATATACATTTGATCAACAAAGTCTTTCTAAAACTTAAAAAATACTGAATGTTTAATATGGTATATTTCATGTAACTACGATTGATAAAGTCTTTCTAAGGCATAAAAGGGATTGTCAATAAAATAGTCTAACTGCAGCCTTCAATGACTACAACTCAAGAACACATTAGGTTGCAACTAAAAGCCAGAGACTTGAGACATGGTGTTCTGCCAACATGGAGTGGGTGGCGACTACAATTAAACCCTATTCAGACAGTCTTGCGCATTACCCTTACAATCCACATTATTTTGGCCTTCAGGGGCCTCCCTGTTTTGCCCAATGGAAGAAGATGTCTAGAAACTAGGGTGAGCCCACTTGGGATGTCTGTCTGGGGTGTCTGTCCCACCTTTTCATTATATAATAGTGAAGGTTTTAGGGGCATGGGGCCTGTTCAACTCAACCACTACCTACTTTATACATCTTGTTTCTTACCTTCTTTAATCAGGTTCTGAGAGCCGCAATATTTACTGCCTTCTCCTCATGTTGTAAAGGATTTTGTCCATTCTTAACTCCAATCTCCTGTATTTTTATTGAAGTTGTTATTGCTGCCACCATTTCATGTGAAAATCCAAGAAGATAGCTGAAGCTGCTATTTTCATTAGTTAGCAGAAGTAGTTTCTTAAATCAGACATCCCAATTTGCTTGACCCTGGTTTCCTGCCAGTGATCAGGTGTCAAAAAAGTGTTTGTTCCTTTGATGTACTAGGTTGTACCTGTCTGAATTTCTGGAAAAGCAACAGAGCATCAACAGAGCAAGATGTCCGATCAGGAATAGGACTTTGTAAAGCGTCTATTCTCCCTGAGCCTGGAAAAGTAGGAAAACACGGCTGATGGGAGTAGCTCTATAAAGGCCTACAGATTGAATCATGTGTGGAGGTTGTTTCCAGGAATGTAATTTTCAAGAAGTCAAAAGAACCAGACAACCAAACTAGCAAGGATCAAGGCTTGAATGTGGTTCTGACATACTGAATTAACCAGCTACACACCATTAACATTAAGGTAGTTATGGAATGGGAACAAACTACTTCAATTGAAGGAGAAATGTTTTTGTCCAGGTTGTGATTAAGGACAAAGGCCATAATTGCTTTTAAGCACAAAAAAGAATAGAGTTGGCGATTGTGCAAAGGAAACCTAGGCGGTAGGTCACCTTGACTAGAAAGAGGAGTGTAATATTACTGCTGTAACAGCTATGATGGAAGTTTAGGCTGTGTGAGAATCACTATGTGATTTAGGGGTTTCATTAACTTCATTGACATAATGTTATTGTTTTGATTGCTAGGTTGTGAAATATAATATTCTTGGCTCTTGAAGAAGGGATAAAATTCCACACATGCATTGGCCAGGTTTACTACACAAGAAATCATTGAAATAAGAAATTACATTTCAATGTAAAATAGAAAATATTTTGGTGAAAAAACTGAAATATATTTAACCCGCAAATGTGTGAAGATGAGATTGTGGACAACAAATATAAAACATATGGGTTATAAGATGCATATGTGCACAGCAGGAGGGAAGAAGATACTTACTTTAACAATTATGTCCTTACCAAATAAGTAACTGAACAAATGTGATAGTATCTTCTTTTGGGAGAAAATACACCAAACATATCTGCTTTGTGATGCAGGATCTGTAGGAGGTGTTACTGAGCCGGTCCAATTCTGAAGCCATATGATCATTTTTCAGTCAGAGGGAAACACAGAGATTTTTTCTCTACCATTCCAGGCCTTTCAGTAAAATGTCTGTTTAACTGATTCAAGTAGCGCAGGACTCATAAAACGTTGAAACCTTCTTCTACCTTACCGATTGTGAGTGCTAAGCCCATTTCAGTACAAGTTATCTCACCTGGACTATGCTGAAGCTGTAACTGGTTGCACTTGAAATGTATCGAATATCCCTTTGTTTACTATCAACCAGATTCTGGTAACCCCATAAACTGGACACCAGACCTTTAAGTTTGTAAACTAGTTGTTTTGCTCCTTAAAACCCGCATGTTTTGTTGGTGGGAATCAAGGGCCAGATGTATCAAAAAAACAAATTGCATTTCTTAAATAGCGAATTTTAAGAAATCGCTATTTAAGAAATGCAAAATGGTATGTATGATTTTTGCGCTTCGGTAATAGCGATTTCTTAAAATTCGCAAATGCTATTACCGAATCGCAAATAGAGAATCCAACTCCATTTGCATCTATGGGCCTGCTGCAAATGGTTTTGCATTTCCTTAATTGCAAATTCCAGTTAGGAATTAGCAATTTAGGAAATGCAAATCCCAGGGTGCTGGGGGCCTAAGGCCCCCTCTGCTGCACCCCAAAAATATTTTTACGGACATGTGAAGCACACACATGCCTTAGGGGCATGTGTGCGCTACATGTCAATTTTAAAAATGCATTTAATATGAATTTTTTAAATTTGCACATGTTACCCCCAAACTTTTGTTAGTGGTAATTGCATTTCCTAAATGCCCAATTCGCATTTAGGAAATGCTTGATACATGTGCTTAAGAAATCGCAAATAAGGATTCCTTATTTGCGATTTCCTATTTAGAGAATCGCAATTTGCGATTCTCTAAATGGGGGTCGCAATTTTAAGGAATCGCTATTTTAGCGATTCCTTAAAATTGCACTGCGAATGCCTTTCATACATTCTGAAAGGCATTTTTGCATTCACAAACGGCTGAATTTTGCAATTCGCACCGTTTGCGAATGCAAAATCGCTTGATACATCTGTCCCCAAATTCACTTTAGCGGGGTGGGATTTTAGAACAGAGGCATTTTGCATATTGTTAGCATTGGTGCTTACTATACTCCCAAAAGTTTACACTTAAATGGCAATCCTGTAATGGTGGGTGGCTCTGAAACAGAGTTAACTGCAAATCACAAGGCAATGTGTCTCACAGACATGGTTCAAAACAGCATTTCAAAAGTGAGTTCTAGAGCAGAATTTAGAAAATGACATGCTTTCAAAATTCAAAAGGTACAATACAGAAGTACTAAGGCAGATTCAGCCATAATCTAATTTTAATTGTCATGAAGTTCCTCAGTAATACGTAATAATGAAGAATAATAGGTCAAATCAAAAATAGTTTCAAATGTGCAACAAAATCCGTAAGAAATTGGGCAGCATTTTAAGTAGAAGGGAAAGTGTCTTTGGCTCACCCCCAAATTCAAGGCTTTATATAGCCATTTTCGCCATTAGCAAGCATTGAAACTGCAAAGTCATCATGGTATGAGGAAAGAATTACAGTTTCAGTAAATCAAATTACAGAATCATGAATCATCATACAACCCTATCACTATAGCACTTAACCACTACATGACTATTGATTCAGGACTTCTAAACCTAATGTCACCTGGAGGTGTCAGAACAAACTAATCACAAGAACAGTGAACTATTCTGAATTCAAGAAATACCAAGTGCGAGTGGAAGGTTCTTGAGAATTGTTACTAAAGCTAGATACCCTGTAGCATGCTTTCTTTGAGATCAGTGCCATTAAAAAATAAACAAATCCACTTCTGCTGTACGTGCTGTCGGGCAGAAATATAAATAGAGAATAAACATGATGTATCCAAATTAATCCAAAACATCTTCAAAATAGTTGCCAGTCTGTGAACCTCCTTCAACTACTTGTCAGGTTCCTCTTTGAGGTTTGGAAAAGTTGCTGTAAAGACATAGAAATCACCACTAAACCAAGGCACATGCACATAATTCCCTACATATATTTCCCATAGAGGAAATCTAGACACTGATTCTGGTTCATGATCACTCGTGACACGAAGGGTCAGATTTACAAGGCCCTTGCAACCGTTGGCGCCACATTTGTGGCACAATTCTTGCCTCAAATGTGAGGCTAAAGGGTAACTACCATAGCACCATATTTACAAGGTGGCACAAACTATGTTTGCTCCACCTTGTAAACCTTTTGCGGCACATCATGCATAACATATGATTGATGTACGCAAAGGGGGCGTTCCCTCATTAGAGAGTCGCTACAAATGGTGCAATTTTCCATGTTCTACTGGAAGAACTTGAACAATTGCTGCTTTCTTAGTAATTCCTAAACTCATTGTAAAAAGGTGTATTGAGGTATTGAACAATGAGCAACTGTGGTCATCCTAATATTATCTGGAGGAAAATCCAGAAATGGGGTTTTGTATCCTTGCTGGGTTGCCTGAAGGATGCAAAAATCTGATGATCAAACTATACCAGACTTTTGCAAACTCTTGTGAGTTAAAGTTTATTTTATTCATGTTTCGAAACTCTGAAGAGATCCACATAAAACACCATCATGCAAATAAATAGATCAGTCACTAATTTTAGAAAGCTTTAAAATTCATAAAATTAATTATGATAGCATCATGTCACTTGGCCCAGAATACATAATTAACCAATACAAATTAAAAAAATATTTAAAAAAATAAAAAATACGATAACAAAATAATTCATTAGGGGAGTTGCTAAGTAACTGTAAAGCTTAAAAGGAGGTTTATACAGACAGCTTCAGCAGAATGAGCGTCAGCCATTTACGACAATACAATAGGAGCGCAAGGCGAACAAACACATGATTTAAAACTTGGATCCCATTCTGGAAAAAATTACATATTTCAGAAGTTCCGTACCATTTAGATGTAAGATAGTTTAACGGAAGCATATCTAATCACAACAAGATACGAAATCACCTAACTCCATGGGGTAGATTCCATTTTACGTGAGGTTGTTCTTTATTCATTAATATGGAGTCTTTTATTTTTTAGTATCCCTTTTTCTTAATGCATGCCTCCACATGAAAGCATAGAGCCCGTAAAGCATGTTTTAAACTGGCCTTTAATTGTGAAGCAGATTGAAAATATCAAGCTTGGCTTCTTCCCAAGTTGGGCTGCCGCAAACATGAAATTCCTGTAGACTAGTGTCTTTTCCTTCTCGTCTTTGCGGATTTCCTTTCACATGAGGTACTTTAATGTGTCCCCTTCACTCCTTTCTAGACAGGCCACCAACGAACGACTGCCACCAAACCTGGAGCACTTTTGATACCCATTTCCAGCCTTAATGCTGCCACTGAAATTGAGGTATTACAGGAGATAAGTTTTCTCAATACTTGCCCTTCAATTGTATTCAGAAATCCCCATTTAGCTCTATCCATAAGCTACACTGCATAAATTAGGGTGGAGGGAATTTTCACCCAATAAACCTCTAAAAGATGTCTTCTGCCTGTAGCCCCATAAAATGCACCTAAATCCTTGGCCTGAGACTGAGCTTTGTACGAGTTATTTAAAATATGATCATTGTACGACTTTACTACTTCTAGCTTTGGGCACCCAGGATCCAAGGGAATTTGGTGTATTTGGGTCTTTAATTGTCAGGAAAACAGAATACTTTACTTTTAGACTTGTTGATTTTCAAATAGTGTGTATCAGCAAATTGTTGCAAAACCTCCAATTGGCTATTAAGGCATTTGAGGGTAAGATCTAAAATCACGATATCATCCCCATATAGGAGACACAAAACTGGTCTTCCCCCTATAGTCGGGGGTAAACCCATACTCTGCGATAAGTAAGTGAGTAAATGTGAGATATATATAGAGAAAAGCATCCTTGTTTTAGGTGATTCCATTTAGGGATTTTCCTAGAAAGGCCATAGTCCCCGCCCAATAATACCTTGCACTACGTAAAAGAATGAAGTGCAATAATTAAGTGGAATAAGGTACCTGGCATATCTAAGTCCATTAGCTTTTTCCACAGCACCGATCGATCCACTTTATCAAATGCTGTGGGAAAATTTATAAACACAGCATAAATCGCACCACCTCTGATAGACACGTATTTTTCATTAATTAATTGCAGAGCGTCTGTATTGTCAGTGGTTATATGGTTTTTCCTGAAACCTGTCTGCTCAAGCAGAATCATTTTATTATCTTCTTCCCAAAGGTTTAGCTGTGATAACAAACATTTCATGAAGACTTTACCCACAGGGTCCAGTAAAGAAATCTGACAATAGTTATAATTTACGGTCTCCCTTTTTTAAATAGGGGGACGATAATACTTCTACTCCAAGAGAGAGGGGGACTTTTCCACTCTCATAACAACATTTAAAGACTGGACACAGTGCTTTAGCCCAAAGGGTAACTTACCGTTTTACTACCGAGTTTGGAATGCCATCTGCATCCATCACGGCAGGTGAGCGCGTTTCAAGGATTGCAGATTCAATTTCCTTTGTCATTGGAAGATTATATGTAGGTATACTAGATTCCAAATAAAGGGGGCTTTTCAGATTCACCATTCGCAGCATATAGGACGGAAGTTAAGGTAATCTAACTGTCTTCACAAATTGGGGAGAGAGTTGATTTAACCCTCGTCCAACACCCTTCTGCTACTAGTTCCCCAAAATTCTCATCTGTCCCTTAAGGGCGGCCTCCCTTAGGTTTATCCATAACCGGTCACAAGCTTCTTTTTTTAGTCATACCTTTAAGTGGCACCTATGCCTTTTTAACAGGGACAAGTGACTATTCCTCTCAACCAAGTATAACAAGAATTGCTTCCTGACTACACCAATTATTTCCTGTTGGAAAAGGAATGGCCTTAGGAATGACTTTAGGAGGTCTTTGAATGGAGTTTGTTATGACCTGCTTCATAAACATATTAAAACAAAGCAGAGCATCTGTCTCCCAAGAGTATAGATCTAGATTGATTGCCACATTTTCAAGTTTACCCTTTAAAATAGTGAACATTCTGGGGCCTCTCTGATTTCTTCCTGTTTTTTTTATCAAATTCTGAAGAAGCCCTGTCAAATTTCCAAGAACTAACAGGTGAGGAATTTATCCCCTAAGTAAAAACCAGATGAAGTTAATCGTATACATGGTATCAATTACTTTTAAATCACCCAACAGATAGAATAAAGATGACACCACAATCAAATAATCTAGGATAGCCTCCCCCGACAGAGATTTGTGGGTATTCTGTGTGGAGGAATCGTATGCAATCTCCCATTTGCTATTAAGCATTCATTGCTTCTCAGTTGATCAAGGAGAAGCCACCCTCTTTTATCGGTTCTGGATTTGGGTGGAAAACACTAGGAGGAATATGCAATGCCTTCTTTTTATATCTCACAAAATATATCAAAAGCATGATTGGAGATTTTGCAATTTGTCTCCTACCAAAAATACATGTGAGACCTGCCCCTTGTCTAAAATATTCTTAATGACTGAAGAAAACCGTGTGCACAAGCACGTCATACAAAGCGACAGGGGGAATATAGGCATTTACTATTAGGATTGGCCCTGGCGCTTTCTCTGACACTTTATCCACTCCATTAGGAAACAATATTATTGCTATGAAAAGGTTGGAAGGATTCCTATAACACACATATTTCCAATTAATTTTGTTAGTCATAAGAATCACTACCCCTGTCTTTTGCATGTCCCTACCTGGTTGCAGTCACTTTACACTCTAAGACAAAGAAGTCATCACACAAGAGCTCCTCATCATACCGTGGTCTCCTGGAGGCAGATCATATCAGTGCTTAAAAAGTACTTTTCTTTATCCCTGCAACATTCCAGGAGACCTCGTTTAACTCATTGCTAGTTATAAGATTTCAGTTAAAGAGAAGGTGCACATGCACTATTCAAAACACTCAGCAACCAGTTCCAATTTTGGATTTCATCAATTGCACAATCCCCACTAGTATTCACAAACATAATAATGGTGACTTGCCTTCCATTCATTCCTATATGAGCTATCAACACCTTAGGATCCAACGAAGGTTCCCCATTAAGGGACTGAGGCCTCCCCATTCTCCCTGTTTCTTTGCCATGTATCTGGACCCTCATCCTTCCTATCCATTTTCTCAAAGGCAGGGAGCAGAACGATACCTTAACGTTGTACGCATTCCCTATTTTGCAGTATCTTATTCACAGTAATCTTAGAATAAAAAGTTACCATCCATTTGGTCCCTGACCCATTATGCAACAAAGTAACCAATGATATAAAGGGTCAGCATCACAAAGATGCAGAGGATTAACCTCATGGTCAAATAATGCCAAAGGTCCGCTAGCTGTACATGGTTCCATAAACTAAACCTCTGCCAGATTAAGGTAAGAGGGGCATATAATAGGTGAACAGGGGGGGAGCCTGATGCTGTCTCCGAAATGATCCTCTCGTTGAGGAAACTTACACCTGGGGATTGTGAGCCCAAAGTCAAATGTTCCACGTGAAAGGCTTGGCTGAGTCCCTCCATCCGTTAAGAAGTATCCACCCTATCCCTGAAACAATGTTTTTCAGGACTCTGTTTTTGAAATTTGCCGATTCGATCTTTTCTTTCCTCTCTGCTTAATAGGGTGCAGCGCGCAAGCTCTCTGGCCTGTTGTAATCTCTCTGTGGGCTTTTAACCACACCCACTCTTGTTATTTATTCTTTGTTATGCTTGTTCTAAATGCTTTATTTTTATTGATGTATTTTGTGCTGAGTGCCCTCCCAGGAATTTTCACTAAGTGAACATTTTTGTTGCCCATCATACTACGTCATTCTTCCTCCGGTTACAGTGTGTGATGGCCCCTCCTCCGGTTTTGGTTTGCCTTTCATCCGAGCCGCGATCCTTTCAAGACGCTAATGCAGGTAGCTAATAACTCTTGCGCTCGCGGCACCAATGGCGCTTTGAATTGACTTGCTTATGACATCTACTTTACTTTTCATTTTCAATTTATGTGGCAAGAAAAGTCCAGTTAGCAGTTTACAACGCTAATAGCTCTAACTCGAGCAAACGCAAGACCCACTGCATTGCAAATGCTTGTTTAGTTTACCCTTACACTTGGATTGAGGACCAGGTAAGATGGCAATGATTGTCTCCAGAACAAGTTTAGGGAAAAGATTGGGAAAACTTCATTTTCCAGGTTCGAGCCTATTGTAGAGGACCTAGCTGTTGTAGAGTCCACCAAACATGGGTAAAAAATATATTGTATCGAAAGGGAAGGGCTTTCTACCTTAGGGTCTTCTTTTGGGATATCCTCACATGCATTTATCTGAGGCTTCCCTGCTTGAGAGCATAGAACAAGGAATTAACCTTGGGTCCAGAACATTAACATCAGCTTCTGAAATTGCACCAATAGATGCCCTTTGATTATCTTGTATTACATTTTCCTTATCTTCTTTTATACTGATCAACACCTTCAGTATTATGGTAACTGTCATGGATAGTGTCAGAACCCCCCACACATTTTTCTAATAAAGCTCAAATTGATGCTAAAATTCTCTCTAGGCAAAACAGTGAATCGGAAACCTTTGCCTCCTGACCTGGTGGATTACCAGAAAATTCCAGATCACGAGTCACCGATGTTAGAGTGTTCCAAAGGCACACTACTGAAGAGTAGGAGGCTAGTTGTCAATGGGGATGTATGAAAGGTATGGGGGTTATTCTCCTTATCCTGTGTTTTGCACTTGGAGCTGAACACCAGGTCTATGCCTTGCAGAGTAAAATCCTCTTTCAGTTGGGTGGGAAAGCCCTCTTGGAATTTTTCCTCTTGGTGTATTACTGCTATACTATCAGCATAGAGGCTTCGAGGAGGGGCTGCACCTCAAGGTTATCCGCGGTATGTCCGGGAGAAGGGTTCACATTGTCATTCAAATCATCTTGACTAATTTTTTCTTTGCCCCAGAAAGAAAAGATCTGGGGCCAGATGTATCAAAGGGTTTTTCCCATTCTGTGTCAATGGGAAAATGTGTTCGTACATATGGCTCCTGGTTCCTGCTTTTCAATGCATTAATGGCAATGGATGCTAGCATAAATGGCTTAGGCACAATTTTAGCACAAGTAGACAGTGATAGAGAAAGGGTGGTGATGTTTGCATCAAGAACTCTTAAGGACTCAGAGATTCACTACTGAGTAATAGAGAGGAAGGCTTTCACATGGACATGGGCGATGCAGCATTTTAATTTCTACATATGGACTATGCCACGTGTTGCAAGAAGTGATCAAAAATCCTTTGTGCATTTGTTCTTTTATAAAGGAAGTGAACTTGCCATGCCGAGAATAAACAAATGGATGTAGGGAGTGAGTGAATTTGATTTTGAAGTGAAATATGTTAAGGGTTCTAGGAACAAGCGGCTGACTGGCTTTCTAGGTTGCCAGTGGATAATTGCAAAATGAGTATTGTGAAGAATTTAAACTATCTTGGATCAATCAGGATGCTATAGGAAATGAAGAATGGAAATTGGCAAAAGATTGACGCACTCAACAGTAAAGTCAGAAAAATGTGGTTGATGGTTTTCCTGATGCAAGATGTCTTGGCGTGCATGAGAGATGGTGTGGAGCTCTCAAGGACAAATTCTACATTGATGAGGATGAGTTGTGTAGAAATTACAAAAAGGTTCTGCAGGAAGGCATGAGAGAAAAGTTAGTATGTTTAGTGTACAGAGTCACTTAGGAAGGAACTTGGACAAGTCCAGCTTGAGGGAATTTTACAGGTGGCCAGGTATGGACAAGGTGTTGCAAGAATTTGTCAAATAGATTGTTTTATGCATACACAAGCTGATAAAAGGAAGACTGTAAGACAGGCACCTCTTGCACCTGTGAAGGTCCCTAGTGAGCCTTGGAAAAAGTTAGGGATGGATATGGTGGGACCTTTTGAATATTTGCGACCTTCTGAAAAGTTTGTGATAGTTTTGACAGATTATACCACTACTAGGTGTTCCAATACATTAACTTTAAGGATAGCAATTACATTTTTGAGATAGGGATTTTCCATAAAAGGGTTTCCCAAGTATGTTGTAAATGATAAGAGTGTAAAATGAGGGTCTAATGAAATGCATGTTCTTTTAAAATGCTATGGGCATGGAGCATCGTTGCTCATCACTTTACTACTCCCAGGCCAATTGACTAACTGAGGTAATGAATACTGTAAAGGGGTGTTTTGCAGAGAGCATTACAGTTTAGGGTATCGCTTGTAGACACACTCAGAGAGACTTTGTGGGCACAGAACCACCCTTGATACGGTGACTGGGAATTCCCCATTTGAAGGGTTGAGACGCAGGAAGGCTAAATCCAAGTTACCTTCTAGCTTGTGCCCTTATGATATGAGCTGTCATGGAAAGTGTGATGGTGGCAGAGGTGTGGAAGGGTACAGCAAAGATACAAGAAATGTATGATAGGTTGTGTGGGGGGGAGAGTGTTAAGGGGTGGGTAGGTGATATGGTATATCAAAAAAGATATTTGAAAAAAAGGGGTCACACATTATATGGGTCTCTACAAAATCATAGAAGGTAAGAGGAATGTTGTGATTCTAGAGTCTGGAAATATGTGGAACACGTCACCATTGGTAAAGGCCAGGAAGGAACACAATATAGGAGGATGCTTTGCCAACAGTTCCTCCACTGGCTGTACCTATTTGAGTGGAAACAGCTCTTTGGATGGAACATCACCAGCTGGAATGGAGATGGAGAGACTTGAGAAGAGAGCGGGTTTTGGAAGAGAGCAAAGGAAGCCAGGATGCTATAGGACTTTGTTTGAATGTTGCTTTCTTTACTTATATATGAAATTAAGTTTGCCATTTCAGTTTAGGTGTACTTAAAAGTTCACTGCTGTCATACATTAGTTGTTTCAAGTTACAGTGTTTTACATTTTTTTTTATTGTTGATAGGTAGAGAGGATGATCTGTTATGGTCTTGTGTAATTCATTGATGTTTGACCTCCCTGTGTATTCTGTTCCAGAGTGTAGAGTAGAATGTGGAGGTTAGAGAGTGAGAGCAGTGGAGATTGAGCTACCTGTCCTGTTTCCTTTTGGTGATGAAGATAACTTTGGCAGAATAAAATTCGGAAGATCCCTTACTTGTTCTACGTCTCCTCATTTGTGAACAGGTCGGTTCAAAAATAATCTTTCTGTGGTGAGTTTTCTAGGAAAGCCAGGCTGTCTCTCATATGTTCTTAGGTAGCCAAGGCCGTATCGTAGATACATTTGTCAATTTAGTAGACACACCTGCTGCACTCTTCTTGTTCTCTGTACCGGGAGAGGCAGCCTTTGAAGATTTCATGTATTTGTGTTTAGTAGTGTGTAAAGAAGGGCTCACACGAGGACGGTGAATAAATGGTATTTATTCTTCTAGAAGTAGGTAAGAAAATGTTTATTTATTCTTCTATATGTATTTAAAATAATCAGGAGGGAGCTGGCACCTCAACCATTCTTCTCTCCTTCTCCTAATGTCCTTAAAACCTTCGCAGTGTTCCACTTAAGGTGGAACACTGCAGCTTGTGTCTCGTGGAGGGACTCGCACACAACAGATTACAACACATCTCCCTCCTCATAATAACTAATAAAACATCCCAAACTGAAAACAGATAAGAGTATGATAGATAAAATAATATAAACATCTTTTAACAGATACATAAAAATATCTGTCTAACTATAAATAAGAACATTTATAGAAATTATATTTTGCATCACCCCTCCACATATTTTGCCCTGACTCTTCCTTGTCTGCCACCATGTTCTTCTTCTCTCCTTTGATGAGATGGAATACATCTACTAGACATTTCTTCTCACTGTCTCCTTTGCATTTTCACCCCTGTCTTGTACACACTGTCTATTATCTTCATCCATACTATTTCCTATTTCTTCTCACAACATACAGTCTGAACTTTTTTCCACTTGTTTGCAATTTCACATATTTCTATCACTCAATAATACCATGTAAGTATACACTTTTTTGATCTGCAAGGGATCAGAAAATGTATCTAAACCCTTGTTTTCTCCACGTCATTTCCTCATACGCACCCACTGCCCAGCGTTGAACCTGTTCTTCCATACTTTCAGATTTTCTGTCCATTTTTCCTACTCCACTCATTTGGACATCAACCCTCTCACCTTCCTCCCTCAGAATACTTCAAATGGCACTTTTCCTGTAGCACAGTGTTTCTTACTGCATTCTCCCATTGGTATCCTTGACTTGAAGGCAATTGAACCCTTCTTCTTTTAAAGTCTTGTTCCTACCAGTCCATTGCTCTGAGGATAATAAATTTAAGACCTGATGTTCTCTGTCCCATACATTTACAGGAATTCCTTCATCTCTTGTAACACAAACTGCACACCATTATCAGTCACCAGTATACCCTCTCTATGACACACTTCTTAAAATTAAAAAAAACTATTATCACATCTTAAGTGGTTACATGATCAGCAAATTTTACTTTTGGCCATCTTGAATAATAAACTATGACTACCAGTGCATTCTTGGGGCATGAACCCAACACCCTGTAAGGACCTGATATATACAGCCCTAGATGGATACTCCACAGTCTTTTGCGACCTGTCGCTCAAAGCATATGGTATACATTCACTGCTCTCTTCACATCTTTATCTAATCTGGGCCATCAGTATTCCAACCCTACTCTGCACTTTGTAGCACTCAGGCCAGCATGTCCTTTATGAGCTACCTTCACAATAACACTTCTCAATACATCTGGTACAACCAATAAGTCCCCCCAGAAAAACACATCACAATTGATAGATGGTTAAGTACTAATATTCCTGAATTACTCAGGCTTCTGTGAAGACTTAACTTTGATTGACAAATATTCCTTTACTTTCTGCAATGTGACATCCTCTTTAATAGCTTGGACCTACTCCTCATAAGATATTTGGCCCTCAGTAAGGATAATAACATTCGCCACCAATCACTCTTTCTCATTATCTTCCCACACTCCATCTTCACTCTTCACCGGTAACCACGACAAAAAAATCAACAATTGTATTTTTCTTTCCAGGCATATATTCTATTCTGAAAGGGTACTTCATCAATTTTAATACCCACTTGGTAATTATTGATAAAACCTGACATATCCCTTTCCATGCAAACACATCCACCAACGGTCAAAGATCTGTATGGATCACAAAATCCACTTGCCATGGGAATTTCTAGAAATGACACTCACTCGAACAATATGACAATCCCTTCTCGCTCAATTTTGGAATAGGACAACTCTGCACCTCTCAAAGTTCTTGAAGCATAAGCAATCGCCACATCTTTACCATCCCTATTTTGTATCCATACTGCTCCCAAGCCCACAGTACTTGCATTTGTCTTTAGTGTCAAATGGTTTCAAGGCTGTAGCCAACCCAATACGTTTCTTCACCAACATAAACTCCTTCTCGAAAACCTCACTCCATTCAAATTAAGCATTTTTTGCCAAATGTTTTCTCATGAAGTCTGTTTTGTCTGCAAACATATGAACAAAACAGGAGATACTCCGCCAGACCTAGGAATGATTTCAACTTGTCTTTGTTTTGTGTGGATGGTGCTTTCTGTATGGCCACTAGAAGTTTTAATTTGGGTGCCACTCCTTGCTTATGCAACCAACGGCCCAAATATGCTACACACTCAATACCAATTTTACATTTGTCTCGTTTGATGGTTAACCCATACTCCTGTAAACTTTTAGTACTTTCTACAACACTCTGTTGTGCTCTTTTATGTCCTTTCCAAAAATCAAGATATGGTGTTCCTCTTTAAACAATTAACATACTGCTGCTGCCAATGAAGGGCCAAAAGGCATGCGCTTAAACCGACATGCCCACTCAGTAGTGATAAACGACATGAGTAGTCTTGACTCTGAATGCAATGAAATTGAATCATATGCTGATGACAAATCAAGGGTAGAGAAAAACATGGCCCCCTTGATTGTCATGAGCACATCACTAGTATTGGGCAGATATACCTATTAAGGTCAGGTAAATCCACAAACATCCATAAGCCTCCATTACTCTTTTTGCTAAGACCACAGGAGCTATCCACTCTGAGGATTCAATCTCCTCAGTGATACTTTCTTGAAATAGCCTTTGCAACTCCTTCCTCAAAGGTTCCCTCAAAACCAATGCCACTCCATGAGGCTTATGTGCCTTGTGACACGCATTCTCTTTCAAAATAATTTTGTGTGCAAACCCCTTCAATAATCCTAGTTTTTTCTGAAAAACCTTAGGAAATGATTTTTCCCACTTTGTGTCATCAATCACATTTACTTTAGTTTGTCCTCCCAACACTTGATCAGGGTGATTAGGATCCAACCTAATCTTTAGCTCTCTCTGTTGCCACCAACCTACCAAATGTGAACCATATTGGACAATATACACTTTGGATTGAGTTTTTATACCCTGGAATTCAAGTGTACCCATTCAATAACTCACTGATTCAATGGGTTTGTTCCCATAAGCCACTAATCGTATGTCTGGTGCACATAATTCCCTTCCAGGAAACTTTCCTAAATATTCTTCTCGCACTAAGGCGATGCGTGCACCAGAGTCAGCCATCATTTGTACATCTATTCCATCTATAGTGATTTTACAAACAGATTGTCTCATTCTCTCCAGACCCCCCAACCTCACTTACTTCAGGCAAAAACTTTTCTTGCAAATCCCTCTCATCATCTAAAACATTGACACTTTTCTTTTCCTGTGAAGTGTTAGCTTGCCTTGACACATTGGCCTTACAAACTGTTGCAAAGTGTCCTTTTATTTTACATTTTCTACATAGTTGTCCCACAGCCAGACAATTCAAATCAGTTGCTGCGTGCCCTTCCAATTGGCATTTATAACACACTCCCATCTTCCCAGCCACCCAATTGTTTTTTTCTTGACACTTTTGTTGCTTCCTTTTTCCCTTTTGATGTTACTGTATACTACTCCGTTAAGGACGTCCACTCTCTTCACATCTCCTGCTCCCATTTCTTTATTCCCTTTTCCCTGCTTTCACCTCTTTTCACTATCTCAATAGTTTTTTTTTGCAAAGTTAAACCTTCTGTGTTTAAGAGTCTATTTTTAACTCTTTTATCTTTCAATTTCTGTACTAATTGATCCCATAACATTTCACCCAGGAATCCTTTATAATTACATGTAGATGCTAACACACTGAGTGCTGCTACAAACTTGTCCACTGACTCTCCAGTAAGTTGCGTTCTTTTTAAAAACTTATACTGCTCCACAACTTCATTTTTTCCCCTGAAATTCTTATCTAATTTCATCAATGCTATTTCATAAGCCTCCTCTTCTGCATCTTCACCTTCTTCCTCTGGCATTGAGGGTAAATGTTTTAAAACACTTCTCCCTTCTGCTCCCAGAACATGCTTTAGAATGGCCAGCCTCCAAGACATGGTGAATTCATCTTTGATCCAAAACTTCAGACACAAGAATTAATGATTATCTTGATAATTAGAAGCTGAAAGGGTTTAGAGATTCCAAAAGGAACACCTTAAAACACAGAACTCTTTGGAGGAGGGTGGCTGATCTTAAGGATAAGCTCCTTCGTTAAAGGTGACATAAGTGATCCCAATGGCACCAGCAATTATTCTAATGACCAAATTGTTTTGTTGTCACAGGTGTGCAAGTGTTTTGCTTCTAGCATTTCCTGTTGCAGTCTTCTAAGGATGTATGTGTGTTCAACTGTCCAGTGTCTGCTAGAAAAATCAGGGCGTATTAAGTCATATAGGCCCTCATTACAACCCTGGCGGTCGGTGATAAAGTGGTGGTAATACTGCCAATATGCTGGCGGTAACTACCGCCAAAGTATGACCATGGCGGTGATATCCCTGAAAGACAGCCAATGTACCACACTGACCACCAGGGCGGAAACAACAGTAGCCGTCTACAGCCAGACAGAAGACAAAGTTCCGCCCACCATAATATGACATGGCAATCCGCCACCTTTTCCCGGATGGTACCAACGCCAGCAAAAGCCTGGCGGAAACAGAGCTCAGAAGTCAAAGGACTCACCATTGGAGACACAGGGAAGAACCACGCAGCTGCAGAACTAGAAATGCAAGTCTTTCCTATGATCTTCTACGTTATGCTCCACCACGAACACCAACGCTGGCGAAGATTATGATGGTGAGTACCGCCGCCTAGCACACAAGGGAGGGTGGGAGGAAAAGGAGAGTGACGCACACACACACAACACACACCCCATACAAACACAACATACACACAACCAGCTGCACAGGAAAACAATTGATTACCGAAAATTGGCTGAATAATGCAAGGACAACAGGAATTGACTAAAGTGATTGTAATAAGATCAACATAAAAAATAATAAGTTGATGTGGCAATGCAACAGATATGTACAAATGTTCAAAAAAGAGACACTGCCCTGTCCACAGTTCACAGGGGCCACATGGCCACAGGGCAAAGTCTAAGGCCCCACTCGATCTCTGCACCAATACGGAGAGAACACTGTAGGGGCATCAATTTGCAAATAGGCAGGGACCTCAGGGGGAGGAGGGTGAACCTCATCAGATTGCGGAACCAGGACCACTGGTTCTGGAGGGGGCAACATGCCCTGTGCTTGGTCCTGGGGAGTGCAAGGTCACAGTCTCTCAAGTGGATGCTCTCCCCACTGGTTCTGGAGGGGGCAACATGCCCATTGCTTTGTCCTGGGGAGTGATGGGCCACAGTCTCTGGAGTGGGTGACTTGCCCACTGGTTCTAGAGGGGACAACGTGCCCTGTACTTTGTCCTGGGGAATGCAAAGCCACAGTCTCTGGAGCGGGTGACTTGCCCACTGGTTCTGGTGGTGGCAGGCTGCACAGCAGCCCATGGAGGCTGGATCATATGGCGTCTACTGGCAGTGACAGCTGCACTGTGGTCGTGGTTGTGGGAGGCTCCTGCTCAGCCCCTGCACCCTCCGATGGCTGACCTGTGCTGGTGCTTGTGGGAGGCTCCTACTCAGCCCCTGCACCCTCCGATGGCTGCACTGTGGTGGTGGTCGTGGGAGGCACCTGCTCAGCCCCTGCACCCTCTGATGGCTGCACTGTAGTGGTGGTTGTGGGATGCTCTTGCTCAGCCTCTGCACCCACTTATGGCTGCACTGTGGTGGTGGTTGTGGGAGGCTTATGCTCAGCCTCTGTACTCTCCGATGGCTGCACTGTGGTTGCGGTCGTGGGAGGCTTATGCTCAGCCCCTGCACACTCCGATGGCTGCACTGTGGTGGTGGTTGTGGGAGGCTCATGCTCAGCCCCTGTACTCAATGAAGGCTGCACAACCACAGCTGGTGGTGGGGGCTCTGTGACAGCTGCTGGTGCAGGCTCCTTCCCCTTCTTGCTGGCTGGTGCAGGCTCCTTCCCCTTCTTGCTGGCTGGTGCAGGCTTCTTCCCCTTCTTGCTGGCTGGTGCAGGCTCCTTCCCCTTCAGTATTTGTGGCCTGGAATCCTTTTCACCACAAGTAGGTGCTGATGAAATGTTTGGGTGGAACAGTTTATTACAAAACGAGCAAAGTGCCTCAAACATTGGCAACAACATTAAACATGTGAAGTAAAATTGTCATGTGCAAAACATCTATTGTTGAGTAAAATAGTAAAATAGCATAAATAACGTAAAGAAATCAGACAGTGCAATACTTGGTTTGATATCGCCCACAATACCAGGAACCTCCCACAATCCTAAACGCCATTGGGCCACACAGGTGATACCACCTGTATCCGTTGGGAGTGCAGTCCCCACCTCACCGTCCTGTGCCCCTAACACCGCACTCCAAACACCAAGCTGCCACAGGGGCTGCAATGAGGTGGCTAGGAGCTGGAGCATCATGCCCACCCCAGTGATCTGGGCATCCTATCCCCTCAAGCTGGTGTGTACGTCTGCTGGTTGGTTCAGGACTGCTGAACCCTACCCTTGGTGCTGTCCAGGGGAACCTGCTTTGGAGGGTCCCTCTGCTGCTCAGGTGTGAATTTAGGAATCGAGATCCTGCCCAAACATAGGGATGGGAGGGTGGGAGAATTAGTGCAGGGCTGCACACCGTCGCTGTGATGCTTTGTCCAAAAGGCAGAGGCCAGTGGAAGAAGCACCAAAATACTTCTGGCCATCACGGCAGCGGGCGGAAGTGACATGATTTCAATGTGACTTACAACGTCCTTCCGCCCCCTCATCTCATGAGGCGAGGGGGTAGAAGACCAGCATGGCTAACGTGTCGCAGGAATGCCACCAAGGCCTGGGCCACGGTAGTTCCATGTCCCAAATACCATGCCTCACCTCATCCCCCCGATTGGAGGGTGCTCTGTCCATAGGACCTCAATAGCCCCAGTCTGGTCCCAGCCCTAATACACTTAAACAAGACACCGACAAAAGGTACTATACTCTGAAATTTTTGAGTGGAACAGTTAATTACAAAACAACCAAAGCACTTCAAACTTTGGCAACAACATTAATAACGTGAAGTAAAATTGCCATGTGGAAAACATCTATTTTTGAGTCAAACCATAGCAACACATTGCTATGAAAAAGCCATAGAAAAAGGGTGGAATTCACTACTGTATTACTGATGATCCATCAAACACCCAGGTGAATGGAGAAGCAAAGGAGATACAGGTTCAAGTAGAAAAATAAATGGTCAGCAAAACAAGAAAAAGCAAATATGTTAGCGTCTTTTGAGGATCTCCTCTAACTATGCTTATCAATTTATGTAACTATTCTAAATACCCATATTATTTTTCATGAATGTATTTTTAAGGCTGATTGCAAAACCCATAATATAAAGCCCTCAGGAGTTGACCCTGTGTGATAGGGATTTTGCTCCAAGACAGTACAAAATACCATACTCAGTGTAAAGGTCCTTTTCTTGTCTTACTTTCTATGGCGTGCCCTGTGCTATGTATGGTGTGCCCTGCTCTCAACAGTCAGTGAGCCCACTGAGGGTGCCCATGATTTTTGACTTTTCACCATCACAATATACTCACAAAGAATACCAACAACCATAGTTGATGGTGGCACCTGACTCCACAGATAAGGTTGAAAGACTAATTACACCTAAATATATAGTTCAGGGGAACAAACATTTTTGACAATGGGTAATAGGTCTACTAGACCTGCCTGAAATAATATGGTCAGTCATTCATAATTGGGATCCTTCACTACACTTAGTACCTACACTTAGTATGGCTTTAGTTAGTGAAGGACATTTGTAACATGTCTTGGGTATGCCTGTGCTATAATGATGGTGTACTGTGCGTGCTCACAGAAACAGCTGCACAAAACTGAAGTTCCAGTCCTGGAGACTGCCTTATCATGTACAGAGAATACACAATTTATTCCTGCTAGGCCAATCCCTGCTGGTGAGACAAAAGACCGACAACACTGCTTTCATGGTTTTGCCTACCTGCTTCCAGCTCTTCCCAAAGACAGCTTACCTCTTATTATTGCCACCTAGCTCCATGACATCAGGACAGCCTGTTTTCTGTCCTGGGCTTTTCTGTTACAATTTGTTTTAGTTAGGATTGTCAAATAAATTACAGAATGTTTATTATCTTAAATTTCATATACATTTGATCAACAAAGTCTTTCTAAAACTTAAAAAATACTTAATGTTTAATATGGTATATTTCATGTAACTACGATTGATAAAGTCTTTCTAAGGCATAAAAGGGATTGTCAATAAAATAGTCTAACTGCAGCCTTCAATGACTACAACTCAAGAACACATTAGGTTGCAACTAAAAGCCAGAGACTTGAGACATGGTGTTCTGCCAACATGGAGTGGGTGGCGACTACAATTAAACCCTATTCAGACAGTCTTGCGCATTACCCTTACAATCCACATTATTTTGGCCTTCAGGGGCCTCCCTGTTTTGCCCAATGGAAGAAGATGTCTAGAAACTAGGGTGAGCCCACTTGGGATGTCTGTCTGGGGTGTCTGTCCCACCTTTTCATTATATAATAGTGAAGGTTTTAGGGGCATGGGGCCTGTTCAACTCAACCACTACCTACTTTATACATCTTGTTTCTTACCTTCTTTAATCAGGTTCTGAGAGCCGCAATATTTACTGCCTTCTCCTCATGTTGTAAAGGATTTTGTCCATTCTTAACTCCAATCTCCTGTATTTTTATTGAAGTTGTTATTGCTGCCACCATTTCATGTGAAAATCCAAGAAGATAGCTGAAGCTGCTATTTTCATTAGTTAGCAGAAGTAGTTTCTTAAATCAGACATCCCAATTTGCTTGACCCTGGTTTCCTGCCAGTGATCAGGTGTCAAAAAAGTGTTTGTTCCTTTGATGTACTAGGTTGTACCTGTCTGAATTTCTGGAAAAGCAACAGAGCATCAACAGAGCAAGATGTCCGATCAGCAATAGGACTTTGTAAAGCGTCTATTCTCCCTGAGCCTGGAAAAGTAGGAAAACACGGCTGATGGGAGTAGCTCTATGAAGGCCTACAGATTGAATCATGTGTGGAGGTTGTTTCCAGGAATGTCATTTTCAAGAAGTCAAAAGAACCAGACAACCAAACTAGCAAGGATCAAGGCTTGAATGTGGTTCTGACATACTGAATTAACCAGCTACACACCATTAACAGTAAGGTAGTTATGGAATGGGAACAAACTACTTCAATTGAAGGAGAAATGTTTTTGTCCAGGTTGTGATTAAGGACAGAGGCCATAATTGCCTTTAAGCACAAAAAAGAATAGAGTTGGCGATTGTGCAAAGGAAACCTAGGCGGTAGGGCACCTTGACTAGAAAGAGGAGTGTAATATTACTGCTGTAACAGCTATGATGGAAGTTTAGGCTGTGTGAGAATCAATATGTGATTTAGGGGTTTCATTAACTTCATTGACATAATGTTATTGTTTTGATTGCTAGGTTGTGAAATATAATATTCTTGGCTCTTGAAGAAGGGATAAAATTCCACACATGCATTGGCCAGGTTTACTACACAAGAAATCATTGAAATAAGAAATTACATTTCAATGTAAAATAGAAAATATTTTGGTGAAAAAACTGAAATATATTTAACCCGCAAATGTGTGAAGATGAGATTGTGGACAACAAATATAAAACATATGGGTTATAAGATGCATATGTGCACAGCAGGAGGGAAGAAGATACTTACTTTAAAAATTATGTCCTTACCAAATAAGTAACTGAACAAATGTGATAGTATCTTCTTTTGGGAGAAAATACACCAAACATATCTGCTTTGTGATGCAGGATCTGTAGGAGGTGTTACTGAGCCGGTCCAATTCTGAAGCCATATGATCATTTTTCAGTCAGAGGGAAACACAGAGATTTTTTCTCTACCATTCCAGGCCTTTCAGTAAAATGTCTGTTTAACTGATTCAAGTAGCGCAGGACTCATAAAACGTTGAAACCTTCTTCTACCTTACCGATTGTGAGTGCTAAGCCCATTTCAGTACAAGTTATCTCACCTGGACTATGCTGAAGCTGTAACTGGTTGCACTTGAAATGTATCTAATATCCCTTTGTTTACTAACAACCAGATTCTGGTAACCCCATAAACTGGACACCAGACCTTTAAGTTTGTAAACTAGTTGTTTTTCTCCTTAAAACCCGCATGTTTTGTTGGTGGGAATCAAGGGCCAGATGTATCAAAAAAACAAATTGCATTTCTTAAATAGCGAATTTTAAGAAATCGCTATTTAAGAAATGCAAAATGGTATGTATGATTTTTGCGCTTCGGTAATAGCGATTTCTTAAAATTCGCAAATGCTATTACCAAATCGCAAATAGAGAATCCAACTCCATTTGCACCTATGGGCCTGCTGCAAATGGTTTTGCATTTCCTTAATTGCAAATTCCAGTTAGGAATTAGCAATTTAGGAAATGCAAATCCCAGGGTGCTGGGTGCCTAAGGCCCCCTCTGCTGCACCCCAAAAATATTTTTACAGACATGTGAAGCACACACATGCCCTAGGGGCATGTGTGCGCTACATGTCAATTTTAAAAATGCATTTAATATGAATTTTTTAAATTTGCACATGTTACCCCCAAACTTTTGTTGGTGGTAATTGCATTTCCTAAATGCCCAATTCGCATTTAGGAAATGCTTGATACATGTGCTTAAGAAATCGCAAATAAGGATTCCTTATTTGCGATTTCCTATTTAGAGAATCGCAATTTGCGATTCTCTAAATGGGGGTCGCAATTTTAAGGAATCGCTATTTTAGCGATTCCTTAAAATTGCACTGCGAATGCCTTTCATACAATTTTGCAATTCGCACCGTTTGCGAATGCAAAATCGCTTGATACATCTGTCCCCAAATTCACTTTAGCGGGGTGGGATTTTAGAACAGAGGCATTTTGCATATTGTTAGCATTGGTGCTTACTATACTCCCAAACGTTTACACTTAAATGGCAATCCTGTAATGGTGGGTGGCTCTGAAACAGAGTTAACTGCAAATCACAAGGCAATGTGTCTCACAGACATGGTTCAAAACAGCATTTCAAAAGTGAGTTCTAGAGCAGAATTTAGAAAATGACATGATTTCAAAATTCAAGAGGTACAATACAGAAGTACTAAGGCAGATTCAGCCATAATCTAGGGCCAGATGTAGGTAGGTGGCAATTTGCGAGTTGCAAATTGCGAGTCCTTCCGACTCGCAATTTGCAACTCGCAAATTGCTATGCAGTACGGTGTCTCGGACACCGACTGCAACTCGCTATGGGGTCGCAATGACCCACCTCATTAATATTAATGAGGTGGGTCGCAAATTGCGGCCCCATAGCGAGTATAGGCACTCGCTAACATGGAGGCCTGCTGTAGTCAGCAGGCCTCCATGTTAGCGACCTGCTTTTAAATAAAGCATTTTTTTTTTTTTTAAATGTAGCCCGTTTTCCCTAAGGGAAAACGAGCTGCATTTCAAAAAAATCCGAAACCTTTTGTTTCGGTTTCTTCAGGGCAGGGAGTGGTCCCTTGGACCACTCCCTGCCCTGAAAAAATATTTTGGGGTCCAGTCTCAAACTGGAAGGGGTCCCATGGGGACCCCTTCCAATTTGCGAGTGGGTTACCATCCACTTGAAGTGGATGGTAACTGCGACTCCATTTGCGACCGCGTACGCGGTCGCAAATGGAGTTGCATACCACTGCGAATCGCAAATAGGAAGGGAACACCCCTTCCTATTTGCGATTCGGAAATGCATTTTGCGAGTCGGTAACGACTCGCAAAATGCATTTCTGCATAGGAAACACGCATTTGCGAGTCGCAAACGGCAGATTTTGCCGTTTGCGACTCGCAAAGTGTTTCCTACATCTGGCCCCTAATTTTAATTTCATGAAGTTCCTCAGTAATACGTAATAATGAAGAATAATAGGTCAAATCAAAAATAGTTTCAAATGTGCAACAAAATCCGTAAGAAATTGGGCAGCATTTTAAGTAGAAGGGAAAGTGTCTTTGGCTCACCCCCAAATTCAAGGCTTTATATAGCCATTTTCGCCATTAGCAAGCATTGAAACTGCAAAGTCATCATGGTATGAGGAAAGAATTACAGTTTCAGTAAATCAAATTACAGAATCATGAATCATCATACAACCCTATCACTATAGCACTTAACCACTACATGACTATTGATTCAGGACTTCTAAACCTAATGTCACCTGGAGGTGTCAGAACAAACTAATCACAAGAACAGTGAACTATTCTGAATTCAAGAAATACCAAGTGCGAGTGGAAGGTTCTTGAGAATTGTTACTAAAGCTAGATGCCCTCTAGCATGCTTTCTTTGAGATCAGTGCCATTAAAAAATAAACAAATCCACTTCTGCTGTACGTGCTGTCGGGCAGAAATATAAATAGAGAATAAACATGATGTATCCAAATTAATCCAAAACATCTTCAAAATAGTTGCCAGTCTGTGAACCTCCTTCAACTACTTGTCAGGTTCCTCTTTGAGGTTTGGAAAAGTTGCTGTAAAGACATAGAAATCACCACTAAACCAAGGCACATGCACATAATTCCCTACATATATTTCCCATAGAGGAAATCTAGACACTGATTCTGGTTCATGATCACTCGTGACACGAAGGGTCAGATTTACAAGGCCCTTGCGCCCGTTGGCGCCACATTTGTGGCACAATTCTTGCCTCAAATGTGAGGCTAAA